>NW_017728924.1:14443820-14459848 GCF_001723895.1 Crocodylus porosus | reverse complement strand
TATATTTAGTTTTATGTTTATGTATATTATAACAATAAATTGTATATAGTTAAGAACTTTGGGTTTGGGCTAACTTTATAGAGGAAAGAAGGATCTGCTTGAAATTCTGGCATCCCTCTCACAGCACCCCCTCCTGCTTACCCATCCCATTCAGTTGTGAATAGGGCATACCCTGGGGTGTCCCTGGGTTACATATAGTTTATTTAGGTAGTCTGTAAGGTGCATATCCACCTTGCCTTCTTCTTAACACAGCTAACTACCTCCCTCTCCTCAAGGAAAGACGACCCCGTACTAAGCTGATTGCAGGATTATTGGAGGGGCCCTACGTGTAGCTCTTGCCAGAATTGCACTCAGGACCTCCTTTCTTAGGGAATCTTCTAAGGTAACCCTCTCTCCAAATGTAGTTCTTTTTTCTGTTGCACTCTTTTAGCACTCAAAGGGTTAGTCAGTCACAGCCAGAAATCTCAAAGAAAGCCACATTGGAATGACAATTATCTTTTCCTGAACCAATAATAAAGATTTGGATGAGTTAAGAAAGGATGAAAATCCTAAAATTGTGTTTAAGTGCTGCAGCGCCAGATAACCTCCTGGAAGGGTACTGGCCGCATGCCAAGAGCGTGTGAAAGTCAGATAAATCAAGAGAGCATCTTAAATGGATCCTCCATGTGAGGAGCCAATTTTAGTTCTCTGAGTCAGCAGGCTATGTAAAGCTCTCCGAAGCCTTCATTACATAACCTGAGCAAGGGGAACTGGAGTCTGCTGGGTTCGTGCCAGTTTCAAAGGGAGCTGCATGGTAATCCTGGCCTGGCAGAGGTAGCGGAGATGTGCTTAGTGACCTAATAGGTATTTTCCCCTCTCATCTCTCTGATTCTTTGAAAAATATGCACTCATAAACCCCTTCTTAACTCCTAGATTCTGCATTTGCTTTGCTGCTTTAGCATCAAATACTAATAGAAGGGGGTTGGTCATGGGCAATTTTACTGGTGGTGTATCCTCACCTGTTCAAACAACCTTCTTTGCAGTTCTAGTATTTTGCTATGGTGAGTGTTTTGTTGGTGAAAATCTCATGGGGATGCTAAAAATTGCAGAAATGGGAATGAATACAAATGTAAATTTAGGGATCTCAAGTGTTGTACCAGTGCCAAGGGTGCTAAGTGGGAGCTCGGGGGGCTGAGCCGCCCATAAGAGACAAGAGCCCCCCTGTAAGATTTGAAAATCACAACCTCCAGTCAGATTGCTCCTTCACTTAGGTGGACTTCTTAATCAACAAACCGGTTATTTTTTTTTGCAGAGCTCCCCCACACCAAGAGTCAAACCCTGCCAGTGCCACTCAATGGAGAGGAACTTTACAGAAGGTTTCAGTGCCACAGAACTGAGAATTTCTTCATTTTTCGCCTTTTTTTCCTGCTCCTTGCTTTCACTGTTTCAGGTAAAGAAAAATTAAGTCACGTGTCCCTCCTGAATAGTTGTGAGAGTATGGTACTGATTAGGGCAAAACTATATGACAAGTGCCTTCTATTGTGGCATGACATGGAAAATTGTCCTGCTAAGGGGAAAGTGTCTATCTAAAGATGACACTTGCTTTTGTCTCTGACCTTATGGTCTAAGAGACTAATTCAGGACATGATAAAATATTTAGAAACAGAGCAGAATAGATTTTTTCATCTCTTTGCTAACACCGCAGGTTAGTTGATCCTACAGATTTATTGTATTTTGTGAGATTCAAGGGACACTGTCTTTGGAGATAAGGGATAATATTGGAGGAAATATTTTGGGGTTTGGACTTTATAAACTGAAGGGAACAGAGATGGGTGTGATTAAAATGATCAGTGGCATTGTTAGATGCTGAACCTTTGGTTTTATACATTGCCCTACAGTGTTGAGGACCCAGACACTGGGGCAATGTACTTCTCTGTGAGAAAACAAAATAGCAGATAAAACTGACAATTATTATTTCACTTCCCAAGATGACTAAAGGGCTCAAGGAAGCAAACAGCACCAAGGGAAAAAGTAAACTCTTAAAACACTTTTAAGCTTCATCCTAAATGGTTAATAATGACAAAAAATAACTTATTTTGGCAGTTTCTTACATTTGTTTACAAGAAATGGCTTGGAGTGGGTTACAGTCAAGAAGGGGGCTGTCAAGGGGGCTTGGAGTGGGTTATAGTCAGTACAAGTGCATGGAGGCTGCCCAATGTGCTGTAATTGCAGCACATCAGAGCAGACTTGATTAATCGAGTCTGCTGGAGCATGCTTATTAATGCAATCCAGCAGCCTCTACATCACGTGTATTAGCATCCCTGCACTTCAAAATGACGGCAGGGACACTTTAAAGCTCATTTGATAAGCTTTAGTTAAAGCGTGTGAGTATGCTGATACATGAGACATTGCAGGCGCCTTTTTTAAAGCACCCTCCACCCCGGCCTCAGAGCACATGTAAAAATGTCCTAAATATTTCCATAAAGCAAAACAAGATCTTAGATGTTGTAAATATTTTGGTTTATTTTTTATCAGACAGCTCCAGGTAACTTTTTTCTGCTTTGTTTCCATAAATGCAGGAAATTCATGAAAACACATGGAACAAGAAACATTCCTAACTGCTTGAAAATATAGAAATAAGGTCTTCTAAAGTGATCAACACTCTTTGACTTTCTTAGGATAAGTACAGACAATCAAAAAGTTTGAGGCTGAGTTGATTCAATCTTCACAGGTTAGTCAAAGCTGCATAGATTGAACCCATAAACAAATGAACAGACATTCACTTTTGATTCTGGAAATGCACCCATATGCCTGCAGTGGCCCACTCAAACTGCAAGTGGGGTATTTCAGGGGAGGTGCAAAGCATTCTAGGATGCTGGAGGACTGTGAGTTAACTTGAATCTGGAGGGGATTTGGGACAGAAGTTCAATAAACTGGTTTAACCTAAATCAATTAAGTCTGATATTACATCCATCCAGGTTTACCTTAAACCAGTTTCAGCCATTTTGAAAGCAAGTTATGTGCACTGAATTTCTTGTGTGTTACAGATTTGAACTGGTTTCTGATTACTTATACCAGTTTATTTATAATTTCTGTCCCTAACCTTACAGACCTGTGCTGCTTGCTTTGGTTAGATTTCAAGTGCCCAATATTATTGTGAATGAAGAATAGTATCTGCTGCCCTTATTTTCTTTCAAGGAAACTAAAAATGTTGTCAGGTGTAAAGTGTCATCAATGAGCTTCCTCTAGAACAATGTATTTAATGTAATTCACACTAGCAGAGTGTGTCTTTGTCTTCTGTCTGCTAGTGGTCTTGTGATAGATGTTATAGTGCTAGAGCAATTCCTTACTGATCTTAGCAGTAGTTCCCAGCAATGGGTACGATGCCATCAACTTAAGACTGCAGAAGAAGCTCTATGACTTGTTGAAGATTATGCTGCAGCAGAAGGAGAGGGCGAGGTCCCTAGGAGAGACCACTCAGGAGGTCCAACATCTGGGACCCATCAAGGAACATCTAACCAGTCACAGCGGGGAGAGAATACTCGGAATTTGGGACAAGAACTTCGAACCTGGGATTTGAGAGAAGAAACATGCTACAGATTTGGGGGAAAAGGGCACATCTTATGGTTCTGTCCATGAAAAGTCCTGACTGAAACTGCTGGCGATAATACGGTGAAAGAATGGATTGCAGTTTCAGCCGACATAAGAGGCTGAGCCATCAAAACAAACCAGTGGTTGAAGTAAGAATAGGAGACACTATCGTAACTGCAGTAATTGATACCAGTTGTTCCCAGTCAATGATTCAGGCCAGTCTTTTTCCATCTCATCTAGGGAACCTGGAGAACCCAGTGAGCATGATCTGTATTCATTCATGCACTTATGAACGCAGGAGGGTTCAGCTGACAGTACTTGGTCGCACAGAAGAAATTGCCAAAACACTACCTTGCCCCATGCTCTTAGGAGTAGATTGGCCATATCTAGAGGAAGTCCTTGCACAGGTCATCACCAAGAAAGGGGATGAGTGGGAAAGGGACGCCAGAACAGCCTGCTTTGGAGATCCAAAGAAGGATGAACAAGATGACCTAGATATAGGGTAACTGATAAGTGAGGGGTATTTTTGTGATGAGCAAAGACAAGAACCCATATTCCAAAATATTTGGCAGTCTCAACTGGCTAAAGATGAAGAAAAAATAGTACACTCAAACAACTACGATTCTTCCTGGGGTTTGCCAATTACTATTGATTTTTTATACCAGGATTCTCAGAAAAGGTGGCTCCCTTAACAGAATTTACCAAAGGTTGTCGAAACCTGGTGTAATGGAACCCAAGAGCACTCAGTGCCTTCGAGCAAGTAAAAACCGCTCTGTGCCAGCACCCAGTATTGTACACCCAGATTTTCAGAAGACGTTCTACTTACCGACAGATGCCTCAGGAGTAGCCCCGGGGGCGATTCTCTTTCAAGAAATCAAGGGTGAGGAAAGACCCATAGTGTTCACTTGTAAAATATTAAACCCCGCAGAAACTCACTACTCTACAATTGAGCGAGAACATTTAGCTATCCGGTGGGGAATAGAATTGTTCCATTATTATTTCCTCGGGAGGGAATTTGTGTTGATAACTGACCGCTCACCCCTTTGCTAGTTGAGATAACGCTAGGCTAATGAGGTGATCCCTGGCCTTACAGCCCTTTTATTTTACAATAAAACATTGTGCAGGGAGACGGAGCAGGAACGTCGACTTTCTCTCTCGCCAGGCCTCAAACAAGGCAATACCTAGACTTACCTGTCAGAAGGTGAACGAAGATACCAGCTTTAGAAGAACTCTTTCATTTCTTGTCTGTTTGTTTCTTCCTTCTTCTTGTTTTTTTCCTTTTCCTCTGTTGCAATGCAGGGTTGTTTCTGGATGAAGGGGACTACTGATCTTAGGGGGGAGGTGTGTAACAGGGACTCAGGCAGGAGCCCACAAAAATGGGGGGATAAAAGATGGAGGTGGAGCATTGATTTTTGCCTTTGGGCACCAGAAGACAAAGAAGAAAACTACGGGGACTCCAGAAGGTGAAGGAGAGATCATACCTGTAATCTCAGAGGACACTGGAAGAGACAGACTTCAAGAGAGGTGGCAGGTCAGTCAGAAAAAGGAAAATACTTCTTTGCAAACCCCGCTGCACGAGTGAGCGTGGGAGCATTGCAGGATGCCAGGACACAGATACCTTAAGGTGAGGGGGAGAAAATCACCTCAGAGAAGACCTGGTGGCTCGGGCAACTGCAGGAGCACAGTGAGGCAGTGGGAGGCAGCGGGCAGGAGCTCAGAAAGGGAAAGAGAACTAGAACCCCTCAGGGGAGAGACGGGGACTGAAAGTAGCTTCTCTCAAGTTTCCTACCCTGGGAGGACAATTAATACCTGAGAGCAGAGAGACCAACTATGAAGAAACAGCAGGGAGCTGCTCTCAGCACAATCTGTCCGTAACAAAAACAGAAACGTGAGAAACACGGATAGCACATATCGCTAATGAGGCAAATAGCAGTATAATTTAGATACAAAGTTGCAAAGGTGTATCCAGCGGGGAGAGTCCTTCTCAATTATGGGTTGTTCTTGCAAATAAAGGAATTGATAAGACTGCTACAATTGTATCGCATTTATTTTGGAAATAAATTAACCCTGTGAGACTTTAGCATCTGGGTGGCATTTATCTTTCCCAGACACTACAGAACAGTGATCTCCTTGTCTTTTCTTCACATCTAAGTCATGGCAGGTGAGTACAGAGGGGAGATGAAAATAGAAGTGTAGAACCCTCTCACCATCTGTGTAACAGAATATTTCTAGAATATTTCTTTAGTAGATGTTCAGGATGTTACCACTGAAAGGTTCTGGGATCTAACTTTGACATTAAACTAGGGAATGGAAGAACATTATAATGTCACAAAATGTATAAAAGCTTTGAATACTGGTAATCCCTCGCTCCCCCATTCTTTCTCCTGGGACCTTTCTCCCCTATCTCTGATAAGATTATGGCAGCAGCTGGAATCACAGTGGGGTGCATGCTGTATCTGGAAGTACATGTGGTATAAAATATTTCTGCTTTGTTTTTTCATTTGCCAATCCCCTTCTTCCTCAGGCTGAATAGCACCTCAGTGTGCAAAGGATACTTGGAGATTCCTGATGAAAACGATTTTGAAACTCCTAAGGCAGAAGAACTGCCATACCCTTGTACTTTCCCTGTGAAACTAAAAGTGAATATTGTACAGTCTTCCTTCCTTAAACTGTTTGATTGAGGACTGGTTTGGTGTCTGATGTTTCCTTTTCTGGAGGTTGGTATATTCCACTAGTATTGAAAAGCTACTGGAGTGAGGGCCAACCTTTTTGACACACATGCCACAAATTACCCCTGTACCCTCCCCAAATGTCACTCTTATCCTCTTACCCAGCCTAATTTACCCTGCAATATGCTTCCTGCCCAATCTGCTGCAGTGCTACCTGTCCTTTTCCCAGTCTGCCATTTGCCACACACTGAGGCTGCCCATGTCACTTGTGGCACGTGCACTGCAGGTTGGCCACACCTGAGTTAGCAGGATTTCTTCATCCTGAACTATGGTGATCCTGCAGTGAAGATAGAAGAGAATGAGTCTTCATTTGTAGCACCTCATGCCCCAGCTCTGGTCCAGAAGAAACAGTGGATCTCCTAAGTAGTAATAGTCATTTTACTGTGTTCTGATTTAGTCAGAACACAGACTTAAGTGACAAGAATCTAATTTGGATGACTACAAAGATTAATTTAGCTCCCAAAGTAGACGTGTAAAAAATGGAAATTTGGCAAATGTTCTGAGAACCAAGAGAAACAAAATTAAATGGAGCTATGGAAAGATGCTGAAGGAAAAAGGAAAGTGTCCAACAGCAGGAAAAAAAAAAGATTAGATACTGGGGCCACATTTTATTTATCTATATACCGAGGGCCAAAATTTCTTCTCCCTTATGGAAAAATATGTGCAACCTCTCTGACTTAATTATGAAGAAAGAATTTCAGCAATGGAGCCTGGAAGAAAAGAGGGCAGACTTGAGTGTCGGAATAGTTCCTGCAACCCTCAGAATTGTAGGCAAGAGCTGTATTACTTTAAATAAAATCATAGGGCACCTATACACATGCGGCGAGTCTGCTCCAACACGCTGTAATTACAGCACATCAGAGCACACTTGGTTGATCAAGTCTGCTGGAGCATGTTAATTATAGTGCTCCAGCACACTCCAGTGTCTCTTGTACTGAAAAATGGTGGTGGGAGCCCTTTAATTAAAGCTCATTCAATGAGCTTTAGTTAAAGTGGTCCCTCTGCCATTTTTCAGTGTGGGGACACTGATAAATGCGATGCTCCAGCACTTTAATTAGAGTAGCTCTCAGAGCTGCTTTAATTAAAGCACCCCACCCCTCCTCCCCCACTCCTGGAGCATGTGTATAAACGCCCATAGTGTCTACACATGCATTAACACATTTTAGTTAATGAGCATTAAATCTAGTACCTCTGGACACCTATAAATGAGTGCAGAAGCTGCTATGAGGCACTGGAATTCCAGTGCATTGGAGAAGACTTGAATCAAGTCTGCTGGAGCGTGGCAATTGCCACACTCCAGCAGCTGCCCGTGTCTCATGTATCAGCGTCCCTGCGCTTAAAAACAGTGGTGGGGGTGTTTTATATAAAGCTTGCTGAATGAGCTTTAGTTTAAGCACCCCATTTTTAAAGGTGGGAGGCTGATACATAAGATGTGGCACTGCTTTTATTACAGTGGCTCTCAGAGCCACTTTTAATTAAAGCGCCATCTCCCAGGTCACCCCAAAGGACGTGTAAAAGTGCCTTCCATTATGAGGTACTAGAAAATGCGCATTAGCCTCTTTTAATTCACATTAACTAAAGATCACAGCTTTTTCAGTGATACTTTAATGCACATTAAAATAGGCTAATGATCAAGAAAGCACATGTGTAGATGTGCCCATATAGAAGGGATTTATTCTTTCAGTGTCAATTAGAATTCCTGCTGGATTTATATGCAGTTGATTTCTGCCCGGGATCCTTTATCGTCCTTTGGGAGATTTCTGATTAAATTATTTGTTTTATGGGATGTATTCTTACCTGTGCTGATATAAATGGCTCTTTGCTGGCCTTTCAGCATATTATAGGCTAACTTCTGTGGACTGCCACTGAAGTAGAAGTGTGTTCAAATATTTATACCAATATTAAAAATGGCTTCAAATGCAAGGCTTGTATTACTTTTTCAGTTTTATATGGGCTCAGGAGTGACACAATTTCCGTGAAACTGTCACTTGTGTATGTGTTAAATTTCCAAACAAAATGGGTTCATTTTCTAAGTGAAAAGGATTTTATTGGGAACTTGTAAACAATCTTGTTGTTTGTGGTATAAATGGCTGCAGCTCCAACAAGCTATTGAAAAGTGAAATTTATGGGCTGAAAAATAAAACAAAAAATAGCAAATATCTAGTTCTGTGATAAGTTTTTCTTGCAGCCCAAGATCTGCAGTCACAGATGTGTTGAGTGGACCACTGCACACAGACAAATTTACTGGATGTTGTAAGTGCACATGAGCTCACTCATGCGGGTTCACTTGCGGATTAGAACTTCTGCTTTCTGTCCTTTGGGTGCGGATTTTTTCCCCCTTGATTTGGATGAGCAATCCTAAGGCAAACCTCCATGCATGTAAATGTATAATTCACTTTCTATTTGCATTTTCTCTGGGATCTTGTTGCAAGTGCCTGTGGCAAGGACACACAAGTGAAATATTCATGTAAATGTTCTGAGTTATTCACCCAGCACAGTTTTTAAAAATGAGAATAAATGTTACCAACACTTAACAATTCTCAAAATATTGGGCAGGTCTTTTTTTTCATCCTCTGCTTTGTGTCCCATGAGTGATTGAGTTGCCACATAATTGTGTAAATCTCTTATCTATGGAAACGGGTAGAGGATGCATGAAGATGTTTATCATTATAGCATTAAGAATATGCATCATGCTGCATTGCCGAAGGTGGTGGCTGATGGCTTCTCAGTGGTGAATCGAGGGACTTAACCACCAGCTGGGACATAGTACACTCATTGCATTTCTAAAAAGTAGCTCCTTTTGTCAAACAACTTGCTCAGCCTGCATCCAGAGCTTGCCCCTGAGCTCCTGCAGCTTCACATCTTGCCCTGCTCCGGGCACACCCTCTGTGTACATTCCCCGCATTCCACTAGTGACTTTGCTTATATAACCTTCACTACCTTCCTCTCCAGATAGGTGAACTGTAGGCTGCCCTCACTTAAACTGCACAGCCATCCCTACCCCTCTAGCAAGGCTTATTATACACAAGTGCGGTATCTTTTCTCGCTTCATAGCTCTTGTATAATCATAACTAAGCATGAAGATCACAGTTCAGGAGAGCACTGAAATGTGTGCTTCTGCAGGTGGTGACCATTCCTCTGTGATCTGGGGTTGCAAAAATGCAGTTCACTTCTAAAAACAGTGTAAGATCTGAAATAAACAACCTTTGTGAAATGTCTGGGAGCCGGTGTAAGCTTCTGGTTGGAGTCTGGAACTCGAATGCATAGTTGTCTGGCAGTGAATTACTGGGAAACTTCCAGCAAGTCCTTGCAGTGTTTTGTGCCCCTTTTCTCTGTCTAGAAGGTAAGAATAGTAATGATTATGAAGCCTTTTAAGATCTTCAAATGGAAGATGTGCCATAAAAAAAACAGTTGGAATATTTTGCTCAAAATGGTTCTTTGGGTGAATCTGATATCTTTTATTAGACCAACTTAAATAGTTGGAAAACAATTATTAAGCAAGCTTTTGGGTTCAAAAACCCTTCATCAGGCTAAGGAAGTTTCTGCAGTTGGTGTGTGCTGTTCCTGGATAGAATGAAAAGTAAAGAACCCAGAGGCTGGGCTGGTACGCATACAAGACAGGTAGTCAGTGAAAATATAGACTGAGGAGTCAATGGGTGAGAGATAGGCTGGGGGTGGAGGGGAAGAGTGAAGGGGGATGAATAGTGGAGAGATACCTGGGGAATCAGATGTCAGGCAGGTTATAATGTGTCATAAATCCAATCTCTATATTTAGTTCATGATTTTTAGTATCCAGGAGGTTGATGAAGTGGAGTTCATAGGCTCGTCTTTGGAAAGGCTCATAGGCTCATTTCATTCCATCCAGGAAGACCACACACCAACAGCAGACACTTCCTTAGCCCAATGAAGGGTTTTTGAACCTGAAAGTTTGCTTAATAATTGTTTTCCAACTATTTTAGTTGGTCTAATAAAAGATATCAGATTCACCCAAAGAACCTTGTCTGCCTATGTGCTTAGACCAACATGGCTACAACCTACACCCTTGCTCAAAATGGTGCACTTGAAATAGACTTATGAACATTATGGATTTAGAAAAAAACAGCCTAGTGAATGCTGAGACTGGACAGTCTCAGGAATAACTGTTTGTAGGTACATGTTAGAGACATGTTGGCTTATCTTCATTTTTTAAGGCACTTAGTACTTGCAGCTCCATCTGTTGCTGTTACGGCTGCTTAATGTCTTTAAGAGTGGATTATTATTATTGTTATTTCTAGTAAGACAAGAGTGCCTTAGCCTGGAGCTCAGAGATTGAGCTGCTTTTGACAAGTTATGCCATATGGATAGGTCTCACATTTCTATTCTGAACACCGGCCCAGCTCTGCCAAGTTGAATTCCAAGTCCTGTGTGTGGCAGATCACTGTCAGTGCCTGCCACTTTAAGAGCTGAGCTGAGCAGCCAGCAGGTGCCTGATTGCAGCAGCCATTTTAGATCTCTGGCCACCTATATAAACACAGCAGTTCCCTGCTTGCAGGCCAGGTAGTGACATTGCCTGGCTGCATGCAACATCGTGGAGGTAAGGGTAGGCGCTGTAGGGGATGGCTTGAAAGCTCCTGGTCCTGGGCATGACCTAAAACTGCACCCTGCCAGGAGTGGGTGGCCTGGTGGGGCTCTCAGTGGCGTGGGAGCCCCCAGGAAATGCCAAGCCAGTTACCACTCCAGTGAAAGGCGGGTAGGGGCGCCTTAACCCCAGCCCTCACCTTCGGGTGGGTCGTTTATCATCAGAGGTAGTTGGGGCCAGGTATGGCTGTAGCCACCTGAGCTCTGTGCGGTGCAAGACCCTGAGGAGTGAGAGTTAACATCAGAGGTAGTTAGGCCAAGCATGGCTGCGGCCCCCTGAGCCCTGTGGGGTACAGGACCCCAAGGAGTGAGAGTGGGGGGCCAGGTATAGCTGTGGCCACATGAGCCCTGTGGGGGTTACAAGACCCTGGGGAGAGGTAGTTGGGGCCAGGCATGGGTACAACCACCTGAGCCCACCAGGAAGGGAAGCCCTATGGCCCCAGTGAGGGGGTGGAGATGTGGAGTCCCAGTAGGTGAGTGGCCTCAGTGAGGGGTCGGTGTGAGATATGGAGCCCCAGTGAGGGGGCACCTCCAGTGAGGGGGTGCTGTGGAGCCCCAGGGAGGGGGAAAACCAGAGGGCAGGGAGTCTAGTATGTCTGTCTGTATTGAGTTGTCCCAGAAGGAGCCAGGGCAAGCTTAGACCTGGTTGGGTAACTGGCTGGCCACTACCCCGGTGAGGGTCACAGGAAAGGCCCAAAAGATGGTACATCTGCCACCCAAGGTACTATCTAGCTAAACCCTATGGCCTAAGGGGCCCGCTCCAAAAGGGAGCAAGGCAGTATAAGTTGTCGATGCATGAAAGAGACCCCATGAGAGGGGGTGGAGTGTGTGAGGCCATAGTGAGAGGAGGGCGGTATGAATGTGTGTGTGACTGAGGCCTGGCAATAAGGCTGTCATGGAGTGGGGTTTTTGGGTGGCTGTGATCTCCCCTAGCACTCCCTACTATGCCAAGTTCGTCTCAAAGCATCCTCGTTCTTGCCCGACACGTTTTGATCTTGTACATATATAAATAAAAGGGAGGCTGCTTCTTGTCGTCTTGGACACGGTTCTACTCCTGAGCGTTAGCCCTGTTGCACTAAGGGGTGTTCCTGTGCCCCCAGCCTTATGGGCTATGCATGGGTCCAACCACCCCTTTACCACACCCCAAGCCTCACTGATATCCTGGACATCGTTCGGTCCATCTGGCTCTCTGCGCCCTCTCTGGTGCTCCGCAGCCCTTATCTCACAACTGCGCCCCACCGGCTCTCCAGCTTTCCACCACCTTGTCTCATAACTGCACCCCACAGGCGCCCTTCAATCACTGCCCCCTTTGCTCTGGGGCCTCCTCACGCTGCCCCCCTTGCTTTGGGTTTACCACAGACTTGGGGCTCAGATAGCCATAGCTGTGCCTGGCCCCAACTCTCCTCCTCAGGGTCTCAAACCCCCTTGCAGGGCTCAGGTGGCCTCGGCCTTACCTGGCCTCCAATTCTCCGCTCCCCTTCTCGGGGCTGGGGTCAGTGCACCCCCACTGCTGTGCCTTCTCTGGCACCGGGGTCCCCACACTACTGTGGGTCACCTACAAGGCCTCCTCCAACCCCTAACAGCCTCACCCAGTCCTCCGGTTGTAAACAGTAAACCATCAACACAAACTGAAGCCCCTCGGCTATAACAAACTAAGCCATCCGGCTATAACCACATTCAAGCCTGTCACAGGGTTTCTCCCTCTCTCACCCATAACAACTGCCCTTGCATCCTGGCCTCTTCCCTTTCCTCACTCCAGCAGAGTTCCCACCCCTATGGCTGCTGGCAGGGAACCGCCTGCCTGGCCTCAGCCTGGGTTTAAATGGGAGCCAGGCCCTGCCCCTTCCGGTCAGCTGACTCACCGCTTTCCCTGGCAACCTGCAGCTGTGCTTCTTTATTACTACTGTGGCTGCCCTGGCAACCAGCAGCCAGGCTCCTTACTTTCTGCTCCATAAGTAGCAGGCACCTCGGTGCCCTGCTACACACCTCCCGTCTTAGAGAAGCAGAGCACCGAGGACAAAGGTGTAAGCCGGGAGCATTGTCAACTGGATACCATCTGCGAGGCTTGAGTTGCGGTGCAGGGGAGGAACGGAGCCACAGATAGAGCCCCCTGGCATCGGGGCAAGACTGGGCAGTCTCCCGCCTTAATTGACAACCTAATTAATTAACAACAAAGTGTGGCAGGAGAGACAGGTGGGTGGTGTGTCCAAAGGCAGGTGGGGAAATTAGCACTGTGGCTGGTCCGGGACCCCACTTTGCCACACCGTGCTCTGTGCATCTTTAGACCTAGGATACACTGACCACCTCTGTTTAAGGAGAGGCCCTATATTGCAACTGAATGGGTGCCAGGTCTCATACTGGACAGCTGTATAAGGAAACTTATTCATGTCCCTTTCTTGACTTAGTTATATAGCCCCCTTTTGGAGGGGGGTTAATCATGACGGGCGATGTGTCCCCATAACTGTCTGCTGTAGCTGTGGCCTCATCCATAGGGGCCACATCTACCCAAGACACTGACTGCACAGTAGCCCATGACCACCGTTGCATGGCAGGAAGCATGACGTGATGCTACTGCGCAGTAGTCACAAGCTACTGCGCAGTCAGTGTCTCATAAATGCAGCCAGCCAGTATCTATCGGGACTGAGCGTCTTCTGTACCAACTTTCAGATCTACTACCATAGCAAAGAAAATAAATAAATAAAGATCAAATCCACTTGTGCAACTGTGTAGATTCCTCTGTGTAGATACTGGCACTAATGGATGCTTTTTGCTGGTTATAAATGTTAACTTGCTGTGTCTAAAGATATTTGCATATAGATCTAGTATAAAGCTATTTAGAGAGAGATCATCTAGCACAGGAAATATTTCCTTGGGATAAAGAGAAAAGTGGAGAAATGAACTGAAAAGGTATTGAGCTTTACACTGTTAAATGTTCTAAAAATAAACTGCAAACATAAAAGTATCTGATATTTTTCTTTTCCCCTCTTTTCTTCCTCCTCAGACATGTTTACTCATAAAATTTAATGGAGTAGAACTGCTTGAAAGAGCTGGACAATTTTTAATATACCTTTTTGCAGTACATATGTGAACAATTTTAATAAAAAAAGTTGATTCTTAGTAACTTGTAGACAGCTTGTGGTTGATAATTTGTACTGGACAGATGGATTTGGTCACTGTAAGCCAAATAAATAAATTAGCACTATCTTTGAAATGTATAGCTAAACTTGGCATCTGTGGTTACTATATACCCTCTTTTCAGTTCAGATACCTTCAGCTGAGACACTGCTGAACTAGCCTAACTTTATACTCTGTTTGGCCCTTAGAACAGAGGACCACCTGCATGAAAGAGATGTGAAATGTTATGAGTGCCTTTGTAATGGGATAGAGTACCAGAGTACCAAGTCTGCAAATATTTTACTGAGCAGGTCATGTATTAAGTAAAGCACTGAAAGGTAAAATGATAAATGATGAGGTCATCTCTTTAGAACTGGTGTCCAGGTGGTGAAAAGCCTGAGGTCTGAGAAATATAAAACGACTTCCTTGTAAATTATCCAGTTTAGTGTATTTGCCTCCATTTGCACTGTAGCTCTGAATTTGCCTCAACAAGTTGTTGGTCAATTTGCATATAAAGCTGTGTATAAGGTGGGATAAAGGTAAAGGCAGGATATACCTTCATTTTGGTTATTTTGAGGCATTTTGCTGAGATCTTTTTGCTGGGTAGGCTGCAAATATATATTCTATGTTTTACTACAGTTTTCTGAATATACTTGGAGAGGGGTTTTTTTTAACCTACTTTGAATGCCTTCATGAGAAATTTGGATGTTTATCTTGCTGGGATCCTATGAACCCAGCTGACTTCCTGCCCCTGGGGCAGAGGGCTGGACTTGATGATCTTTCGAGGTCCCTTCCAGCCGTAATGTCTATGAAATCTATGAAATTTTCTCATGAAATTTTTTTTCCCCTCTAAGGAGTCTCAATTTTAAATGCTACCCTCCAGTTTTGTTACCCCAGACACTGGAACAATAGCTAGTGCAGAAGAACCCCACAGGGACACTGACTAAAAATGAAAATGAACCTGAGCTTTCCAAGCTGAGCAAAATGCAATAAACAAACATCGTCAATGCTAAAGACTACCTCGTCCCTTAAAGCTGTTCTGTTTTATTATAAAATTTGGTTAGAATGCAAGGGAAGGATGTTTTCTGTTTTATCCAAAATGTCATTTTTCATCTGTGACTGTTCTTGTAGTTTAGTGTGGAAGTCAAGGGTGGCAATTGATTTGCTGGAGTAACACAATAGCTGAACTGCCTCCTGAGTTTCTGATGGAAAGACAGACCACAGTTCAGCCTCTGAACTGTGTAAACCAACAACCCAAACTGAATTTTTTATTTTGCTACTGCAAATAGATAAAAGCCCTATAACAACCACGTGGCACAAAGATGTTAACAATCAGTAGTTTGGGTGCATGGTCAATGCTTTGTGAACTGCTTTATTCTTATGGTCCTGTCTTGGGCAGCTGGACACCAGTCCAGTATTTTCTGACCATTACCTAGCTGAGTGACAGTTGTGGGCAGGTATAAACTATATTGTGTAAACTTACATTATCTAAATCAACTAGGTTCAGAATTAGAATTATGATTTGAACGTCCTGTATAATACACATAATCCTATAGTGTTAACAGCTTCTTGAAGCTCAAAACATAAGGAGAAAATCATACACATACCTTTGAGGACTACAGTTCTCCTAGTGGCTTATTGGTATTTCTCAGAGGGTTTTTTTATCTCCATAGAGTCTCAAGATGCACAGCCCCATCAGGGGAGACGGCTTGTTGGACCTAGTGCTGGCCACGGGTGATGACCTGGTGAGGGGGCTGCGGGTGCTCGACCACCTGGGCGACAGCGATCATCGCCTGCTGGAATTCACCATCCAGCGCAAGGTGGCAAAGGCATGCAGTAAGGCAGCAGCCCTAGATTTTAGGAGGGCAAACTTCAACGAGCTACGGAGGATAGTTGGAGAAGCGCTGAGGTCCCGGAGGGGAGGCGAGCCAGGTGTCCAAGGAGAGTGGTCGCTCCTTAAGGAGACGATCCTCCAAGCCCAAAGGAAGGTAATCCCAA
>NW_017728924.1:14440025-14443720 GCF_001723895.1 Crocodylus porosus | reverse complement strand
CATGGTTAGGGCGGCTAGGGTCTGGAACCAACTTCCAAGCGAAGTGGTGCTGGCTCCTACCCTGGGGGTCTTTAAGAGGAGGTTAGATGAACATCTTGCTGGGGTCCTTTGACCCCAGTACTCTTTCCTGCCATGGCGGGGGTTTGGACTAGATGATTTGCTCAGGTCCCTTCTGACCCTAGAAACTATGAAACTATGAAAATTCACTTTTCAGTTATGAAAGATCATCATGGAACCATACTTTGCTATTCATGGAATATTTGCAATCTCAGTGGCAACACATAATAACTAAGATCAATCTGTGTATCATGGCATTTAACACTAGTCCACATTTTTTAAACATTGTTTAAAAGTTGGAAGAAAACACTCAGTATTGTTCACAATAAAGAAGTCCTTACAGAAACAAATTTTGAGCTAATTAACACAATTCTACACATGCTTTAGGAGAAGGTAGGAGAATGAAACTCCTGGCTAAATGTAAAGATTAGCCTTTTACGTCGTATTTTATGCAGCCCAACTTATTATCTCTCTGTCTGTCTGTCTCCCCTATTTGTATGTATGATATAGGTTGAAAAGCATACAAGCACTAATTTATGTTCAGATTCAAACTCGTAAGTGCAATGGGAGTGTCTTAATAACCATTCAGTTTGATAAGCCTTCTGGGTGCATCCCCACATGCAGGCATGTGTGCTTGCAGCAGCAATAGGAGTGGGACAAATTTGTGCCAGGGATTTTTGCCTCAGTGCACATGCCTGGACATGCACTTTGGTGTGAGGTAATTTGTGCCACTTGGGCCAAATGACCCTGCCAAGCTCCTCCCAGATCTGCAGCCAGGGGGAGCTAGAGCCTGGCCCCAGCAGTATAAAAAGCTGCCCTGGCAAGCAACTCAAGGCTACTTGCACTCAGAATCTTCTGGGGTGACCCTCACATCACTCCTGTCCTGTTTTTTGCCTTTGTTCCAAGAATTGTGTTGTATCTTTCATCTGTTGGCCCCACACAGTAGGGGCTATTAGTTAGCTGGGTGGGCCTTAGGGCCCATGATGATTGAAAGATACAAATGGACAGGAACTTCTGCGGCCCAGTCAATTGATATCTGGGGACACTAGCCCCTTGTGCCAGCTGGACTGCTGAAGCAGCCCTAATCTATAGTTCCCTGCACCCTCTACCCACTGCAGCAGTCTGGCGGTGGGGGGTGCTGCCTGGATATGACCTGCTGCCACCTGCGACAGCACATGGCCCCAAGGCTGTGTGCCTGACAGACCTGGACAGGGACCGCATGGCCACAGTAGAGGCATCTGCTCCTCTGGGCCAGCTGCCAATGGGCTGTGGGTACAGAGTTGGCCTTTGTGCAGCACTGGGCAGCTATTGCCATCTGGGCAGCTATTGCCCAGAAGATGTTCTCAGTGTGGTGGCCTGCTTTGAACTGTTAAAGCATCCTCCTGGCGCCAAATTGCCAGGAGGTCAACCACCTTGACTTCAGAAGGGTCAACTTCAATGAGCTTAGGAGACTAGTGGGGGAGGCACTGAGGGCCCAGAAGGTAGAGGAGTTAGGAGTCCACAAGGGATGGTCATACCTTAAGCAGGTGATCCTCCAGGCCTGAAGGATAAGCCTGAGAGAAGCAAGGTGGGCAAGAGTGCTCAGAAACCCCCTCGGCTCAGCAAGGACATTCAGCAATGCTTGAGGACTAAAAGGGGGGCATACAACCAGTGGAAGGGAGGAGCTATCACCAAGAAGGAGTACTCCTCCTCAGCCTGTGAGTGTAGGAGGGCTATTAGGAAGGCCAAGGTAGAGGTGGAACTCAAGCTAGCATCCTGGATTAAGGATGACAAAAAGTCCTTTTTCAAGTAGACTGGGAGCAAGAATGTAGGGCCCCTGCAAGTTGCAAATGGTAATCTTGTGGCTATGCCAGACAAGAAAGCTGATATTTTTAACAGTTTCTTTGCCTCCATTTTCTTGAACAGGGACCAGGATATCCCACCTACCAGAGGTAGGGACAATCTCGGGGCTAGCTCTGTCAGGCCTTCAGTCAGTGCAGATGTAGTTAGGGATCTTTTGGAAGGGCTAGACATTTTTAAATCTGCAGGTCCAGATGACCTCCACCCAAGGGTGTTGAGGGAGCTGGCAGGGGTCATTGCGGAGCCCCTGGCCCAGCTGTAGGAGCATTAGTGGTCATCTGGCCAGGTGCCAGGGGATTGGAAACTGGCTAACGTGGTCCCAATTTTCAAGAAAGGGAGGACAGAGGACCCAAGTAACTACAGGTCTATAAGACTCACCTCGGTCCTCAGGAAGATCCTGGAGTGAATCATCAAGGAGCACATCTGTGGGGGGCCTGCAGGGGAGATCATGCTCGGGGCAATCAACATGGGTTCATCAAAGGCAGGTCCTACCTGACCAACCTGATTGCCTTTTATGACCAAGTAACTAAATCCTTGGATGATGGTGTCATCATGGATGTAGTCTTTCTAGACTTTAAGAAGGCCTTTGACACTCTCTCACCCCATCCTCATCAATAAATTGACTGTGGCATTGATGCCTGCACAGTCGAATGGGTAAAAAATTGGCTGAGGGGGTGCACCCAGAGAGTAGTGGTGGACGGGTTGTACTCAACCTGGCAAGATGTGAGCAGTGGGGTCCCCCAGGTCTCCATCCTCGGGCCAGCACTGTTTAACATTGTTAATGTTAAACACTGTTCATCAGTGACTTGGACGAGGGGGTGGAAAGCACACTGTCCAAGTTTGCTGATAACACTAAGATGTGGGGCAAGGTGGACACACTTGAAGGGAGAGAGAGGCTGCAAACAGATTTAGACAGACTACAAAAGTGGGCAGACGAGAATAGGATGGGGTTCAACGAAGACAAATGCAGGGTGCTGCACCTTGGGAGAAGGAATCCACAGCATACATACAGGCTGGGGAGTTTCCCTCTTGAAAGCACAGAGACTGAAAGGGATCTTGGAGTACATCTCCAGCCGGTCCAGAGAGGTGATACTCCCCCTCTATGTGACTTTGGTCAGGCCGCAGTTGGAGTACTGTGTCCAGTACTGGGCACCGCACTTCGAAAGGGATGTGGCCAGCCTGGAGAGGGTTCAGCGGAGGGCAGCAGGACAGGCCCTACGAGGAGAGACTGAGGGACCTGAACCTGTTCAGCCTCAGCAAGAGGAGGCTGAGGAGGGGACCTGGTAGCTGCCTACAAATTCATCCAGGGAGATCATCAGCAAATAGGAAGAGCCCTATTCTGCCCAGCACCACCTGGGATGAGCAACAATGGTAATAAGCTGATGGAGAATAGGTTAGAGATCAGAAGGCAATATTTTACAGTTAGGGTGGCCAAAATCTGGAACCAGCTTCCCAGGGAAGTGGTCCTCGCACCTACCTAGGGCAAACTGAAGAGGAGGTTGGATGATCATCTGTCTGGGGTCTTGTGAACCCAGCATTCATTCCTGCCTGTGGCAGGGGGTCAGGCTAGATGATCTGTTCAGGTCCCTCCTGACCCTAGCTACTATGAAACCATGAAACCCCATTTACTCTCCAGCTGGGCCCCAGGTGCCGTACCTGAGCAAGCTCCTCTGCCTGGGTCCTGCCGCTTGCCTCACTAGCAGGAATGCTGGTGTTCCCTATTTAAAAACTGCAAATTCTCTGGTAAAAAATTTCACAAATTCACTCCTCAAAATACTCCAAAATCCATGTTCTTGCAC
>NW_017728924.1:14433528-14439445 GCF_001723895.1 Crocodylus porosus | reverse complement strand
CAGGGAGAACAGGCCTGGCTGGACCCAACCCAGCGTGGCCCACTAGCATGCCTTTGGATGAGACTGGGAAGCGTGGCTCCAGGATACACGGCTCCTGTCCAAAGGTACGTGCTAGCTGGACGGGCCAGGCTGGGTCGCATCAGGCCAGCCGAGCCCATTCTGCATAAGGGTCAGGTGGTCATGCGCCATGGCCTGTTGTAGGCACAGCCACATGGCCGTGGACACGGCCGTGGACGCACTCTCTGAGACTATTGGAGACTGGAGGCAATGTGTAAATTGCAGCTTATTATCTCAGGTGCGTGTATTGTGGAAAGCTGCTGCTTCCTTTTTTTTTTAAACTAAATGTTGTGGGGTGAGATTTTCAAAAGAGCCATAGCAGTACAGGACCACAAATCCCATTGAAGCCACTGAAAGTTAATTGAATTTATGCCACTTAAGTGCTTTTGAAGAATTCCTCATTCCATCTCTAGTTTCATCAAGCAACAAAACCGCTCAGCTATTCAGACAGTATAATGGTTAAATCAGAAACCTTCTTGAGCTTTCTCAAAGTAATGGTCTGATAATGTTGAAGTCCTAAATGTCACTGGTATTAAGCACCATCATCTCCTTTCGAAGTAAACAGGACTGGAAGGTGCTTAGCAATTCATAGGAAGACAGCAGAGATCAGTAAAAAGCTATCACACAGATGTTATTATAAACATGGTCCCAGATAAGAAAAAAAAGAAACTGAATAATCAGCATGATTGGAATTCTTTACCCACCATTTGCTTTCATCACAATAAAATATACAAGTATGAAACTTTAGGGTGGTCAGAAGCCTTTTCAAGACACCAATTCTTTTTAATTAAACTGAGCAGGAGGTAACAAGAATAGGGAACCTAGCTGTAACAATTTGAAACATTTTTGTTAAATCAAAAAATAAAAAAAAACCCCATGAAAAATGTGCAGTAATAATTTTTTTCTTTCTTTTTTTTTCCAGTCTTTCCTTACTCAGTGTTAGGGAGTCCACCCTGAACCAGATGTTGGGAGTCTATAGTTTAGTGTTTTTGGATCTGTGCCCAGACTTTTACCTATCTTTTTAGCTATTTACACGGGTTTTATTTCTCCAGCTGTGCTTTCCCTGATACTGTACAGTCACTGACCTGCTAAATTGGGAATCGCTGGTGGAAGGCGTTACTGTACTTTCCCTGAGACGAACAGTGATACAAAGCATCAAATGGAAATCATGCTGGCTTTACCTAATGAGCAAGAGAATCAGGCTTAATGAAGGGTGTGAGGAAATCTGCCAAGACAATGATAACAGAGGGAGGGAAGAGAGGGGTGTAGGAGTTTTCTTTCCAACACCGTCATGGAGAGGGAGTAGGCAGCTGCTGGAAAAGGTGCATGGGAATGTCTTTTGTTTAAGACAGACTAAACTTTCCTGTATTGTTTGGCTTTAAACATATTTTTGGTTTTGATAATTTCTATCTGTTTTGCTTTTTAATTTCCAGTCTTACCTTACGTTTCTTCTTTTTGTTTTTCCTTGGGGTAAGGGTATTGCAGACTGATTTTGCAGGCACATCTCTGAGTAAATTGTGCTCATGAGGAAATATCCCTTGAAGGCACACATTCTTCCAGCCATCACAGCATAGAGCCCACATCTAGGGAAGTCTGCAGACGGAAGGTACATGGGCTAGTCGAGCCCATTCATTCATGTCTGCCCCTTTCACCTGGAGCTAGGCCAACTTAGTTTGACAAGAGAGAACCAATGTTCTTTGATAACTTTGGTGCAAAGCACTTCAAGGTCACATGAGACAGTATAGCCAGGGGTGCCAATAGAAATACAACATGTACATCAAGATGCAGTATCTGCTCTATGGACATGTACAGATATGAACAAACATTTCCTTCACTTTCACCTTTCTGATACACACTTGTGAATTCATTTCCCTTTTATTGTTTTATTCTGTACGCCAGTGAACCCTCACTGGATAAATTGTTTATCTTAGTGCAGAATAAAGATACTAAGCTACATAGGAGTTATGTCAGTCCCTGAATATAACACTATCCCAGACAAGTACACTTTACTTTCTGCCTTATGTTTTATTTTTTATCTTTAGAGAACAGCTATAGACTTGTGGTATGAAGGATTTTATTTCAGCAAAATTGGCAAGCAGGAAAGAACAAAACACTGTCTCCTTGAGAGGCAGTGTGTGTGTATATCTCTTCTGTGTGACGGTCTGCTGTGACACAGAATGACTTCTGGTCTCAGCAGCCACAATTAAATCTTTAGCCATTTAAAGGTGCATTAAACAGAGAGATAAAGTTTCCTATTTCCACAGTCCTCTCATTTTGAGTTTTGTTTTGTCCAGCATTTAGGCTTCTGTTGACTGAGAGGCACAGTGATTGGTCTTTAATGTTACAGTTTGTATCACGGTAAATGCCTGTGTCCAACCCCCTACCTCACCACTAGAAACCATTCATGGCATTAAACACTTTTAATCTTTTATAAATTGTACTTCAGAGATAATACTATCAACCTGTAGAGCTTAAGCAGTATATAACAGAGGAAAATGAAGAGCTAGAGGCAAGGGACAGTGGGCAGATTCGGGACAGTGGGCAGATTCAGGAAAGCTGCTCCTGGCTGATGGGTGGTAAAGGCTGTTTGGAGTGGCATTGATGTATCTGTGTTTGGGACAGAGGAAAAAAGCTCAAATCTGTTTCTGTTATTAAATTCATAATGTAGCCAATGGTGCTGGTAATCTCATAAAGTACATTAAGTGAGATTCTGACCATTTGAAAACAGTCCAACTGAGAATAGATACCTCAACAAAATTGCACAAGAATCGATTCTGTTCTGCAGGATTGGTGTATTATACGAGGTCACTGTGTAATTTTCTGAGGGCATATTTACATGTTGGCATGCTTTAGTACTTCCTTTTGGACGTATTAAAGCATGGTGCAGTATGGGCATGGCGCACGGTTAGATTTTGCTGCTATGTCACTGTAGCAGCGTGCTATAGCTGGGGAGCACACTGGTACTGTGATGTCGCTGGAGATCACATGTAGACCTGTGTGATCACTATTGTACTGCATTGCTACGTCACCATAGGGCGACGTGTGGACACTCCCTGAGTGAACTAGCTATGGGTTGGGAAACATCACATACTATATATTGGATGCTCAAAATATTTAATTTAGTGTCATCAACATCCTTTTGGGACAGCATTATTACAAAGCAAACTAATGAAGTCATGTATTAGTTCTAGACAAAGAAGGTTTCACTGGTCTACAGTGGATGAAGATGGGCTGAGATGAACAAAACTATAAACTGAACACAAGTTTATGAGTCAGCACACTTGTTCTAATTAGATTTTGGTGGCTTTAATAATCTTTATCTTAACAATGTGTAAATGTTGCCAAACTGGTTACGGTAGCTGAGGATAGATAACCTGCTTCCTCTTTAGCTTTACCATTCCACACAGATTCATCTAAATGTGCGTTTAAGCTCCTAAAGGGTCTCTGAAAGAAACACTTGTAATATTTCTTGATACTCGCTTGCCTTCACATATTTGCACATTCAAAATATGCATAAATGTATGGGTGTGCAAATCCTGCTTCCCATAGGATGGGTTTCTGGTTGTACTCGCTGTGGGAGCATTTTTAGAGATTCTTTGAAAGCAAGACTTTTTGGGTTTACAACTCGGGGCGCTTCCATGGGATCTAGTCTTGATCCTAAAGATATTTGGTCACTTATAATATTAATATTCAGCTTCAACCCTTATTTCTACAACTCTCATAATTCACTCTTATTCTTCTTTTCATTGTTTTGCTTCCCCAGCAGCCACCTGGAACTTTCACCTTCTCGTTCCCTGTCGAGCCAAGTTTCTGCACTTTAGCTGGGCTTCGGACAATTATGCTCTCTTTCCTGGAGTCTTTTTGTGCAGTCACAGAGGATTAGATTAACATGTCACTGGAAGAGGAGCTTTTTTTCTCAGGTGGAAAAACTGTGAAATGTAATATTTTTTGACACATTTTGTATTTCTCCCTTTTATTGGACCTTCTTAAAGGAATTGCAGACAAATGTCTGGAAATGTTTCTTTGTAGAGCTAAAGGCTCAGAAAGGTCAGAGTGTGTCTTTTCCCCCCCTTTTTTTTTCCTTTTTTCTTTTATATATATATGAGTCTACAGACCTCCCAGCTGGCTTCATGTTTGGGTCTCAGCACAGCCAACATGCTCTTAGGAAGAGAAGAGTTTGGAGTCGGCTACACGTTCTCCCCTTGTGACAGGAAGGTTTTGTTCTGGTCAGTTTTGGTTCAACTGAGAGAGAGAAGTGTGTATATCCACGTATACTAACTCTCTTTCTCTCTTCCTTAAACAAGCTCAGAGCTCATGTTTGCCCTGCATTATCTTTGTCCCTCCTATAATGAAAGAGAACCGTATAAATCACTCAAGAAGCAAGCAACCTGTTCTCTGCTCTACCCAAGGTTTCTTGTAAGTGTCCAAAGAATAGAATTTGCCTGTGTATGTTTAATTATTTCAAGAACTGCAATGGCTAGGCTGGTAGTAAAAGTGTCATGAAATTACTGTAAGGTTGCATGAGTTTTGGCCATAAATTTTATTCACCTTGACTAGATCTCATACTTTAATTCACTGGGGTATAAAATACCATTTACACTAGTTCTTAGTTCACTTAATCATAATTAAATGACTTCAGAGGGCAATAATTCCTAGAGACTCTTTCTTTGATGTGACACAAATAACAAACTGTGTTTGTAATGGAAAGGTGTTCTACTTCATTTTTACATTTGCCCTTGCCTTATCCAACATATAATGTTCTCTTTAGGTAAAGGCACATGCTCTTGTTACATGCAGCATATGGGTCACAGATGTGGCTGACAGGACTACATGACATCTTTTTAAATTTCATCACGCTATATTGAGGTTGTGCTTAGACTTTTTCACAGTGGTTTGAAAGGATTCTGATCAGGGTTTTCTTTTTTTTCCCACCTGAGAAATACCTTAAGGTTTTGTTTGCCAGTTTATTCAGTCAAATTGTGCAGCATCAATAAGCCTCCTTAGAAAAGAATCAGACATTGCTGGTGGTGCCTTAAGTAGGGCTTCATTGCAGTATAGTCACAGCTCCTATTCTGAATTTGGGTATGCCTGACACTTAAAACTGGGCTTGCTGTTCCCAGCCAGATGGTGTTTTTCAGGAAGCAGAGTTGGGCCAGCGTCGAAGCCTTGGCTCCAAATTCCTTCAACTTTGGGAATTTTGGAAGTGGTCTGAACCAAAACTCCGGTACTTTTACCCTTATGTACAGAACAGGCCTTAGGGTTGGGCAACATGGTCAGCCACCCAGGGTGCCATGGTCAGGGGGACACCAATACACTCCCACACATGCACACGTGGGAGTAGCCCATGCTCGCAGCACCTACCCCACCCTGGCCAATCCCACCCCCAGGTAGTAGGAGTGGTGCCCAGCTGAGCCCACTCCCCACTTCCAGCTGCTGCTCAGGAGGAGCTGGGCCAGGCACATGTGAGTGGGGTGGCACCTGCTCCAGTTCACCCGCCTTGCTCTTCAACAGCAGCAGCGGTGCCTTGCCACCTGCCTGCCTGGTACGCTATGTCAGTCTGCCTCCCCACTGGACTGTGTCCCACACTCCTGCCTTCCTACAGCAGCACTGCTGACTGTGGGTGGGGGCAAAATACGAGTTTGTCCAGGGCACCATTTTCCCTAAGGCCAGCTCTGCTTATGTAACATCTCCTGTCTATCGCTGCTGATCTCATAGAGTCATAGAATCAAGGAGTCAGGAGGGACCTGGACAGGTCATTGAGTCTGACCCCCTGCCACGGGCAGGAAGGAGCACTGGGGGTGGGAGGGGTCATAAGACCCCAGCCAGGTGCCTATCCAGTCTTCTCTTGAAGATCTCCAGG
>NW_017728924.1:14403001-14433288 GCF_001723895.1 Crocodylus porosus | reverse complement strand
CGACTCATATTCATCCTGGAGTCAATCCTGACTCCAAGATCCCTCTCTGCCTCTGTGCTGCTGAGAGGGTCAGCCCCTAACCTATCACCATAATGCTGGTTCCCTCTCCCCAGGTGCAGCACCCTGCACTTGTCCTTGTTGAACCGCATCCTGTTCAGATCCGCCCACTTCTCCAATCTATCCAGGTCTGCCTGGATGCGGTCCCTGCCTGCCGGTGTATTCACTTTCCCCCACAGCTTGGTGTCATCAGCGAACTTGAACTGGGTGCTCTCCACACCCTCGTCCAGGTCGCTAATGAAGATGTTGAACAGCACCAGCCCAAGGACCAAGCCCTCGGGGACTCTGCTGCCTATACCCTCCCAGGTCAACATCGACCCATACACTGCTTTGTATAGTACCAAAATACCTTAGAGGAAGAATTCCCTTAGCCAGTTGTACAACACTGTTCATGTGATGGAAGTGGGGAATCATTTGCACCTTATGTCAGGTTGCCAGAATACAACCACAGATTGGTGAGTTTGATTCCCTGCTGGTATTGTAGGCTGCTGATCCATTACAATCTTTGTTCATTCATCAGTGAAAATCATAGTTAGCAAGATGGTAAAAACTAAGTATTCCAGTGCCTGATTTTTTTTATTTTTTTTTTGTTCCCCACTGTTACTTGGGAAGTTTCCTCCTGGTCTGTTGGTATAGGCTGGAACTTAAACTAGCACAATGGCTTTGAAGAAGGAGACGAGGTAAGGGATTCTAGGGCGCCCGTCTAACTCAAAAGCTATCCTTGCTGCACTTAAGTTTTTCTGTGCTGCCTACAAAAGCATGGAAACCTTGGGAGGTTGCACTTTTTGTGAAAGAAGAATTGCAGCTAAGCCAAGAATTAGCCATTAAGCTAAAATATTTTATATGTGAGAAGGTTTCCTTTTCTTCTTCTCTAAAATGTGAAAAAATCAGCTGCTGCTTCAGGAGCCCTTGTCAGATGAACAGATATAATATTTCTTTTCCCCAAAATGACCAGGTTTGAAACCAAAGCTGAGAGGGAGGGCAAATACGAAATTCTAGCAAGAAGCTGTCTTATTTTTATTCACATATTTATTTGGTAGGAGGGTACTTGTTTCCAGGCAAGATTTGCTTTATTCTTGAATTTCACATGTTTGGTTACAAGGTGACACAATTGGTGAAAAAACAGACTTTAGATAGGTCTTTCAGATTTGTCTAAAGTCTATTCCTATCACCTGTTTTTAATTTTGTTAATACCTCTAAAATGCAAAATTTTCTCCATAATTTACTGGTCAGATGGTTCGATGAAACAAATATAACAACAGATTTTCTCAATTTTCTGACGCACAGTATCTGGAGTTACATCATGCATTTTCTTTGGATAAAATATGAACCCAGAACCAAAACTTTCTGAGTAAATAACTGGGAATCTGACATACAGATCTTCCAGCTGCCTATTTCCTAAAGGAACAGTCTTAAAGCATAAAGAGCGTCAAAGATTTTGGGCTTAGAACAGGGGTCGGCAACGTTTGTGAACAGAGTGCCAAAAACACTCACAACCTTGACTTGTAAGATGTTGGTGTGCCAGGGGTAGACGGTGAGGAAGCTGCAAGGGGCCTGATTCCTGTTATGGCAGTGCAGCCCCAACCCCTTCCCCATCATCTGTCTTGATGCATGTGTGCCAAGCCAAATGCCATCATGTGCCACTCTCTGGCACCTGTGCTGGGGGTTGCCTACCGATGGCTTTGAATTTATCTAAAATAGGAAAGGTGATAACCTCTCCCACTCCCACGTCATCACCATTCTTTGAATGAATTTGTTTTGCTCATTTCCTAAGCTCAAACTAAAAACTGTAACATTTAACTCTGGGAGAAAGGAGCATATTTTAGGGATAACAAGAAAATAATATAATTTTTTTTGGAAATCTGCTTGAACCAAACTCCTAGATCTAAACCTCTTCTTGGAAAGCCACATCTAAACTTTGGTTTCATGGGTTGTCTCTAATGTTCAAAATAATACATGATAGAGTTGAGATTTTGCATTAGGTTTTGGATACATTTTGTGACCGCTGATTTTGTAGCAATGCTGCAGTTACCCAAGCCAATTGATCATGCACTAGCTTTGGAACCAAAAGTGACCAAACTAATTTCTGTCCCTCATGACACTTTAAAGTGGGCTAAATGCTTTGGCACCACTTTAACAATGTTGGCGTTTGCATGCCTTAGCAGTGTATTGTGCATTGATTCCAGCTGCTGTAATGCGCAGGAAATTCAGCAGCATAATGCGCCTTAAATGACTTGGGGCACCACAAGCTAAAAGTCCTCGAAGTAGTTTTAGTTTGCTGAAGAGAAGTTTTAGTTTGCTGCCCCTACAGCTGCAAAGCAAAGCACTGGGCTCTGTGCAGCTCCACAGCCCTGCAGGCAGCCTGGCAGCAACCCGGGAAACCTGACTCTGCCCCCAAAAAAGTGGCAAGCCTGATTTCCCCACCCAGAGCCCGCCTGCCTGAGCTGCACGGGGGCCCAGTGCTTCCCTCCATGGCTGCAGTGCCCTCTGGGACCACCCGAGCTGAGTGCCTGCAGGCAGGTGGTGGGCCACCACTGCTGCGGAGAGAAGCTCTAGCTCCCCTGCAGCCCAGGGACCGCTCTGCCCACCAGCAGCTTCCCCTCCCCTCCCTGCTGGAGAGGCAGCTAAGTCAGTAGGGTGTCTGCATGAAGCAGAGGTTTAATCAGCCCTAAATTGAAACAGTGTTTTTTAAAACCCACTGCTTCAATTTAGGTTCCCATTTTGTCTACACATGGCCTCAGACTCCAGTATCTGACCTCACAGCTAGGTTGAGGGGTCCCTGCAAGCTATTGCACTGTGTCACGAAGATGCATACTGCATGTGTGCCCTGACATGAGTAGAGGGCATCTCCTTCAGGTAAAGCTCTTGTTTTATTGTTGTGAGCCATGTCCTTTCCTGAGGTTGCATCTTGCTTGGTTACTACTGGTCATGGGCAAGATGACTGTCTCAAGTGTTTTGGCTAGGACCTGGGATGCCACAGCCCAGTTGCACTTTTCCCCTGCGCAGGTGGCTCAGAAGAGTCACTGTGGCCTTAGGATACATTAAGTCTCTGTTCCTTTTGGTTTAGGGGTGGAGGAGTTGCACAACTTGTGTATTCCCCCACCACTTCATGCTGTGACTCTCTTGCCTTGAATCTACACACAACCTCCACAGGTTTCAGTTTGCAGCTAAATCTAGAACCCGCCGTAATGAGCAGGCTTTACATTTGGCAGAAGAAGTTATCATAGCCATACAGGAGTGAGGGGATGAAAGCAGTGAACACACTCTCTGTTGCTCCATAAAACCATGCCTGCCTGTACTAATACCATTGTAGCATGCCTATTACTAATACCCTTGTTCAATTTTTGATTATCACTTAATCAGCAAACTCCATCACCATACCAACACATGCCCTATTTCTTTTCAGCCTGTAGACTACCCAAAGTTAGACCACACAAAAAATTGTCTGCAGTCACCTCGCTGTCTCTGGCGATCCTCTAGAAATTTTCCTTCATCTTCAGTAACCTGTTAAATCCCCTCCCATTAAACTTCAGCCATAATACTGCATCCTTACATTTTACTACTTCCTGTCTCATTTTCATTTCAGCAACATCGTAGCCCTGACTACTCCCTTTGATCATTTTCCCGATGAACTACTTGGGTGTCTCCTAAGCAGCTTCTTAGATTTAGAGCCTTCCTTACGTAGCAAGCTTCAATTCTTAATATTCTCTCCAAAGAACACACCTATTCTATGAACGCTTTCCAAGGGTTAGTGCTACGGCTCATTAGAACTTTAATAGACAGACCTCCCGCTGTTCTGCAATACGTTTCCACTAGCTGGGACTATTTGTGCCTGAGTTTATTTTGTTTTTAATTGTTGACTTTGCTCAACCTCTCAAATTGAGAATTTCTGGGTTAGGATGCTCTCTCCTTCTATCCCATACAGTGTTGAACAGACTGTCCATTCTTGATTTTAAATAAATTAAGCAATACAATAATATACACAATAAATTGCTTATTTATTGAAGGGTTAGTTTGCTTCTTCCTCTGTGTTCATTTTCCCATTAACAATCTTGGGATTTACATCGGAAAATAACCGACCCTGAAGTCCTGAAATGATCTTTTTCTGGGAGATACAGCAGCTCCATCAATGGATGCAGTAACAGGGATTGATGTAGAATGTGGCTTTTTGAAACGTACATAAATGAAACATGCATAAAAATTATGGCTTCCTGGCAATGGTGATGCCACTGCCTGCTGTCTCTCAGCTCAGGGCATGCAAAGTGTTGTATAGGCAACAAAGTACTGAGTGGGAAACCAACTTGGTAGAGCAGACTGCTTTCTGTATGATATTCCTTTTGGATTTTGCAAACTTATTTCATCCTTACTACCTGAAAGCAGGTCTGGACAAACTTTTTGGATCAGAATAAGCCAGAACTTTGAACTATTTAAAAGTTAGATCCAAATGTCATTTAGCTATTCATTCACTCAGAGTTTCACTATTCTAGAATGAAAGTGTACCACTTTAATGCTTTAGGTGCCCATGACAGTCTTTTTGAAAACATACTTTTTAAAAACATAATGTCAAAACTCCTCCTGTTTCCTCAAGGCCAAATAAAAACATTATCTTCACAAGTCATTGGCAGAGCCCCACACAGCCATATCCATCACCCATTTCTGCAGAGGAAATTGCAAGAATGTCCAAGTTTTCAAACTTTTTTTTCTAAAATCCATCCAGTCTTGAAGATAATTGTAAACTGAAAATCTGGGGGTAGGAATGGTATCTGGTCAGTTGAAATGTTTCATTTATAATACTGTGACATATTTCATTTTCATTTTGTATGTGTTTTTACTAGAAATTAATTTGAATGTCAGAAATCAAAAAGTAATTCTGATTTTAAGTTCAACTGAATTCTTTATTTAAAAGAATTCAGAAGGTGTTCCAACCTTTTCAGGATGTGGAAATGTCAAAAACAACTCTTTCTCATAGTTTCTAATGAGATCAAACAGCATTTTCCAAGGGGAAAAAAAGTTTTAAAATTCCAAATTTGCAATGTCTGACAACCCCTTAAATGACTTCCAGCGCTATTGATGGCAGCTGTGTATGTGCAATTGATATGCAGTTCTATAAGAGTAATTTAGAGATGGATGAAGTGATTCAGATAAACTTAGAACTGATGTTAGCCATCACCCAAAATTACAGATGGGCTAACACTACTAATCTGGCCTCTTTTGTACTCTGTAAAGAGTAAGCATAGTGACTGGATCCGTGCCTGACTCTAATCTATAAGGTTAGTTTGTTCATCAACTCATATAACCAGGGTGCTCTTGGATTCTCCACAGTTCTTAGAGAATCGGTTTGGGTTACTGCACTGCACCTTTTGTCAGCTGTCTCATGTAAAAGGTTATGCAAAAGCAATAGAACTGTTGATGTAGAATTATCTTTATTAAAGGTCAGGGCCTTTCTATCTTCTGAAACCATAGAAGACCCTAGGCCTTGTGTCCCCTCCAGACATTAAGGGGTCCATTTCAAAGCAGTGAGTGTGGGGGGCACACACGCACAAATCTTTTTTAACAAATAATCGGATTTATTTTTGACTTGACCCTCTTGAGCACCACTTTGAAACTTACCCCCAGCCATCTATCTGAAAAGTCCTTCTGTCACCATTCTTTGGGACGCAGAATTTATTGGCAGCCTGGGAATGGACATTGCTTTCCTTATCTGTGTGGGTGGGAGGGAAAGCAAGAGGCAATTAATGTTTTCATGGCCATTTAGTTTCCTTGGGTCAGCAGCTGCTTAAGCTGATCACAGCAGGATACTCCAATACTGGAGCTTGCATCCCAAGTCATATCTGAATTAAAAAAGCATGTATGTGATCCTTTGGCAGTGACAGAAGTTCCCAATTGTTTTCATAGCCCTTTAATAAGCACACCATAGCAACACATATTACACTGTTAAACTTGCACCCTACAGTGACTGCTTATCCAATACCAAGTCTACCTCAAGGGCATGGTCCTTATTTTCAGAGCACCAAGTGGTCCCTGGCTTGGTTAGTGAAGAGACTGTTAGTGTATAACATGGTGCAATGTAAAAACAGAAGAAGCCCAGATATAAACTTATGGGAGGAGGTAACGGGGCATACTCAGCGGAAGAATCATTTCTACCGCCAGAGGGAAGATAAAGCCTAGATGTGAATATTTAGGAGGAAATTAAATAAAGTAAAAGTAATGACTGCAGATTTGGATTGAGAGGGTATACTTTATCAGGCAACATGGAAGAAAAGACATAGATGACTGTGGGGATAGTAGATGAGAGGGCCATCCAGACTAAGCAGAGTTTGGTATATTATCAAAATAGATTTATGTTGGGTTTGTCAGGTGAAAACAAGAAGCCTAATCCTTAACACACTCTCATTCCCTGGAAGAGCAGTGCCGAAGGAATGATGAGACATCCAAAGAGATCAAGATTCCTGCCATGTAGGAGAATCCCTGAATGCCATTAGGCTGGCATAACCCTGAAGCTTTTCGAATGTACCATAGGAGCCAAAGTGGATCCTAACTTCTCCCACCATTAGTTGCAGAAAGGTGATGATGTGGCACTTTTTAAACTTTGCTTCAGTGCATCAGTGGGTATGGCAAAGAAATGGATGTGGCAGCGGATGGGTTAAGAAAGGGCAGAACGATGAAGTCAGGTTGGGGCAAAGGAGGTGATTTTAGAAAGTGCTTGGGATTATGAGTATTGGACTTCAAATTCTCAACATCATACTGCAGCCAAATAACATCAAAACAGTTCAGAAAAAGCAAATTGATTACCTCATGAGATATTAGGTTTCCTTACTTTTTAAAAAAAAAAAAAGTCTGCTTATCCTATAGAACATTAGGTTTCTTTGTTTTTTAAACTTAAGAAACAGGCACTCCTGGAAATAACTGTAGATGTGATATTTCTTTTACGTTGTGTCATTCTTGACATATGGCCCCTAGAGGGTTTATTTTATCAGGATGCAAGTCTCACTCAAATGAGCTACAAGACCAATCCCAAGATCTGTAGTTGAAAGGCAAGCAATTAACCTTTACTAATAAGAGCCAGAAGTAGGCTTTGAGAGAATAAAAATGAAGTAGGTAGCTGGTGTTTAGTTTCAAGAGCTAGTTTTAACACCAGCAGATGGTGCTAAAATGTCCACTTTTTTAAAAAACAAACATCTCAAATTTCCTTAAAATCATAAACTGTCAGGGAAAGATAAATTGAGATACATTAGCTAATTGCTGTGGAAAGTTCAAGCTGAGGTGATGTTAGTCATCATTTTATTTAGACTAGTATAACATGCATGGAGACTTGTGTAGCCTTTATTTTCTATTTTGCTTTTAAGATGGATCAGTTTTCCTTGAGTCAGGCCTTTACCTTCAATAAGGTAATGAAGTATTTCAGGAATGTTCATCCATATTCAAATTTGGAGATTAGAAACATCACTGTATATGTAACAGATGATTAAAGGAAAGATTTATGCATTTGACTTGTTTTCCCTCCATCTGAGTACAAGCCTGAGAGGAAACAACTGGTAATTCTCTATTCCCAGGACATGACTCTGCGGCTTTGAGAAATGTTGCTTTGTTAGTCACTAGTCTATCTGGAAAGGCAAAATTACTTTTAATTTTTAACCCGCAGAAGCCCCTAATATCACATGAAGAATATGAACATTTATAGTAGAGGAACTGGCTGGGTGGCTTGGGGAGAGGGGTAAAAGGACACGGATGTCTCCAGTTCTACTTCCCCTGTTCAAATTGATCCAAGATCTGTGACAACTGAAAGCCATTACTGGCTGTTGGCTGTGCAGTGGCCAAAGGCACAAGGTGTGTCAGAAAAACTCACAGCAGATGAGTCTCTACCCCAAAACGACTGAAAATCTTGTTGGCAGTCCCAATAGAGAGAGAGAAGAAACAAACAATCAACTTAAACTGAGCTATCCTCACGTAGCTGAGGGGGGTACTTGTACGTGCTGGTGCACATACACAGGTGCGGATGGTGGAGGAGGAGAGAGAGCGTTTTTGTTACTAGGCTATAGAGTGGATAGCTGACCCTCAAACTAGCAATGGTTAAAAGTTTTCCTTTAATTCAGATAGTCCTGACCTGTTTTGAGATCTGGAGGACTAGTCCTATCCTGCCCTGGGATGAGAATATGATGTATACAGTAATTGCCTGCAGCACTTGGCTTTATTACAATGGTGCCTCTAAGTCAGAGTTCAGACACATTTATTCAGGTGGAGTGAGGAAACTGCAGTGTTGTTCTCCAGGCTGTATCTGTTGTGTGGACGAACTGTGAATGTCACCGTCAGGTTCAATCAAGTATCTCTATCATTATATTGTTGTTGTTCATTTTTTGTGTTCTAGTAGCACCTGACTGAGAGTCCCAAATTACTTTAAACACAGATTTACACTGGATGGATATTTTATAGCATCATTTTGAAAAAAGTGGGAGTTATAATAATACTCTATCCTGGGAATACAGACCACAGGGCGCATTTACACAAGACACGAACTGTGCAGTAGCTGAATAATACTGTGCGGTAGTACATAATAGCACGGACAGTGCTAATATGTTACTGTGCAGCACTATTAGGCTACTGTGCACTGGAGTCACTAAACAGGTGTTCACCAGTGCTACTGCACAGTAACTCTGGTTACTGTGCATTTATTTAGTACTTGATTATACAAGTATTAAATAAATGTGCAGTAGCATCTTGCGTAGACGTGCCCACTGTAATGTAGGCACACAGCAGTAGTCAGGCAAACAACCAATTTAGAGCTTCAAAATATGGTATATTAGTATAAACGCCACCTCTACCTCAGCTCTGTACGCTGAGAGTTTAGCCAAGAACATGGAAGCGAACTTGTCTTACATTTTCTCTGGAAGATCCAGACCTCGCATGCAATAAAATGCAAAGACCTCCATTTTCATCCTTTAGAGTTGGGTGTCATGGGCAGCCTCTGGGTGGCAGATTGGGGAAGGGACAGGCAGCACAGTGGCAAATAGGTCAGGGAGCAGAAAGAAGAGCAGCAGAGGCAGGGAGCACATGGCCAGAAGCAGAAAGCAGAGCAGCAGCTTGGTCAGACAGCACAGGGCAGGGAGCAAAAAGCTGAGCAGTAGACTGGGAAGGGAGATGAATTGGAGTGGCCCTCAGAGGCTGCAGGGGCATAATTAGTGGGCTTGCCTGCTGAAAAAGGTTGGCTCCCACTACCTGAAATACTAAAAGGCCAACTCCTAGAAGATTAAACCATGATTTAAAGACACATTTAGAAACAGTGTACTACCACTGTAAAACAACCTAATGGCATCCTGGAGTGTGTTAGTAGGGGTGTTGTATGCAAAGCATAGAACTGGTCTTCTCTCATTCCAGCTCGGGGATTGTCTTCAGTGAGATCTGGCTCTTCCATTGATTTTGATGAAAATTTTGCCTGAATAAAGACTGAGAAACAACTGCAGAATTTATCCCACTAAAAATAATTTGACATGACTTTTGAATGATTTAGTAAGGTATGCACCCACTTAATACTATGCATATGCAGGTTCTTGCTGCTGACTTTATAAATATCCCCACCACAGCAATCGTTCAGTTGATGTAACAGAATAACACAACTTAAAGGTATCCATAAAGACTTATTAAAAGATTGTATTTAACCATTTTTGGCAATGATGGTTGTATAATTATTTGCTGACCTATTGAATTGGTCATTGAAATGCTGTGAAATTCAGGTTTTAATGGGCATTGCCATCATGATAATTAAAGACTCTGCCCCATGAGAACGTGTGCTTGTTAAGCTGTAATTTTGGTTAAAAAAATAATTAGAGACAGAGGTTATTTAGGAAGGAAGGCTTAAGACCAAGACTGTATTTGAAGGAAATTAAAGACAGGAAGCCCCAGGGTATACAGCAGTCCTGCAACACAGTTCCTGTTAAAGAAAATAAAGTATTAAAGGCAGCACAAATAATGCCTGACATAAGGCTGCCTAAAAAATTCTATCGCAAGACCCTGTTTTCAGTTGCCCATAACTTTGCCAAACTTAAACTCTTGGAGTTAAAGCATTTCTGGCAGGTCTCTGCCTGAGGTACAATTTTTTTTGGAAAGGTTCATGTATTTTTCTGAATGAAGTTTAGAGAGAAAATAGATTTTTCTTATGTTTGAAAAAAAAAATCTCATTGCTGTTTGGTCGAGAAGTTCTGGTGTCCCTTTGTTTTGGAATGGAGACTCGAAATGCTGCAGGGGTGAACGCAAGTCTTGATATCAGGGTCTTGTGCCTTTTGCTGTCTCCATGAAGTGTTGCCTAAGTTTGGCCAAACCTAAAAATAAATCTGGAAAATCCATTTTTGCCTGCTCCTGGAACATTTGCTAGACAGCTGCAGTCTATCTGACCTGGGTTTGTCTGTCCCCACACAGCTCTTGTGTGGAAATAGAGGAGTCGAGCCGGTCCAGAATGACCAGGCATGGCCTGTCCTGGGAATGCAGGGGTTGAGTTGCAGGATTTCTCCCTGGTCGCTCATGGTTGCTGTGATTCTGGACACAGGAACTGTGGGCAGGAAGAGTGTTTCTCTGGTGCTCTCAATGGTCTTCCTGCTTATACTTAGACAGTGTGAAAAGCCTGCTTGACACAAATGCGGAGGATGAGAAGCAGAAATAGGTGGAAAGAGGCGCAATATGCCAGTAAGATCTTTGCAATGCCTCTTGGGTATCAACTATGATACACTGAAAAGTTCTGCTGAATGCTTGTTTGGCAAGTGTTGTACAAGAGGTTGAGTCCCTAGGGGACTGGATTAAGGTATAGGTATAGATTCATAGATTGGAAGGGGCTGGAAGTGGCCTCACAAGATTATCGGGTCCACCCCTGCCACTCTAGGCAGGAAAGACAACTGGGGACAGGTGACCCCAGCAAGGTGACTGTCTAGTCTCCTCTTGAAGATTTCCAGGGTAGGTGATTGCACCATCTCTGGAGGGAGCTTATTCCACAGTCTGGACACCCTGACTGTGAAGAAGTTTTTCCTAACGTTGAGCCAGAAACGGTCTTCCAGGGGTTTGTGACCATAACTCCTGGTTTTTCCCAAGGGTGCCCTGGTGAACAGTTGTTTTCCAAGCCCTTGATGTATTCACCCGATGTAGCGGTAAGCTGCTACCAAATCCCCTCTTAGCCTTCTCTTTTTTAGGCTGAAGAGCCCCAAGTCCCTCAGCCTTTCCTCGTATGGCTTGCCTTACAAGTCTCTGATCATACAGGTGGCTCTTGTCTGAACTCTCTCAAGCTTCTCCACGGCCTTGTTGAAGTGCGGTGCCCAGAACTAGATGCAGTACTCCAGCTGCAGTCTCACCAATGCTGAGTAAAGCAGAAGAATCACTTTCTTGGTTTTGCTTTAGATACAGTTGATGCATGCCAGGGTATTGTTTGCCCTGCTGGCTACAACATCGCACTGACAGCTTATGTTCATACTATGGTCTATTATTACCCCTAGGTCCCTTTCATTCATGGTGCTAGTCAATTTGGCACCACCGAGCCTGTAAGTATGTTAGGGGTTGTTCGTCCCCAGATGGAGCACTTTACACTTCTCAGTGTTGAACTTCATCTGGTTCCAATCCACCCAACTTACAGCCTGTCTAGGTCCCCCTGTATCTGCAGCCTATCTTCAAGCATGACCATGCTCCCCCTTAACTTGGTGTCGTCTGTGAACTTGGTCAGTGAGCTCTTCACCCCCGCATCCAAATCATTAATAAAGATGTTGAAAAGCACTGGATCAAGGACAGACCACTTCTCTCCATGAGAACACAGATCCATTCGTTGGGACTCCCTGAGTCCTACTCTGCAGCCAGCTTCCTACCCACCTAACTGTTGATCAGTTAAGCTGCAATCCTCCAATTTCCCTGTGAGGACATCATGGGATACCAAATCAAAGGCCTTATTATAGGCGTGTGAAGCACATGTCAAGGGAATCAACTCTAGGACAGGACTCTGGGAGGCCTGTGATTACTGAAGTTGAGGTGCATCACATCACCTGATTCTTTTCATCACAAAGCCCATTCCCTTGTCAGAGAAGGAAATCAGGTTGGTTTCCTTTTGTGATAGGGTGATGAGCTTTGTGGATGTGGGTAGCAGTAGATGTGATCTATCTTTATTTTAGTAAGGTTTTTGATACTGCTTTCCCAACATCTGCATAAGTAAGTTACAGACATGCAGTCTAAATGCAGTACTAGAAGGTAAATGAATAACTGGTTGGATAATTCTACTCAAAGAGTAGTCATCAGTGGCTCCATGTCAAACTGGGAGGAGGTAGTAAATGGGATTCCCCAGACGTCTGTCCTGGGGTCAGCCTGTTAAATATTTTCATTAATGACTTGGAGGATGGAATTGAGTGTACTCTTAGTAAATTTGAGGAAGACACTGAGCTGGGTGGGGTAGCAGACACTTTATAGGGCAGGATTAGCATCCAAAATGACCTTGATACATTGGGAAAATGGTCCAAAATAAATAGGATGAAATTCAATAAGGACAAGGGCCAGAAGCTACACTTAAGACAAAACAATCAAATGCATAAATACAAAATGGAGAATGGCTGGCTAGACTGCAACACTGCAGAAAAGGACTGGGGAGTTATAGTGGATTACAAGCTACAGAAACAGTATAGCACCATTGCAAAGTGACCTAGCAGCATACTGGAGTTTATTAGTAGGCATGCCATATGCAAAGTATAGGAAAAGATCCTTCCACTCTATTTAAGAGTAGTGAGGCCTCATCTAGAGTACTATGTCCAGTTTTGAACACCATACTTCCAGAAAAACATGGTCAAAATAGAAAAGTCCAGGGGAGAGCAACAAAAGTTATTAGAGGTTCAGAAAACATGACATGAAGAAAGGTTGGGAGAACTGGGGTTATTTAGTTTAGAGAAGAGAAGGCTGAGGGGGGGCTTGATAAGAGTCTTCAGATACAAAAAGAGGATGGTGATCAATTGTCCTCTGTGTCCACAGGGAACAGGACAAGAAGAATGAACTTAAATAACTACAAGGATGTTAGGAAGCAATTTCTAGCTAGTAGGGTGGTGAAGCTAGGAGGATGGCGAAGGGGTGGTGGAATATTTAGGTCACTGGAAGTTTTTAATGATCCTGCTAGGGGACTATACTAGGTGACCCACAGAGATCCCCTTCAGTCTTGTTTTTACTATGAGAATCTTAGCTTTAAAAAAAAAAAAACCCATAAAAAAGAGCTGGAGGCCCGTCTGGGGCAGAGATGCTGCTGTCAAAGGGTTCATATACTGCTCCTTCTGCTTCAAGGAGCAAGGGTGATTATAGTCAGTTAAGAATAGAGAACTATTTTATACTGAATACAGAGTCCCAGTAAGGCCTGGGTTTTGGTGCATGTAGGACCTCTAAATTCTTTAATGTGGCTCTGAATCCACATAAAACAGCTGCCTCAGGCCAGTTTTAAGTATTGGATGTCATAGATAGAACACCAGTAAGCAAGTGGTTAGCACAGATCTAGGAAAATCAATGCAGAATACAGCAGTTTCCTTCAACATTGATAGGAAGCCAGAAACAACTCAGCTTTATCATTCCCGCAGAACTTTGTAAGCCCATCGCACCATGCAATGACTGATACCTGACCGATATGTGTAAATTACATCAAGATGGCCACGTGCCTAAAAAGCCCCAGCTGTGCTGGGCATGCGCTGTGGATGACTGCACGACTGCTCATTCACTGATGTTTGTGGAAGATAATATATATGCAATAAATGTATTTCTTTATACCAATTAACACACAAGTTCAAAGAATTAATTCAGAGAAGAGCTATGGCCAGTATTGGGCAGAGGGCAGCTTAAGTGGTCACAATAGTCCTCTCTGGCTTCATAGTCTTTCCCCATTAATATCCTGCTTAAGAAATTGTTCATTTGCTGTTTCAGAGCTTAATGGTTTATGTGTCTTCCTACCATTCACTTCTGGCTCTGACCACACTGCTCCATCACGGACTGACTTCTTCTCCTGCTCTCACCATCATCTTCACTGACTTGCTTACTCTACTCATTTCCTATTATCATCCCCTTCTAAAGTTCCCACCCATTTTGCATACTTTTCTTCTTGGATCCTTATCCCCCCCCAAATCCCAGTACACCTTTTCTGCAGTTTCCTTTTATGCTGTTACTGCTCTTAACTGCCTCAGCCTGTAATCTGGGCCACCTCCTTGTGACACTGTCCTCTCTTTAGACCTCCCCTTCTAGGCCACATGCAAATCCTGCTGCTGCTTCTTACATAACATAGGCAAGATCTGATCTCTCCTCTCTCCACACCAATTCAATGCTTTTTCCAGACTTCCTCAGTTCATCTTGAGTATAGCAATCTGTTTGGCTCTGGCCTGGGTTCTTGCGGCCTCACCCTTCCAATATCCATACAAAATCTGTGGCTTAGATCATCATCCTGGCCTATCAACTTGACTATGTCACACATGCCTCTGGAGCCCTTCTACTGACTTGTTCTTATCTTTTCCAATTTAGCCCTGCCCTACCAGTTGGGTATTGTTTTTCCATCAGTGGAGAAAACCTTTTAACCTCAAACCTAGCTTTGCTACCTGTTAATCTACCCTTATAAGCACCTTCATGTTTTTTTCTCATGCCTCTCTCTCATATGTGGTACAATCCATCCCCAAGCCTATAAAGCTATTACTTGATACTTTTTTCAAATCTTCCCTAAAACAAACTTGTTCTTTGATGCCTACAGAATAATACTCATTGATAACAGGTAGACAGGTTGCACATTAAATCATATAAACAACTGTGCTCATATTACTGTTCCCTTACCAAACTTTCCCCTTTCACACCATCTATAATCTCATTTGTTTTCTTGAACCAGCACTTTCTTACCACTAAGATTATAAACACTTTGGAGCACAGCCTGCCTTTTAACAACATTTGTGCAGCACCTTATACAGTGGGCTTCTCTTTGATCCCCCGTGTGGGACTCACAACACACCGTAATATCAATAAAAATAAAAGCAGTATTCCATTAACAAATGGGCATAGATATGTGAGAACATGGTCTCAGAGGCGTATTGATTTAGAAATTTGCATTCTCAATTAAGCTTTTACATTTTCTCCGTGTTCAGAAGTGTCTAGGCTGTGTCATCACAATCACTCTACCAAAGCAGCAACAAACTCACCATTATGTAATAGAAGAAAAATCCTACACTATAGCAGGGCTTCTGAAATATTTTGGGGAACCTTTATGTTTTTTTCTTTAACCTTGCATTGTTTATGTTGTCCTTGCAGCAAGACTCTTTGCCATGGTAACATTTTTTTTATTTGAATCTGGAGCCTAAATATGTAATGCTGCATCAGCCATATTACTCCTAAGAGAGCTCAATATTAAAGAAGATTTTTGCCAATCTTTCTAGGAAGAATAAGGTTTAAAAATCTGCAATAATTGAGGAAAAGAAGATTTATTTTATTTTAAGGGGATATTTTGCAACAGGACATACCATTATTTTTTTAGTTACATTTTTGGATTCATGGACAGTGACCACTTTTAAATGAAAGGGTGGGGGACATTATTTAACACACACTATTTTATTCAGGTTATTTTTCAGATCAGAGACTAAGTGGTTTCTCTGAGTCAAATGAGCAACAGCTGCATCTTCCTTCCTCCTCCCATTCTTCCACTTGAGGATCAACATCAGCTGTGTCTGTGGAGAGGCTCAGTGTGGGAATGAGATTGCAATTTAGCATCTCATTCAGCTGATTCCAGTATGTAATAATCATTAGGAACTCCAGGCTCCATCAGTACAGCCATAGGCCTGGAACTCAGTGGTATCTGGACGTGCTGTAACTCAGCTCTCTCTGGAGGGTAATAAGCCTGCAAGCAAGCCAGGGAAATACAGAGGAGAGAACTTGGTCTGGAGGTACTGTAGAACCTCCCTGGATGTCCTTTAAATGGTGAATCATCAATGTTGAAATATTTGAAGCTGAATTTCAAGTTCAGTCCCAACTGGGAAGAGGCAAAGAGGGAAGCTGCATGTATGAATTGGATATTGAGAGAATCTAGTTGAGATGCCTGGTAATGGATAGATATTTTATAATAGCAATATGCTAATCATCATGACTATACCTATGTCTGTTTGGGTGTAAGGCTGTTATCTGATAAGGAATTTCTGAGGGGATCTGAGCGCTCCCCTTTTTCTGGGTGGTGCTTTGCAATAGAAACAGTATAACACATATTGTTATGGTGAGTGTTTCTTTTGCTCCTAGAGGTATTGTAAATACCGCTACCTGGTGCACAGGTCCCTCTAGTATCCCAGTATGGCTTAGTAATGTGGGGGATGGAGGCCTTCAGAATCAAACCCAGTATGACTCTTATTCCCTGCAATAAACTAGCTCTTTGCCAACTTTTTATTTGCTTGTTTTCCCTATATAGTTTCAGATGTATATGCCCTTGCTCCTTGTTACTATAACTCTTCATAGGAAAAGGAAACTAAAAAACAGGCTAATCCTGCAGTTTTTAACTCAAGCAAAACTCCAGTTTGAGTTTGGTGTTCATTCCTCAAGTGCATCTATGGTTAAAAAAAGAGGAAAAAAAGGGGGCATTTGTACTTGGTCAATGGGTTTTCTTGTGTGCCTTTGTATCTTGTCTGACATACAGAAGCATTTCCTGTCCTTAGTATGGTGTAGCAGTAAAGAGCCAGATTGTATTTTTGCCCACTGTGCCTTTGGTGAAAGTGCTTGCAAACCTGATTCTAGAAGCTTTGGGTTTCAGGATGTAATAGTCAGAAAATTGGTAAAGAGCTTTAATTTTTTTTTTTTTTTTACAGGACAAAAAGTGCCATATAATTGTAATATAGTTTGAATATAAAGAGTGAGGAAAAAGTAATTCCATTATGATTAAAAATTCCTCAGTAATGTTTCCCCTTAAACATGGAACATTTTCCAGACTGATAAACTGCACAAGACCATCTGAGTCAAAGAATATTATACTGGGCTAGTCCTCAGGATGCTTCTCAGTGGTTCCTCCCTGCGTCTTTAAATTAGTGGTCAAACATGTTTGCCATGTTATTCCCAAAAATATGGAATAAGATATACCTGGAAGTATGTCCTGTCCATTCTTCCAGTCTCTGAAGAAGGAATTGATGACACAGTTACGCCTAAATGGAAGAGAGATTAAGGACTATAATCTGGAATTTGGTTTTACTTCAGTCTATATTTGGGCTGGGGGGCTGTTTTACTTTCATTCTCTTGATATTGATTTTTGGGGGGTGGGGGTAGGGGGAGGGTTGTGCAGCCAAAAGAGAAAAACATCCAAGAATCAAGTAAAAGTTTCCAAATGAGCTCCAACTGGCTTAATTTGGGATCGGCTAATCTCTTTTATTTCCCTGTGGGCCACATCCTGAGGTGCTTCTTCTTGGTACTGGAGTCTGCTTTCAGCTTGAGGAAAGAGCTAGACCTCTCATTCCCTAACAGTGGGGAACTCCGCTCCCACTAAAGTGTCCTCAGTTTTATTTTAACTTTTGGTGTCTACAGGGGTTGGCAGGCTGAACTGGATCTTCCTCCTGCAGAGGTTTTCTCAGAAGGATCCCAAACTTGTTTTCAAACACTATTCTTTTCAGTACATTTTCAGTCTGGTGTCCAGCCATAACCTATGGTGGCATTTGGGTTTTCAGACTCAGTTTCCAGCTAACCTCAGCTTTCCATAACACTTTCTACGGTATCTGGAACTGTCATGAAACTTGATTTCATAATTCCAACTCTTGCCATACTGTGGAGAGGAATATGGTACCAGAGGAAATCTGGTAGATGTTTTCTGTTGCTCTGAGTTATCCACACGTTTTTCAACCCTATCTGGAGTTGCACTCTGGTGCCAGATGATCAACAGCTTTGATTTCATAGTAGTTAGGGGTCAGAAGGGACCTGAACAGATCACCTAGTCTAACCCCCCCACCACAGGCTGAAGCACAGGCTTGGATCACATGACCCCAGACAAGTGTTCATCTAACCTCTTCTTGAATTTACCCAAGGTAGGAGCAAGGACCACTTCACTGTTAGGGTGATTAGGATCTGGAACCAACTTTTTAGGGAAGTAGTGCCTCCTAATCTCTAACCTGAACGTATTCTCAAGCAGCATCTGGCCATTGTTCCTTGTCACCCCAGGTGGTGCTGGAGGGACTAGGGCCTTTCCTATTTGCTGCTGATCTCCCCTAATGAGTTTGTAGGCAGCCACCATATCCCCCCTCAGCTTCCGCTTGCTGAGGCTGAACAGGTTCAGGTCCCTCAGCCTCTCCTCATAGGACCTGCCCTGCTACCCTCCAGTCAAACAGGTGGCCCTCCTCTGAACCCTTTCAAGGCAGACCAAATCCTTCCTGAAGTGCGGTGCCCAGAACAGGATGCAGTACTCCAGCTGAGGCTGGAACAATGTCACGTAAAGGGGGAGTATCACCTCTCTGGACCAGCACCTTTGGATGCATGACAGGATGTGGTTGGCTGCAGTCTGGCATTGGCGGCTCATGTTCATCTTGGAGTCAATAATGACTCCAAGATCCCTTTCTGCCTCTGTGCTCACAAGGGGGGAGCTCCCCAGCTTGCATGTATGCTGTGGATTCCTTCTCCCCAGGTGCAGCACCCTGCATTTATCTACATCTAACCCCATCCTTACCATCTGCCCACTTCTGTAATCTGTCTAAATCTAATTGCAGCCTCTCTCTCCCTTCAAGTGTGTCTATCTCTCCCCACATCTTGGTGTAACCGGCAAACTTGGACAACATGTTTTCCACCCCCTTGTCCAAGTCGCTGATGAAGATATTGAACAGTGTAGGCCCCAGGACCGAGCCCTGGGGGACCCCACTGCTCGCATCCCACCAGGTCAAGTACGACCCATCCACCGCTACTCTTTGGGTGAGTCCCATCAGCCAATTTTTGACCCATCCAACTGTGTAGGTATCAGTGCCACAGTCGCTCAATTTATTAATGAGAATGGGGTGAGAGACTGTGTCAAAGACCTTCTTAAAGTCTAGAAAGACTATGTCCATGGTGACGCCATCATCCAGGGATTTAGTTACCTGGTCATAAAAGGCCATCAGGTTGATTTGGCAGGACCTGCCTTTGATGAACCCGTGTTGATTTCCCCTGCTGGCCCCTTGATAATTTTTTTCAAGGATTTTTCCCCAAAACCGATGTGAGGCTTATGGGCCTATAGTTTTCTGGGTCCTCCTTTCTCCCTTTCTTATAGGGACCATATTAGCTAGTTTCCAATCTCCAGGAACCTTTAAATGAGGCCAATGGATATTTTACTAAAATTTTGGGAACAGTTTTGTACCATTTCTATGTTCAGCAACCCTGGCTTCCATCCGCAGCCAGATGGGTTTAAAATTAGTACACGTGTAGCCTGGGTACACCCAGGGGTGCGCCCTGTCTGCAAGTGGAAGGGATGGGGTGGTCAGGCAAGAGTGCTGTGAGAGGGGCCTGCCACTGAGGAACAGTTCCCTCTTTTGTCTATAGAGTCGGGCCAGGACAAAGCACTTAACTATATACAAATTTATTGCTATACAAAATAAATATAAAAACTAGACATGAAATATTTACAGTAGAATCAGTATGTGACACCTTACACAATAACCTACAACCACCACATTGCACCAGTTTGAGGGACTGCAAAACATAGAACAGGTGATTCACAGCATGGGCAATAATTAACCCCTTGCGCAGATGAACATTAATACCCTGGAACAGGTAAATCAAGGCTTCAACACCGTAAACACATATAAGCATCAACTTAGATAAACCCAGGTAAGTTGAGGTAACAATGCAATAGACAGGCAACAATACAGGTAAGTTCCAATAATAGGCAGTAAACACATATAGATAATGAAGACCGATACACCCATATAAACTCCCTTAAGGAGTACCCATAACTATGAAGCAACATCAGTCACAAAATACGGTGTGTTCCCTGGAGCCCCTCCCCTTTAGGGCCCCAGGATGTGGACACGCTCCCTCCCACAATGGAGGAGGGTGGAGGCTGCAGACCCTCCTGTCCCGTGCCTGCCTCCCCTGTGGGACTCACTTCCCCAGCAACTCCCGCTCCTACTCAGAAGCAGACAGGGCTTATCCTCTGGTAAGGCAAGGGCCTCTCTCCAGCAGCACCTCCAGCTCCTCTCAATGGCCCGGTGCCCCACACTGGGCACCCAGGCACTCCTATGGGAGCCAAGCCCTTACTGACTCCGGTTCCCCAGCCTCATGCCAGGGGTCTTTCCCCTTCCTGGGCCCTGGGGCTCTTTGCGTTTAATGCAGAGAGACACTGCGGGGCTCTGGTTACTTGGCCTAGAGTTGGGGCTATCTCGAACAGCCTCCAGCTGCTCTCGAGGTCAGCTCTCTGTGTGCTAACCTGTGCACCAGGTGGGACCCAAGCAGCCTTGAGCTGCTCCCAGGGCCGGCTCCCTGTGAGCTGATCCACGCACTGCCCACCCAGCCGCTTGCTGGGTTTACAGGCTCAAGCCGTCTCCACCAATTTGCTCCACCAATTGGAATTGAAGATTCTCAACCCCCTGGACATGCTGGAGCTCAGTGGGGTAAGTCTGTCACACTTGTATGAAGAGATAATTAATGGCATGAATGTCAAAAGGAGTCAAAAGTAGAAATATTTCAGTAAGTAGAAATTGCTCTACTGGCTGATGCAAAGCTCATAGTTTTAACTACCATGTTAAATCAGTGAAACATAGCCTTGATGGTTTTATTGAGGGTGAAAAAGCAAAAAGGTTAAGTTTCTGTAATATAGTGTTCTTTAGTATGTCTAAGAAAAGGAAGCTTTAATGAATTCCCAACATTAAATGTTTCCTTTGGATCTTGACATAATTTCAAACCTACAAGGTCAAAGACCACAACCTTGAAATATCATCCTGTTTCTTACAGAGCTATCTAGACAGAGCCCTTGCAGGAGGTGTCATTATATTGCTGTATATTGGAATAGACCTCCCAGAGGTTACTATCTTCAGCTGGATGAGTTTCTCTCTTTATATAGAAAATATTTTGTAGAGCTATGGCCCTGTGGTAATATTACATGAGTTTCATATTATTTTGTGAAATAACTTATGAACCTTCACATCTGAGCTAACTGCAGGATAATCACAGGATGCTCTTCTCATCCATCATGGCATGCATCATATGGGATGAATACTAACCAGAGGAAGGAAGATCAAGAACTCCTCCTAGTTTCCAAAAAAGTCTTTGTTTTGGAGCCTCTTTGATCTAGTGGGTGTGATGAGGGATATCTTAGCTGAATGGGACTTAGCTCCTTATGATGTAAAGGGTTATGACAGGAGTAACCTTACGTGTTCACTAGAAGGAAAGAATTTCAGAAATGCAAGAAAAATCATTAAATGAGCATGTGCTAATGGGAACTGTCATCAGGGGAAACCGGTACAGTCTATCCTTAAACAGAGGCAAGATATCCTGAATAGCTGAAACTGCTCAATCCTCAGGGAAGCATACAGCACCTGTAAGAATAGAGATGAAAATGCCTACGCATCCCCTCTTGCTGATGTTAGTGCTTAAGATTTATCAGTAATTTGGGGGACAGTGCACTTTGTATATGGTTTTTAATGGTCTCATAGTGTACTTTAACTCCACTGGAATAGCCACACTTTTAAATTTAGGGCAACTTATATAAATGCCAGTTTTACTACAAAAAACGAAATGCGGCTGGGGCTGGGGCTGGGGCTGGCGCGGGGAGGGTAGGTCCAGTGAGATTTGCACTAGAATTTAACCTCTGAGATTTAGCTTGTTAACCATTTATTTATTTGTCTATTTAATTGGTGCCTGGCCACCTGTTTTTGTTTGAATGCTTTAGATAGAGGCTGACGGTTTAACCCAGTTCAAAAGGAAATTGGACAAATTCATGGAGGAAAGGTCTATCTCTAAGTTAAGGCTGTGATGTGTTGGCAGAAATGAATAGGGGTTCAGGATTTGAATAGAAGGAGGGTTTTAAAGGCCGGGATTGAAAAACATCTATAGATGGTTCTGAGGGCTCAGGAGTATACAATATTACTTGTACCTTACAAAGGGAGGATCTGAGAGAAACATTAGTACAGATCTTTGTGCTGCAAATTAGATTGAGGTTGGCTAACAGAGCTATATCCAGGAGGAATGCATGGTATTAAGGATCTGTTCCTGGACTGTTGAAGTCAATGGGAGCTTTTCGGGTAGCTTTGATAGATGCTGAATCAAACCTTATATTAGTAGTTCATTTGTTTTCCCAAAGGATATATTTTCACACTTCTCAAAAAAAATAAAAAATTTAAAAAGGTGACAACATCAGTTAAACAAGGTAGGGTTTGAAACTAAAAGGTGGATACAACCTCACCATATGTAGGCACAAAGCTGTAGGTGGTCTGTCTGGTTGGATCTGTAACAAGGAAAGGATGTTCCATATTGCTAAGAAAATATTTATTTCCTGAAGATGGGCTACTGGATGTAGGTAGCTGCAACTAATTTTGTATGCCACTAATAAGGTAGTGATATGGTCTAATTTTAAAGTATCATTTGGGTGGGTGTAAGATCATCCCATTCCAGTATGTTGTGGGAGACTATAATTGTGGGCTTCATGTCCTGTAGCCACTGATGCAACAAGGCCAAGTGCTTTGGTGGCCCGAGGTCATAGGTTTCCTGGTTTCTGTATCTTTTTTTTTCTCTCTTCCTCCATCTTTTTTTTTAATGTAGTCATAGATTTTGTGTGGTGGTGTGTTCTAATGATCTAATCCTGTACATTAGTTACATGTGGTGGGAGAGGGGGTGGATTTGTGAGTGTGATATTGAGACGTCTATACTGGAGAATTTTCTTTTTCCCTTCCTCAGCACCACCACAAATATGTAATGAATTTTCTCAAGCCAAGGAATAGCAAGAAGGTTCCTGATTTTTTTTTTGAGCTACTATAATTTAGTGCTGCAGTCTGTATGGCAAAATGGAAAGCTGAAATCAAGAAGGGTGGATACAATATTCAGCTATCTACTTCTCTCCTCCTTTGCCTTTCTCTCAGGTTTGGCTGATTCTGTCAAACTATTTTTTTATTCAAGCTAGTTTCTTTTAATACCTTCCCTTTTTTGTGCTTGTGTAACAAGATATTTAGCAGAATATGCAGATTTGTTGGAATATGGCAGGGCTTCACCATTGAGCCACTGAGCATTTCTGCTATGGTCTTGAACTTGCAAACTTTGGGCTGTCAAGCATATACCTTGATGCCCACACCATCCTAAACCCCTCTTTTAAAACCAAGAATATCTGAAATTTAATTTAGCTAAGGCAACATGATAGGTTCCCATGCTTCAGATACAAGTGTATCACTAATTGGGTTGTTAAAAAAATAGTATTTTCCATGATTCATAAGCAACCAGGTCTGTTTGGAGTTTTTCTGGTCTTTCAATAAAGCTTCTAAATCAGGGATCAGCAATGTTTTTGGTCACAGTGTCAAAATCACCCCAACCCTCACCCATACCTTGCTTTGGCATGCCAGAGATGGGGGAACCACATAGGGCCTGATCCTCATTGCTGGTGGCGGCTGCACGCATGCCTCGGGGTGGATGGTGGGAGAGGAGTCAGAGTTGTGTTGACAGGGCAGCTTCCCTGCCATGCGCTGTGAGCTGCATGTGCACCCACCACTGCCATGGAGCTAGTGCCAGTGCCTCAGAGCCCATCCCAGATGTTTGCAGCCTCCCGGCTGTTTTCCACAGCCAGCCCAGGCTTTGGGCAGCTGTAGCGGGCAGCTGGAAGGCTGCAAGCAGCTGTGCCAGGCTCTGCAGCCCTGGCACCAGCCCCATGGCAGTAGCAGCTGCACAGGTACCTCTGGGCAGATGGTGGGGGAGGAGCCAGGGTTGTGCTGCTCCAGGCCTTCCCAGCCATGTGCCTAGAGGTGTGTGCACAGCTGCTGCAACCCCTGAACTGATGCCAGGGCTGCAGGGCCCCATGCAGCTGTTTGCAGCCTGCCAGCTGCAGCTGGCCCAGGCTCTAGGTAGCTGCTGGCAGGAGCTGCCCAGAGTCCAGGTTGACTGTGGCATGCCAAGGAAAATGGCCTCATGTGCCATACTCTGGCATGTGTGCCAGGGGTTGTCAATCCCTGTTCTAAACTGACTGTTGACAGAGACAGGATACTGAAATACCATGGCTTTGTTTCATGATGGTGCTTTCTATCTTCATAAATATAAAATCTTCAGGAGAACATGCAAGAATCTTTTTCTTATAATAGTTCAGTTCAGGGCTTGTTCGTTCCCTCTGTGTTTGTACAATCCTAAATGTACAGTGTTCCAATTGGGTTTCACAGGTCAACTCATTTTGTATTATCTAATTCTGTGAGATCTAGTAAGGACGTTGTGCAGAGGTGCTGGCTGAAAAATACAGTTACAATTATGTCTGTTAAAAATTATTACTTGAAGAATAATAGTATTAAGAAGAAATGTTGATTTTGGAGACTTTTATATTAGGATTTCTTACTAGAAACCTGGTTGCCATTAACTTGCATAATAAATTAATATAGACCAGCCAGCTGTAAACATTAATTTGCAGAAACTACTGCTCACTGTTCTGTAAATTTGGTCTATGGGATGGTCTCTATTACTGAGCTTCTCAAAACCAGTTTTCCAACCAAGAGTTGACATCTCTGAGATGCATATGACAAAAGGCACTATTGTCTGAGTGGCTGCCAAGGTCTGGCTGAAATTAAATTCCATATCAACTAACACTTAGCTGTCAGGGAAACTGATTCCATCCCACCTCCCCATATTTAACTATTAAGATCTTTTGAAATAAGAAGGGAATGAATAAAAATTTAGCAAAAAAAAATCATCTTGTCTCAGGAAAAACAAGGAAGTAGCTCATCTGAAAGAGACTTGGCGAAAATGGTACTTTGGTATTACCCTTGTTTGCTCCTTCTCTGTATTCTCACATGTATCTGCTTTGCATAATAATGACCATGTGTTATGACTATAAGCATGGCTGAACCAGTATAAGTGTGAAGACTAAGTTCCATTCTCATTCATCAGGCTATCAGATGAATCATGATTGCAGGAGTCTTATCCCATCACCTTCTCTGTCAAGGGCAATGAAGATGGCATGAGTTAAGTGGGATTTTTCTCATCAATCCACCAGGGTGCACTGTCCTAACATTGGTAAAGTTCCACTAGTGAAACTTTTTAGTAACCTCTGCTCCTTCCCAAGAGGTTTGGACTAAGAGTGCAGCTGCCTGATGAGCGTGCTTACAGTAGGGCACTCTCAGGTTAAGAAAACACTGACTTTTATGTCTGAAAATGGTTGTAGGGTCAGCTGCTACCAAGACGTGAAAAACTGGATCTGGAGGAGAAGTGACTGCATCTTAAGGAAAATCCTATGGTGTGATGCCAGGGATCTTGTGAATTATGAGAACTCTGCATATAAACAATGTCTCTGTACAGCGAGATCTATTGTTGGCATGTCTTGACCTTACAGGGACCGATTACCCTCAGCTTCCATTTGGTGCAGTTGGAGTTGAGGCTGCTTAGCTTCACTCAGGATATGGCTCAAACTCTGTATTAAAAGAGTGGTAAAACATGCTGAGTTTAACCCTTCAGAAGCTAGGGAATTTACACTTAATGTTTCCTAGTATCTCTCCTAGGTCTACACATGGATTTATTTAGGAATAGCTGCTCTGTTTAAATTCAAACCCTAACTTCTTCCAGAATAATTTTAATGCATAGGTAACCCTTACTTCTGTTCCATGCCTGGGTGTGTGAGTCTGCGCTTGCTTTTATTTTTATTTTTATTATTATGCCTGGGCAGAATCCAGTTAGGTACCTCCAATTTAAGCTGTGGCATGCCTCAGAAATAGGCATATGGAGAGAGATTCAAAGGAATGTGGGTTAGTTGCCTTTGTTCTCTGCATTGTCGAAGGGAAGAGTTTAGACCTCGTTGCATGGGCTGTTTAGCACCTATTTTATCTATGATGGTAGGAAGCATTCCCATGCCAAATTAGATGTTAGCATGTGGTCTGAGCAGTGACACCAGTAATGCTTATTATGATCTCAGCCCTCTCTGCACAGGCTCGAGGTGGCTCTGCCCCCTCCGCGGCATCCCGGACATGTTAAAAGCAAGTATTAGAAGTGAGGAACGTGCAGCAGGAAGGAGAAAAGCTCCCTCGTCAGAGTGGCAGCCTGGAGACGGTGCTTCACTGAACTGCGTCATAGAAGCCATCCTAAAAGGACTGGGTCCCCCTCTTGGAGTCAGAAGAATTGCCTGCAATACCTAGGCAGACTTGCCAGCTGGGTGCACCCAGAGCAGTGACCAAGTGAAACGAGGCACAGCAGGGCAGGTGGGCACCAAGCCTGCCCACAGGAAGGCTCTGGCCTGGCTGTGCATACAGTGAGGCACCAGTGCAGCAGGATCTCCCCAGCCCATGCATCCAGGGCAGTTGGGACCATTGAGCCCTGCCCTACCAATGCCCCTACCTCCGCCCAGCCACTGACCCTAAGCGCTGGGTGCTGCAGCTTGCATGTCCACCTGTGAGGATGAACAGCCTCCCTACACCTGGAGCCTGCGTCTTCCCTGCAGCGTGCCCAGCAATGGCCTGGCCAGTCCAGCCAAATCTATCCCAGGCGTGCTGAGATGAGCTGTGTCTCTGCCACAGGTGGCAAGTGGAGGGAGGCAAAGAGAGCTGAGCCTAGGAAAGGGTACTGCACCTGCCACTGAATCCCATGGATCACAAATTGCTCATATAACCTCAAGGGAGCAATCCAATGATAGCTGAATGCATGCTACCTAATACAACCTGGAGAAACTCCTCCAACAAAAAGTTGTAACTTTGCTAGGATATGATCGCACTTAGCATATGTTTTACTGCTTGAGAGCACAGAGGCTTACGTTACAAGTGCAAGTTAATACATCCTAAGCATAAGGTGTAACATGACACTGTAACATGCTTCTGAAGGGGGATCAAAAGAGGCCGGAGGCTGTAGAGAAAGCCACCTAGACCTAGCCAATAGGAAAAGCTAAACACAAGGTCAGGTCTGAACTTCTGCTCTCTTCAGAGCTTAGATCAATTTATTAGTTATCTTGGGGGCGGGAAACAGCAGTTCCTACCACACAACACACACAGTGCAATAACAGTACGGCACGAGCCACTAAAAGCCTGGAAGCATAAACATAAAGGTGACATACCTTTGTAAAGGTGCGGGGGAGGGGGGAGGAATCTTGCTGATGTACCCTCAAAATGGTTATCTTAAAACTCTTAATAAATTATGTCCAGGTCTGACATCCAGTGTTTGCCAGCTGTCTTCCTCACTAAGCATTACCTGAGTGGTAAAAGTCAGAGGAGAATTTGGTGGTTTAGGTATTTTCCACGCAAGTGAAAGATTTGGTTGTATGGGACCAGATGTGAAGCAAATTGGGAGAGAGGAAAGAGGACACTGGTGCAGTATTTTTTGAAACTTCAGTTTCATGCTGCAGGCTGACATAGTTTTGACTGCACTAACATGCAGTGTTTAGAAACTTTCCCCCTGTTTGCAAGCCTGCCAACACTTGAGCTCTAAATTAATTAAGTACTGGAATGAACAAGCTTTTAAAGTAATTGTAGTATGTAGTGCTAAGAGAGGTTTGGAGGGTTTTTTTAAGTGTCTTAACTTTTTGAAAACAGAGAAGGGAAAATGTTTAAATATGAAGTTTGCATTTGTTATTGTCAGCTTCAGGGCGTTAATGCCCTGTTAGGTTTACAGAGTAAAGGGGGAATTATGGACCAAAACTGGAGGGCTCCTAAACACTTGCCATTCATTGGCGTAACTGCTAGCTGCAGGGACAGAACAACAATCAGTTTTTGGCCCAGGGATTAGTTTACTGACCCAAAAGAAAAGATCCATAAGAGAAACAAATTAGCAATATGGAAGAAAGGGAATATCCCTGCCTATATTCAATTGGAAGATGTATGTTGGAGAAGTGTGTGGGTTATGGGCCCTATACAGAAGAATTGGGTAAAGTTAAATGGTAAGTGCCCCATTGTTGTTGCTGGCTTGATGAAAACTTACACAAGATTATATAACGCCCCCCTCCTTTTTCTTTCTTTTTTTTTTTCCCCATCTCTTGTGTAATGAATGAATGAGCCAGATACCCACTGAGCCATGTTGAGCTCTCACCTGTAGAGAGAAATACTCACTCACTCACTCATAACAAAATGGATGAATTTTTTGTAGTGTCATTAACTTCAGTTAATCAAGCACGGATAGGTAAATTCACCCTATTATTTTTCCAGCTAAATAGCTACAGTATTTTGGCAATATGCTGCATGCATGTTGTTTATAATAATAATAATAATTTATTCAACAAGCAAACAAAATACTGATTTTAAAAAGTTGTGCTAGTTTAAGAAAAATGTGTTATTTGCCCAATATATACTAATTATTCTACTACAAATCATTACACTTCTAAAAATCTTTTCTGAGCCAAAAGCCCCAAATCCTCTGCAGATATTCAGATCCTCCAAAGAAGCCCATAAGCCAAGAACTAAAACACATGTCAATGCAGCGGCCTCTTATGAAGTCTACTGTATACGCTCAAGGATGAATCCTGGGGAAGAATGCACAGCCAAAATAAATGGACCATGGGGCCAGGAAAAATCACTTAAACTTTGTTGCCCTCTGTAAGATCAGTTTCATTTTCTGGTTCTTATCCATTAGCCCAGAGCTGCAGTGTTTGGGTTTCCAGCTCCGGCTGTTCTGGGAAAAATTATAAGAAAATAATTGTATTTGTACTGTAATAATGCCTAGAGGCTCCCATAAAGGAATCAGGGCTTTACTGCACTAAGCCCTGTGCAAACAGCAAGGCAGTCTCTGTCGCAAGGAGTTTACATTCTAAGTATGCGATAAGAGATGACGGGTGGATAAAGTTAACATACAAGGGCGCATAAGCAAATCATGAGATGATTGTGATTGCTATAATACCCAGTAACTAGAGCCCACCATACCACCTCACTGTGACAGAGCTTAAAATCCACGCTTTTGCTTCTCTCCCTACAACAGCGTATGCTTTTTTTTATTAGGCTTGTACTATCCCTTTGCATACACGGTCACGTCAGTGACAGAGCTACAACTGGCTTCACTTGGAACCAGACTAGGCTTAAATCTGACAGTTGCACCAGCTGATTTCTGAAATAAACTGAGATTTTATTTTATTTTTTTTTCCAGCTCTGGCATTGCCTAACTGTTAGGGTGGCCATCATAGAGGATGGTCCAGTTGTCCTCTCTCCTCTATTGATATGAAACCGGACACCTTTATTCCATAAAGGCGTAGGGTCATGTATCAATAGAGGACAAAGTAGCAGCAAACCTGAATGTCCTCTGTGATGGCTGCCCTACTGACAGCACTTTCACTTGGTTTCCACATTGCATCTTCTGTTCAGTACTGTATCTCCAGTTCAGTATTTGACTGCTTTTATATAGTATCTGTACCTCAAAGAGATTTGTAGTGAGAGGTAAAACATAGATGCATTGTAATAACTACAAGTGTTTGGTTTTTTGTTTTTGTTTTTTTTTAAAAAGGACCTGACTTGAAAAATTTTACACTTGGGGGTCAGTTTAGGAGCCGGATGTGACATTCTTATCCAGATCAATCTCTGAGCTTTCCTAAATTCCAGGGAAGTTTGTATTCAGCATTTTGTTTGGGTCCCTTTAAATAGTTTGGGAAAAGTAGAGAGATCAGATTTGGTTTAGTGTTGGCCTAAAGTTAAAAAGTCAAAGGGTAGCTTTTGAGGTGTGATTTGAAGATAGGAAGGGAAAAAAGTGGAAGCCAAATACATACGGCATCATAAACGTAGCAAAGAGTATCAAGTCCACACTTCTGCAGAAGAGAAAGGAGAACTAAATGAATAGAAGTGAATTCAGGTGCATCGATGGAGTAAATGTGTTAATATAAAGTCATAATGGCCATTCTGGGTTACACTGCTACGTGAATAAGAAGATAAGTTAGCTGAGTGATGGCAGAGTGTTCACAGTGTATGTGATGGAGATGGACTTCTTGAAGCAAGAAAGACATGTAGGAATGTCTCAGCCCAGTATTCTGGACATGAATTTTTGAGAATGGGATTTGGGAAAACTAGATGAAGAATTTCTCTTTGTGCTAATACTTATTGTGCTAACAGTAGTGAATAAAAAGGGGAAAAAACAATAAGGGACAGGAAATCCTTTAATGCACTTTCACCTCAACACAATCCGTACTTGTTAACAATAACACCCCTCCCTTCCAACCC
>NW_017728924.1:14380679-14402901 GCF_001723895.1 Crocodylus porosus | reverse complement strand
AGGAAAACTTTAATTCCAGTACTTTCATCTCCACTTTCTGGGGAGGTTTCAAATATCAAGAGGCAACAGAAAGAGGGAGTCTCTAATTAGTAAGGGAGGCAGGTAAGACATTAATTGATTTGTTATGCTACCTCTTTGACCTAAGTGGTATTTCAGAGCAATAGGATAGTTGTAATCTTCAGCAATTGAGTAGAGATTCTCATGTACTAGAAGGTTAGAAACCTTGGATACCCAAATGTACCTATGAGTCTGTGGTGCTCTAATTTTGGTAGGCTTTTAAAAAAAAAAAATGTGTTTTTTGAAGAACCACTTTTCAAGATTTAGGATATTTTTCCTTCTCTTTAAAGATGTTTGGAAAACCATTAAACCAATATGAACTTTCCTACAAGGCTTGCATACTACAAATTTAAATATGTGGAAGAAGCCAACAGACTTTGAATCTGCTTAAAACTCAAGCTACAAAAGGAGAAACAGAGAAAAAAAAGATGGAAAAAGATTTATTTTAAGTAGATCTGTATTGGGTCTCATGGTCCAAATTTCAGATGTCATGGCCCTAGAGTTGTAGATTTCACACTGAAACATTATACAGTTGCTGTATAGCCCTTTGAAAATGTCTTTTATTGAAGATGTTTAGTAATGCTAAGAGTTTGAGTGATGGTTTAGGAGAAAAATGGTTCAGGGAGAATATAAGAAATGTTTGTGTCTTGTAAGCATGGAATACAGCATTTTGAGACTTCTGTGTAAAAGCAATGCATGCATGCCTACATATTATCTGTGTAGATTATTAATATTGGATGCGTCTATAAGAAAGAGTTACTGTCCCCAGCAGTACCCTCAAGCATACTCTGATGCTCTGAGCCAGCTGATTTCTAAAATGATAGTAGTGGAGCCATGTCTGTACAAGTGGGCTAATTAGCTCGGGAATAGGCTATTTGGCACTGTCACTCAGTTGTGGTAATTATGGATATGTACACGCATACAAATGGCCTGGGAGAATTCTCCTGGGTTTGTTCTCCTGATGAAAAACATCTAAGGACACCTGAACAGACATTTGAATGCTAAGCCCTTGAAGATCTGCACGCTTCCAGTGCTGACACCCCTATGCACACATCTTGGTACTCTCCATAGGCTCCCTCAATCTGCCTCAAGACAGAATAGTGTCAGTACACAGGGCAGTCCTGATTGACTGACCCAGACTGCTCAGAGTCTGTCTCTCTCCCTTCAGCACAATGTGGGATTGTAAAGAGCGTGTGTTCTGCTCCCAGCTTGGCTGGAGAAGTTGAGCACAGCCCAAGCAACATGCTGTGTCCCAGGCGTGGGAGGGGGCAGGAGCAAAGCACTCTGAGATGCTGGAGGATTATGCTGTGCCTGTTCTCAGAAGGATAAGTTGTACAGACACTTGTTCTGTAAGGAGAAACTCTCCTGGAGTGATTTAACTCTGGTTGTCCCTAGGTTATTTTTCCCCTGCAAAGCAGCCATTTTTACTCTGGGAGAAATATCAGTCCACTCAGTTTCTCCTGGGAGAGCAGCAACTATCCCAGGAGAAAATGAATATCTGTACGTAGCCTAACATGCCTCAAGCACTACATGAATGTGGCTAGACTTCTTCCAGTTTAGGAAAGAACCCACCATGATTAAGGATGCTGTTGCTGGGAGAGAGTAAGTTGACTATAACAGCAGTTCCTCCTACCATTTTGGGATATAATGTTAACAGAAGAAAGACTATTTCTGGGGATTTAAATTGCTATTTAAAGGACATTATTATTTGATTTCTGCCCCTTAAGAAGTGAAATAAAAATAAGATGGGTGAGGGAAGCGGAAGAAAACTCAGTTTTACTGCTTTGGAAAATATACCTCAGCCAAAATAAGTGGCTGACTGTTTTGTAAGATAATGTCCAGTGTGAGGTAATATCAGGCACCTGGTGCAGTCACATCATCATTGGTTTTAGTTTTTTTTTTTCATGACTAACAAAATAGGCAACATATAGGGAAAAAAAAAAGAGCTATAGGCCAGATGTTTTTGAGAACTGAATAAAGTGAGAGGTGAAGTAAGCGTTTGACAAGAATGCACAGGGAGAAGATTAATCACCACTTTAGTATTCCATGTGCAAAACGATTGTGTCTTTGCTTGAGTGTATCTGATTCTGAACTGGGCAACTGGTGTTCCAGTTAAAAGACAGACACAGCAGAATTGCTCCTTGCGTGGAGAACTAGGATGGGATAAATGTAAACAAGTTGGAAGCCTTTAGGAAAATCTGAAATCAGAAGTAGGAAAACTTAAAGAATATAACCAGTTTGACTACAAACTATTGTGCAGTATGCAACTGGTTGATATTAGGCTAAATTAACTCGTCGTTTCTCGTTTTGAGTACAGAATAGCAAAGGTTTAAATAATTAAAAATACCAATCATCACATTCTGGAAGTGTATGTTTCATTTTTCTTAAACAGTGAATTGTTTGTTTTTAATATTATTAATGGAGAAATACAACAAAGATAGCATTTGTCCAGTGTATATATCATCCATGCAGTAGGCAGCAGAACTGAGCAAGCATCAAAGCATTTTTTTTTTTTTTTTAATTAGTGAAATGGTATAATTATATGCATGTGTATACATCTACTACAGATGGGACGTGTGTATGTATGTAGTATATATTGTATATAATGTGTGCACATACCCTCTTTCTCATTTGATATGGATTTTATGTATCAATTTTCTTTTTTTAGGATTTAGACTTTAATACTGTAGTTGAAGGAAGTAAATGGGGAGAAAGTTAGGAAATTACAAACGCAAAAATGTTGAGCTTGTGCCATGACAATGATAACTATCATGTATCCTCATTAGTTTGTATGAATTAATTACATAACCCTATTCTGAATGTATTAATAATTTTGAATCCAAATATTGGGCATTTTGATGAGAAATTTAAAATAATTCTTGTGTAGTGGGGCCCTGATGTTGAGCATGACCTTTGCGTAATACTGTATGGTGGTAGCAAAAATAATAATACAGTAATTGTTATTCAGTGTGACTCTTTCATGGCAAATTTAACCTGATGGTCAGGAAACTCTTTATTTTGTGCAAATGTTACTAAACCAAAGAACAGCCTTCACTTATGCATGCGCAGATGGCAATTGTGAGATTAATGATCCATGTGAAGCATATACTCCCTTACTCAAATAGCCAGTTTTTCCAACAGTCCCATCCTCTAGTGTTTGTTGATGATTTTGAAAAATCCTTTCACTATGTGAATGCATTCAAGGTCTTCCAGGACGTTTTGATTATCAACATGGCTATGTAAAAGCAAAATGTAATCAAGTTATTTTGGGGGAAGAAGGGAAAGGGGGTTGTTTTTTTATTTTACCTTCAGTGCTATCTGTCCTCTTTTGCTCTGGATATTCTCACTTTCTGTCTTCTGGGTAGACAAGACCAATTTAAAAAGGTTAGATTTTGGATGTGGCTTGGATATGCCACCAATAGTTCAGAGCCTATCCAGATGTTTCAGATCTTAATGTGCACAATGGCATTTTGGTTTGTCTGACCCTAATGCCTACCAGAAGCAGGAATGCAAATGATCTTGAGAAAAGGATAAGGGAATGGGATAGATAATGGATCCCAATGTTTTAAAATCATAAAGACTGAGTTTAGAATTTCAAGAAATAGCTGAAAAACAGGATAAAAATGCCAGCACTGTGTTTCTTGTGGATCAGTGGCCCCAGATCAGATCTAAAGAGTTAAGGAATATTTTCCTAGCTGCCAGTTCTTTTGAGGATTGGACAGCCAAGCTGGTTTTTTCTTTCTCAAGTATTACCAGTAAAAAAAAAAAAAAAAAAAAATGTTCCTGTAGGCTAAGTATACCCTTGTTGACATAGATTTCAGACATTTCTTCATACAGGATTTTCAGGGAAGAGCTCGGTTTAGGGACCCTTGGTTTATGATTTTTTCAGAGCCGGATCTTTTCATGACTGCCAAATTGATTATGTTGAATGGCTCAGGCTTCTAAATAAAAAGGCTTATTTTATTTATTTCTTTGGTGGGGGGAGATGTTGCTTAACATAACAGCTGCCATGTTGTGTCAGAGGAAAGGTTCATCTGTACACTGTCATACACTAGCAAATAGAGAATGCTTTAGAAAAGGGGTGACCAAGATATGTCCTGCAGGCTCGGTCCCACCCATGGAACTGCCATCTAGCCCATGGGGCTTCCACAGGTCTGGCCATTTGGTGATGGGGGAGCAGTGGTAGTGTTAATTGCTGCCTGCGCTTGCCTCACTGCCAAATTTTCTGGATCCATGAGGAGTCTACCTCATGCTGGATCTAGCCTGCAGATCAGCCTTGCCTGTACTGGATCCAGCCCACAGGGCTGGATGAGTTAGGCACTACTGCTTTAGAATAAGAGTAGGCGTAGACAGAAGACTATCCATATCGGATGATCTCGATATAAATTGTTACGATGTTGCTGTTATGTTGTGTGATTCTTTAGTGATACAGGTGTAGTAAAATCATTGCAAATTTAACCCCGTTTTGTTCAGAGTCAAAGATGGAACAATGTAAATAACCGTCATTATTAAAAGATGTAACAGGTAGTGTAACAGCTGGTGCAGGCTCCAGAAGCTAGAAGGTCAGTATCCTGTAAGAAATAGCATGAAGGGTCATACCCTGTCATACCCTCCCAGTCATCAGCAATAGGTAACATCCCTAACTGTTCTGTTTAATAGCCCCTGAAGAATTTACCCTGGAAATATTTGTGTAGTTCCTTTTTTTTATAAGGTTATACTTCTGGATTATACAACCTGTCCTGTGGCAATGAGTTCCAAATGCTCGTTATTTGCCATGATAAAAAATGGAAATGTTGGTTTCCTTTTCAACAAGGGTTTTCATCCTGTTCCCTAATACTTTGTCAGGATTTAACTTTTCTCATTCATCTGAAAATGCATTACGAACAATACAACAGACAACACAGTGAAATGTGTATAGGAGGTTCCATTTTAGATTAGTAGTGGGGGTGGCAGGAAACTGACCCTTAGAAATGTGGAATGTCTTGCTTAAAATCACAACTTGAGACACTTGCTGAATCTATTGTCATCTGATGCATGTTAAATAAATTGATAACTTGCACAAATGACCATATTTACTCAACTCTGAGATGATTCTGAATTTCAGATGACCCCCTAATGTTAGATTCTATATGTATAAAAATTATAGATTTGTCAATTTTCCATGTATAGGATCTAATTATTGGAGGGTCATCTTCAATTCATCCCTCCCATCACTGCAGGGGGCTGGCAATGAGAGGCAGGTGGTATGGGAAGGTCAAGCAGCTTGCCCCCTGCTTGTGCCTGCCCCACTACCACCTCTGCTCCTCCCTGTGCTCCCCAACCTCTGCTTCACAGTGGCAGGCTCCATTCCCATTCTAGCCTGAGAAGCTGAGCATGGAGCATAGCCCCAGCCCAGCTAGTGCAGTGGCTGTGCAGGCTGTGTGCTGCTGCTGGAGGGCCAGGCTGGGGCTGTACTCAGTGCCCCAGGCTGAAGTGTGCACAGATCCTACTGGAATGGAGTGAAGATGGGGGAGAAGGGAGAGGGGTAAGTGAGTGAGCAGAGGCTACATGTGGGGGGGGAGATAGCAGGATGCAGAGGCAGCAGGGGGAGGGGGCAACGCAGGCAGCAGCTGTGGCCCCCATTCCAGGTAAGGGCTGGACCCTGAGTTACAGCAGCACCTGCCCCCCCGCCCCACCCCCCGCGCACATGTATGCAATTCTAAGATGAGGGACTTCCCGCCATGTTGAATGGTCGGGTCTTATCTTAGAATTGAGTAAATACGGTACTTCATGTGACCATCTAACTTGCCGAAACCAAAAGTGACATTTCATTGACTAATTTACTAGGGTTTTATTTTAGTTATTTGTTGATACTCAACTAAAGTATTCTAGATGATACCCATAGCCTTTAAGTAATTATAAGCATGATCATAGATCATTTTCCATATTGCTAGTCTTAAAAATTAATTTCTGACTGCTGAGGAACATTATAAAACAGTAACCTAGCCTCTTTATAATAACAAATTATCTAGCTTAAATTGGTGTTCAGCTCTTTCTGCTTTAGGTCTACGAAAAAAATAAAAACCAAATCATCTTATCTTATAGAGGGTTGCATTTTCCACTTGTGTTTGCTATCATTTTCCCAGGATGACCCTAAAACATTTTATTCCATGTATCTGTCTGAGTATAAAACTGTACTCATGCATCATTTAACACTCCTGTGCTAAGAAAGTTGATGTTTTGGCTGGTTTTGGTGTTGATGCCTTTATGCTTGGAAAAATTTGGTTTTATGTGATATCTGTAACCCCCGCAAGATATGATATTGGGATTTAGGGATCTAGTCTCTTGGAAAACAACTGGTGGGAGCCAATTCTGTCCTTGTTAGGTTTTGAAAAAGATGTAGACTTTTGCAATATCTACAAATGTGATCTACTGGAAGCAAAGGGATGTAAAACAAGAACTCTCTCATGTTTTAAGTGGCCCTTAGTCACTATCATTTAGTTTAAGTAAAGAGCTTTTTAATTTTTCATAGTAGCAAGTTAAGAACTGAATGTTGACTTTCCCCTTTGGCTAACTGTTACTCATGATTTGATGATCTTTCCAAAATATATGTAGCTACCTACAATATACTTTATATTATTTTTAAAGTGATCCTAATGACAAAATTTTAAATAAAATAAACAACACACTTTGTATATAAGTATTTATTTTCCTTTCAATAGAAAGTCCCAGTGTAACTATGCTGTTAGTCATAGATTATAGAGTTGGAAGGGACCACAATGGATCACTGGGTCCAACTCCCTGCCCCTGGTGTTATACAAGAGAAACCTGGGGATAAACTCTGGCCCTGCTGAAGTCCAGTTCAAAATGTCTTTGTGGACTTCACTAGTACCAGGATTTCAGCCTGGTAGCACATCTTTGTAATCAGGGTTTGAATTATGGGGGAGTTTGGGGGTGGGGAGGGTGCTGAGCCCCACCCATAAGAGACTGAAGTCCTCCCCCCGTGGGCTGGTCAGCCCCTAGCCCACCCTGTGCCTTTCTAAGCAGCCCAGGCAGTGGAATGCAATATGTTTCTTTTATTTTCTTATAGGAAAGTGACACAATTCACTCTGGATGGAGGCTCCAGGTCTGTACTCTTCTATCTGTTGTTTACCTATAGCTAAGGGGGGAAAAGTGTTCATGTGGCATTATCAGGAAATGAGAAAGGTGAGGTCTTTCTTTTGCATAAGTTCCAATTTTGTGGTGTAATTATTAGATATGTGCCTGTCAAAGTTGTATAAACCTCTTTGTCATTTTTAGCCCCAAATTTTGTAAGAGCTGCTCTCATGATTTTGATACCGTTGAACACAAATGAGTTTGGATTAGAACTTTGACCTAACCATCAGATGGAGCCAATGAGCCTTCTTGGCCAATCTTGCTAGCTAGGTTGTTGAAGTCCTCCCAAAGCCTGAAGTTAGGTAGATATGCAGTCCATTTTGTACCTCTATCACCAGGAGGATTTTCATTTAATCACAAAGCATTGTAGCTGTGCTCAAGGAATTAAATTACATCCTCTGGGACTGAAAAAATGTGTGGCAAGTAGTTACTCTTTCTACCACCAAACCTTGGACATGATGCCAATTTCCCACTCTATGATTCCAGATATTATTGCAGACTTGTTGATAATTGCTACTCAGAAGTCTTTCCTCCATTCACTGGGAACTGATTAAATAGTTCTGTTTTTCTCTAGTAAATAAAGAAACAATACAAGACTGGTAAAAATAATCTAATGCTTGTTTGCCATTTTCATTCTGGAATTATAAACATGCCATCCTGTGTGTTTTGTGCAGTGGATAACCTCAGAACTATTTATTCTCCAGCTTCCTCTGCTTAAAAAAGTCTATTGTCATACTGTTTTAAAGTTTGAGATTTTGAGTCTTAATTAAATTTACTTTTAAGTATTAAGAAAATAGCAAATGGGGGATGCCTTTTCTGATAAGTCTACAACTCACCAAAATCTCTTTACTCATGAGCTCTTAAATCTCAGTTTTAAATCAATTCCCCTCAAGCTGTGGAGTAGACAAGAAAGGATAGTGAACCCATTTCATACATAGGAAAGTACGGGCAGAGAGTATTTACTTAGAGCCAGGATTTGAAATCAGCAGTTCTGTATTTAGTCCACAGTATCTCATAAGCATTATAGATATTAATTCATTCTACCTCAAAATCTAGTCATTTGGGAGTTAGCAATTTACAAACTCACACCAGTGTTAATTGCCATGAAGGACTGGTTATATCCAGACAATTAAGTGATGTGGAGAGATTTGGTGGAAGAATGAATTGGGGGTCATAGTCTGGTTCACTATCCAGCCAACCAACGTTCAGCCTGATAAATGAAAACAAATGTTTAAATGAGGCCAAAAAAATATCCTAATAAATAACTAGAGTTTGACTGTCGGACAGAGTTGGGTTTTCTTGGCATGATCAGGCAGTAGTCATTTCTGAACAAACAAGATTGAAATTTATGTTTAAATGAAGCAATATTGGAAGCTTGTTTGACATTTTGAACAAAGACCATTTCCGATGCTCTCAGCCAGATAAATTTCCTCCATGTGGAGAAGGGAGGAAACATGTGATATGTTCTCAAGATGCATTTCAGATGCAAGCTCTATCTGTAACCAAGAGCAAATACTTTGTCCTTTGAAGGTAGGGATAATTTATTGATTCATATGTGGGTCTAAGTCCCCGTCCCCTCACCCCCTCCTTTTTTTTTCTTTTTCTTTTTTAACTACAATTAGGTAGCCTGATTTTTTTTCAGGAGTGCTGAGGATATGCTGTCTTCCCAATTAACACAATGAGATTTGTGTATACTTAACGTTTCTGAAAGTCAGACCCCTCAGTTTATAGTGGAATAGATGTCATTGTCTGACATCTATACCTGTGTGCTCCAGAAAACAATTGAGTTCATACTAAATGCTGATAAGAAACATTCTCAGAAATAGGAATGACACTTAGAAGAACTAACTAGCTACTATTTCCTATCAGCCCTGTGACCTAGGGAAGTATTACCATCCTTATCTGTAAAACTGGGAAATGGAGGCTCGGAGGTTGAGTCCTGCTTTGAGCCCCATATTTAGCCCAGTAAACTATACTGTCTCTCAACTAATTAGTAGCACAGACTGACTATGATTATACAAGTGTAATAATCTAAGAAATAAATAGTACATAGAATTTTTAAAGCACCTAAATGTTTTAGTTTAAATCACATTTTCCAAAGTTATTAGACCCCTAGGACAAGACTTTTGAAGGTAATCCAGTGCTTACACATGCATCTCATAGGTGAAAAATGCAAAAGTGCCCAGCTCCTGCTTTGTGTCATGTATTGAGGCAGGCAATACAGATGCATGGGGGGAGAAACATGAGCATTATGGATTTTAGTATTTCATTGAGAAAGAAAATGTTCAGATCATGTTGTCTCTTTGAACAGAGATTGAGACTCCTTCCCTTCTTGTACATTCTTGTGGTCCCACTGCTACCTCACACACACTGCAGGGCTTGGGGATCAGTTAAATGGGAATTTTATTGCAACTGTTCCTTTTTTGCTAGGGGCAGCTGCTATGGCTTTAGCCAACAGAACTGATCCCCCTGTTGATGACCAGGTTATATGTTAGAGAAGTGGGGAAACAGCTTGATGAGAACAGAAGGGGGTGAGGAGGTGAATATGCAGGATAAAGGGAGAATTATAGGGTGGGGAGGAGGAAAAGTAATTGGAAGCAGGGACAGACTAGGGGAGGCTATCCCTGATCTCCCATATCCTCCCACGGGCTGCTTTGTGTTCTTCAGCTATTTCTTGCCTTAAAAACCCCCAGATTCACTCCTCTTTTGACTGCCTCCCAGTCACCCTAGTTCCCAGAGCCCCCAGCAGCCTCTGGCTCCCTCTCGCTCTCTTCCCTGGTGTTTTTGGATCCTCTGACAAAAAATAGGCTGCAAGTCATTAAAGTTATGTTCTATTACAAAACATCTTTTAAAATTGTTGCAACAGTTTATTTTCTCCAGTTTAAAGGGGATTAAGGGTTAAAAGGGATTTGAGCTCTCTGCAGTGCCTGCCTCTGAAATCATCTCAGTCTCGTTTGCAGGGTTTTTTCATTTTAAAACCTTTCCTGTGAATTATTTTTTTTTCTGCGCTCCTATTTTAAAGGGTTTGTTTGCTTTAAGAAAGTATTTGCATCATTGTTAAGGAATGTATCAAATCTGGTGTCAATAAGCTTAATTGGTGTGAAAGTCTGATTGGGTTTTGGGGAGAGGTGTGGATTTTGCCCCCTGCTGAATCCTATAAAAGAACAGACAGCTACACCAAAGTAAAATCAAGAGGAATAGCCAGGAAGCAAAAGCCTCAGACAGAGATTAAAAGGAAAATCTCAACTAGTGTTGGAGTTTTACTGCTATTAGTGACAGAAGCACCAGCCCTTTATACCCAAGTAAGAGCATTTAAAGCCAGGGACAGTGAGCATTTAACACTTTAACAAAAAAGCTGGTGGGTGCAGTGCTAGAAAAGAGGGGAAGTTTTTTTTGGATTAGGGTTAATTAGGGATAGCTAGTCTACAGGGTGTCTATTCTTGCTGTAAGGGCTGAGCCCTTCCCAGGAGGCCACTACAATGTGCATTTGGACAAGAAGAGAACGACTAGGGGGAAGGAAATAGCAGTAAATTGGAAGGAAAATCCTAGTGGGCAAGACATGTTAGAGCAGACACAACCTTATTAAATGATCTCTTGGGGATCTAGAGAGGTACAGGTGTGTGCCTTTGGCAGACAGCACAGGAAGTACTGTTAGGGGCAGTACAGCAACCAGAAAATGAACTGGGGGCTCTTTAACACTAAGGGGTTCAAACTATGGAACCTGGGGTGGAACTAAGTCAAAATACGTGCCTAGTGACTGCAGGGTTATTCGGCTCTGTGCTAATCTGTACGGAGGTTACAAGAATGCAGATTCTTTTGTTTAATGAGGAACCCTGCAACTTGGTGTTTTCATTAAGCTGAATGAACTTTTGCGTTCGAGCATTCTGCCTGCAGTAGATACTGTGCTGGCCATGCTGTACTGAATCCAAGGCTATGTAAGACCTCCTGGCTGTGTTTTGAACACTGTGGTCATGAACAGTTTTGCATTAACACTGTTTTCAAACCATGGTGTTTTGGTTTCTGTTCTCATTGGTTAGAAGAATCTACCCCATTCCAGTGTACAATGAACTGACTTTAGTTTTTAACTGGAATGATCTAGGCTGGAGAACAGAAGACTGAGGAGGGATTTGGAAATAGTCCAACTATCTGAAAAGTGGTTAGAGAGAGAATGGTGATAGACTATTATCTGCAGCCAAAGGGGACAGGACAAAGAGCCAGGCTAAGTACAGCCTAGGGCTGAATTGATTCCATCTTCATAGGTTAGTTTAAACTGTGTAGATTAAACCAATAAGGAAGCAAACAGGCATTCATCTGTATTCGGAAAATGCAGTCATATTCCTGCAGTGGCCCACGCTAGAAGCCAGGAACTGCTAGAGTTTCCCTCCATTTGTGGCTGAAGCCTGTAAGGGGGCTTCATGGGGGAGGTGCAAAGCATCCTGGGATGTTGGGGGTCTGTGAGTTGACTTGAATCTGGAGGGGATCTGGGACAGAATTTCAATAAGGTGATTTAACTTAAATCAGGTTTGATACTACATCCACCCAGGTTTAACTTAAATTGTTTTAGGCCATTTTGAAAATGGTTTCTATGTACTGAACTTCTCTTGTTATAGATTTGCACTAGTTTCCAATCAGTTATACCAGTTTGTGTCATTTCTGTCCCTACCCCCAAAGTCTTAGGCTGTCTATACATGTGCTCGGGGGATGGAGGGGTTGTTTTAATTAGAGTGGTTCCTGAAAAGCCACTCTAACTAAAATGCCTCACCGTCATATGTATTAAGCTCCTGCAGGTTTTAAAATGGCTGCAGGATGCTTTATCTAAACCTCATCAAATGAAGCCATCAAATGAGGTTTAGATAAAGCACCTCAATGGCCATTTTTAAATGCGTGGTGGCTTATACACACAACGGGGAGGCCACGCAGGAGCATTCTAATTAGAACATGGAGCAGACTTGATTAATTGACTCAGCTCTGACACATTCTAATTAGAGCATGAACCATCATGTGTATAGTCGACCTTAAATTCCAACAAGGGACATTCTGGTTGGGGGATGGTTAAGCATTGGAAAAGACTACTTAGGGAACAGACATCAGTCTTTGGAAATTTCTAGGGGCAAGTTAAACCAACACTTGCTGTGGATCTTCTTTTGTATGGTGTCATATATACATTTCCAAATATGAGCTACTCTCTGGTATTATCACTCAATTTGTGGATTCCACCTGCCCTGCCTAGGCCTTTGTAAAGACTTTTTATTAAATGCTGTGCTGTTTGTTGGACGCCACATTCACACAGGGGGCTGCCCAAGATGCTCATCTTGTGAAGTGTTGTTTTGAAGTGTTTGTATCCAGATCTCAGTCTGCTCAGCTTGACCCACACTTCTCTGTCAAGGTCATGCCCAAATGGGGACTCATTTGGTGTTGGTATAAAATGCTGTAGGAATAGGTCTGACCTTTCCAGTGGTTGGCCCACTTTGTTGCTGCCCATAGGTTTGATTCAGCATCCCCTATCTCTTTCAGGAGCTTCTGGGGGTCACGTATAAATGGTTTTACAATTTTTAAGCTTCCTAAGCCTACATCTATTCAGGTCTTCAGTGAACAGTTGATGGAGCAGGTGATTTTTTTTGTTACGTCTTTCCTCTATTGCCTGTAATGATGTTAGGATCCATCTTCTTGTGTCACTTGGTTTAATGCCCAAAAGTACAGAAAGTACATCAGTATGTGTGTAAGTTGTACAGCCTGTTATAAGTTACAGCACACTGTTAAGTACAATGTCCAGCTTTTTAGTATGAAAACTTCTGGACCATATAGGAGCACAGTATTCTGCTGGGGCATATACCATTGCAAGTGTGGTACTTCTGAGCACTTTGAAGTTGGTACCCCATGTTATGCTGGCTAAACATCTTAAGGCAGCTACCTTTCCAGCGACTTTACTGCTGGCCATCTGAATTTGATGTTTATATGTGAATGAACAGTCTAATATGACTCCTAGGTAGGTTGGGGTATGCTCATGGGGAAGGAGGTGGTTGCCTACTCATTTTCAGCATGCTCTTGGCTGAACGATTATCCAGGTAGAAGGCTGATGATAGTGATTTATTGATGCTCAGCTGAAGCACCCTTGTGATGATAGTTAGTGATGAGATCCATGTCAGTATGCAGTATCTTCCAGTTCTGTCATGTCAGTTCCTTGGTCTATTATGGTGACATCATTATGTCAGCATACATGTATCACAGGGGTGGGCAATTATCTCGGGCAGACGGCCGTTTACTGAGTTTTGGCAAGCCACTGAAGGCTGCATGACAGGCAGCCAGGGGAAAATAAAAAAAAATTTAGAAAATTTAATATTTAAGAGCCCCGCAGGCCGGATAGAATGGCCTGGCGGGCCACATCTGGCCCACGGGCCACATTTTGCCCACCCCTGATGTGTCACTTAGAGGTTGTGCGCAGGGAAGTCTGAGGTATAAACATTGAAAAGTATTGGTGCTAGCACTGACCCTTGGGGGACTCCATTCTTCACAGTTCATACTCTGCTTTTTTCTCCTTGGCTAGTAGTGAGTTTTGAATGATCTGCTCAAGATCATGTTCATGATGAAAGTACCAGGTATCATGGAGTTCAGTTTATATTTGAGGCCTTGATGCTGTACAGTATCATAAGGTTGATAAAGACTGTCTTTTTTGCCTCATTGCAAATCCATTTTCTATGTCAGATGTAAGCAATGTAACTTGATCAATAGTACATCACTTTTTCCAAAAGCCAGCTTGTTTTTTTTGGTGGCTAGGAATCAATAATGTTCTCTCTTCTGTTCAGGATTAAGGGCTCCACAAGTTTGAAGGCAACACAGATTACTGAGATGGGTCTGTAGCTCTTTCATTCTTCTGGTGGTTTATTAGATTTCAGGATAGCAATGACATGGACTTTTCTCCAGATTTTTGCAAGTCTGTTACTTTCTACATATTTGTACATGAATTTCTGAATGCTATTGGGGATAATAGCGACTGCCTTCTCATGGTGCCTCCCATGCGTAGGTAGACTGAGACTAAAAGTCACTATCAAGTGACTTTGGTTTTTTCCAGTTTTGACTTGCTTTGAATGTTGTGCAGGATTGTCCAAGCCATTAATTAATTTACTGAATAATATTGGATCCAGGACAGACCCTACAGGACTCTATTTGATATTCTATTCCAGTTTGACAACGAACCATTGATTTTTAGTCGCATTACAGTAAAATCTGCATCTTATCTTCCTATCTTATGTGAATGTCATGTTAGTCAGCATCAAAAGCCTTATTAAAGACGAGGTGCATGACACCTACCCTATCCATAGTCGGAAATTGGGGGTGATTTGTTCCTGACAGATCTAGGATTATTACATTGTTGCATAGAAAATTGATAATGCTCCATTACCTTTCGGGGAACTAAAGCTAGGTTGACTCATCTGTGATTCCATAGGTCCGCCTTTTCCCCCTCTTTTTAATGATGGGCTCTGTACTTGCTCTTTTCTGGTTCTCTAGAACCTTACTTGTCCTTTACATGTTCTCAGAGATAATCACTAAGATTTCCTTAACCAGTTTCCCAAGTGCTCCTAATACTAATTGTGGTAGCCATCTGATTGCAGCCGATATTTTGTAATGATGCTTGGTGTCAAAAAGCAGCAAACATTTCAACTTTCTCAGCGTCCTCACTTAATAGCTTTCTCTACCCATTGAGTATATTAACTCTTCCCTTGGTGCTCTTATTACTAATGTACTTTCTTGTCTTTCCTCCCTTTTTTAATTTTTTGCATTTCATCCACTTTTACTACTTCTGACTAGTCGCTCTGGCAGAAATCCTGTGATCAGGCTACTTTCCTCCATGGCGAGTATTTGCTCAATTAGTTATGCCACCTTCCTAGCTGAACAACTCTGCTTCTCTATCCTAATTGAATTGCACACCTGTACTCCTAGATACCTTTGGTTCATTCTTCAGCCCCACCCCTGCACTCCTTTCCTTTTTGCCTCTACTTATCTCTCTGCACAGGATCTTGGTGACTTTTGTCTGGGAGAAAACTGACATGATACAATATGATCTTCCCCCTCCTCTTCTGTATCCCTCTTCTCCCTGGCGCTTGCCTCCTTCTCTCTGTCACTTTTATTGTAAGGTCATGTGTGGGGCAAGGCTGTTTCTTTTTGTCCTATTTGTACAGGAAATGATCCCATTCTGTTGTGGTGCATGATGTGATACAGTGGAACAAGGATTGTTCGTATCTGGATTGTCCACAGCCCCCTTAATTTAAAGAGAGTTGCTGAGTGAAGGACAAGCTACACCGTTTGCTGCAGCTTTTACTTCAAAGGACATTGCTTCTGCATTGAGCTGGAGCTTATCAACTGTCCCACACAGCTGAATGAGAGGCATTGCTCTTGAGGTAAAAGTTTAGCAATCAACTGGAGCGCCATAGTGGTCCCATAAAGCTGTCCACTGCAGCTGTGTGTACCCTGAATTTGTTTAGAAACCCCCCTCCTGACCCTATGAATTATCTAGGTTGTACAAATGATGAATAATAGTAAAATGATGATAATTCAGGGCATCCCCTAGAGCATACAGCATATGCTCTTTGCTGTATTCAGCATTTTGCCCACAATGTCCCAATGCCATGAATTTGTTATCCCTCAAATTAGCTGACTTGATAGCAAGCATATGGGTAAGAAATACTTATAGTTCATCTTGAAATAGTCTAAAATTCCCTGGTGAGTCCTTCTGATCAAAACTGAACAAAAATGAAAGTTCAGTCCAAAACCCCCAGATTTATGCAAACCAAAACCTTTTGCAGGACAGGAGAAGTTTTCAAAAATTTTAATATTTTGAAATTGTCAAAACTGAACATCTTGCCATTTCCAAAATAAATGTCTTCATTTTTAAGTTAAGCTAATTTTAAATTTTCATTTTAAATTAGGTTTAAAGTACATAAGTTAAAAGGGTACAAACAAAATGTTTCCAAATTATTGAAATCCCAATGTTTTGCCCAAGCCTCCATTTCTGTATTTCTAGTTTAGGCTTCAAGATTTTGATTTTTCATTCTGATTAGGAATGTGAAAAAGTTACAAAATCTGCTTGTTGGTCTGGAAAACCATTTTCTTTTTGTTTTTTTTGTTTGTTTTTTTTTAACTTGGAAACTAGTTTATGATTTCTTTAATGATTATAGGATTATTATAGTTGCTGGAGTCATAAGAATTCTAATGTAATAAAAGCCTTTGTCTGTCTGTCTGTCTGTAATGCTCCAGGCCAACTGCCCATGCGTCGCCAGGAGGGCATGCGCCAGTTGACTGTGAGGGCCCAGGGTGTTATGAACAGAGGGGACGAGGGACCTGGCACATGATGCCCCCCGCAACAGCCAGCAGGGAGGGGGAGGTAGCAGGGAGGGATGGAGGAAGGGGAGTGGGAAGGGGGGGATTTCTGGTAGCAGTGGCCCCCCTGCCGCTGCCATGCCCCCTGCTCTCTGCTGCCGCCATCACCCAGCCCTGACAACAGCTGGCAAAGTGGGGGAGGAAAGACATGTTGCATGCTGTTGGGTGTCACTGACCACCACCGCATGCAAGCTCCCCTCCCCGCTTTGTTCCTGGAAGCCAGCAGTGGTGTGGGGTGGAGTGGCAGGAGTTGGGGGATATATTGCCCCAGAATAACTTATTTTTTTCCATATTTTTTGCTCATAAGCAAATGAACAAAAATACATCCAAATCTAATTTGTATGAGTGATGCACAACATGTTAAGCATTTTATATATATTATGAAAGCAGAAGATACAGAATCGCCCTATGTTCCAAAAGGGATGCATATTATGGCCAAGCAAGTCTTCCTGTATTTCTAATGTTTAATACAATTTTCTTTAACTTCACCAACATTTTTGGGATATGTATAAATATTATAAAAAGTATTTGTGCCTAAAATTTATTTTTATTAAAAATGCAGAACAAAGATTTTTTAGTATTTCAAGTCAACTGCCTTATCTCTCAGTGCTGGGATACAGAGCTCTGCCATATGGTTTTATTCTGTTTAGAAAATACCCGCTCAAACAATGAATATCCTGAGTCTTTTGCCACTGTCACTAATATTATAATAGCATAAAATCTTCAGTAACTCAAGTAAATTCCAAGTAATTTCAGAAGTTATTTCTGAGTTAGACTGGAGTCAATGAGAGTAGAACTGGGGTTTATGCTAGTCTTCTCTTAAGGTTCCCGCTTTGAAATTAGTAGGCTTAGTGTGCTAGAGCTGTGATGGTCAAGAAAATATAAGAGAAACCTGGATTTTTGGTGATATCTTTTATTGAACCAACTGTATAGTTGGGGGAGAGATTAGACACAGGTCCCAGGCATAAAGTGTCCTTCCCAGACCAGAAGGTAGGCACTTTGTGCCTGACACCTAAAGTCTCTGCTGACTTTTCAATTGTTCCAACAAAAGATATCCTGTAAAACCCCTTGTTTTTCTCTCTGAAACTGGTGTTTTGTATATTTTGTTGTCAAGAAGACAAATTGTATATACCATTCACTAAGGCACAGATCCTGTGCCTGATAGCATGAGGAAAGATGGCTAGCCTAGGCAAAGCTTCATTAAATTGAATGGGGTTCCATATGAGCAAAGCAATCTATATTTGAAATATTCACGAGGGGCTATTTTTGGTGATAAAGGATCAAACTGTGATAAATATATTAGAACAGCACTAGAACTTGTAAGAACGAAACACAAAGGTCAGGCTCACTGTGGAGGGAGGGGCACATTTTGAACCCCGCCCCCCCCACATCTTTGTGCAGTATTCAGTAAAATTGTAGAAACCTTCTAAGTGAAACCAACATCCTTACATTTCCAGTAACTTTTTTCTTTTCTGTTGTACTCGTGCTCCTTGAAAGGACACTGCAGCACAGTGAGATGAAAGACAAACCTCATAAAATACCATTTTGTGGTGTTAATTGTTGAAAAGGGTTTTTTTTTTAATGCTTGTCAAGGCTACTATAAGAACTTCAGTGCTAAATGCTCAGATTACACATAATCCCCCATCTGTGAAGGAACAATTAGTGCCAAAACCTCTCAAAAAGCTTTCAGTCCTCCAACAGGTGCATTGCCATTGTGTTCAGGTTTAATGTCAAAATCTTGGGGGGGGGGGTAGGTAGGTGTTCCACCTCCTTTTACATCCACCCTTCAAATCGACACTCTTTATAGCCTCTATCAGAACAGTCTCATTTCCTTCAAGAAAAATGAACACGCCTTTAATTCCTTTGTCTGGCATCTCTAGTTTATTATCTTTATCTTATTGGAAGATTTTTTTTGCCTTGTTTTGAAGGGAGTAGAATTGCTTTATTTGTTATCTCATATGCTATGGGTTTGATTCTCAGCACATGGTGAAAATATGGACTAAATCTCCAAGGCTAGGGACAGACATTACATATAAACCAGTTTAAGTGATCAGAAACTATTTTAAACCTGTAACAGAACAGATATTCAGTATACATAAACCAGTCTGAAAACAGCTGAAACCAGTTTGAGATAAACCTGGTTGAATATAGTATCAGACTTTATTCATTTGGGTCAAACCAGTTTATGCAATGTCTGTCCCTGATCCTTTGATAGTTTAAGATAAAACAGACTCCCCCAGCATCCAGGCATGCTTTCTGGAATGGGCGGGGTTCTCTGCTCCACAGCAGAGCTGGCCCCTCCCCTCTGCTCCCTGGCTGATGCTCAGCAGAGACTTGCAGGCACAGAGTGTCTGCCTGGCTTCTCTCTGCCAAGCAGGAATTATTCCCCCTGGCCCTCTACCTTATGCAGACTCTTCATTATTAGCTAGCAGACCACATGCTGGCTACAGTCCATGCTGTGGGAGACAACAGAGGCAGACAGGCATTTTTGAGCTAATCAACAGGTAGCTTAATGTCCTTCCTTGAAAGAGGTGTTTAAGAAGAGCCATTAGTTAATGGAGAGAGGCTTTGTTTTCTTAATGGGCTGATGAACACTGAGTTAAGGGTGATAAAGATTGCCTGCTGGGCAGCTCAAGGGAGGGTGGGGATAATCAGAACATCCTGCCAGGGCCTGGCCATGCCCCCCTCAGCTCAGCCCTGTGGAAGGGAAGGGAGGGCAGCTCTAGCACCCCCCAGCTTCTAGTCTGAGCCACTGCAGGCATGCGCCTGAATTTTTTTCAGTCCAGAGGGGATGTCTCTGCAGTTACAAAGTGATTTAGCCTAGCCAGCTTAGACTAACTTGCAAAGACTGAATAAGTTCAGAGTCAGGCTTTTTGAATGTCTGTCCCTAGCCCAAAAGTCAGCAGAATTATATTAGCATAAAATGGGTGAACAGCCTTTAGTCTTTCTCTAGAGTATTTCAGCTTAGAAATAGATGTTGCTAAATTAAGTGAATCATTTGTGCTGGAATATGTCTAGGTTTCCCAGAGATTGCTGGGGCCATGTCCTGCAAGTGGGGAACTTTCTGATTTCTTCAACTTCCTGTGATGCACCCTAGAGTCCCAGCACACCTAAGGAAAGCGGGGAAAGCCTGGATGCTCTGGTCTAGTATTTGGTCCCAGGGCTGGGACCACTAATCAGCTGATTGGTAGTATCAGCCCTGGAACAGTACCAAAACAAATTCAACATTCAGGTGTGGTCCTGGGATCATCAGGGCAGTGGGACAAAATGGGCTTGAAAGACCCTGTGCAGGAATTCCCAGAATGTGAAGGACTGACCTCCTTAAATCCAGGAAGCGCATACCCAAGGTTGTGGGAGAGTCCAGGCAGCTCCTGGCTGCCTGCACTCTCTCTTCATAAAGCAAAGAGATGTCCATCATACTGAAGTGGCAGTTTTAGGGCTGTGCAAAACAGCACCGTTCCATTTCGCCTTCAGTTCCAACAGTTCAATAGAACAGCGTTCCATTTCGAATTTCATTTTGTGGGAGGTGGCTGGGCTGCCTCCCGCCCCCTGTGCAATCTAGCCCCAGGGATGGGGAAGTAGGACAGCTGGACTGCCTCCCTGTCCCAGATCGATCTAGTGCCAGGGATGGGAAGTCAGCCCAGCTGGACTGACTTCTCATCCCCAGCCTATGGTCAAAATTGTTTCAACTAGCCTCGTTTTGTTTCGAGTCTATTTCGACAGCCTTTGTTTCATTCCAATTTTGCTGTTTTGACCTTGAAATTGCTCAAAACAGTGTCGAAACGAAATGGCCAGTGAAATTTTGCACAGCCCTACAGTTTATTACTACCTTTTGTTGTGGCCACACTGTGGTATCTGAAAAGGTATAGATGTTTATTTGCTATCTCTCTGAGCCACCTTAAAAATGTTTATGGCAACCAAAATGATGTCTGCTTGTACCTTCAGGTAAGTCATTTTGTACAAAATCTAAGGAGTACCTCAAACTGCAGTGCCTTCAGTGGACTTACATGAACTACACTTTGCTATGAATTCTGTAATTACAAACTTTAATTCCTGCCTAACAGGAATGAAAATTTAGAGTGGTACAAAAGGGTAAAGCTATTTTTTATATTAAAATGTATGCTACTAAAAACATATCCAGCAAAAACAAAGCACTACTGCTAAAAGAGAAAAATTCTCTGCCCAAATGGATCAAGTTCCCCACTGATTGTTATTAATCAAGACTTCTCAGAAAAATATGGTCAGGCCTAAGAAAGGGGATGCAGCTAAATTAAAAGGCAACCTAACTAGAAGAGAAGCTTTTAGGCTATCAGATCTGTTACACTAAGTAATGCTTTCTCTAGGGAAGTTAAAGAAGCCTTATTTGTGTGACAGAATGAACCAGATTTGGAAAACACTTAATAGATGGGAAAATGTACGGTAGAGAAGAAACTGGTTCTCATCCTTTTTCACTAGGAGGCAATGCTATATAATTAACAAAGTTCTCAGAAATATATTCTCTCTCATATATACATATATAAAAATAATGTTGGGCATGTAATGGTACATTTCTGCTTCAAAGGAATCTTCCTTAAGAAAAAGGACTTTCTCACCAACCAATCAAGGTTTCTTGAAATTCTAGCAGACCCAATAACTGATATTTTTGGCAAAATAAACAATTCAGAAGGCTACAGTATTCAGAGTGATGACTGCCTGGTGAGTTAATGGTTTATAATGAAAGAAAGGAAACAGTTATGGTTTAATTATAACAGAGATCAGATGACTGAGCGAAACATAATGGCCCTATAAAAAAGATAAATATTCTTACCATTTGGTCTATACAATTAGCCAAAACTCAGGCCTTGCTGAGGTTTTGGGTTTTTTTAATTAAAGAAATTAATAATATAAGGAGATTTTTTGTGGTACTTTTATCCTTTTAGTATGCTTATATTTCATCTCAGTACAATGGTCAGGGGAAAATCCACTACTCTCCAGGTTCACTGGACCATAACAACCAAGAAGGAATTCAGATTTAATTTTAAAAAATGACTTCTGGTTATGTAGGAGGATGATGGGGCTAAAAGACTATGGCTTGTTATTGATGTTGTTTCAGGCTGGGACAGACTGTCAAAAATCCCAGATTAGAAGAGGGAGCAACTTTTCTAGGTGCATAGTAAAATTCTAATTTTCTGTGTCAAAGAAGGACTTTTTGTCACTTACTTACGGAGCAGCATATCAAAGAGTAGAGAGGGATTCTAAATTATAGTGGTGACCACTGAAAATTTACCCAGCCCAGAAATTTCACAGAATATATTGAGTTTGTTTTATGAAAAAAAAATTCCAGCCTCGTCAGCTTAGGAGTAGGGAAAAATTTGGGTGAACATCAACAGGATACCAAACAAAAATGCAGATGCTGGCTATCAGCAGAATTGGTTCTCTCCTCTGATGCCTCAAATACCATGGGGCCAAGCACTCACACCCTCAATGTACACTTTGTTTATGACAGCCACTGAGATGTGTGATTCAATGCTTTCATGCAAGCTACTGTATAACAGTATAAACACTATAATGGTGGGAGAGTTAACAAAGACAGAAGTATATCCCATGATCACCTCTTGGCCAAACTGTCCAGTTGTGGCCTTGGCTCCACCACGATCCGCTGGCTGGGAAATTGGCT
>NW_017728924.1:14372481-14379841 GCF_001723895.1 Crocodylus porosus | reverse complement strand
GGGGGTAGGGAAAACATGTCTTGCTGGAGCCTTCCTGCTTTCAAGAAAGCTTGTACATTTTTACATATAAGCAGAATTGCACTAAAGACACCTGAATCCATCACCAGTTTCTTCTCCTAACTGGAACAACCTAAAAGAGCCTGAGTATTTTGCTGAAAGACTTCTGTTTTTGAAACATCCATTACTATAGCATTTTTGTTGTAAGAAGCTGACGTAGTAAGGTAGACTCTGTTTCTACTCTACAAAGAGCTGAGTATTGTTTGCATAAGTTATCAAGGGCTGCATACACATATTCTAATAATCTGGGAGAATTCTCCCAGGTTTGCTCTCCTGGTAGAGAAATTTACCCGGTCAAGTATACAGACATATGAATGTTGAGGTTTTTAAGAGTTTGCAGTGTTGACACTGCAGTCAAGGAGGTGGCTCTGAACACAGGAGCTCTGCTATATCCCTTAGTCTGCCTGGCAACAGGTGGCAGCAGTGCATCAGTGGTCTGATTGGTTGACAAGACTCCCCAAGATCAGTCTGTTTCCTTGCCACACAGTATAAGAATTGTGAAGGGGGCATATTCTGTTCCCTACTGGTGTAGCAGAGTCCAGCGAGTGACACCATCTTCCTTGCTGTGGAGGGGATGCTGAGGGGCTATGCTGTCTTCTGAGAGAAGCCACAGCATGTAAAGACATTTGTCTCCCAGGAGAAACTCTCTTGGGAGTAATTTAACCCTGGATATTCCCAGGTTATTTTTCTTCTGGAGCAGCCATTTTTACTCTGGGAGGAAAAGCCTGAACATCTGGTCATTTGTAGTTTCTCCTGGGAGATGAATGACTTTCTCCGCAGAAACCGAATGTAAGAGAAGGCTGAAGCTGGCAATAGGACCTCTCAGATGAAGAGTGTAAGTAGAGGACTGTTACATATATTGTACAGTTTTTAATTCGAATGAAATTCCTTGAGGTCAAGCACAATGTTCTTAACTTATTCAAAGGCTAACAAATATGCAATACTGCTTTCTTGATGGTGCAGTAATCCCTAGACTGCACCAACAGAGAAATGTACTTACACTGTTATGTAGTAAGTGAATTTTGAGAGAAACAGCTTCCTAAACTGATAGACATACTTTCAGCATGCAACTAATACAGAACATTCAGCTGTGATAAATCAAACTGAGGAAAAATCCATTTCATTGTGATAATTTCATAAACTTATATTGTTTTAATTCAGCATAGTCATGTACATCTTTTTTCTCGCTCTTTTAAGGAGATTTATGTTCATGTGTATGCATGCACAGACAAACATTTTTTTAGAGATGTGGTTGGGTACTTGTATTAAGAATTCTTAATCTATAAGACTGGAAGTACTTAAAAGACCTTTGTATATTTTGAGTGATTGACTGGCTTGCTCCTTTAAAAAAAAAAAAGGGGGTGAAAGGAAATCTTCTGTTGTTGTAAAAATGTAAAAGTAACGTTTTTGGCAGGCCACTTCAGGTGATGTCATCCTGCAGAATGTGTTAAAGTCTGTTATTTTCCAGTGGGAACTGATTTCTCAAGGCAGGCAGGGTCTATGGGCACTTAATATTGCTCTCAACTTTAGCCAACCAAGATCTGTGCATTTTTACACCTCATTTGGTGGTAATAAAGTATGTACATTTTTAAACCTGGGATCCAAATACCTTTTCTTATATAATATAGTTTTCTTATGTAATACTTATTTACATGTTATTTTGGGTAGTGGAATCATTTGAGTAGTATCTATCATTAGGGTCCTTCTGTACTAGTAATAATAGTTACCAGTAATGAGTATTACATTGTGTGCCAGATTTTGGGCAAATAAAAATACAAAACACAGCTTTATAAGGAGCATTGTTTTTCTTTGAGTTAGTGTGTCTTTGCAGGTTGCCAATGGCTTGTGAGGTGACAATTTCTTGTTTTTTTTTTTTCCAGATTCTTGCTAATGCTTACTCAATAGATTAGTGCAGTAGTAACAATTTACATGCTAGCTTTTTGGCTCTTAAAGCTCTGTCTCAGATCTGAAATACATTAACTGTACCCTAGACTTCAGTAAACTGCAATGTGCTTTATAATATGTGAAGTATTAAATACAAAGGATTAGATTCTGTTGAAATTATCCGAGAGGGAGCCTGAATTGGATCAGCTTTGTAAAGCTGAAGGATTGTTCAGTTAAGGAACTGTAAACTCATTAGTGTATTTGAAAGGGGACTTTATTACTTTCTGAATTAGTACCATTTTGCTACCAGCTGCTCTACCCCATTTCCCAGGGCCACTGAGCCTAGTCTTATAGTATTGCTATTTAAAAAAAAAAAAATTGAAAGACTCCAATAAATAATAAAAGATACAGAAGGGCCAGACTATGTTTTCTGTTTTGCTGGAGTAATTTTGTTGACTTTATTGGCATTACTTTGGATTTATTCTGGTGTAATTGGAGAGAATTTTTTTGCCAGAATCTGTAAATAAAATTGATTTTGGCTATAAATATGACACTCCAGGCTTAGACTCAAATTCCTGTTAAAGTAGAAGCTATTTCAATTCCCTACCTTTTTGTTTTGGATTCCAAACTCTCTTTCTTGAAATAAAAATAATACATTATCAAAATGAGTTATCTATATTTTACTAATGCCCTTATTTGTTTTATACCGTACATGTATAATGAGTCACTTCCAGTTCAGAACCTTACTCCATCAAGTGTAAAGGTGGCACAAACAGGCCTCATGATTTTGATATCTAAAAATGATATAACGTTATAGTTGCTTTTTCTTTTTTTAATTTTCATGCTCAAGGTGAGCATGATATTACAGTAGCCTATAGAATTACATATTGGTTTCTAATAATATTTAACTTATTCTCCCCTTCTGAGCATTTCAGGTGCTTTATAAGTGAGGCTCTTTCTCTCCCCTAGGACAGACTAGCCAGTTTTATGCCAGTTTTAAATTATATCAATTTAAACTGTCTTGCTGAACTGAGGTAACGCTTTCATCTGACTGCTCCTAGTCTGGTAGACGTGAAGCTAAACCAGTAAAATTGTAAATCTATTTCTTTCAAGTTTAGAGTCATAATAATCCAGTATATCAGTACAGGATCAGACAGATGAAGCTGCTGCATCACTTCAGTTGGCGTGTGCCCCTAAGCAGTAAGGCCAACACCCTTTTAAAACACTATATTGTTCCATCTATCTGGTCACTTTTATTTCCATTTACGTACTAGCACAAGGTTATTTTTTTTGGAATGTACAATACTGTAAAGGGATGTTTTAATCCATCCAGAAAAAAACTGTTTGATGTAAATAAAGTATTTAGAAAGAAAAATAGTAAGAATTTACCAAATTTGCTTACAGAGAAAAGATTTCACAACACCTATTTGTTCACACTAAGCTTAGCTGATGTTATTCTAAGACAATAGCTCTGTACTTTGTATTTTAGAAATAAATCTATCCTGGGACTGAAAGCAATTGTTTGGAAGATTTTTATGAAGAGGTAAATTGTCTTGTTGGCTGTGACTCTGTAGAAGAATAGCTACTTTATTACTGGCAGATATAATTTATCATGGGTCTAATACATACCATTTTCAGTTGTTCATAACTTTTGCCAAATTTTAACTGTTGGGCTGAGGTTTTCCATATCGGTTGTTTCCTTCAGATTTCTACCCCTCACCCCAACTTTCACCTAAAACAGTCTACCTGTTTCTGGGAATAAGACTAGAAATAAAGGCATTGATTTACAATGTTAAATTATAATTCTGGTCATATTTTTTTAGAGAAGTTTTGGCATCATTGCTATTTGATAAATGGACTGGAAATTTTGCAGGTGGGTGCAGTTTGAGTTAGGGATATAACTTTGGGAGTTTTGATGAAAATCTGCCCAAATTTGGCCGAACATTTGGAGACGATTCTTAGTTTTCACAAACTCAAAACAGGTTTCTTCAGCCGCCTATATATTCACATGCTAATTAGGAGGTGTTGGAGCAGACTCAATGAATCAAGTCTGTTCTGCGTTCTAACTGGAACTCTCCAGTGTTGTCTCGCTGTCATGTGTATTAAGCCCCCATGTGTTTCAAACTAGCTAAGGGGGTGCTTTATTTAAACCTCATTGAATGAGCTTCAGATAAAGTGTCCCGTGGCCATGTTGGAACACTGCGGGGAGTAATACACATGAGCGGCTGACCAGAAACCACTCTGATTTAAAATGTGCTTCCCCCTCCACCCCAGAACACATGTATAGGCAGCCATAGAGTGTAGCAGCTCAAATAATTGACTCCAACTTTGAGCATGCTCCATTACCTCACAATTCCCTTATCCCAGTCTTCCCATTCCCCTGCAGTCCCAGATCCTTTTCCAAATGCATTGTTTTCCTTCTCCCCAGCTCCAGCTTTCTCTGGGGTGCAGTAACTTTGGCATAACTAGGGATAGGCGAGCATGGATTTGGAAGGGACACCACAATGGTTGTCCTTGAAGAATTTGTGTTGTGGCAGAAGCGAAGACTCTCCAATGTTCAGCAACTCTGCCCCCTCCTCTCCCCTGTGCATGCACACGCGCACACACGCTTGCCTGCACACACACTATCCACCACTCTAGGGTGTGAAAATTCCAAATTACGCCTCTGGTCCAGAATGTGCATGGCCCATTCCCTCCAGAGAAGCTGAGCACGCTCCTCCTCAGGGCCAGATGAGCAAACCCAGATTTTTTTCCTGCATTTGCAGTTCTCAGCTGCTCTGGGACAGGGTGGGGCTAGATGCTGAAGTCAGAACAGGGAGTTTGCCTCTTCTGTCTTCTCATTTATTTCTCTGTTGGTGCCCTGGCAGTGTGGAGGAAGGGCTGCGTGAATACAGAATGGGACAATACAGAAGCAGCTGGACCTGGAGAGAGGGAAAACAATGGATTTGAACAAGGATCTGGGACTGGATGGGAATGGGGATAGAGACTGAGTGGAGACTGGGAAAGGAGATTGCAGCTTGGTCAAGGAGCCAGGGGTAAGAGAGAGAATTGAGTCTCAGTGGGAACAAGACAGAAGGGATCAAAGCCAGGGAGGGAATAGGCAAAAGGCCTTTAATAACTACAGTGCACATTTCCCTCCAGATTCTGGAACAGGACCCAAGTTCCCTGAGTCTCACCCTTCCTCTGCTGTCAGCAAGCATTTGAAAACGGCTGGCCCTGTGCATGTCTCATCACCCTCTGATGGGCCCACATAGGCGATGACTACCTACTACTGCTATCAGTTACTGTGTTAGCCCAAACAGCAGACGTTTGTGTGGTAGATCTAATAATCTGGTGAATCACATGGGTGACAACATGATGCTGCATAATTTGAATTTCTATTTTTTGTCACATAAAAGGCTACTTTAAATTTATCAACATTGCAAAACTGAGTGCTTTCAAGTGAAGAAATGCCAAAACAAAGGCTGCCTGTTGCTTTAATTCAGCCCCCCTTCTACATGTGGGTTATGAAGCAGTCTTCCGTTACACAATCACAAACTTTTTTCATCCTACAAGACCCCATCTTGATTCAGTACACAGGACGAATCTGCTCTGAATTATTAGCCAAAGCATATAGTGAAGGGGTCTGATTTCTGTAGGAGCCCTGCTGCTTTGTCACAGGATCTGAAGATATATAATAAATGAGCAGGAATTGGCATAAAGTGAGAGGATCATCCCTGGATTCTGTAGAGTTCACTTGTGATTCTGGGTGATCAGGGATCACAAGACTCAAACTACCTGGATTTCAGGCTTCAGAGTCTAACCAACAGAATCTGTGAGCACTAATCGCTCCAATCAAAGCCGGTGGGAGCTGGGTTGTGAACAGGTATTATATGAAGCACTCTGAAAAATCAGGTTCTAGGCATCTCAAATTGGGTACTCAAAAATTCCTAACTTCTGATTCTACTTTTTTTGCTATGCCTCCTTAAAAATAAGGATAATATCACTCCTCATCTTAAAAAGGAAGTTGTGAAGGTGAATTAAATGTATGTGAAGTTATAATGATGAAAAATACAGAAAAGCCTACAAGAAATTCATATTTCAGTGCTCCAAGCAGGGTTTGAATAGTGCAGAATAAGGAAGGTATAGAGCTACATGTTGAATAAAGATTTAAAAAAAAAAAAAGTGGGATAGCTTCTCATTAATTAAGCACCCTCCATCCTTAGCACTGAATGAAGCAGGCATCCTGTACAATAAATGCAATCATATAATTAAAGACTGGAGCATAATCCATATTCGCAAAGAGATGAAATTTAATGTTTCACAAACAAGTTTAACTCTGTGATTTCCTAACTTCATAGTGCTTGAGTTTTTCAATGTAAGGAATGTTAACTTTTAGCTTTCTGTGTGGGATAAAAACATTTGTGTCTAAGGACCTTGACCATGCAGTCACCTGAGCAGTGGTAGAGCCTTAAGTATATTGTATGCGTCTCAGACATGAACAGTGTAGTCTCATGTTTGTACAGGAAATGCAACAATGATGTACATGCAATGTTAACTTTTTCCATAGTTTGTTTTATGAAATCAGGCTTGCTTTTATCTCCTGTGCTCTGTCTATGAATAAAAGAAAAACCTGTGCATGCCTCTCCCCTTCACTGTCCTCACCATTCTTAAGTAGATTTTCTATTTGGGGCATTTGTTTTAAAGATTCCTGGTTCTTTCTCCTCTACCTCATTTTCCCTTTGCTCAGTCTGTTTCTGGCTGATAGTGTTCTCCAACTTCTGCAATACACTTCCCTTGGGACCTAGGGACAGAAGTTACACATCAACTGATATAAGTGATCAGAAACTGGTTCAGATCCATAACACAAAAGAAATTCAGTACATACAAATCACTTTCAAAATGCGTGGAACTGGTTTAAGATAAACCTGGATGGATGCAGTATCAGACTTAACTAAGTTAGGTTAAATCAGTTTATTGAACTGCTGTCCCAGATCCCCTCCATATTCAAGTAAATTCACAGACCCCCAGCATCCCAGGATGCTTTGCAGTTCCCTTTAATCCCCCTCTTGCAGAGTGGGTGGGCTAGCCTTGGCCCAAACTGTCTGCTCCAGCTCTAGCACCCCCCAGCTTCTGGCCTGGGCCACTGCAAGCATGTGTTTGCATTTCTGGAATCAAAATGAATGTCTGTTCACTTGCTTATCAGTTCAGTCTATGCAGCTTAGACTAACCTGAGAAGATTAAATCAGTTCAGCCTCAGACTTTTTGACTGTCTGTACTTACTTTTGGTCACTAGACCTGAACAACCTATCCCCAGTTCACACAGCATGTATCCTTTCCTGTTCTCTGAAACTCACAATCTGTCTTTGGGGAAAAAAAACAAAAAAACAACTGTTTTTTGGCTCTTTTTCTGCTTGACATCTTTCTTCTTTCTAATGAC
>NW_017728924.1:14347269-14372381 GCF_001723895.1 Crocodylus porosus | reverse complement strand
CTGGATATTTAGGGGTCAAAAAACACCCAGAAAAAAAAAAAAAAAAAAAAAAAGAAAGACAAGATCATGCCTGAACTGTATCATGCAGTCAGTCCATCATTATAGCGAAAGAATTTAACAATTTATTCTTTACTGAACTGTTTTGTTCTTTTTTTTTTTTTTTTTTTTTTTTTACCCAGTTTTGTCTGCAGGAGCTGATTTCCCCTCAGCAGCAATCAGGCCATTATTCTAAGAGCTTACCTCTGATCAGATAATTTACTCTTAGGGCATGTCTGTACCCTACCCAAAAGAGGGTAAATTGACCCGTGTGTAATTTTGTGATGCTGCCACTACACCCAAGTACGTTTTACAGTACACAGCAGGGTATTTCTGGTTTTGGAGATGTTTGATGCCAGCCCTGGTAGTATATATCCAGTTCAATAGCATTTGAAGTATTGTATTATATGGGTTCTCATTGATTTTATTAAATTTGGTATACGTTGCAAAGAGGGAACAAAAAAGCACAGACCCACTTTCCATTTTATGTTTGGAAAATTTTTCATGGTTTTATTCCTCCCTGCCCCATCTCCCTTCCTAGCCTCCTGTTGAAATCTAGCATATACTGAGAACCAAACTCTTAGTTTAAAAAAAAAAAAAAAAAAAAAAGGTTCTCAGGGAATGAGAAGTGGTATTAACTATTTCAATGCCAACCATTTTTCCCAAGATGGACCTCTTAAAGGTTAGTGTTTTTAACAAAAATGTTTTGAGTACATCTTGTAATCATGTTAGCATTTAAATGACTCCAGTCCAGCTGTGAAGTTGAACTTCATCAAGAAGCATTAATTTTGGAGCAGTAAGCCTCTATTTCATCATAATATTTTTTAGCTATTTTATATCTGTAGTAGAAGAGCATTAGGGCATCAGCTCACACTCTGGTGTCTATGTATTTGAAAACATATTTTAAAATTATTATAGTTTAGAACTTGAATGGCCAAAATTAAACTGCCACAAGACACTGTAGAGAAGTCTCTGATGGTTGCATATGGTTCTTTCTCATGTTTAGGGTTTTGTATGTGTGTGCATGTGTGACATTATGCTAAGTTGGAGGATTTTACTATTTAGATGCCTTATTGAAATACATTCTGCTTCATGCAAATTATCCTGGTAGCAGCTGCTGCTTGTCAAGCAGAGCAGAAATAATTGGGCAGAGTGAAATTCTTCCACTCTCTCTGTGATGCAGAATTTTGTTCAGCTCTGCTATAAATCATAGTAGATGCTCTCTGAAATAAGTTTTCTTTGCTTAGTGCCCAGAATGCCGCTTCTCACTATTACTTTTTTCCCGTGTAAAATTAAAACTTTAAAGTTCAACGGTTTTGTTATCTGCATGTGAAAAACTAAGCAGTCAGAAAAGAAAATAGCATGGTTATTTGAGGGGTTGGTTGCTAAGAGCTTCTATCAAAGGAAGACCTGGTTAAAACTGACATGTCTAGTAAGCACCCTTCATTCAGCCAAAAGAAAGGGGTGAGTAAATGCCCCGTTGCAACTGAAACAAGAAGCCCCTACCCAGGGCAATGAGCTACATGACAAGGCCTGAGCAGAATTTCTGCCACTTACAGTGGGGGGGTTTCCTGCGGACTGATTAATTGTAGTTTGGTGTGTGGAGCTGAAACCCAATAGATAGAGAGACAGAGACAGAGTGCCTTGGGGCCCAGGCCTCATTGAAATAGCAACACTGGATTTCTAAGAAACAAAACTGCTTACTGGTGTTGTGTATGCACAGAGGGGAAGGTGTTATTTATTTTATTTACAGAGAAAATAGGATTACACCAAAAACATACCTGACCAGTCATTGCTTTTTCTTCTTAATGGAAACAATCCATAAGGTAAAAAAAGTAGGCTTAATTGCTGGGGCTAAAAAGGGTCAGTGATTTGATCTTATAAACATTTTTCACTCAAAATAGCTGAGCTATTTTATCCCAAACTTTCTCTAGGGAGCAACTTCAGGATGTTATAATATCTATGAGTGCTTCATGTGTTACCCCAGTTCTGAAGGAAACAGATTTTTGTGTAAGTTTGATTTGCTTTGATTTTCAACTGTCTGAAGTTGGATTTGCTATTTACTCATTTGACAGTAGACACTAACCAGCATTCAGATCTAATAAATCCTGTGAATTAGCTGAAATGGAGCATTATTTATCATAATGGTTCATACAATGTGATGCAGTCTAGATTTTCACACTAATGTTCCTGGATTAAATGCCAGAAGTAAAACTGGATAGGTTTCACTTTGAAGCCGTTAATAAGAACTAAATGACCTGTAGAATACCATAGTAAACACATTGTCATTTTGCAGTTGTTATGCTGGAATCCATCCTTTCCTACCATTGAAACTACTGTAACTTGTCTGGAAAAACTGCTTTTTTTCACTCCATTCATTTGTTCATGGGTGGGCTCAGGAAAGCCGTCGTAGGGAAATGCTGACAAATCCCCCAAAGCAGGAACAAGTGACCTGAAAGCTAAAGAGACACTGAAGTTGAAGAGTAGTATTTTTATATAGTTTTATTCTCTTATTATTAATATTCCCATTTGTTGACATTGCATCCAACTTTACAGGCCAGATGCAGGAATGGGATGGTCACCTCAGACAACCTAGGGTGCAGAGCCTTCCACTTGTTGACCTGATGCTTTGCTTTGGCCATTATGTGGTTTTATAAAGAGTTTACTAAGTGAGGATGTTTTTGAGATAGTCCTGCACCAGCAGAAATGCATTCCTAAGCTCCCCTATCATAGTTTATTTATATTGGCTTCTCACAGACTTTTTTTTACCTGTAGTACTGAGTACATCGGTCAAACATTATCTGAATATCTACAGCAGCGGGGGCTAACCTTTTAGGCAGGTGTGCCATAAGGTAAGCCCTATATCTTCTCTGAATGCCACTCTAATCTGCTTCCCCTGCCTGATGTGCTGCTCTGCTTTCTGCTCCCTGCTTATTTCCCTCCGTGATCTTCCATGTGCCACATGGAGGCTGCCCATGCCATTTGTGGCATGTGTGCCACAGATTGACCATGTCTCATCTAGACCTTTATCCTACCAGTTCCTTGACTTGGGCAGTCTTCTCAGATTTTTAACCCAGTTATTTACCAGTAATTTATTATTTTTTGTTTGGGATTGCATTTGTTAGTTGTTATAGCCTAACTTCTTTTCTCAGAGTTTCCCAGAGTCATTCTGGAGAATAACTTTTCTTTGAAATACAGTTGTTTGTATGCATCTTTCTGCAGTATAATGGCCCTAGTATTCACATTTTTCAGGAGAATATAATGGCATTGGAAATCCTGATGGCAGTCCCTCTCAGAATGTAGAAACATAATGGTTGGTCAAAAGCTGCAATTCAGATACTTTAGAAGGAAAAGGTGGCTGCTTTTAGAGAATCAGTATTTCACATATCTCTTCATGGACTAGGAAAATCATCTTTTGAAACGACCAGGTGTAGTTGGTGTCCTTCATGTAGGAGTTCAGTTATTTGGTTCAATAATAACTGAACCAAACTCAAGTGGAAACAGTGTAGGCAAGTGGTTTTCAACCTTGTGGACCCCTAAAACATTTTGAATGGAGGTGTGGACCTCTTTGAATTGTATGTGTGGGTATTCACACATGTTTGATTGATCTTTTGTGGATCCCTTAGATATAGCCTGTGGACCCCCAGGGGTCTGCAGACTGCAAGTTGAAAACCACTGGTCTACGCCCCAGACAAAACCATGCGTCGCCATTCAAATAGAAATGCAAGTTAAATGTGAACAGTGGGATTTCATTGGGTACTGTTTGGTAAGAGCTTGTATGTTTGTGAGAAGCTGAGAGAAAAGGCAGTGTGAAAGCCCAGACATAGTCAGAGAAGCACTAGTAGAGTGGCCTAGAGAAAAAGCAGAGGCACAGAGGACTGTTGGGCTGCATAGTGGCTAAAACAGGACTATGGCTTGGAGCAAAAAATTGTCTGTTGCAGTTTTTCATTCCTGCTATATTAAAGGGTAAAAGACTTTGTAAATAAAATCAAGCATCTTTAGTGTCTGCCCTGCTGGGTTGTGCGTGGCCAGAAGGTCAATTTGGGAACTTTTATATAAAGCACCAGGGGCGGGACCGGGGGGGTGGGCTTGGGAGAGCTATATCCACCCCCAAATTTGCCTTAGTCCCCTTGTAGCCACCCCTCCCAGCACCGTCCTGACCAAGTCCCCTGTCTCCCCACCCCACACGGCTGAGCCTGCCCCACTCCCTCCTGCAGTGGTGCAGCACCTTAAGTGTGTATAGTTAAAAATCCAATAAGTATGTTTGGCCAGAAGATGTATAGTGCAGGCCCCTCTGTTTTCTATCTAGTCCATCTCAGCCCCTCTTCCCATCACTGGGAAGAGGCTGGCACCACCCCTGTAATGCACCGTGAATAAGAGCCAGGGCCTGCATGTCTGTCGGCACCCAAAAGGCATCACAGAAATGTCTGAAGGTTTTTCAGAAAGGTGTAAGAGAAAACTTGCACATGGAGATTTTTGGAGTAGCAACTACACCTGAAGATTCAGCTGCAATACATCCTGTCAGGAATGGCCATATGGAGCCAGACAATGATTTGAACTTTGGTTATTAGACCAGGTTAACTAAAAACCAAAATTGGACCCACTAATTAACTTCAAATGGAGACAATGATGGAGAAAATGCCCCTTTTGGAAAATGGGAGAAGCATGTTTGAAAACTGGCACTTTGGAATTAAAGCAAGACGTCTGAGAGAGAAGACAAACAAATAATCACCTTGGCTTGCATTAAAGGAATAATGGCAATAAACGGCACATGCAGCGTCTTATACATTGTCTGTGGGAGTTCAGTTGGAAGATGTGGCTCAGGTACAGTAGATGGTTTGTAGATTGCGATGTGGAGAAGCAGGGTAGGGTGGCACCTTTGGAGACTAACTGATTCAGAGCCTACTTTGTCAGAGGCTATCACGCACACTGTGTCTGCAGTGAGCAAGTTGTCTTGCCTTCCAGAGGCAGAACGATGCAATGGTGCTCGCATTGAGTGGTAGCTTTCCAGCAAAGGACAGTGAAAGAGGGAGTGGATGAAACCTGCAGAAGTTCATCAGTTTCTCACAATTTTTCTGTTTAACGAAAAGGAAAAAAACCCAAGCAAACCATCAACAACCTAAATTTTGGCTAATGGTCTGAATTAAAATGAGGTATTTTGACCCAATTCAGTTTTATAAGGCTGTGGTTTAGTGTCTTGCTCTGTAGGTTCTGTGTTCAGTTATATCTATGATAGAACTGGTTATCTTGGGATTGTTTCATAGGAGAGGAGAAGGATGAAAAAAGTGATTGATTTTATTTGAATATTTGTGTCATTTTTGTAGGCAGGTTATTCAATCTTTGTCATAAAAATGTATCTGTCATTGCAGTTGTAGAAGTCACAAATATGTCACTGGCTGAGGTATTCCCAAAAGGCGTTGCTTTGCTGCACTGCATGATTTAAAATCTACTGGAAAGAACTAGTGTAATAGAAAGATCTAGCAGCAAATCTCTGAGAGAGAGAGAGAGAGAATGACTTAAATGATTGTGGGGAGACTGCATTGACTTTTTATTTTTAGAGATTCGTTTACATGAAAAGACTGAAAAGGAAAGAGAGGAAATAAAAATACATTTTTGCTTTGGATCAAGACCCCAATTTGCTAACATGTCAAGTTTTATAATAATGCTTTTAAAATGTGCAATTCACATTTTTATTGCCATTCTGTGAATGACTTGTTAATATTTATTAATCTCTTATTTTATGCAAGGTGCTTTATTGTACAAGTCAGCTTCAGTTACACATGCATAATGTAACTTTCAAATTGGGAAAACAAGTTCTGAATCCTGTATTTTCCTTCGGTGAAGTGTCATTGTGGTGAAGCATGCATTTCTCTTACCTCCTCTGAATGCCTCATGAACAGCATTTCTAATTAAGCAAGTTTTCACTTATGCCATATTCCTTTCTGTGTTACACAAATGGTTGGAGCAGTCAACTGTTATTAAAGCCAGGAGTGTGTCTAATAACTGGAGTGATAGAAAAAGCAAATTGGTAGCTCACTACCTTTTTAAAACAGCTGTAAAGTTTTTACTTGGTAGCAGAAGTCAATTTATTTTTTTTCCTTTCTTCCCTAGTTTGCTTTTGCTCTACAGTTGAGTATGTTACATTTTTCTCCCACAGCTGTTGAACCTGGCTCTTTCTGCAGACCTCTCCAACATCCCACACCTGTGTAAGCACTAGAGGTAGAATGGTGCAAATTAGCCAAAAGCTACAGATCTCAATTTAAATGGGTCTGGGTGGAAGTGATTGAGGAGGGAGCTGCTACTGCTCCTGGGAAGGGTTTCCTTGCCACTTAACTTCAAAATATTATGAAAATCTAGATTTCTGATTGTTCTTTGTTGCCACAGCCTGGCATATCAGTGGCTTTCTGACAGTGAGTCATGCAGGGCTTTTGAAACACTGTCAAGTTCAGATCTTAGCAGGACCTCTCCCTTTCAGTTCTTGGGGGAATTGTATGGACCATCTTCTTTTCTGTTTTGTCATGGAGACATTGTGATCGCCATCAGCACCTTGAATCTTAACAAGAACACAGTGCCCCTCTGCTGTCTACATTGCACAGGTAGGGAGATCCCTATATGAAGAACGAATGAACCCCAATCTGACATCCATTGCAGAAAGACGTGCTGGCCTATGGCAGAACACTGGGCATTAGGGCTGTGTGAAATTTCGCCGGCTGTTTCAATTCAACAGTGCTTCGACTCATTTCAAGCTCGAAACAGTGAAATTGAATTGAAATGAAGGGCCTCGAAACAAAATGAGGCTAGTTGAAATGTTTGAAGTTTCAAAGCCAGCAGCAAGGTGGTGAAAGACAGGGAAGAACCAGGGCTGCGCTCCCAGCACCAGCTGGAAGTGCAGTCCTGGCTCTCCCAGTCTCCTGCCACTGGGCTTCAGGAAGCTGATCACAGCACAGGGGAAGGGAACTGAGGTTTTTAGTCTCCAAATAATCTTAGCTCTTTAATGAAACTCATCTGAAATAAATGTTTTCTGTATATTTTAGGTTAGAAATTGTATAAATCTATTGAGTTTAACCCGATTTGCAGATAAAAACAATAAAGGCATTCCTTATTTATTAAGTGTGCTTTGGGATTATGTTCCAAGTTTCACGTAGCTCTGCACCATCTTCCCCACACCTCAATTTGCAGTTCACACTCTGGCATACTCTCTCTTGTATTGGAAACATGATTCTGAGGCTCAACTTGATGAAAAACTGCCCAGAGTCCTTAGCTGACCTCTTTGATGCAGTTATGTGGCAAACCCATTGCAATGCCTGTTCTAGTCTAAACATTGGGGAAATGAATGTTTATTTCAATTCTTCTTAGAATTGTAACCCAAAGAAGAACACAGCATGGGGACCAAATTGTATAGCTATCAATTCACATGAAATTTGTTGTAGCTACAAGTACAGTTATAGGGCCTATGACACCTGTTTTCAGTAGAAAGCTGTGAGCTGTCTGTTTTACTGAATGCTGATTAGTTCATTGTCTTTCTTGTATAGAGTGAGCTTTCTTACTTGGTGACATTTTTGGACCTCTCAAATCCTGGATCTTGAGTATTTATATCACAGGAGGTCTGCACTCAAGCCCTATAACAATAAAGATCTAAGGTTCTTCTTTGGACTAAAATGTATTCTATCACAGTCTTTTGAATCCTGTGGAAAGGTTAGGGAAGAAGCTGGTAACTGGCCGGGGAACCAGGTTGCTGCCCGTTCAATTGGAGCATCGTTGTTGCTGGGAAATGAGAACTGCTTTCAGGGTGAGTGGCTGCTTTGCTGAAGAGAGAATAAGTGTTTCCTGGGATTAAAAATAACTACTGCTGCCACCATTATCTGGCTTTTGTGTTGTTCCTGGCAAAAAATTTAGTCCTGCTTTTCTTAATTCCAGTCAGCTATTCTTGTTCAATTCTCTGCGATTGTGAAGCCATGTTATTTATGGCTGTAATTTGTCAAATAGAACAATTCAGTAAGCTCCCCCAGTTAGCTGACAGCTTATTTTTCTTCTCTTTTATTTGATCTCCTAATGTCCCTTTGCTTCCATCTCTAAGATGTCACAATGTTGCCAATTTTTGCAACATCCTGTTTGCCGCGGAAGCCCATGCTGCCCATTGAAGCCCATGTTGTCACGATATACATGGGAGCCTTACTCTCAACCATGCTGCCCCATACACCCACGTTTAAGATCATTGGGTGTTTAGTTCAGGGGATAGCTATTTTAGATCCTATTGTCTCTATTGAATGTGACAACGCACGATGTATTGTAGCACTCTTCACTTGGATGTGCTTTCCTTCACTGACACATGGTTGACTATCTCCATTTCATGTGGCTGGAATTGGTCCAATGAGCTGTCACAGGTACACAATAATTTTGGCATAGGAACTATTAACAAATTTAAGCACATTTTCAGACTCGGTCACCCAAGTCCCATCCTGCTCAGCTGATTTGGGAGTTGGTTTAGGCTCTCTGGCACCTAGATTGGGTGCAAATTCAGGAGAGGTCATTGAGTCATAAAGATGGCAAGGAAGGAAAAGGGGTGTATGTTGTACATCATCTAATGGGAGGCCTAAATAAAGTCTGTGCAGACTTGCATCTACTGACTTCACTGGGATTGCATAGTGTGTGAATCAGTATTAGGTCTAGTTACTTTGCGATTCCTTCTCTTCTTACTTTCTTTTAATGTGAATATGGTACTTGCAAAAATGAGCAAGAAATAACATTTGGCTTTGGCCAGGCATAGTGTGGGCAGAGATTGTAAAATTCCATACACAGTTGTGCCAATGTGACTCAATCCTAACTTACAACATTTCCTGATATTCTAGAACTGGGCTTGTCTTGAAGGGAGACTGCCAATCATGGCATTTTTATGGTGCTTTTGTGATGTGCACAAATGAGGACTAGAATAAAACCAGCAAACTAAATTTAGTTTGTGTTCTTCAAGCAAGTTTTGAATCCAGACCTGTGCAAGATTAGTGTTTTGAGCTCGTTGAACAGCTGAGCCTGTTCTCCATTTTGTCTCGACTGCCTGCTTACTCGTGGATTTTAGGAATGACTGATTGTTTTGGGCCTCATGATGACCTCATCAGCCCTGGTCTAACTCCACAGAATTACTCTTGATTGAGGTGAAAGTTTAGGACCACAGAGACTAATCTAAACTTTGTGTGGAGGTTTCATTTTTCTTTCCTCAGTTCTCATTGCTTGTTCACCATATTTATCTATTGGTTATGTCCTCCATTTTTAGTGATGTTTTATAGCCATTTGCCATGGCTTCTTCCTGTACATGCCTCCATAGTTTTAGTTTCTTTCTTTCTTTCTTTCTTTCTTTCTCTCTCTCAATAATCTGGAAAACCTCTAAAAATCAATGCAAAGTTGTCATCTTTCTATTATTGTTGTCAAAGCTTCTGGTTTTCCAGGGACTTTCATCCAGGTAGGAAGCTACGAGATAGTCCATTCTTTCACATTGCAGAAGAATAGTCACATACCTGTAGCTGAGTCTTTAAGATGCATTGTGGTTGGGAGTGATGGAGAGAGGAATGGTTTGTGGTAAAGGCATTAAGATAGGCTGCAAAATGATTGGGTTTTTTCCTGGCTCTCTTTCCAGTGAGGCCTTAGATGACTTGCTTGGTTGCTCAATACCTCAGTTTTACCATCTGTGAATTAGGGATAGTAATACTACCCTTCCTCTTAGCAGCATTGAGGAACATAAGGTGTGCCTATGGTAACACCTGTGATAGCAATGCACCTCCTTGCTATTTTAGCTTGGTTGAGTCTTGGAATACAGTATTTAGGGTGTTTTCATGAGCTTAAGTAAGATTGTAACTCGTTTAGAAAAATCCATATAATAGACTATAGTAGATTTTCAGAAACATAACTTTTAATTTCTGCACATCACATTTTGAGAAAAGAGGTGGATGAAAGTGTCTGTATAAAGTTTGGATCTAGTAACTGCTTTCCAAGCATCCACCTAGGGTGGTAAAGGTCACCTGAAAGGGTCACCTCTACAATTTGGTTTATGCAATAGTGAATCTCTAAATACTATGATAATTACTAACAAATAATGTATTGTTAGAAGACTCATCTTTTAAACAAAAAACTCATACCTATTTTAAATAAATCATTGAATAATAATAATTTTTTAAAAAATCATGATTTCCAGCAAGTGCAGGTACCGATCCCATTTGAAAACTGAGTGAGAAAATGACTGAAGAAACCCACATTCTCCATCACCAGGGTTGTGAGAGTTGTATGCCAGAGTGCCATCTAGTGTTTCTAAAAATTACAACATTGACTGCAGTTCCTTGAACTTCTTTACAGCTGTGATTTCTATTCTGCCTGTTCCTAATGAAATTGGTTGGTACAGTCTGGGAAAGTCTAGTGCAAGTTCTGGAGATAGCTGGTTGTTATTGAATGAGACTGATATTACTACAGGCAAACAGAACAGAGGGGGATCATGATTTGTGACCAGCTTTTGGATGCATTTAAGGTGAAATTCAAGTTTCCAGAGACAATAGCAAGATCATCAGCTAGTATGCATAAGTAGCGAATAGTGATAAGCTGAACCCAAAGAGCCTGATTTTTGTCCCCTCACTAATAATAACTGCAAATCAAGAGACAGAATTACTTATCCCACTATAAAACCAGTGTTAGTGAGAGGAGAATCAGTCTCAAAAGTTCAACTGAAGAAACACATTCTTTAGAGTTTGGAAGCTAAAACAAAGTAAATGAATATTAAGATGCAGAGCTTGTAAGTACAGTTTTTCTTATAGTATTTTGGCACTTCTATCTCTGGCTTCATCAGAGGCAGGAACTATTGAATTGGGAAGATAAAAGTAAAAGAAAGTTTTGAACCTCAGAGAACCTTCATAGGTTAGACGTAAATTTGGGAGTCTGAAGCTGATTGAAATCTTATATAAATGTATTCATCTTCCCCAGTCAAGAACTCCTACACAATGATTGAGTATGCAATACAATCTAACCATATAATATATAACATGCAGACTCTCATTGTGGTCTTTAATGTGAATCTTACTTTGTTGATTTAATGGAATTGATTCTTATTTAGGGTAATCTATGTGATGTCAAAATCAAGCCTAGAAATATGAACTGAAAGGATAGGATAAACTACTTGCATGTTCATGTATGTGCATCTTTCTCTTTGCTAAATTGGACATAACTTTTTCTTTTTGGAAAAGGAATTAGAAACCCATAAATATCCTGGAAATCTCTTCTGTGCACTTTGTTTTTGTTCTGTTTTCTAAAGTACTGTTCTTGTAAATGTCATCCAACCATGCAATGAGCAATCTGCAGGATTTTAGCTGGCACCTGCTACAAAAGTAGTGAGCACAACCCAGATTAAGTTTTTCAGTCTAAAATATTAAATGTGTTTTTTACACTGTTTTAAAAAAAAAAAAAAATCTAACTAGTGCATTTGACTAGAGATTTACTTCTTTCTCCCACCCCTGAATAATTGGTTCCAAGCATCCACACTGAAAGCCCTTCCTTGAACCCCCTGGGCACTGGCTCAAGGAAGTAGGAAAAACTCCTCTTAATATTTGCAGGCAATTTTTTGTTCTGGAACAACTGTTCTTAGCGTTCATATCAAACAACCAGTGTGGGATTTTGAAGGCCCTGGTGGCTATTAAGATGTATGCCATTGAAGTAATCAATTACTCTGGAATTGTTTTCCAGTTAGACACAGTTAGATGCATACAGCGGTCAGTCAGATTTTCAACTTGCTGTTGTAGCATGCCACATGAAAGCTTGTCATAAGACCTACTGTTTCCGAAGAGCCTCCCGTCTTGGGATCTTATATGCATTAAAAGAACTGGGCATCACAGCATGCCTGGAGAAAGGAAGGAATCACAGTTTTTTCTACTAATTGACTGAACAACCATCAGTGAATTGCTTCACCTCCGCTCAATGTCAAAGAGTAAAGTACATACATAAAGAGAGTTCCTCGGAGCAGTCAGCCTTTTTGTAGTAGGTATACACTACTTACCATATTGGGGCCCAGTCCAAAAGTGCCATCTCTAAGAGACAGCATGACAAAAATGCTAGCCAATAGCAATACTTCTTTAACTCAAGGCAAGCCATGAGACTTAGTAACACTGATGACATGGAGAAGGGTCCAGTATGTGGGTCTAGATAGGAAAGAATAGAAACAATAAATGATGTTTATAAAATACATTGAAATTGTCAGATACTGTATTCCAGTGGTTCTCAACCTTTTCAGACTCAAGCCACCGCAGTTCTTCTGTTGTAAAAAACTTAAAGACCACAACAACAGGAAGTTTTTAATACTGTGCATTCTTATTTGCATTCTCTGGGTTTATTTTATAAATCCTATTTGCGTGCCTCAGTGCAAACCATTGCATGGCACCCTACAGCACCCTTGAAAGGATTTCAAGGCACCTCCAAATGCTACAGCACCCTGGCTGAAAATCAGCACTATATATTGTACATCTAATATTTAAAATATGCCTTATTCTTTGGTGGTGAGCATATTACAGTCCTAAGATGGATAAAAAATATAATTAATATTCAGTAGATCTTTCCTCTTCCTGAATTAATTAAGTAATTAGGAAATTGAATCATCTGAAGAAAGCATTTGGATACTTTTCAGTGACCTCTAAATATTTTGGCTTTGGCATATTAGCGTAACACCTAAACGCACTTGGGTTGCATATGGCAAAGTGCGTGCTTTTGGTGTTGTGTATTGTGGCTTTGTGTGCATGTGTGTTTTATGTGGGCAAGATGACCCCTGTTGTTCTGGCCATGTGCTCTGCACATGGAAAGCTGGGGTCTTTTATAGGGGCAAAATGTGTAAAATCCTCTGGCCTGACTGGCCAGGGGGAGCAAAGACTTTTCAGGCAGATTGGTTAAGGGAGAGACTGGACAAGGCCAGAGTGGTGTCACGTGGAGGGATGTAAGGGGAGCTAGGTTCGTTCAGGGGGAGAGAACCTGCTAGGGGCTGCTGAAGAGTGAAGTCTCCTTCAGGGGAGAAGGAGTTTGAGCTAGAGAAAGGGGAAACTCAAGTAGAAGAGAGAGGAAGAATTGTCCCAGTGTCTGGGAACACCTCTCTCCACCTCTTCTTCCCCCTTTTCTGAGGTTTTAAGGGATTAATACTGGGGAGGAAAGTACTGGTTTGTTGGGTTTGCTGGCTAGGAGCTAGCCCTGGCATTTTTAAACAGGGTTGAAACCCGGGAATTTCTAATCCTGCCAGCTTTGGGCTGGGGTTGAGGTTTGCAACTTTCTGCTCCCAGTGGAGCTGTGTGACCCAGACTACTTGCATCCCAGGCCTAGGGGATAGTGTCGCAGGGCACTTCAGTGACCTGCTTCTAGGAAAATGTACAGGTGCTGGTTGCCGGGGCAACTGCAGATTGCTAACATCCAAGGGAGAAGGAGTTCTGCTGGAGTATGCAGCCTAGGGAAGCTTGATGGCCCGAACAGCTTCGGTTTGAGGACTGGGTGGAGAAAGCCCTGGTAAGCAGTGGAATGATGATTAGCCAGGTGGCTGACGGATTGTGTTTTAGCCAGGAGGCTTAGTTTTGAGTTGTAGCCAATTGGCTTATGCTATTGCTTTTGTTGTTAGACCGGAGGACCAGGTGAGGCTAACGGGGGTTGGAGGAGGCCTCATAGGGGCTCCACAGCGGCGTGGGGACCCCAGTGCCAGAGAGGGCGCAGTATTTAGGGGTGCACTGACCCCAGCCCTGAGAGAGGGCACAGTGCATTGTGGCCAGGTAAGGTCGAGGCTGCCTGAGCCCCACAGGAGTTGCAGACCTGAGGAGGGGATCTAGGGGCCAGGCATGGCTGTGGCCACCTGAGCCCAAGTGCAGGCAAAGCCCCAGGGAGGGCAAACAGGCAAGGAGCCCCAGGGAGGGCGCTCGCTTAAGACCCAAGAGGGGAACTAGGGGGCCAGGCACAGCTACGGCCACCTGAGCCGTGATTGTGAGACAGGGCCCCAGTGTGGGCAGGATTACGAGGGAAGGCCCCAGTTGCAAGTGCGGGCCCCAGTGCAGGCACAGCCCCGAGAGAGGCCAGAGAGCCCTTGAGGGCCTGGGCCAGGGTGAGAGAACCCCAGGGAGCCCATGAGGGCACGGGCAATTACGTGAAGAGCCAGGGTTGCTCACGAGGGCCCAGATGGAAGTTGACTGGACAACGTCCAGTACATCTGCGAGGCGGGGGGCATGGTATCAGGGGTGGTAGGAGCCACGTGCAGCCCCTAAGGCTTTAGTGCACAGAGCACAGACTTGGATATATCGGGTACCGTGTCAAAGAGGACAAAAAGGCGGCCTCCCTTAACACTACTTAGATCAAAGACATGGCGGGCGAGATGGTGAGGGTGCATTGACCCCAACTTGGCACGGGAGGGGGTGCTAGGGGAGATCACGGCTGCTCCTAGGACCCCACACCGTGACAGGCCTGGCTTTTTTCCTTTGTTTCTTTCAATGGTCTTTTGCAGCAGTCAGGCTGTGTGGTTGGGTCAGCTGTAGCCAGTAATTGAATTTGTTTGTCCTGAAGTTTTTCATTTCGGGAGGCCATATAACCCAGTCCAGAAGTTTTGGGGTTTGTGCATACTGGCTAGAGCTGCAAACCCTCCCCCTGCGCTCCCCCCTCCACGCACGCACGCACACCCCCTCTCCATGGAAGTAAAGATCGGCACTGTACCATTTCTCCAGGAACAACAGAGCCCCTTGCAGTACAGAAGGAGCCATGGTCTGTCAGCTCCCTATGGCACAGTGAACCCAAGGAGCAGCTCTTAGGACTTTCCAGTGTGGGGACCCCCTTCTCCAGCCCATTGCTGAGGGGCAAGTGTAGGGGTGCAGACCCCCAGAACTACCTGTTGGGAAGCCCCAAGCTCCAGACAGCCTGGGCATAAGTGAAGCCTCCTCCAAGAGGGTATCGCCTATAAACTTTGCTTTGTAGATGATAGTGTTTTTCAAATTATATGTGGTATTTTCTTTTGGGCTTTTTTTTAATTTTCTGTACTAAATTTGGGATTTTGTGTTTACACTGCTTGTGAGGAGGAGGTTTTGTTTATATGGGTCACCCCAGCAAATTTGGTGTTCCCATTAGTAAACATCAAAAACTTGAAGGCCAACCTGGCATCTATGAAACAGTGTTCTCACCACCATGAGAAGGAAAATGCAAGACGAATTCCTATATGCCCATGCTAAACCAGTGAGAGCTTGGGAGTGCTTTGGAGTGAATCTGAATAAAACCTGTAGTGCAGGGTCAGTACTTAGTATTTTTAAAAGAAGTGTAAGTTTTTGAAGGTTAGGATCCATATCTCCCTGTGTTTTCAAGCTGTCCAATACAGCAGGGCTCTAATCCGAGGTGTATTCCAGCAGCCACTCAATAATAATCATTCAAATAATAATAACAACATAAGTGAACGTCAAAACTACTCTAGTCTAATTATGATGTGTATCCTGGGCTTCAAAAGGAGACTTATTTGGTCCTCCAGCCTCTAAGCATGATCCCAGAGGAAGAAAGGTGAGTAATAATGGAGCAATTCCTTAAGGGTTCGTAAGTGAGATGAAAACCTGCCTGAAGACAGGAGAAATTAGCACTAATGAAAATAAAATATCCCAGCCTACAGAAGATGTTGCAGTTTTCACACCGCACTGCCGAAGCGCTTGCAAGCCACAAACTAAGTTCTGAACACAGCAGGTAGCAGGCTGACCCTCTTGTTTTATTAATTCATTCATTCAATTACATGTCGCCCTTCCCACCAAAGGCTGTGTAAGAGAACAGAATGGCTGCTAAAACAGGAGGATGACAAGGAAACAAAACAACTTAAAAGGGAGCTGAGACCCCCGCAAAACGATACCTGAGCATAGCTGGTTTGCTAAATGCCTGCCCAAATAGGAAAGTCTTAGAGCGCTTCTGAAAAATGTTCAGGTTCAGGCTCTGGCAGGCCTCAAGAGAGATGGACTCTCAGAGCTGAGGAGTGATGCACATTCTTGCCAGTCAGACCTGGCATGTTGGTGGTACTTGCAAGAGGTTGGTATCACTTGATCTTAGGGGTTACAAAGGGGCATAAGGGAGAAGGTCCCTTAGGTGTGTAGAGCCCAGACTGTTTATGGCCATATAGGTCAAAACCAGCTCTTGAATTGCTCCTGGAAAGCTGTGAGCAGCCAGTGCTTCTGGACATGTCAAATGGTGGGCTGCCATATTCTGTACCAGCTGGAGGTTTTTGGACGGTCTTCAAAGGCAGCCCTTCATACAGCACATTGCAATAGTCTAGCCTTGAAATGATGCAGGCATGGGTGATGGTGGTTGGAGCTGAATCTGAAAGAAAGGGTCCCAGCCTTCACACCAGCTGGAGTTAGTGAAAATTGTTGCTAGATACCACTGCCATTTGGAGATCCAGATGGTTCAAGAATACCCCAAGGTTGTGAACCTGAGTATCTAGGGGAGGCTGAACACCATAAATGGTAGGTTTCCCAATTCCCTCCACCCCCTGCCATCACCTCTGCCTTGTCTAGAATCTATTTCAATTGGTGCACCCACATCCAGTCCCCAACTGCAGCCAGGTGCTGGAAAAGGAGGCTGGGTCAGATTAGAAAGAGAGGTTAGAGCTGTATGTCATCAGTGTGCTGATGGGCACCTCACTCCAAATCTCTGCACGGTCTCACTCAGCAGCTTCAAATACACATTGAACTGGAGGAGTTGCGAGATGTAGCCTTGAGGGACCTTGCAGAAAAGTTCCTAAGGATCCATCGGCACCTTCTGGGATGTCCCCACTAAGAAAGAACAAAACCAATTTAGAGCAGCCCCAGAAATACCCCCTTGGTATTTAGGGGTCAGTACACCTCTAAATACCCCCAGAAATACCTCTAGATCACATAAATGTTTTATCAGCCTCTCGTGTTGACTGTATTAAAGGTCACTGAAAGATCTAATAAGATCAGCAGGTTACAATTTCCCCTATCGATCTTCAGGAGTAGATGGATCATTATCTTCCAGCTTCTGAGCAGGTTCTCCTATCTGTATTGATAATAACAAAAAAAATTAAAAAGCATCCTGTTTAATGTTCATAGATTCATAGATGTAGGGCTGGAAGGGACCTTGCAGATCTTCTAGTCCGACCCCCTGCCCTGGGCAGGAGAGAAAACTGGGCTCAAATGATGCTAGCGAGATAATCGTCAAGCCTCCTCTTAAAGACCCCCAGGGTAGGAGCCAGCACCACTTCCCTTGGAAGCTGGTTCCAGATCCTCGTTGCCCTGACTGTGAAGTAGTGCCTCCTGATGTCTAGTCTGAACCTACTCTCTAACAACTTACGGCCATTATTCCTTGGTACTCCGGGAGATGCTCGAGGGAGCAAGGTCTCTCCCATTCCCCGCTGGTCCCCCCGGTAAGTTTATAGACGGCCACCAGGTCCCCTCTCAGCCTTCTCTTGTCAAGGCTAAACAGGTTCAAGTCCCTTAGCCTCTCCTCGTAGGGTCTGCCCTGCTGTCCCAGATCATGCGGGTGGCCCTCCTCTGGACCCTCTCCATGTTGTCCACATCCCTCCTGAAGTGCGACGCCCAGAACTGGACTCAGTACTCCAGCTGTGGCCTGACCAGTGTCACATAGAGGGGGAATATCATCTCCTTGGCCCTGCTTGTGATGCATCTGCAGATGCATGACAAGGTGCAGTTGGCCCTACTGACCATATCCTCACATTGGGGGCCCGTGTTCATCTTGAAATCGATAATGGCTGCAAGATCTCTTTTTGCCTCTGTGCTTTTGAGTAGGGAGTTCCCCAGCCTGTAGGTACACTGCTGGTTCTTACTGCCCAAGAGCATTACCTTGTACTTGTCAGTATTGAATCCCATCCTATTCTCATTTGCCCACCCCTGTAACCTGTCCAGATCCAGTTATATCCTGTCTCTCCCTTTTAGCATGCCCACCTCACCCCAAATCTTGGTGTCGTCTGCAAATTTAAACAGGGTGCTTTTCACCCCCTTGTCCAAGTTGCTAATAAAGAAATTGAACAGCGCGGGCCCAAGGACCAAGCCATGGGGGACTCCACTGCCCACATCCCTCCAGGTCGAATATGACCCATCCATCACCACCCTCTGAGTGCGGCCCCTCAGCCAATTTGCGTCCCTCTGACTGTAGGCATCAATGTCACAGTCACCTAGCTTTTTAATGAGGATGGGGTGGGCGACGGTGTCAAAGGCCTTCCTGAAGTCCAGAAAGACTACGTCCACTGCTACCCCTGCCTCCAGGGATTTTGTGACCTGATCATAGAGGGCAATCGGGTTGCTCTGACAGGACCTGCCACTGATGAAACAGTGCTAGTTGCCCCTAAGCATCATCCCCACTGCTGGCCCTTTGCAGATGCGGTCCTTGATAATCTTTTCAAAGAGCTTCCCTGGATCAAAGTAAGACTAATGGTTGTCCGGGTCCTCCCTCCTCCCTTTTTTGAAGATGGGGACCACATTGGCCCTCTTCCAGTCATCCAGCACCTGGCCAGAGCACCACGAGTGCTTGTAAAGCCATGCCAGGGACCCACAATAACCCCTGCCAATTCCCTCAACACCCTGGGGTGGAGAGCATCTGGACCTGCTGATTTGAACACGTCCAGCCCCTCCAGAAGCTCTCTAACCCGGTCCTCCCTGACCCTAGGCCTGGCAGAGTCTCTCCTAAGTCCATCCTGAATCTCAGTGGGGGAGCCCCTGTCCCTGCACAAAAAATGGAGGCAAAGAAACTGTTAAAAAGGTCTGTTCTTTCCTCTGGTGCAACCACCAGATTGCCAAGCGTATCCTCCAGGGGCCCCACATCACCCAGTGCCTTCTTTATACTCCCTATGTATTTAAAAAAGGACTTTTTGTTGTCCTTGATGCTAGCCCTAGTTCCATAACTGCCTTAGCTTTCCTAACAGCCCCCCTACAGAGCTGAGCGGTGGAGGTATACTTCTCTTTGGTGATAGCCCCTCCCTTCCACTGGGTGTACGCCTCCTTTTTGGCAATCAGGCATTCCCGAATACCCTTGGTGAGCCAGGGGGGCTCTTGAACACTTTTGCCCCCTTTGATTCTCATTCAGATTGTTACCCCTTGGGCTCTGAGTATTGTCTCCTTAAGGAACGACCGCTCATCTTGGGCACCCAGTTCCTTTACTCTCTAGTGTTGTGTTTCAGCTTCACCTGGTCTAGGAATTCACCCCCACAGGGGAGGAGTTGCCATCAAGGAGACCTACCGGCCAAATGCCAAGGACGTGAAAGTGTTCTCTGTTCCTACAGCCCCCATCCTTGGTTCAAGTCAGGCTAGGCAGGATTATGAAATAGATCTGTACAGCATGTTAGAATCCAAGTTGTCTCACAACTGAATGTGTGATTTTTGGAACAGACTCGCACCAGCTACAGCAAGTTACATACTAACACTGCTTCCCAGCAGCCAGGCCGCCTCTGACAGATGAGAAACTTTAATTGTAGAAGCAGCTCAGGTTTGCTCACTCCTGCTTGGCACCCTCCTTTCAAGTCCAAGAGCTTGCATGTTAGAGCTATTATCATTTGTAATGGATCTTTTTATTTTCTCTCATGACAGATTTCACTAGAGAAGGGAAAATGTTCTCTGCCAACCTTTTCTGACAAATCACATTCTTGCAGGGAGCTCTAGTGTGCAGGTACCCTGTGTGGATTTAGAATTGCAAGTGGAAGCCCGTGTCTAATTCCTGACTGGTGTTGTTTTCAGAAATCAATTCCATTTTCTAGCCCCCACCCCCAGCTGAGGGCTGTTGAATCTCAGGTCAGCCTGCAAAAGAGAGCAGGTTGGCAAAGTTTTGATCTAGATTTGGATTTCAAACAGCGGCATAGTTCATAGATTCTTTGATTGTAAGGGGATGGAAGTGACCTCGCAGGATCATTGGATCCATCCCCCCTGCAGTAGGCAGTAAAGATAACTGGGGGTCAGGTGACACCAGCGAGGTGACCGGCCAGCCTCCTCTTGCAGATTCCCAGGGTAGGTAATCGCACCACCTCTGGAGGGAGCTTATTCCACAGTCAGGACACAGTCTTCCAAGAGTTTGTGGCCATTACTCCTGGTTTTCCCCAAGGGTGCGTTGATGAACAGTTGTTCGCTAAGCCCTTGCTGTATGCCCCGATGTAGCAGTAAGCTGCTACCAAGTCCCGTCTCAGCCTTCTCCTTTTTAGGCTGAAGAGTCCTAGATCCCTCAGCTGTTCCTCGTATGGCTTGCTTTGCAAGTCTCTGATCATATGGGTGGCTCTTCTCTGGACTCTCTCAAGCTTTTCCACATCCTTGTTGAAGTGCGGTGCCCAGAACTGGATACAGTACTCCAGCTGCAGTCTCACCTATGCTGAGTAAAGCGGAAGAATCACCTCCTTGGTTTTGCTTCTGCGGTGGTTTGATGCATAGTTTGACTCGGGTTCATCTCTATAGCAGAGTTGTCAAAGATATGGTCTGTTGGCTGTATACGGTCTGTGGAGCCATTTCACTTGTCCCGTGGAGCTCCTAGCGGGGCTGGGATTTCAAAGGCAGGGTGAAGGGGAGTGGGACCTCTATAAGCAGTGCAGGGAGGAGGGGGAGTTGTGCAGCAGCCATGTTAATCCCACCTCTTGTCCTGCTGCCACTGCTGGGTCCATAGCTGTCTTTTGAAGCCATATAAAGTAAGAGGTGTGTGACCTTACCAGGTGTGCTCCCTGATGGGATTCATGAATACAATAGTCTAGTTTGCTTTACAGGAAATGGCAGTGCCCCAGCACCTGCTGATTTGTTGGAAGGGTAAATTTTTGATCCATTTCATCCCTGAACAAGAGCCTGCTCTTCTTTCTTTCCTTTATCCTCATCCCATTGTCCCAAGACTAAGTTGTAACTTTGAAGTCAGAACAAGGAGGACTTGCTGATCTGACTTTCTCTACTTTTTGCTAGAATCAACAGTGCCCTGAGGTTCTCATGGAAACAGGGGGAAGGTTGTGAATTTTTTGTATATGCAAATGGATACCACTGAATGCATTGAAAATTGAGCCCTTGGTGACATTTGAATAGTGTGAGAGAGCTGTGATTTAAAATCCTACAGCCCTGTGGCAAGTTTTGCTGGAAAACAGCATCCAGTTAAACAGGTGATGTGTCTCCTGGGAAATATTTGGTAGAAATACCATTCAAGGTGGCTTATTATTGCCATGCAGATATAGGTGTGTGTGTGAGAAAGAGAGATGTGACCAAACAGTTCTTGAGAAAAAACCCCAAGATCAGCTAAACTTAGATTAGATTTTGGCTTTTCATTTTGATGGTTTAATAGAGAGACAAGAGGGTGCCTATTGGGAAATAGTTCCTCTCAAGCCAGAAGCTCACAACACGTTTCATGGCAGCTGCAAAATACACAACAAATGTACACAAGCAGTTGGAGATACTCTACAAAGGGAAACAAGACATAAATTGAAATTTTACCAGACATTTAGAGGTACTTGTGCTCTGGGAAAAAATGCCTGGGGCTTCATTCAGCTCCTGAGTTCATCTTTTAAAAAGTATACTATTTAAACCCGAGGCTTTAAATATGAGAAATAGGGATGCAAAATTGGAAGGGGGGAGGCAGAAGGTAACAAGCAATTGTTAACTATTGTGGGTAAATATTAAGATTTGGGTCCGTCTCTCATTCAAAAGAAAGCATTTTTTAACAACCCAGCCTTCCTGAACACTGTACGATGGTATTATCTCAGCTTTGATTCAGAGGAGAAAGTAAGCCTGTGTGCGTGTGCCTGATGGGAAGAGTGCTGTTTTGGGGAAAGATTTAAGCAAAAGCCAGCAGCATAAGGCCAGTGCTAGATTTTGACAAGCATAAACCTAGCAGTGGAAATGGACTGTCCCCCATGCTTTCATTCTGTGGAGTCAATGTCTCAGGCCCCTAGCTTTGGAGCAGTAGTTTCCAAACTAGGGGGAGCAAACCCAACTGGAATCACAATATTTTACAAGTGGGGTGGCAAGTCCCTATGGAATTGCCATTGGATGAGTCAGGCTTGGATCAGAAGTGGGGTCACCAGCTGGGAAAATTTGGGAATTGCTGCTTTAGAGAAGCAAGACTGCCAAGGAAGAGCACAGCTGGGCAAGTTGGCTGCTGAGTGGCTCCATACTTCGTTCTGCAAAGTTGATGGTGACCTGCTTACCTCACCCTTCCCCTGATTCCTGCCTGCTGAGCAGAAATGGCTGGTAGCCATGTACGTTTCTGGTCATGATTCCTCCTCATTTCCCTGTATTCTGAATTTCAAATGACAAAAGTGATAAACATTGTATTTTTCTTGAATTCAAAAGGAGTAGAGTGAGGGGGGAGACAAACAGAAGAAAATCCTGCCCCAGGAGTCTGCCCAAATCGCACTTGACTATATGTTCATTTTGCAGCTGCAGACGTTTCCAAACTGAGTATTGTCTAGTTGTGCGGAATGGCATTTTTTCAATTTTAGTACAGTTTGCTTTGGCTTGCTGATGAGTAGATATCTATGGAAAGCTACGATGCACAGCCAAGGACCTATTTTTGTCCTGAATCAATATAGCTTTGCAAGTGCAGGTCCAGGATCAACAGAGATTCATGGAAAGTTTTGCTCTATGCCTAGCAGAAAGGGTTTTGCACTCTCTGTAAATTGCTTTGTCTTTCTAATCTGTGTCCCAAATAAAGCAGAAACCAGTAACGAAGGGGAAAGGAGAAAAAAAAGTCTTAAATCTTAGCAATATTTTTGGAACAAGCGACAGACACAATTTTATGGCACCTTTCGTATAATCCTTCTTGAACTTTTTCCCACTTCAAGTCCAGCACAGGTGTGCAGTCAAGACAGCTGCAACCAGATGACTCAAAAATGTTGATTATCAAACTTCCAGAGCTAGTACAGAAAAAGCCTAGAAGAAGACAGGTTGAAATAAGGTCCACTGATCCTCACACCCCTCTTACACTGCAGCTAAAAAAATAAGGTTCATATGTGTCTGTTATGTGTGTGTATAGCACTCTTCCTTTTTGGATATCTAAGTGCTTTAAAAAGGCAGTAAATGTTGTTCCCATGATTTCAGTGGGGAAATGTGGGCACAGAGGGGTGAAGTGGCTCGCCTATCAAATAAGTGTGTCAGTAGCAGAAGTGGGAATACCACAGAGACATCCTGGGTCCTTGTGTCCTTCTCTAACCACCATTAAGTGATACTACCCAACCTGATCTTAACAGATTCTCTTTATCTGAGAGAGCATCACTATAAAGCACCATTTAATCTTATTTATCCCTTGAGATAAATATGCAGATAATTATTCTCTCTCTCTTCCCCTAAAGCCTCAGGGGGAATGGAGCTGGGTGCAATTCCTTCTCATACCTTCAGAAATTCAAACAGGCACCTCCTAAAGTGTCATAACTGCTGGATGTATAGGATATACTTCTAAGGTGGGGGCACTCACAACCCTCCTGTTGATCACTCAATCTTTCTGCATAAAAGAATTAAAATTAATTGGTTGAAAGGGAAGATGGGGTGGGGTGGGGAGAAAAAGGTTGAACATGACACTGCAGATCAGTGGTTAAGACATTCATGGCCTGGTGTGGGGTAGAAGAGGATGCGAGTTCCAATCCCTGCTCCCAGGGCCATTTGTATGGGTTGTTCATTAACTGTTTAATAGGCCTGTGTGAGTCGGCTCCGATCTGATCCAGCTGCTTTGGATGGCAGCGATGTGATCCAGAGCTCCAGACTGGATTTCCACCTCAATCCAATTTGGATGAAACTTGCAGGGGTGGTAGCATCTGCTGAGAGCATGAAACCTGCCAAGTTTCAAGAAGATCGGTACAGGGGTTTTGGGGGGAACTGTACCCAAAATTCTTGAAAGCCAAACTCATGTCACAGCTGTGTGTTACACCACAGGGGGGTGAAAACTGCAGGGGTAGTGGCCCCTGGTGAGGCCACAGAGCCTGCCAAGTTTCAAGAAGATGGATAGAGGGGTTTTGGGGAAACTGTACCCCAAAATCATGAAGGTAAAACTCCTGTTTAAGACTATGTGTTACACCACAGGAAGGTCAAAACAGCAGGGTGGCAGCTCTTACTGAGGCCACACAGTCTGCCAAGTTTCAAGAAGATTAGTGCAGGGGTTTGGGGGGAATTGCCCCTCAAGCTGTGGACAAGCAAAACTCGTGCCATGGGTGACCCTGTGTGTATTAAGGTGCAGCGGGGTGAAAACTGCAGGGATGGTGGCCCCTGCTGAGGCCACGACATGTGCCAGCTGTCGAGGAGATAGATCGGTGCAGGGGGGTTCTGGGGCCCTGTGCCCCTAGCTGCTGACAAACAAAACTTGTGCCATGGGTGCTTGTGGGACTGACTGTCTTGGGGCAGTTGATTGTCTGTATTAATTCTTTCCTCTCCTTAGCCTGGTTTTGTAGGTTCTAATTGATGGCAATTACCTGGCTACATTAGCTAGGTCCTGTGTATTGGGCTGGTCCCTGAGTGAATCATGACTGACTGGCAACTGGTAACACAGCAGCTTAGCAGTCAAGCCTGCAGCAGTGTCTCCCAGGCCCCAAGACAGACACGGTCAGTCCCACAAGCACCCATGGCACGAGTTTTGCCTGTCAGCTGCTAGGGGGACAGGGCCCCAGAATCCCCTGCACCGATCTCCTCGACAGCTGGCAGGTATCGTGGCCTCAGCAGGGGCCACCATCCCTGCAGCTGTCACCACACTGTTAATTTAGGCTGTTCTGGAGCATCTAGTTCTATGCAAGCTTAGTTCAGGGAACAAAGGTCCCAAACTCATGAGTGTGGATTCAACACAGGAGCCAGGTACTACCTAGAAGTTGTGTTGCAAGAGTCAGCATTGTGAGTTCCTTTGTTGATTTGGGCCTCCGCTACTATCATGATAATAGAAGCACTCTTTTCTTCCAATGACACACCCAAGTCCATTACATATTTGTGGCACCGTTTTTAAAAAAACTGCTTGTTTTTTTAAAAAAAAAAAAAAAAAAAAAAAAGGGTATACAAGTATACATACTGTATGTATACGCAACTGGTCTGATAGGCTATTTATGGGTGCAGATGGCTAATTCTGCATTCTGTTTTCTATTTTCATGGTCAAAATGCCAATTTTAGGCATGA
>NW_017728924.1:14342003-14347169 GCF_001723895.1 Crocodylus porosus | reverse complement strand
CAGCATTGTGAGTTCCTTTGTTGATTTGGGCCTCCGCTACTATCATGATAATAGAAGCACTCTTTTCTTCCAATGACACACCCAAGTCCATTACAGCTTTGTGGCACCGTTTTTAAAAATATTGCTTGTTCTTTTAAAAAAAAAAAAAAAAAAAAAAAAAGGGTATACAAGTACACCTACTGTATGTACACGCAACTGGTCTGATAGGCTATTTATGGGTGCAGATGGCTAATTCTGCATTCTGTTTTCTATTTTCATGGTCAAAATGCCAATTTTAGGCATGAAACCAGTGCTATGGATGCAAACTAGCTTTGTAGTTATATTTCCCATATTATTTTTTGAGTTTACTCAAATACATGTAACTTCAGCCCATAGGAAAAAAGCAATGAATTAAATAAAACAAACAAGTTGGTTAGTGGTGGTAAGAGCAAAATATTGGAAAGAAAAAGGGCTAAAGTTATGTAAACAAGGAAAAGAGATGTTTTGAGAAAATTTAGGAGGAGGAAGAAAGCCATTGGTGAGAGTTTCAGATATTTGGAACAGGAAAGTTCAGTGTTTAGGAATGGCAAAAAAAAGCAAGTGATAGTGAAAAAAGATGCAATAGAGCAAAAATGAAGGTGAAGAATAATCAGGTAAGAAGGTAGGGCCTGTTAGGGAGACAACATGAAATGTAAACATACATTTTAAAGCCCTGGAAAACAATGAAGTGAAAAGAAAAAGGGCTAACTAACTAAGGAAAGAGAGAGAAACCACTTGGTGTGCTGGCAAAAAAAACATTGTATTCCAGACTTTCTTGGAGAATACACTCAAAAATGATTTTTGCATTGCACAGACCCTCCTATGCTGGGTTATCATGCCTCATGGCACAAACCAAGGCAATGTGATTTGTAAAGAGGCTAGTAAGTGTAACCCATTCACAGCATTAGCAGACACTTCCAAAATAACAACTGTTTATACTTAGCAGATTCAACTGAGTTGCTTCACAGTCTCTATTCACTTGCAACAAAACTGCGGATCTACCTTCCATTTATTCTTAGCTTTAAAGTCTCAAATGGGTTGTGGGTTACCTGTCAAAAGATCACTTGTCACCATACTCCCTCATGATAGCTAAGTTCTGCAAGTGTTGTTGCATATGACTGAACAAAGGTTTGAATTTGCAGAAAGTGAATGGAGTTTTGAAGTAGGGTCCTTGTCTGTGGGATTCATTACTGGGCTGTGCCAGAGTTTTGTAACCACAGTTAAAGATGTGTCATTGAGCACCAGGTTGTTCCTGAAAAGCTGTTTCAGGATGCAATCTGATGAGACTGTTTCTTGGAAATAAGCAACTTTAATTGGAGGAAAAATGAGGTGAATTTGTCTTTGCTTCTGGGAATTAGCATGCTGGTGTAACCTGGGTGGTGGTCCAATAGTTGCCACCCCTGCCCACTATCAGGGATGGTAAGGTGAGAGTGGGGCTGGGCTTCTGGCCAGCACCAGTTTACTTTCCAGCCGACCCCTGCTCCCAAAAGAGCAGCCGGTGGTCCCAAGAAGGTCTAACACTTAGCTGATTTAACTATTTACACTTTATTTACAAAACAAGAATAATAGGACAGGTTATTTACAAGTGAACTGAAATGACATAACCAGAAGCACAAAACAAACCACAATGCATTGTCAGCCCTTGACTCAAGAACCCCAGGCAGGGGAACTGGCAGCTTTCAGCCACTGCTGAGATGCTGCTGCAAGGAAGGAAGGTGGTCACTCCCTGCAGCTCCAACAGGCTTCTCAATAAGCGACAGACTGCAACGGGTTAAGCTCTTCTGGTCTGCAGCAATCAAATTGTATCAAACCCCAACCCCCCAAAGAGGCTGAAGGGTGACTCTCCCTGGCAACCAAAAAGGCAAGCAACAGACTAGGCTTCTGCAGCAATCGTCATGACCCAAGCACAAAGCTCAGGGACTCCATCCGATGACAGTCAGCTGCAGAATAAGGGACAGGACTGAGTCCCCTCTGAGGCAGTCAGTGGCAGAGGGTCATTAGCACAGGCAGCTCCCCGGGGTCGTTGCTCTAAACCCCTGCTCCAGATGACTGGCCAGGCACCCCACACGCCTTGCGGCTTGCCAGTCCAGCTCCGAGCACCAGCCTGCGTCCCGAGCTCCCAGGGACCCTTGTCCTGATGCTGTGCTGCTCCTCAGGATCCCAGTGCCTTGCCTGCTGCTGTCCCACTTCCCCAGGGAAGGTGAGGGGTTTCCTCAACTCACCAGCCCGGCTCCCTGCTCCGGGTAAGGATGCTGACTGCACTCCTGACCGCTGCCTCTTCTCCGCAGTGGAGCGGGGGGCGACTGCCACCCCTAGCCTCTGGGTCACCTGGCACGTCCAGCACACTGAGATGGGCGATGGGGCTTTGGGGCACCAGCTCTCTGCCCCAAGCCCTGGCCGCAGCTCCCTCTCTGCTGCTGCCTCCTTCTCCCTGGGCCTTCAAGGCTCTTCAGAGGGGTCTCTCTGCTCCCTCCGCTGGGTCAGCTCACCCCAGCTCTTCTTAGGCCTCCTGCATCGTTCCCCAGAGTCCCTGTCAGCAGCTCCCCACACGCTGGTTTGGCTGCTGCTTTTATCTCCTCTGGCCGTCCCTGCCCAGCTTGCAAACTGGCCAACCGGCCCTCAGGGTGGCAGGCCCCCAACCCCGGCCATCCCCCTTCCATGAGAATGAGGGGATTGAAAACCCGCTCTTTCCATTGGCTTCCCCTTCTCCACAGGGCAGGGCTCCTCTGCTCCACCCTTGGGGCCGCTCAGACTTCATTCGCACTGTTTCTAGCCCAGGGTAAGTATCTCAAGCCCATCTGGTGAGCCCACACTGGCAGTCTGTTACACTATGTAGTTTTATAATTGTACCCAGAGAAGAATGTTATTCCAGATCATTATGGCATAAGCAAATGTGTATCTTCTGAAATACTTTCAGTTAGTTTCAGATTGGCTCTCCTGCATGCAGTTATGTATTGTTCCTATATTGAAGGACTGCATTTATATAATTTTGGCTTTCTTCATTTCTCTGGGTCTGTGCCACCATTTACCACTGTGTAAATTAGGTTTAAAATGCTACCTTAGGAGAAAGATAGTGCCAGTCAATGACTCAAAGTACCAAAGCTATGGAGAGTCAGGCCTCTGCTTCCCCATATAGAGATATATGAAGAATGTGTTTAGAGAAGATATTTAGGCTTAATGGAAAGGACAGACGATATATACCAAACCTCTTGTGCCACTGGGTGAACCTCACAGGGATAAATGAACCATGCTACACTTCCTCCATCAATCTTGCTTTAGTTTTTAAAGGCATATATCTTTCAAATACAGCAGCTGATTTTTCTTCACTACAGTCAAATTTACAACAAAAGGTGAAGAACCACAGTGTGAAAGAGAAAAAATATAGTATTTTACTGCCTATTCTTGGTTCTTCACTCTGCATAATAAGAGATGAAGACTTAGTATTTTAGTGCATCTATTATGAAATGCCTCACTTCTCAAAGAGTAACATTTGAATGAATCCTTTCATTATAGATTTAATTTTGATGCCCGCCCTGAACTTTGCCCAAACTAAACCAATCTGCCCACTGCTTCGCATGACAGATCTTGTGCCACTGCAGACTTTTTTTTTTTTTTCTTCCAGGAAGCCTGAGACAAATCAGGCGAGACATTTGGAAGATAGACCAATCCCATTTTTAAACATTTCTTGGTAGGATTGCTTTTGGCTTGACATATCTTCGAAATGGCCTAACCTAAAATGCCAAATTTGTTTTCATGTGTTGATTTTGGCAGGGATTTAGCCTTTGACTGGTTTTGGGAGTGGGTATTCATGAATTACTTTAATTATTACAGAAACATGATGTTTTTAAATAGATGTTTGTTTGGGATGCTATAGAATCATAGAAAATTAAGGTTAGAGGATGACCTCAGGAGGTCATCTAGTCCAACCCCCTGCTCAAAGCAGGACTGTCCCTAACTAGATCATTCCAGCCAGGGCATTGTCGAGCCAGGCCTTAAAAACCTCCAGGCGTAGAGTATCCACAACCTCTCTAGTGAAGCCATTCCAGCGCTTCACCATCTTCCTAGTGAGAGAGTTTTCCTAGTATCCAACCTAAACTTCCCTGGTTGCAACTTGAGCTGCTTGTTCCATCTGCCACTGCTGAGAACAGTCCAGCTCCATCCTCTTCAGAACAACCCCCCCTTAAGGCTGCTATCAAAGCCCCCCTCAGTCTTCTGTTCTGCAGATTAAATAAGCCCAGTTCCCTCAACCTCTCCTCTTAAGTCATGTGCCCCAGCCCCCAAACCATTTTTGTTGGCCTCCGCTGGACTCTCTCCAACTTGCCCACATCCATTTTATATTTTATAGCGGGGGGGCATGCAAACCAGACCGGGTACTCTAGATGTGGCCTCACTAGTGCAGAATAAAGGAGAATAATTATTTCCCTCAATCTGCTGGCAATGCTTTTACTAATGCAGCTTAGTATGCTGTTAGCCTTCTTGGCAACAGAGACATGCTGGTGACTCATATCTATCGTAGCCAGTCAGTCCCCAAGCTGTAGCAGCGCATGGGATTGTTCTGTCCTAAGTGCAGGACTTTGCACTTGTCCTTGTTGAACCTCTTGAGACTTCTTTTGGTTCAATCCTCCAATTTGTCTAGGTCTCTCTGAATCCTAGCCCTATCCTTCAGTGTACCTACTACTCCCTCCAGTTTCGTGTCATCCACAAACTTGCATAGGGTGCCATCCATCCCATCTTCCAGATCATTAATGAAGATAATGAACAAAACTGACCCCTGGGTCCTGTCTGACCCCATGGACTTGTACATATTCAGCTTTTCTAATGGTCCCTAACCTGTTCTTTCACCAGCAAGGGCTACTCGCCTTCTCCTGAAACTCTGCTGGCAGTGGATAGGCCTGTATAGGACAGGGCTATCCAACTGGTGGCTTGTCATCACAAGGGTTAACAAGGGGCCTGTGGGCTCCCCCTGCCCCTTTGTCACTCTGTCCATTACTCTTGCAGCAACAGCAGTGTGGTCTCTGGGCTCTCCCTCTTTCCTCCAGCTTTGGTTCTTGTCCCTAGTCCTAGGGATGGGTGGTACAGCATGAGGGGTCCAGGCTGTCTGCGCTGCTCACACATTGGGAGGAGACTGCTGGCTGTGCACTCTGTGCT
>NW_017728924.1:14330054-14341175 GCF_001723895.1 Crocodylus porosus | reverse complement strand
AACCTGTCCAGGTCCGATTGCAGCCTATTCCTCCCTTCTAGCGCACCCACATCCCCCCCACACCTTAGTGTCATCAGCAAATTTGAACAGGATGCTTTTTACCACCTCGTCCAAGTCACTGATGAACATGTTGAACAGTGCAGGCCCGAGGACTGAGCCCTGGGGCACCCCACTGCCCACATCCCTCCAAGTCGAAAATGACCCCTCCACCACCACTCTTGGGGTGCGGCCCTCCAGCCAGTTGGCAACCCATTTGACTGCGTGTGTCAACACCACAGTCCCCCAGTTTCTTAATGAGAACGGAGTAAGAGACAGTGTCAAAGGCCTTCCAAAAGTCCAGGAAGACTATGTCCACTGCTACCCCTGCATCTAAGGATTTGGTGACCTGGTCGTAGAAGGCCACCAGGTTGGCCTGACAGGACCTGCCTCTAATGAACCCGTGTTGGTTGCCCCTAAGTATAATCTCCCCTGCTGACCCCTCGTGGACATGTGCCGGAATAACTCTCTCAAAAAGCTTGCCCAGGATCGAGGTAAGACTAACTGGCCTATAGTTTCCCAGGTCCTGTCTTCCTCCCCTTTTTGAAGATGGGAACCACATTGGCCCTCTTCTAGTCCTCTGGCACCACACCAGAGCACCACGAGTGCTCATAAAGCCATGCCGGGGGTCCCACAATGACCTCAGCTAATTCCCTCGGCACTCTGGGGTGGAAATCATCTGGACCACCTAATTTGAATACATCCAGTCCCTCCAGAAGTTCCCTGACTAGATCCTCACTGACTCTTGGCCTGGGTGCGCCTCCCCTGGGGCCTGAGGGGGGCCCAGAGGCGGGGTGGCTGTTCCGGTCCCTGCTCAGGAAAATGGAGGCAAAGAAATCATTAAATATGTTAGCTTTGTCGTCTTGTGTGATGACCAAATTTCCTAGCTTGTCCTGCAGGGGCCCCACTTTACCCGGAACTTTCTTTTTGCCCCCAATGTATTTAAAAAAGGACTTCTTGTTGTCCTTGATCCGGGAAGCTAGTCCCAGTTTCATCTCCGCCTTGGCCTTCCTGACTGTCCCCTTACATCTCCGAGCAACCACAGTATAATCCTCCCTGGTGATGGCCCCTTCCTTCTTTTGGGTGTGCACCTCCCTTTTTAGCTAGGAGACATTCCCGGATGCTTTTGCTGAGCCATGGGGGCTTTTGTGCCCTCCTGCCCCCTTTGATCCGTGTTGGGATTACCTCCCTTGGGCTTGGAGGATCATCGCCTTAAGGAGCAACCACTCTTCTTGGACACCTGGCTCCCCTCCCCTCCGGGACCTCACTGCTTCCCCAACTATTCGCCTTAGCTCATTGAAATCCGCCCTCCTCAAATCTAGGCTTGCTGCCTTGCTGTAGGCCTTTGCTACCTTGCGCTGGATGGTGAATTCCAGCAGGCGATGATTGCTGTCGCCCAGGTGGTCGAGCACCCGCAGCCCCCTCACCAGGTCATCACCCGTGGCCAGCACCAGGTCCAACAAGGCATCTCCCCTGATGGGGCTGTGCACCTCCTGGGTTAGATGGAGGTCCTGCATTTGGGCTAGGAACTTACATGAGCGGTCAGACCTGGCTGACTGCTTTTCCCAGCAGGTGTCTGGAAAGTTCAGGTCACCCATGATGGCCATGTCCTTTGACCTAACTACCTCTGTGAGCTGACTTAAGAATTCCTGGTCTAGCTCTTCCCCTTGGTTGGGTGGTCTGTAGTAGACCCCCACTGTTAAATATCTTTCCCCTCGACTGCCTTGTCTTCTAACCCAGAGCACTTCAGAGCGTGCCTCCTCTGATTCTTTGCTCATTGACGAGGATGTGTATTCCTCCTTAATGTAGAGCGCCATGCCCCCACCTTTCCTCCCTGTCCTGTCCCTCCTGTACAGCCTGTAGCCCTTGATATTCACTGCCCAGTCATACGTTGGGTCCCACCATGTTTCAGTGAGCCTCACTATGTCTGGGTTGGTGTCAGCTAGCAGGAGGGCAAGTTCCTCCTGCTTGTTTCCCATACTACGAGCGTTTGTGTAGAGGCACTTGAGGCCTTCTGTAGATGTGTGTACTGGCCCCCTAATCACAGCATTGCCCTGGCCCCTGTTGCTTACCTGTGTACATGTTCCGCTCATCGCTCTAGGCTGGACTCTCCTTGTGGGTGTTGCTTGGTGTGGCCGTCCAAGGCTTCCTCCGCCCTTGTCTTCCCCTTCCCCCAACAAGCTTAGTTTAAAGCCCACCGGAGGAGATCCGCCAACCTAGAAGAAAACACACGCTTACCTTTAGGGGAAAGGTGGAGCCCATCCCAGCCGAGCATGTCTCTTGTCGTGATGTGTGGGTCGTTGTCAAGGAAGCCAAAGCCTGCCTCGAGACACCATTCCCGAAACCATCAGTTGGTCTCCGCAGTGCACATCGCATGCCATCTTCCACGTCCGCTCGCTGGTAGGATAGAAGAGAAAACCACCTGTGTGCCTATCTCCTTCAGCATGCCCCCCAGAGTGTGGTAGTCTGCCATCAGGCAATCAAGGCTTCTCCTGGCCACATCATTAGTACCCACACGGATTAGGACCATGGGGTAGTAATTGGTGGGCTGGATCACGGCCTGGATTATCCCCTTCACGTCCTGAATCTTTGCTCCCAATAGGCAGTAGACATCGCGTGTCAAGTGGTGCTGGCGACAAATGGGACCCTCTGTACCTCTCAGGATGGAGTCGCCTATGGCGATCACTCAACGCTTTTTCCTCCTGGACCGCTTAGCTCCATCGGCCTGCTCGGATCGTGGAGGGCGTGGAGTTGACTCTTCTGGTCGCCTCCTCTCCTTCCTTTTCCTCCAGAGTTGCCAGGGCCTCGTATCTGTTCCCCAGACAGGAGTGGGGTGAGGGTGCTGTGTGCATGGCAGGGTGAGCTGCATGTGTGGCACATGTAGCCGGGAGAGGAGCCTGTGTGTGCAGCGGAGGAGGTGGGGGAGCTGGGCTGTGTGCGCAGCAAAGGGGATTCTGAGCAGGTAGCCCCCATGGCATGTAGCCCCTGGGTCTGCAGTGCAAACACCACATAGCCCCAGTTGCCCAGAAATTGGACAGCCCTATTATAGGAACAGCATATTTGTGTTGCAGGGGGTGGGGGGAGTTGTAGTAGGAAACCTTTTGAAGTCTCTTCCAACCATATGATTCTGTTATATTTATAGATAGCATTTGTAAAGGACAGCCATAAGGGGAGAATGACAGGCCAGGGACCTCTTAGCAGGGTCGGGGCAGATTGCAGGAGCAGGAAACGGTCATTGCTTGGGACACAATATCAATTGGTTTTGTCTTCTGAAGAACGAGGGAGGACCTAGTATTCTAGGGATGACTTCACAAATTAATCAACTGCTCACAAAGGGTGACCGTAGCTTGAGAAGTATTTGTGAGCTACATCATGAAAATTGTCTCTTTTCTCTAATGCCGGAAGTGACCACATTTAGGGCTGTCATTCAGGACAGTTCCCCAGATGCATGCAGGTTTCAAATAGTTAATACTTTTCTATTGTAAGGAACAGCACAGAAGCATTAGGTATCCAATCAAGGGCTATGAAACTTTTAATGGTAGACAAAGCATTATACACCTGGGGCTAGAGGTGGTAGGGAAGTAATCCTTAGGTATGTATGAAACCAAAACCAGGTACTTCACAGTTGTAGATTTCACAGGTAAGTAAAATTGTTATTAATCAACTTAAAATCACCCCCAGAGAGAGGCTGCTAAACTCAAGTTTTTAATCAAAATGTCCTCAACTTTTGTGCAAAGTTTATGCTTCCAAATTGTAAAGCTGGTGAAGAACAGAGATAGAGTTAAAAATATAAGTGTCACACTGTATATTTCCATATTCTCTATAGTTGGCTTTTTGGGTTGTGCTGTTTTGATTCACAGAAGTTAAGTTTAATCTTAAAATGTTTTTTCTAATTTTTTTTGCAACTTTTTTCAAATTGGGAATAGTACAGTGGTTTCTTGAGGTGACTTCTTTAGGAGTTAATGGATTCAGCTCTACTTTTGTATCTGGCTTCAGAATTTTATTGTGCACTTTTTGCTTTTAGTCCTTATCTGACCTAGTTAGTTTTACTTATAGAAATGTACCCTTGAAACCAGGAGATATCCATGAACTGGCCTACTGCCCTCGACTGCTGGTGCAAACCCTTCAAGTCAAAACTTGCAGAATTACTTGCATTCTTTTTTCTTTCTCACCAGTCCACCCAAGATGGCTGCAATCAGGAAAAAGGTGCTTTATCTTCAGCTGGCCAATAAGCAAATCCTTGTGTAACATTGACCTGGTTATCTCTCAGGGTAGTGTACACAGCATCGTAGACGTGACTCACTTTTTTTTCACGCTGTGGAATGTATCAGATGACTTCTTGTGCTTTGAAATTATTGTTATTATTATTCATCTCTGTTGTTGGAGATCTGTAGGAACATCATGTTTTGTGATGCCTAACACCCTGGGTCTTCATGGAAAAAGGGCAAACATTTTCATTTTTCCAATATTTTTAAAGCTTTTTTGGACTTTGGAACTGGCAGAAATTTTATTTCCCTACTATTACTAGTATTTGATTTGGCATGGTTCACCCTTACTGGAATTGCTTTGTATTAGAAGCATTCCCCTAAAGAGATAAAAAACATGTGATTTATTAATCCGTGGTATTTTATTTAAAAGATAACTTTCTGGCCTTCCTTTTTGTTCAGCATGTGGATGATGTTTACGTATTGTCACTGTCAAGATTAGAATTAATATGATTAAATGCTAAATATCATTTCAAGCTTGGAAGGATTCAGAACCTGGACTGATACAGATGTTCAAGTTAAATCTTAAGAGCTGCGAAAATTTGGAGCTAAATCCTTTTGTAAACATTGGGAACAGTGGGGACATGAGAGGATTCAGAACCTGATTCTTCAGTGCCTGGTCCATGATGTACTGAATTTGTATATATTCAGGTAACAGATGTGCCCAGTGTTATAGCATATAGATAGATGCATGTGGCTTTATTTTTAAATTTTGGGTTTTATTTTCTCCAAACATTTTTGTCCACTTTGTCAGATACACAGAAGAGTGAACTCTTCTCTAGTAGCAAGTGGATACTCTTTGTTTTCCAGCTTTTCTTGTCATTTCTGGATGTGTGTAAAGGACTGGGTCGTAGGTGGTCTTTTCTACTAGTTAGGCCACTGGGAGGGCAGAAGCCAGAGGTGGAGTCCGCGTCACAGGCCAAGTTAGGATTACGGGGTTAGGGCCCAAGCTAACAGGTTCAAGGGGGGTATCCAGAGGTAGAGTCCAAGTCACAGGCTGAGTCACAATTCTGGAGTCAGAGACTGAGGCTAGGTACAGATGTTATACACATTGCGCATTGAACAGGCAAAAAGTGCTCTGTCTAAAGCCATAACTGAACAGATGATCATGGTTCTTAAAGCACTTTAAAAATGGTAGATTGTGCTCTAAATTAACCCTTGATGGATGTGTACTAACCTTGCTGCATGGAGAGGTTCTGGGGTTTCTCCCCACTGCGGCAGCCTTGGCCAGGCAGTGGCGAACTGCTGCGACGGGGGGAGGCTGTAAGGGGAGGGCTCTGGGGTCTCTCTTCTAGCAGCTACCCTTGCTGGGCCATGTCTCGGTGCAGGGCGGGTGGGGAGGCTTTGGGGACAGTAGTTCCTGGAAGTCAGAGTCCAGGGGAAGAGCAGACCAAGATCAGAAGCCAGAGAACCAGAGGGCACAAGAGCCAGAGAGGCTTCCCACAGGCGCCCATCAGGCAGAACAGCTGGCTGGCCTGCGGTCTGCTGCCACAGGGGTGCCCTCCCCATCAGATGATCAGGAAGTCTTAAGTGGTCAGCTGCTTCATCAGATGATCAGGAAGTCTTAACAGTGGTCAGCTGCTTCATCAGCCAGAGTGGGGCTGTCAGAGCCTCAGGCAGGTCTGGCTAAGCAGGCAGTTCCTTCTGGCTGGGGTATGTCAAAATTGTTGTGTGTTTATCTCACCTCTTTAAATGTCCCTCAACTTTCTTCCGCAGAAATACAACTCAGTGGCTTGCTCCTTTTAATGCTATAGATCAGATGATAACGGTTTTGGAAAGAACCTTGGAAATAGGTTAGAGTCTTACTTAGATTCTCATTTATAGCTGGGAGCTCCAGGTCATTGGCTTTGTGCTCCTAGAAGTCCTAATATGGTAGACATAACAAGTATCTTAGCTCAATTCTCACTCCTGTTTGCATCCATTCTTGAGCCAGATGAACAGCAAGGGGTAATTTTCAATTCTAGTATGAATTTGATGAAACTGATTCCTATGCTAACTTTATGAATCAGGAGGTTACTCCTCAAGGGTATTTCTCTGCTCATAGATGTGCCTTTTAGGAACTACAGGCAGCTAAATTAGAGCCCTTCTAAGCTCGTGAATTGGGGAGATGTAGTTGGCTCCCTTATGTGTCCCACCAGCATTGAGTATGTTCTCATGTAGGATAGATTATGGCCCTTTAAGAGTTTTTTTTTATGGCAGTTATTTCCTTAATGAGTCTCTTTACATTAGTCCTAAGCTGTTTTTTTGTAAAAGTAGTGCTATGTTAAATAACGTGTTTAATACACAACCTGGTTGTAAATATATACACATAGATATCTTCAGTGTTCATGCTTAATGGGGATGGACATCCACCATAGGGGGGAGCCAACGTTGTGTCCCAGTTCCCTTGAAGTTCATGTGACACGAGAGAGGACTGGACCCACGTGAAGAAACTCAAGATTTTTTCTTCTTGAACATTTCCTGTTTTGATAAATAGGTTTTAAGGATTTCTTTGATGGTTCATAAATTATGTTGGAGCCTTGAGTGGTTCATAGGTGTGATTCATCTTGTTTAAACATACAGAATTTCACAGCTTAACTGAATGAAAATTGGACTGGACATCTTTTGAATAGATTTTCTGTTGGATGACAGATACAGTGGTGGTTCTTGGACACTTCTACTCCAGGTCAAAGTCCTGAATTGCCAGAAATGATGATTAATAGTTGTGGAAAGGTTTGGAGAATGTTTAGTTTGGGTTCAGATGGAAGTTTGGGGGAAAGTTCAAGAAGGGTGTGGGTGTATGAACTGCACTTGACACATTTCTCATCACTAATCAGAACAGATTTCAGCCTACTCTTCATGTTTGCCCTTTGATGAAGACTTTATTAAGTACTGCTATATAAATTGGCAGATAGGAAACACTAAAACCAGCCAGTTCTTAATTGTGTGTGCTTTTTCTTGTAGCCCACACACCTTAGTGGTATTTTACTGGTAGACTGCTTTCTATTAGCCTGGAGAATTCTTGTGTTACAGAAGGGTTTTAATAAGCCTGGCTCTTCCATTGGGCAGCCCTAAATAATACCATGTTAGAAAAATAGAATTTACCTCAAGTTACTATTTTTTTCTCCTTTTGAGCGTTAATTCATGTCCAACACTGCTATAAGATAGGAAATTTTTATTGTCTTCAGTTTTATAGATTTCTGTCCAAGGTCACCAAGCTCTGGTTCTTAGGTCCCTGAACTACATCACTGTTTGCCTGGCTGAATTTTAGTTCTGTTATCAGGCTTGCAGCATATCTTGGAATCCCCCTTGCTTTTACTGATTTTCTTTGGCAAGTTTTGAAATGACATCCTTGAATGACCAGGAACTACTACTAGTCTGGGATCCATTGACTGGGGATTGACCTTTTGTTTAAATCAAATGAACAGTCATTTAAAATAGTACTTTGTTAGACAAAAAGAATGATTTTCAAATGTTAGTGTTTTTACTTGCCTTTATTTTATTTGAGCTTGGTTTCATGCTCGGGCCCAAGAAAACCATCAAGCTGGATACTGAATAATTTGCCTTACTTAAGATTTTGTACCAGGTCTCTCATGTCATTTTGGATGTACCTAGAATTATTATTGCCAAGCCCTTTGGAATGGTTTGGGAGTGTGTTGATTATATGCCGTCTTTCATAGCACTGGGTGCCAAATTCTGTGAAGGCTGTATTTTAATATTTTCCACAATGTCACATTGCTATTAATGTAAATTACAAATGATTATCAGAGTAAGATGCAAAAAAAAAAAAAAGGAAAAAGTAGTGTAATCCATATAAATCACTTGCCTAGACCATGAAGAATAAATCTCAGAGTTAGTGAGACTAAGCTCTTATATTTGGCATTGGAGTTTTCTCTTCATTGTAAACACCTACTTGCACAAGTTCACAAGGTTTGGATTTTACTGGGTTTTTTAAACTGTTTTTTCCCACTCATTTTCAATCCCATCCTCCTCCTACCTTGGACTTACCAACAATACAGAAAGACAAAAAAGAAATGGAGAGCAATAGAAATGCCTTTATAGAAACTGTGCAGTTTTTGACCTTGTTTACTGCGAGTTTAGGTAAAATCAGATTTATTTTCTTTTGGAAAAATGTTCTGAAATGCAATTCTCATGAAAACATAATGGTAAAATACAGCACAGTAAAGAACTATAAGATTTATTGTGTATATCTTATTAGATTGGATTTGTGTTCCAATCTAGACTAGTTGCTCTTTAGAAAAGTGGAAATCACAGGGATAACAGGTATCACCAGTAGCTCTCTTGTCTGACAAATGAAAATTTGCATGACATGTTGAAGAACAGGTCTAAGCCAGAGAGTTAACATTAAATAACTTGCCTGTTTTTAATTGGATAATAGTATTCTCCCTGGTTCAAAAAGTATTTTCAATTGAGAATGATGGTTTTCATCCCTGCTGTCCTGAACTGTTGTTGTTTTTAGGTCTGGTGGTAATTAAAGTTAAATGTTTCCTCCTTCAAAGCTAGAAATGACTGCACTTCTATTTTTATCACCATTCACCATGCAGAGTCCCTTTTTTATGGTGATAGCATGTGGGAAAATGAAGCAGAGAATGTAGCCGGCAAGTTTGTAAATGTGATCGAGTTCATTGTTTGAGGTATGGAGTTTTAAGGATTGTGGTGATTTGCTTTTCTCACGCAGTCCCAAACATTCTTGGATCTAGAAGTCAAAATCCTTTCCCATATGCCATTCCTGTGACGAGGATTCTGAATGGAGAGTGAGGATAGATTTGTATCTCTGAAGGAGTGGCAAGAATGATGATCTTGTTCTGGCTGATGAGGTTGGCAGGTAAATTTTCCAGTACCCCTGAGAGTGAATGGAAATGAAACGGGAGCTCATACTCTTATCTTGATTTCAGGTAAATTGGTGAGTACAACTAGAAAACAATCAACTCATCTCTACTGTGTAGTCCACTTCACTGCTTCATACAGGCCAAGGCTTAGGTAGATTTTGTGAACTAATACTTGGCAGGACTTTTGCTTGGCACCAGGGATTCAAGGCACTCTTGTGAGTTGGATACAAATGCAAGCTCAAACTGTACAGAAGCCTCTACAGAATCTATTTGGTATTAATCTGAACTAAATCCTAGCTCTTCACCACCATGAGAGTACAGGATGTTCTCCGTTGATTCCAAACGTAACTGTTGACTTCCAAAGCTCTCCACTCATTTCTTATACGTTGTTTTCAGTTGATTTGGTTTTGCATAAATACATTTCCCATGTCAAAGCCAAATTTCACTGGCTATGTGGAGACAGGATGCATGATTGATTCATTTTATAAAATGTCCCTATTAATGGCATCTTTGGTAATAAACTTTAGGTTTCCTAGAACTGGGTCTAGAGTACATATTTTATTTTGAGCTATACTGCTAAAGCCCTTAATAAAATAAAATAAAAAACACAGATTTGAAATGTAAGAAATAGCATAGGTTAAAATAACAGTTATCAGTTCAAGAGCTAGATAATTTTATTTAACATCTGTTTTTGCTTTCTGAATCTCTGCCCAATTCCATGCCGTAAGCTGACGTATTGAATCAGTTTTCTGTGAAAGCAGCATCTCATGCAGAGCCCTGTTGCTTGACAAGTGCCACTTCCCCATGACACCAGTTGAAGAGTTTTGGCAGGGAATCAGTGCAGTGACATCAGTTCTGGCTCTGGGAGACAAAGGGCTTAGGTGTCAGGATAATTATTGCCATTATAAAATCCTGCTGGGCAAGCCATGGACAGTTCAGAAAAGCACCCAAGAAGTCTGGTGATTCCAGGTTTGTCTCAGTCTCTTGGATATGCAAAATAGGACTGGGAATCTTGTGGGACACAGGAGGATTGCACAAGACTTCCAGCAGTACCTGATCCACTTCAAACTCAAAATATCACAAACATTTTTTGTTCAGCATCTTTCAGTCTAATAATGATATTTTGATGTGCCCCATCTTGCTAACTCACTGTGCACTCCATGGCTAGGGGTTTATATTTCTGGATTAAGATAAATTGAATCCCCCTCCCACCTCCCTCACACGCACATACCCCATGCAGTCATTGAAGCTGTAGAAGGATGTGGAGTACTGCAGTGCAGCAACCTCAAAGATGGCCATGGCTTTATTACAATACTGGTGTGGGTCTGCTTGGTTAGTTAGGGGAAAGAGGGAAGGTTTGCTAATAAGAAGGTTTTTCTAGATAAATACAATAAAATCCTTTACCTGTGTATCAGCCAGAAGCAGACCAGTATTTATCAATGACTATATTTGTAAAGAGATTCATGTAACATCTGTGCTTTTACAGCCAACATCCAACTGTAAAATAGTGGTGATACAATAACCTACAAAGGTATATCATAGAATCATAGAAGTTGGGTTGGAAGGGACCTTGTAGATCTTCAAGTGCGATCTCCCGCCTGGGCAAGAGAAAAACTGGGCTCAAATGACTCCAGCCAGGTAGGCATCAAGCCTCTTAAAGACCCCCAGGGTAGGAGCCAGCACCACTTCCCTTGGAAGTTGGTTCCAGATCCTCGCCGCCCTGACCGTGAAATAGTTCTTACCGATGTCTGATCTAAACCTCCTCCCCAACAACTTGTGGCTGTTATTCCTTGTTATGCCAGGGGGTGCTAGGGGAAACAAGGTCCCCCCCCAGTGAGTTTATAGACGGTCACCAGGTCCCCCCCTCAGCCTTTACTTGTGAAGGCTGAAAAAGTTCAGGTCCCTCAGTCTCTCATTGTGGGGTCTGCCCTGTTGTCCCCAGATCACGCAGGTGGCCCTCCTCTGGACCCTCTCAATGTTGTCCACATCCC
>NW_017728924.1:14314674-14329284 GCF_001723895.1 Crocodylus porosus | reverse complement strand
TTGCCCTTGAGCATCATCCCTAAAGCCGGCCCATCACAGATGTGCTCCTTGATGATCTTCTCAAAGAGTTTCCCTAGGATTGAGGTAAGATTGACAGGCCTATAGTTGCCTGGGCCCTCCCTCCTCCCTGTTTTAAAGATGGGGACCACGTTGGCTATCTTCCAATCATCTGGCACCTGGCCCGAGCACCATGAGCGCTCGTAAAGCCATGCCAAAGGCCTTGCAATAACCTCTGCTAGCTCCCTCAACACCCTGGGGTGCAGAGCATCTGGACCCACTGATTTGAATGCGTCCAGCCCCTCCGGAAGCTCTCTAACGTGGTCCTCCCCAACCTGAGGTCTGGAGGCATTCCCCTTGAGTCCATCTTGCATCATGATCGGGAAGTCCCAGTCTCTGCCCAAAAAAACAGAGGTGAAGAATTGGTTAAAGAGGTCTGCTTTCTATTCCCAGACTGGAGAAGTGCTCATTAAGAAGGGTAGTTGCTTTGTACCCCATATCTCCTTCTCACAGCATTTATTGTAGTTTCTTAACGCAAAACTATAGTCTTTAAAGATGTAGTTTTGACAACAAGCTAATTCCTGATGTAACTCCATGTACTTTAGTAGGTTTACTCCAGGAATTAATTTGGCCCTCAGTCTCAGTTGTTCTGAATATTCCTGCCTTTTGGGGATTGGGTTCTTATGTTTTTGTAAGCTTAAGTCTGTGTACGTGTAAGTGCTTTAGAGGAAGTATGACTAGCATATGTAGATGTACTCAAGCTAGCTTTAATCTAGGAAACTTGAATCCCAGTAGCAACAAAAAAGTGGTCCAGGCTTTTGCACAGACACTACAAGCCTGCTCAATACCCAGGGTACTTAGTAGATTAAATTTGTGTTGCCACATCTTCACTGCCGTTGAAACCCAAGCTAGCTAGTTTAAAGGCTAGGCAATCACACTTCCAGTTTCAGTGTAGATATACCCTGCAGTGAAACTATATAAAGCCTTATTTTAGAGTAGGGAAAAGTAGTGTTAGTGCCCCAGTCAGCTGAGAGATGCATTTATGGTCCTGTACTATCATATACATGACATGAGCATGCCATATGTCCCAAATGTTGGCTTTGAACATAGCATAATGTTGGAGCTCATTTAACCCTAATCTGTAAAAATGATTCGTTTGGTTTATGGTCTAAGTAACATCTGTTTGAATCATTCTCAAAATATGAATGTAAATTAATACTGTTTAATAGTTGTGTGTTCCTGCTTGACTATGAGTGACCTGGTTTCCATTCACCTTGTTCTGATCATGCCATTTTTTCTTTTTTTCTTTTTTCCTGTGGCATTAATGAGCTGATGGGTTTAGGTCCCAAGTGAAACTGAGGTTCCTTACCTTATTTTTGTATGTTATGCAATCACCACTTCATATGGCCCAAATGACAGTCTTTGTTCAATAGAGACCCAAAGTGGGAGTGCCAGAGTGGTGTAGGCCAGAACTTGGGTATACTGGCAGGTCAAGCCTGATTGGATTGGCACAGCTGTGTTCAGTGAAAATTTCCCATCCTTTGCTCTCGCACTGTCTGGTTTTAACCAGTCCTTCACTTTCTTAAGCACTAAAATTACTCGAGATGGAAAATAAAGGGCAGTGCAAGTGGTTTTAGGAGAACAAGGATTGTGAATGGAAGCCAGGAGTGTTAACAGCTCTAATCCTGTCTGAGCCACTGACTCATCCAGTGACCCTGGATAAGTCACTCAGCCTCCTTGTGCTTGTCAAGCCTGGCTATAAAACTGGGTAAAATAAATATTTCATCAAATAGCAGCTGTAGTATCTGAACTGAGTTGTCACTGAAAAATAGATCATGAAAAATATGTATTTGTCAGAAGTCTTTAAAAATTGAACAAAGATGATTTATTTGTTGGTGGTAAAATCAGGTAAGTCACGCTTATGTAATATTGTATAGGGCAATAGGGCATGTTTTAATATGTGTCAGTTTACTAATTAAATGGTATTGTTTAAAAGCCAACACTGCTAATAACTAATCAGCACAAGTTGAACATGTAACATGAGAAGGTTGTCTTCTACTTGGCATGAGGGTTTTCTTAGGTTTGAAGATAATGGTGATTCTTCTGACTATAAACCACACAGTTGGTCTTACAGTTGAAGCACCCACCAAAAGAAAGGGATGAAAGGAAAATTTATAAAGAACAAAATGCTGTTGAAAAGCATTTGAGCATTTGCAGGTAGCAGTTGCATGTAGTGTAATCTTTAAGCTGTAAGAGATCCTCATATGAAAGATCATATATTTTTATTTATAGACACCACAATCTTAGTTATTCATGTCATGGAGGACAATGAATATCCCAAGCTTTAGGCCGCAAAGAATGTTCAGTAACACTGAGGTTGCTACCCTGAGTTCAAAAGTAGACTTTGGTTAATTGTGGTTTGGAAGACGGCAGAGGCAACAAATCTTTGAGCATATATAATTAGGCCATGTGGAACCTGATTGTTTAAAAGTCAGCCACATGGTCTATTTAGATATCTAAATTCTGAAATTAAGGTTTGGACATGAATAGTTTGAGCGGATTCATTCTCCACTCAAAGAGAATGCAAATAATGGTGAAGCATCTGATTGTGCTTAATGATCGGGAAGTTGATCGTTGCAGGGGAGGGCCCACAGAGGATCAGAACCAAATTAGCCCACAGGTGAATTAACCAGAGTTTACTGTATGATTTGAAAATTGGGGACTCTGCACACAAGACAGTCACAAATGGAAAAGTTTGAGGTTTGACTTTTCAATAAGCAGCATTTCTATTCAGAATTTTGTTTCATTTCATTTTGGCTATTCATCAGATGTGTATCTGGCTCCAGACTTATTTTCAGAGTGTCCCAAAGCACAGAGGTTTTTGCATATGGGGTTTTAGTTTGGCACTGTTTCCATTTGTGTATGCACACACACACACTGTGCATTTGTTTAGAAAAGCGTATTTCCCGTTATTTTTCCCCTTTCCATTTTTTGCCTCCCTCCCTCCCCACCATTGATTTCTTGTCTGGAGCTGCATCTAGTATCATGTTATTTTTGTGGTTTCTCATAGAGAGATTTTTTTACATGGTATATAATACTTGTAAAGAGTCATATAATAGCCTTCCCAACGGTAAGAGTGCAAGTCAAGACTACCCCCTGAGGCAGTCTTCATTTAAACACTTTGTGCCAGATTTTCAGGCTTTTACCCCTGAATGGATACCTGCAGTTTAGAACCAGGACTTTTCTTGCCTTTCTCCCCTAGTTTTGTGCTAATTGCTATATAGTGTACTCCATGGGTTTTCTCCACAGATTTTGCTCTGAAGAGATCCTACAAAACCTGTCAAAATAATTAACACTGCAAGGATATACCACACTAATGTTTTCTTTTTTTAAGATGCAACCCATTCAGCAAACGTTTTTTGCTACATTTTGAGTTGCATTCAAATAATACCCACCTCAGCTCTACTACTCTTCCAAAAAGCACCAGTCATTGCATTTAAAGCACGTGTTTTGGAAAGTGTGTCTAGCTCTTCAAAGTGAAAGGAAAAAACAAAATCATGGTTTCAATTTTTTTTTTTTTAATAAACTGAGAATATTTACAGTTCTGTCTCTATTCTTATGCCTCCCCCCCTTCCCCCCCTTGGCATATTTTTTACTGTAAATTCACTGACTGGGTTTAAAGAGGACTTCGACACCATCTGGGATTTTAAAGTTTGGGGTTTTAAATACTTTGCTCCTTGCTGTGATGAGCAAGCGACTTTTTAAGAAATATTTTAATATTGGCTGAGCTGGCAAGCCCTAGAGTTCTTAAAGTCAAACTGATTCATCTGAGTATTTAAGTCCATGCAGAGAAAGAAATAGAACTGGTGAAGTAACAAGAAATAACTCATTGGCTAGCTAGTGACTTAACTAGGCATGATGCTGAAGGATAGCCAATATTGTTTTGTTGCAGGTAGGTCATGTCTGATCAAACTCGTCTCCATCCATGATCAAGTAATTAACTTCTTAGACATGGCAGGCATGGTTGATATCATATACTTGGATTTTAAAATAGCCTTCAATACAGTCTCCCATGACACTTATAAAAAAAAACTGGGGAATGGTGTGGTGGCAGAGTCCACAGCCAGGTGGTTTGGGAACTGACTAACGGGTTGAACCTAGAGAGTGTTAGTGGATGGGTCTGTATCATGTGGCTGGGAGGTGGCCAGTGGTGTCCCACAGGGTTTGGTTTTTTGGCCCAGTTCTTGGTTCTTGGGCAGAGTGGAGCCAGATGCAGTTTAATAAGAATAAATGCAAAGTGCTTCATCTGGGGAGAGGAAGTAACCAATGGCATGAATATTGGTTAGGAGGAGATGTCCTGGCCAACACGATGGCTGAAATGGACTTTGAGGTTATGGTTGATCACAGGATGAACATGAGTCAACAGCGCGACACCAAAGTCAACAGAGCTAATAGCATACTGGGATGCATTAGTCAATGCATCATGAGCAGGGCTAAGGAAGTGATACTTCCTCTCTACTTGGCATTGGTGACACCCCAGCTGGAGGACTGTGTCCAGTTCTGGGAACCACATTTGGAAAACAGATGTGGAGAATCTTGAAAGGGTCCAGAGAAGGGCTACAGAAATGATTAAGGGCCTGAAGGACAAAACTTATGAGAAAAACTAAGGGATCTGGAACAGTTCAGCCTGGGGAAGAGAAGACTGAGGAGGGACTTGGTAATGATCTATAAGTGTGTAAGGGGTGAATATTGGGAGCTGGGAGAAAAACTTTTAAAGGATGGTTTCAGGCTGGATGTAAGGAAGAACTTATTTATGGTAAGGGTGACCAGAATATGGAATAGACTTCCCAAGGAGATGGTGCAGTCCCCAATCTTGGAAGTCTTCAGGAGGATACTAGACAGACACCTTACTGGGATTATTTCATCTCAGCAGTATTCCTGCCCAGAGAAGTGGGGTAGGACTCGATGATCTTTTGACCAGCCCTTAATCTCTATGATACTATGAATTAAAATGGGATAGGGTAGGTTAGATAAAGGGCAGTAAAGAGTGGAACGAACACCCTTGAATCAATAAAATGCTGACTTAAACTTGAAGCAAATGTCTTCTGAGGACATTCAATGTTTTTTTCCTAAGCGTGTTTGAATTGTTTTATGTGCTTTTAACCTTGGAAGTAGAAAAAAGATGTTGAAATAGACACATCACAGTAAGAGAAGTTTCTCTCTCTAACTGTCTTTTCACACTCCATCTTAAAGTCTCAGTGAACTCTGCTTTTATTGAGAGTCAAACAGCCATTTTGCATTTAGATCAGTACAGATTATCACAGATACAAACTTCTTTCTCATGGTGGTTTTCTGTGTTGCTTTTCCTTGTTTAGTTAGCTTAATATACACATTCATGAAAAGGTATAATCATTACATTAAATTATTATTAAAGTTCTCATGAAAAAGATCTGTTTGACTTGGAGAAATAGAACATTCACCATTTCTCTAACTGTTCTAATATCCAAAAGCTATAAATGAAAATATATTATAACAAGGTTTCCTTTAAACTTTTTGCTTGATCTCAACACACAAAAGGGTTAAAGGAATTACCTGAGTTTAGGGATATTTAACTAAAGAAAATTCCTTTAAATCTTCTACTGTTCTGTTTTGCACTTCAGTTTGGACCCATCTCTAATTCACCTGAAACCTAATGGGACACATTTAAATGATGCTGTAATCTTAACAGGGTGTAATAGAAAAAGTATTGAACTGTGACTCAGGAGACACAAGTTGTGTTCCATTCTCTGCCATTGACTTGCCATAAAACCTTGAACAAATTACTCCAGTTCTCCAACAACTACAAGTTGGTGATAGTAAGGGCAACCTGCACTTTGACATCTATGAATCAAAACCACTAGATAATATCTGTTGAGCATTATCCTTGGATCTATTTTATTATTTATAAGAAATAATTAAAGATGGAGTCATGCAGCAGAGCATGATATTAGAGGACCAAACAAGCACCATGTCTAGTATTGTGCCTCTTCACCATTGGAGATGAGATATGTGGATGTGTAACTCCTCTTGAAGGCAGAATATAGGTGCTCTCTGAGTGTTTCAACAAGGGTGCAATTTGCAGACAGGGTAACTTTTTTCTGGGAAGCTGTAGACATCTGTACCTGAGAAATTAAACTGATGCTACCAACTAGCTTGACTTAGCACACCATATAGCTGGAGTAGAGGGAATAGTGCTGAACAGGAATGTTAGTGGGAAGCTTGTGGTGTTGCCATCTGTATTGAATCTTAATCTGTTGTGCAGCTGTGGAGAGGTTTTCAGGCCTCCGGGGCTGTCTGGTACAAAATTAAATGGTTAGAACCAACCCTGATGATGATAGAATAGACTGAGTTGCAGTGATTTTTTTTTTTTTTTATGGTCTATGAGTTCCATTACGTTTTTTGCTATAATGAGATTTCCTTGTAAATTACCCCAAAACGGAAATGGAGTTTAGCTAGTGTACAAGTTGCCAGCATACTCAGAGAAAAAGATTGTCATGTCTGCGACATTGCTGCCTATGCAGCCATGTGACCATCCTTCATAACGTGCTGATCTTATCTGCTGCAAGCTTCCCACTCTTTGCAATGAGAATAGAAAAACTCAGACATAGAGAGCTTTTTTTTTCTCTGTTTAATTTCTAAAGATATTTGCTCCTGAGATGCCTGAAAACAGAGGCTGGACATGTTTACTGATTGTGAGGGAGCTGAAGTGTATTGAAATAAAAGATATCATCACTGGAAACCATAAACAACTTGCTAGACATATGTCAAGAAAATCTATAGTAGACTGTTTCCTGGCTCTCACAGCAACCAGGGCAGATAGGGAGGATTCTGTTTAGAGGAATACTATTGAGCTGCTAGATGGTGACTCTGTAAGTACTTGTTATTAGTGTTGGACTAAGTAAAAGCAGAACAAAGTGTGGCCTTTCTGAACTGTGGGTAGCTAATTTACAGAATGATACTGTAACCTAAAACTGTCAGGTGAATTTTTGGACAAGCTCTCTGTCAACATGAGCATTTGTGAAGTAACCATGCACGTGCCAAGATAAGGAGAGATTTGGATAGGAGAGGTGACAGTTAGTGAAAAGAGGTGGAGGAAAGCTTATTCTTATTACATGACAAACTTTAATATGCAGACTGCTGCTCCAGCCAGTGTGTTTGCCATTTACCCACGAAGAGCTCTGGGAAGCTGTGGGGGGAGGAGGGAATTATCATATGTAGGTTTCCGGCAAATGTCAGTAATATCCATAAGGACCCTAGCAGTACTTAAGAAATACATGACCAGGAAGTTGTTGTTAACGTTGTATTTCTTTTTCCCCAGTGATTTTAAATGCATAAAAAACATTAATCAGCCCTGTCCCCAGACTACTTTGCATTCCCCGTTTACAGACTGCAGAATGTGGGACTTGTGCATTCTTGAAAGCATCCCCATTTTATCACTCTCCAACCAGAGGGGAGTCATTCAGGAGTACAGCCAAAGCTAGAAGCCAGATTCTCTGGCTCTGAGTCCAGCATTAAACCACTAGACCATGCTACCTGCAAAAGCTAATAACTTTAACTGTTGATTTTCTTTGCAAATTCTGGATTTCATGAAGCGGAGTCTGAGTGGATAAGAGTTGAGCAGTTCTGCCTGATAATCAAAACCATTTTTGATGTGATTTTTGGAAAACTGGTTAAGTTAGATATGAGCGAGAGAAAGAAAGAGAGTTTGTTGTTGTGTGGAGCTGATTATTTCCTCCACCCCTGCTTCTGCTCTTCTAGGAAATGTGATGTAAAATAGGACAAACAAACAGTCTTCTCATATTTATAGGTCAGGTGAATATTGGCCAATACATTGAGGAATAGCTCCAAGCATAATATAGCTGAATAGTTTGGTCTGCCTGGTCAGCATTTCAGCAAGTTAGGTTGGTGCAGATTCCCTGTTCCAACATATATCTGAAATTACTCAGAAGAACTTGCTTTGTTGGAACGGGGACTGACTCTTGAATACTAATCCTGGCTTTGGCACTGATTGCTTTTGTGGTCTTGTGTTAATCACTCTCACTCATTTGTGCTCCATTTCTCTATGTATAGAAGGTGGATAATAATAAGTGACCTATCTGCCAAGGTTGTTGAGGACTTGCTTAATATTAATAAAGTACCTTGAGCATGGGAGAAATGAGATGTAACAATCAGGAACTAATTCTCTTCAGATTCTGATTCTTGTGAAGTCTGTCTGTCTACACGCGCGCACACACACACACACACACGCACGCACGCGCACACACACACACACACACACACAGAGATGTGTGTGTGCAGGTGTGCATGTACACACACGTGTGCATGTATATGGCTCCCATTTAATACAATATACCTCCCGCAGTGTTTGCTATCCATACATTGCTACTTCCCTGGGGTCTGCCAGAACCCTTCTCTACCCGGACACACACCCTCGTCTGTTCCTTAAGGAGAAAGCTCACTCACCTGCTTGAATCCTAACAGGAGGAGGGGAACCAGAGCCATAAATAAATAACAGATGCACGAATGCACCTTGGGGTGAATATGTTATGGATACAAGACTGTCATCACTCCTTTCACACACACATTTGTTATGTGCTCATGTGGTGTGCACCTGTGGCTTGTCGCTATTTTGGCAGCATGCTTGGTTGAAGTGTGGAAGACCATGTGGGGATTGCAGCACATATGGTATTTGTGATGCATCACCCACTGTGAGAAGCCCCCTGCCAACTGTAGGCACAAAGGAGTGTGTTAACAATGAGCGCAAGGGAAGAAATCGGCTTTCCAGGTTAGCTCTGAACTTCCTTGCCTTTTTCTTTTTGTGACTGTCAGTAAGACCCACTCTCTGTATCGGGAGGGATGGGGGTACAACAGGTGAAACAGTTGCAGACAGTAGAGGCCTGTTGGATGTTCCCAGGTACAGCTGGGCCCATGGTAGGAGATTCTTTCCACGGGTGTTTACGTGAGCCCTTTTTTTTGTAATTGTGGTGCAGATGTACATTGCAGCGTATTGTTGAGATTTGTTTAAGAAATTAGATTTGCTTAGTGAAGAAATAGAAGCTACTTTTATTTGTCATCCTTTCAGGGGTGAGAGACACTGCCACGTGACTGCAAGATCAGTTGCATGACATGGCTATTTATCTGTGTGCAGTGAACGCTTAGCAAAGTATCATGTTAGATATTTGTTCTGGCGTACAGTTTACTGGACAGTTGAGAATAATGAAAAGATGAATTAAAATCGAAACTTGATTGGGAGCACTTGACAAACAGAAGCAGGGTCTATCTAACCTGCATAATGACTGAGCTGGATATGTCTGCTGCTGGAATATGGAGTTGTTCCTGGAAAGTAGGGGAAGTACTAATACTGACGTAAAGGAGCAAGTGTTTGCAGTATATAGTCGCTATAACATTCCTTGCCAGTGAGTATCCATAAGAAATTGAGGTGAAAGAAAGCTGCATTCCCATTTCAAGCCTCCTTTAGCCATGTTGCCAGGAGAGGTTGCTAAATGACAAGCTTAACTGGTTCTGTGAGGTGAATTTTGAACAAAACGCTGCTTCATAAGGTCTAATGCAGCACACTGAGAAGGGTCACCACTTCGTCTGGGTGATGACAAAAACACATGGAGGACTTTTCTTAGTCCGTGTAGAACTGTTCATGATGCATATGGCCCCGCATGCATAGATGGGTATTCATGTACAACATTAAAAGGTAATTACCTTGTCACTTATGCCCCATGAAACAGCATATTTGCCAATAGACCGTAGTCTCTTTACTGATCCTTGCCAAGAATCTCAGTGTCATTTCATATACTGTCAGGACGTCCACTGTCATCACTAGGAGTTGTGTGTGCAGAACTTGCATTAGGGCAGATGAAAGCTTTCAGCAGTGCTGCTCCACAAACATGGTCATGAAGATGTCCAAACTACTCATTCAGTCTAAGGTTGATCACAGCAAACACTGCAATTGATGAAGATATATTTTCCATGCTGCAGTAATAAAAGCTGTCAAAGAATGTGAATCTTATGGGAAAGGGGATTATATTTCTGAACATGGAACTGAAACGTTCTCCCATTTTAAATTTAAATTTTGAAGCTTTATAGGTTTTTCCTGAACTATTGAAAATGGAAAACAAAATGTGAAAACCTGAAACTAAGCTTACTACAATGTTTCTTTGAATTATTCTTTTAATAAATGAAGGTGCCTTATATACCAATAATCCAACTGTGGGAAGAGAGACTGAATGAAAGTGGGAACATCAGGTTTTGGAAGTTGAAAAGATGAGGCAGGCAACTGCAGTGATGCATCTAATAAAAACATGACTCAGACATGTTGCTAGGAGACTAGACTTTATTTCCTTGTCCAGTCACCTGACATAAGCCAGATTTGTCAAGGTCAATGCTCTCGTCCTCGGAAAAAGGTCGATACTTCATCGACTCCGGTGGTTGCTGTTTCAGTGATTGCATAGCATGGGTTTGATTCACATTGGTTTGATATTTGTGTAGTTCCATTAATGTCAGTGGATTTGCTTTTGAGTAATGCTCATGTTAGTGAGTTCAGAATTAAGCCTTCATCACTAGACCATTGTAGTTAAATATAATAGAAAAGGTGGATTTGATCTGTTAGAAACTATGTTTCCATTTGCTTGCAAAATATTCCAGTGGCAGCCAGCAGCATCTCTGCTTATTTGAAATTCAGGTCAGGCATTATTGTCAGCTGGCTAAATAAAGAGGTTGTGTGTACTCAACCAGACTTTTCCCATCCCTTTGGGGTGCACTCATTTATTAGAGTTACTTTTCTGGGGTTTCTGCAATCTTATCAGTGTACTGCTTGTATCACTTGTGCTTCTATATGGAGCTGTATCGCTCCCTTCTGTAAGTCCTCACTCCCAGTGGAGCTACTTTGCAGGGCTTAGTTTCAATGGGGCTGGGTTCCTCCAGCTACTGAATCAGTTGAACACATACACACACATGCACAGGTTAACAGAGCACATCTGAGTGGGCAGGATTACTCAGCATTGCCAGGCTGATACTCTCATATGCCCCAGACTCAGCATTGGAACAGAGTACATCTGTGCCAGCTGGAAAAATTTACAGACTGACACCCTCATATGCCACAGCTCAGCACTTCCCAATCTCTTGTCCCAATCATCCTGATAGTAACTCCCTTGATGATCTGACCCCACAGGATTTTTGGGCTTTACAGGGGTCTTTGGCTTAAGTAAAAGAAGCATTGCTGCAAAGCAAATAGGGGGGTCGAGGAGAAGAAAGAGTAAACATGGTGTGGAGAGAGAGCATGGCAACCAGCTTGACCATAAAAATTATTTTATTACCAGGTATATGAAACTTATGATAATACTAGTAGTAATAGCCATACAAGGAAAAAGAACAAAACAGTTACGGTATTGCACAACTTTAATTCAGTATTTTGGGAAATCTAGCTCAAATCTGATCAACAAAATTCAGATTTATAAAGTAATGCCTAGAGTAAGAGAGAGAGAGAGAGACTAAATCAAGTCTGAACCTTAGAAAGTGGGCTTAAACAGAAAGAGTGAGCAAGAGAGAGAGAGAGTTGAGGTCTCGCCACTCCGTGAAGCTTGAACCGGTCGAGGGTCCAGGTGTCTGTTGGAGCTTGCAGACAAGCTGTTCAGGTTCAAGTCCAGAGTGCTTGAGACGGGCAGAGCCCCCAGCACGATCAGTGGAGGTATTCCAGGCAGAAAAGGCGAAGGCGATGCCCCAGTGGAACTGGTGCAGCATTTGGATCCAAGCACCAGAACAGAAACTTGAGCTTGGGTAGGGGTTTTTGTAGGGAAACACCAGTGGTTCAAGGGAGAGCACTAGGTTTGTTTATGGGTAAATGATGGCTCAAGGGAGTATACTAGAGTTGTTTTGTTATGCTGGAAAATAGGAGCTGATCATTCCTGGCTACAAGCTGTTGGCACTGGATTTGGACCCAGCCCTCATACCTTTGTTCCAGGCGAGCACAACCCTCAGCCCGACCACAACACCTACCAGTTGATAATAGGAGACTTTACTGATACAGAGTGATAATAGAAAAATAACAGTACAAACGATCAAGCAATTCTATACCTACCAATCCTTGGGCTGTTATCAGAGTCAAAGTACATCTGGTCATGATGCAGGCTCCACTCTGAGGCGCTCTCTCTTAGGTGTCAGCAGTCTGGAGGTAGGATGCCGAGGCCCACAGCCCCCCTCCAGTAGGGTGCATGAGACAGGCTGCTGTTATGCCCTCAGTCCATGGTGGCCTCAGGGACCCTTCCCAGGGGACAGGGATGGGGACCCCTCTCAAGAAGCATGATGGGGAGAGAAAGGGAGGATGAGAAGGAACAGAGAGGAACTGCAAAGAGCGACATGGAGGGACTCTTGTTACTCTCAAGTCTCTGCCTTTGTATTCTTCTTCCCTCCTAATGACTCCTGACGACTCTTCTTCCATGGCCATCTCTGGTTGGCTATCTCTCTGTGGTCATACATTCACGTAACCCTCTGGGCCGTCTCCTAATTTGGTCTGTTCCCCCAAAACCGGAAGTCAGCCCCCCTGCTGCTCTGGGGCCTTGTAACTGGTGTCACTTATCTCAAGTTATGGGACAGTATGGTACATACTTCCTTGGTTCCCAAGCTTTGTGTCCTTGTTGTGTTAGACAACCTGCCTTGAAGGATTTGAGCTGATGTTATGGCATGCCCCACTCAATTCTTAGGCTATGCTGGCCTTGTCATGCTAGTCAGCCCATCTGTTTTCAGGGCCATAATAAGCTCTGTGCGTGCGTCTCCCAAGCTCTTTAGCAGTCTATTTAACCCCCACTGCCCATCTTGAATCCTTTTAATGCATATATCTATACCTATAAGCCAGTTCCCAAAAAACAGATCTTAAATCCCATTTTCAAGCCAACACGTGCAGCTGTTACTCTGAGAGACCTCACAATGTAAACAGGCAGATTCAATGTTTTGGGTGCTAATACAGGAGTCATCACTAGAATTGGTCTGACAAATGGTGATCTGGGTGTGTGCAGACATAGGTTGATTTGCATTTGGAGCAGAGATCCCTCATCATGCAGTGCTCCCCTGCTTCTCTGGTCCCAGAGTTCAGTGCAGTCCTTGCCTTGGAATCTCTGTTCTCCGCTCTGAATGCTAATGGAGGTGCCCCCTTGTCCCGTCTTCAATGCAAGTGAGACTAGGGGAGTTGCCTTACTCCTATCAACCTTGTCCATAGGGGTTTAGGAGCATCTCCCACTGGATCTTCATTGCCTTTTGTAAGTCCTTCTTCTAATCAATCCTGGGGGGGGAGGGGGAGTTGGGGGGGAGTCCTTCATGAGTCGGACAGGCTGGGTACTGCACCTGGGTTCCCCAAGAACACAGCTGACAGGTAACACCTCCTTTAGCCAGCTAGAGGACGAAAAGTTACATTAGCCATAGTTTGTGCTCTCATCCCAACCCAGAACATGCTGCTGTACAGGCAGTCCTCGACTTGCAATGTTTCGAGTTACAGTGTTTCACACTTACAACGTTTATAAATTGACACCCTGTTTCAACTTTGTGATGTCAATTTCAACTTTACAACACTTGATCTGATATGACGCCATGCCAGCAAACAAGTTCACTGCATCGCTCATCGCCCTGGAGAACTTCTGTCCAGACTTCCTTGGACACTTTCTTTAAGAAAGCAGACAGGACTCCAGAAAAACTTGCAGCCAAGAACCCTTCAAAAAGCCCAACCAAGAGTCTTTCAAAAAAGTCCAGCAAAGTCACCTCAAAGAAGTCCTTCCAAATCAATATGGTTGCTATTTACAATATACATAAATTAAGGTAGCTTTATTACTCATCTGTAATTGAGTACAAAATTCTGGGGTATTTTTGGTGACAAGAGGGTATCGGGCCTTGGTTCAGGAACCAATCCCCCATTTTATAACATTGTTTCTTATGAGAAAATTGGTTCCGAGTTGCAACATTTTGACTTGCGATATAATTGGTTCCTGAAAGCCGTGTCTTAAGTCCGAGGACTGCCTGTATTTAACACGGGAACTCTCGGGAGCTCTGGAAGTGAGGAGAGATAAGATAACTGTTGCGTGCTCAGGTGGTCTGAGTATTGTAACCATGATGATCCAGGGCATGTTTGAGAAGCAAGAGTTGTAATATTTTTTTACTGGATCCGGTATGTGATTGGGAGAAATATTAGGTTAGCTTTCAGGTACAAAATACATTTTCTCAGGTCTAAGAAAGTAGCAGACATAGCCAGAGCTAACTACTAGGGGTATGTGAAGTGGGTCTATTCAATTTGGATTCAGATTCAGCCCCAATCAGGGACAGCGATTTGATTGGTTGATTTAGATCACTGTCCCTGATTCGAATTGGACATAGACACAGCTTTAAAAGTTTTTTCTACTTACCTTGAGGTAGCAGGTGCAGCTCATGATGATGGGGCACATGGAGCATCCCACAGGAATGCAGGGAGCCCTCCACGTGCTCGGCGACAAACCCAAACATGGACCAGAAATACTTCTGATTCACTTCTGGTCCTATTGGGGAGCATGCTGGGGAGGGGTGCAATTGGCCATGGGGGAACCC
>NW_017728924.1:14301022-14314574 GCF_001723895.1 Crocodylus porosus | reverse complement strand
CACAAGGGAGCTCCCCAGCTGACCTGGAAGTGGACCAGAATTGCTTCTGGTCTGCTGTCAAGCATGCTGGGGGCCCACCCGTGCTTCTGTGGGACACTCCATGCACCCCAGCATCGCAGCATTCACGAGCCCCTGCTACCTAGAGGTATGTAGAAAAAAACATTTAAAGCTATCTCTATGTCTGAATCTCCGAATCTTTCCAAATCTCGTCTGAATCAATTTGGAGGGTTCTGATTCAATTCAGAGAGATTCAAGGGTCCTCTGATACTACTCAGATTCTAGATTTGGCCACCGATCGGGCCAAATCTCTGCCGAATCAAATCAAGGATTGAAGCTTCGCACAACTCTACTAACTACCAAGTAGAGCAGTTACTTTGGGTTAATCCCATCATGTAAATCAATGTGGTCTTTAAGAAGGGAAGTGGACAGCAAACCTGTGGAGTGAAGAGAAATTAATGGAACTTCCTCATCCAACAGGGCTCCCATATTCAGTTTTTCTCTGAAAAAGACACAGATGTTCAGTTGCATTAAAACCAAAGATGGCTGCTATTCCCTTACTTGTCCGTTGTATACAAAATACTTCCCCAACCAACCACAGACTTTTAATACTTCACACCAAGAGAGAAAAGGAGCTATGTTTCAAAGAGTAATGTCACCTTCTACCCATTCATGTGTTTCTTTCTTCTGCTTTTCCTTTAATAAATGTCTGCTCTGCTGCAAGACAGGTCTTTTAACAGTACAAAATATATTTAATATCCTTAAAAGTGAAATTTCTTCTTGCTTTCTTGAACCCTTGCACCTGTTTTGCCTTTGGCACTACGGTTTGGATAATGAGGTAATTTAACGGCTTTGAATGCTGACTCAAGGCTCTTTAATTGTTGGACTGGATGCATTTCCTGTACTTGTTTGACTTCGGTGGGCATGGGGAGAATGGGGGAGGGGTTAGAGATTTTTGTAAGAGGCCCTTTCTTCTTTCTATAGCTATTTTCATTGTTAGTTTGATATGTTCTTTTTTATCGTTTCAGTATAATATAAAATAGAGGAGGAACATGCCATGGTCAACAGGAGAAGGTATTAGACATGTCAGTACTGTTATGACAAGGATTTTGCTTGGGTGAAAGGGTTCCTCTAGGCTCCTTTTTTTCCTGCCACCCTAGAAAACTTTTCCACAGGAAGCTTGATTTTTCTCTACATATGACACAGTACATCCTGCAGATGAGTCATTTTTATTGGGTTCTAGAACAGATCAACTTCCAGGTAGTTTAGTGTGTATGGTGGTAATGATTTTGCATTTCTAAAATGTCTTTTAGCTGGGTATATCATTTTAGTGATAAACTAAGTGTAATGTTGCTAACTTGTGATATTCTCCTGGATCTTATTGTTAGAAATGCTTTATTTTTCATACACTTGACTGCTGGAGGGATTAACTTTCATTCAAAAAAAACAAAAACAAAAAAACAAAAGTAGGTTTGAAGCCCTCACAGTAGAAGAGAAAAATTAGAAAGCATGTTCTGAAAGTTCCCAAAAGACTCAAAGGCCAGAAGGCAAATGAAGTACCCAACATATATTAATATGTTTCTAAACATGGTAGATTCAAACTTATCTCATGATTTTTTGGGGCATGACTTACAATTTTTAAAGGCTTCTGTTTGGATTATTTTAAGGAAGTCTGCATACAATGGCATTTTGCAGGAACTGGCATGCAAGATGAGAAAAAAATCCAAGGCTAAGTCCACATAGGCTTGGGCTTTTCTTTGAGGCTGCTGCTGGGGAAAAAAATTCCCACCCCACCTATTCACTCTGCACGTCCCAAACCTGGAAATGTGATGGTGAAGATGCCCTAGGAGTGGCCTCTACCTCTGCACTCCCAGTAACCCATGTTGTAACTTTGATCAATATTGATGAACTTCTAGCAGTCATATGTCTAGGCCCAGATTTCTCATCCGGTGATATAACCATTAGGCCACAAGCTTTTAGGAACAAAAAAAATGTAAAAAAATACATCAGGGATTAAGTCCATGATTTATAAAAAAGATGGAATGCAGGAGGATGACACTTCAGTGATCAAAATGCAAACCTTCTGTGGGCACCAGTGCAAATGTATGACTGACTAGTTTTGATTCTCATGTGCTGTGCTGTGCCAGAGAGATGGGACATTCGGGTTTTGCCTGGCTTTGGTATGGCTGCTGGTTTGTGTAGCTTCAAGACGAAAATGGGTGATGCATAGATTTCTGTGGGTGGCCATTAGTGTGTGGCTGCTGGCCACATCAGGGGGAAGAAGGCTGTTGAATTACAAGAAATAGCAATTAATATGGGAACAACATGCACTTGTTAGATAAGCAAGTCCCAAGAAATCACCGTGGTAGGAGAGCTGCTGTGTCTGTGTGCGTGAACACACGTAACTACAGAGTATCCTAGGCAAGGTTACAGACTTTCACCAGTATAAGTAGGGCCCTACTTGAATTGCAGTTTCAGTTTTCATGGAAGCTGTGAAACCAGCAGTTTCTGCAATCACCACAAAAAACAGCACCATTTAAAAAAAAAAATAGCAGTTTTAAAAAATAGCAGCATCTTTTAAGAAGCCCCCAAAAATAAAAGTTTACTGGAATACAAAGGAAGTGCAGTAATCCCTGCAGCCATAGAGCACAAGGTTTGAGAGAGAGCTACTGAGATGCTAAGCTAGTGACATATAGACACCAGTGAAGGCACCAGTCAGGCAAACAAGGGTTTCAGCACCATCTTTTAAGAAGCCAGATCCAATCCTGCAGCAATTCTGCAATCTGAAGGTGATGGGTGAAAAGAAATCTAAGAAAACTAAATACATTTCAGCTCAGGATCATGTAAGGCAGTTTCCCGTAGGATCCTTGCATGCAGATGGTGGTAAATTGTTTTTTTCATTGTGCAACATGGCTGGAGGTGTTGAGGAAGAACAGGATTGATCAGCATTTGGAATCTGAATTGCATGTAAAGTGAAAGGCTGCTGCAGAGGCAGAAGGTCAAGAAATAAGTGACTATGTCCTTGATCTTTAAAAGAACCATTGAATGCATTTTGACAAGAAAAGAGGCTACATTCGTGCTACTGGAGGCATTCACAGCCGCCAACATTCCTCTGGAGAAAATTGATAGCCCTAAATTATGGGACTACTTGAACAAACACGTGCCAAACGCTGGCAGTTTCCCATATGCGAACAAGCTTTGCCAGGATTATCTACCAGGAGTAATTGCTTTGCATGTTCAGTCTACAAAATCTGCATAGGCAGAATATGAATCAGTCTCAGTTGTAGCAGATGAAGCAACAGATACCCAAGATAACTATGTTCTGCAGATTTTATCTGTACCTGGGAGCTGGACAAACTGTGACCACTGTTTTTCAAACAGTGCTGGTTCACCTTGCGTCTGTCAATTTTTCTACTGTGGCAAAAGCTGTAAGGAAGTCTGTTGTAAGCTACAGCTTAGAATTTAACAAGCATTTCTGTCTGATAATGCAATGTATATGTGCAAAACGTTCTCTGATGCGCTCAGTGGAATGATGCCTAATGCAAATTGTCACCTGCAAAGTACACATCCTTTCTTTAGTAAGTGACATCTGGTGCACATGGTTTCCTGATGTGGATAGCCTGGTTTCCTCTTTTAAAAAACTTCAAACATTGTCCAGGTGGTAAGCTTCAATACCGGGAGTCCATTGCCAATCCAAGTGGGGATCTACATGCAACTGTCACTTCCACCAGAGCCAGTGCTTACAAGGTAGAATTCATGGTTTAATGAAGTTTGTTACCATACAAAAAATACGAAATCCTACCAGCAGTTTGTGTGCAAGGAGGTTGAAATCACACCTGGCACACTGTGCATGCTTAAACTACATGTCTGAAGACAGGGTGACACTGAAGATTAAGTTAAGTTTGCGGCTGAAAATGTGATCCAGTTCATGGAGCTTCTAATGTGGTTTGAAAGTCAGCAGACTTTGACCCACCCAGCATACAACAAGCTGATGGATTTGATGTGGCATCACAACAACTTTCAAATTGTCAACACAAAAACCGGTGAAGACAAGTACAGTTCCCGGCAATAGCTGCGAAGTTGAATCAGTACTACAGGTATGACTAGTCACTACCACTGTGGTTTAAATGACTGGCTGCCTCCATTTATAGTGCTGTTAGCATTTTTTTACTGCAACAGGTACCTTTTCTGAGTTTTGACCCTCAGCTACTGAAATCAATCCCTGGATGGCAGAAAGAGCACGACGAGGAACGTGCTGCTCGCATGAACTTTGACTATACCTTTGACTGACTGTGTTTTGGGAGTCTGTTCCTGATCAGTTTCCAAATCTCCGCAACTTGGCAAAATGCTGCCTTTCCATTCCAGCCAATTCAGTGGATGCAGAATATGCCAGCTCAGTGTATGGACAAGGGTTCACACTGCAGAGGTGGAGGATGTCAGTTGCAACTGCTGGTGAATGTTGCATGCTAGTGTTTAACAACTAACATGAATTGTTTCTATCATGGCTAGTATTATTTAGTATTGCTAAACTATTTGTAGAATGCTAATAATAAATTATGATAATATTACTTAAAATTTACTACACAATATGAATTGTATATTTGTAATATGTTTCAAGTTAGATTTAAATTTAATACTTAGAGTGGTAATTTATTTGATATTTCCATGGACTTTACTGTTTAATAATGCCATGGTGTTTGCCCCTCAGCCAATCAGCAGCAAGGAGCAGGGCTGCTGGGACACCTCAGCCAATCAGCAGCAAGCTACGAGCGGCCTGCAAAAATCCCTTTGTCTCTGCGATTTAGGTAGGTTCCTAGGTATTAAGTGATCAGAAACCAGTTTATATGTGTAACAGAATAGAAGTTGTGCACACACAGCTGGTCTATACCATAACAGAACAGAAGTTCAGCACATATGGACTGGTTTAAAAATGCCAGAACCTGATCTAAGATTTGCCCCCGCCCTCCCCTTGCCGAAGGGTAGAGATGTGTTCTGTTTCTTACCGATCTAAACTATGCCATTTACAGAAAGCCATGCAACTCTGACTGATTCCTCCTGGTGCTTTTTGAATGTCTACCTGGCCCTAGAGACACCACAGGACAGTAAGGAGGGATAACAACATCCAAGAACTAATTGCCTAACAGTTTTCCTTGCAGTGTATGTGAAAGTGGAAAGAGTTCTTATCCCAAATGAAATAGTTCTTCTGGGTTCTGGCTTATTTGCAGGTGGGAACGTTTTCAAAATACTGCTACACAAGCCATTAGTTTGGTTGTTCATAGGGTTTTTCCCTCAAGATCAGACTTTCCCAAACTCTAGCCATCTGTCTGAGAGGTTCTCCCACGTTCTTTATGTCCAGTTTGTGGAAGAAACCAGTTTATATATTGAATTCACATGCTGCCCTTTTCAAAAAAGGCGCCTGGCAGTGTACAGTAAGCAATAAAATAAAATAGGAGGTGATGAATCAGTTGAGCCAAAGGAGCTCACACTTTCTTGGTTTCCTTCCCTTGTACCCCCTGCTCCCAGGCAGCAGGGTTTTTAGTCATCCTTGGCCACTCAAATCAGCAGAAGAAAATGGAAGGTGAGCAGCAGTGGCATTAACTCCCTGGTTTCCAAAGCTGCACTAGGTATAGCTCCCACCACTGCCATTAATGGGTTGTGTGGCCTGCAGGAAGCCCTTTGATTTGGATTCAGTACTAATTTTAGTCTCACAACATGAGACAGAATGGGTTTAAATGGTATTTTTCACCACATCTCAGTATGCTGTTATACTACTGACCCAGTATATTATGTAGTTTGCTTTCCTCTAACATCACAGTCAGAGGGAGGATACTGGACCTGATCTGATCCTGTCTTCCAAGTGTGTGTGGTTTTTTTCTATATGTAAGTGCTGTTCCCTGGTGTTATGGAGTGATAGGTAGTAGGAATCCCTCAATTAAAAATGAAGCTGCTTTCTAATTTAAGCTTTATTTCCAACCTTGCAATGAACTTTGCCAAAAAAGAACAAAACAAATCTCCTGCCATGTTATCTGCTACGTCCCAACAGAAGGTAGATCTTTCAAAAAGAATGTGAAAAAATGTTAAAAGAAGTTTTAAAGTTGTAGATTAAAAGTATGTCTGAATTATTGCACATTTTAATAAGTAATACAGAACATCAGCAGTATACTGCTAAAAAAGAGTAATACTAATGTTAATTAGAAGTTGTCATTTGGGCGCAGTGACATGAATTCCTGTCCTGTGTTTTACAAAAAACTAGAACTCTTGGTTCCAAAATGATACCTTTTTATTAGACCAGCTGGGAAATCGCAAGAAAATTGTCCTTTTCTGCAAGCTTTCAGGATCAAAGTCTCTTTGTCAGGCTCTGGGAAAAGTATAAATGGTACATGGTGGTTAAAAGTCCCCATAGGTAGGAAATAAACTTCATTTTTGCACAGAGGGAGCTGAAGATGGAAGGCTGTCCCTCTGGGTCCATGACAGTGTCTTTGATGTAGCTCTTTGATATGTAGATCTGGTAGAATTCCTTCCCTGGAGGTGTCAGGTAGTAGGCAGGAAGGTAAAAAATCTTTCTTGTTGTTCTGCAATGAAAATTAAAATCCAAAATCAGCTGAAATTCAGCATTTTCCATGTTTCAGGGATGTACTTGGTAGCCGTGTTTGGTCTGAGACAAGAAGACATACAAAAAACTAGAACTAATGGTTCCAAAATGATACCTTTTACTAGACCAACTAGGAAATTGCAAGAAAATTGTGCTTGACTTGTCTGCTCTCAGCCCAGCCCTCTTTCCTATTGATATTACTGTGAATTCTCTCTGAGCTTCACCTTTCTACAAACTTGACTCTCTTCCCTTTCCCACTACAACCTCTGCCCTACCAATCCCCAGCCCTGGTCTGCTCCCATCACCTGCTGCTTCCACTCCTGTTTTTATACTGCAGAATGCCTTTGGGGGGGAAAAAAATCCCATAACCAAGCTGACTTCCTCCACTGTAAGAGCATTCACTCCTTTGGTTCCACCATTTATTCCACCAAAATAATTCTACTTCTCTAGCTTAATTGACACCCAAGTCCTCAATCCCATTCCATTTCATCTCCTGATTCTATCCCATATCCCCATCTCATCCCCACTCTTTCTCCTTCACTTCTCACTCTCCTCTAGCTTTTCTCCCTATAATACAAGCCTGTTTTAGTTTCTCCCTTCTTAGACGAAAGCCTTATCCTCAGCTTTACTTGCTTCTACAGCTACTGACCCATTTTCCTTCTCTCTCTTCTGTCTTGGCAAACATTCTTAATTTGTTATCGGAGTCCATCTCCTCCAGTTCCACTGTACCCCTCTGGCATAGCTTCTACCCTTCTACCCTACTTAAACGACAAGTCTCGAGAATCCCCCTCCTAGCAGTATTCCATCTGCATCCTACTTGACCTGGCACCCTCCTTCAAAACTGTTGACCATGGTCCAGTTGAAATCTTGGCCTGCCTTGTCTTCTCTGATTCTGTTATCTCCTGGTTTTCTTCACATTTCATTTATTGTTCCTTCATAATGATGACTGTGTACCTTTGGCCACATCTTACTTAAGCAAAGCCCATTGGCTTCAATATGACCAGGATTCAGCACCTTGAATGAGTTATTTATTTGTGAATGTCCCAGTGGGGCTGTAAATCAATCTCTTACTACATCAGTGTAATACAGATGACACAGTGCGTAAGTCCTATGACAGGAAACGAAGAGTCACAAATGTAATGTATTTCACACGGCTTAGGCTTCTTGGGGTAAAGAGACAACATAGGTTTTTGGTTTAATTAAACAAATAAAGTGTATGGAATAAACAATCTGCTTCTGATCAACGTATCTATGGAGTATCTTATGGTGATGTTGTTCAGGTACTAGTTAGACTACATCTTAGCATTGGGTCATGTTGAGATTGTCCCCTTCTGAAAAGCCTGGATCCAGAGCAGAATGTGCAAGGTAAAATACAAGAGGAATGAAAGTTAAGATAGAAGGGTAACCCCAATGTGGGGGAGCTGGGAGAGGAAGCACCCTTCTTTTTCTTTTTTATTCCGCCCCCTGGAAGTTTTCTAATATACTGGTATTATCTCTCATGTTTATCAGGGGCCAATTTCTAGTCTCATGTACAGCAGAATAACTTGTTAGCTATTTCTTACTGGAATTTCACTAGGTCAGAATTTATTTCCCTATAGAGAAGGGCTACTTTTTTTGCAAACAAGAAGGCAAGTCTTTAATTTCTTAAAGACCCTGTTGGTTATATCAACAATCTTGGAAAGAAATCAAACCTATGAAAAATTTTAAAACTGCTATTCTCTTTTCCAAGTTGCTGACTTGGGCTTTTGGTACCTCTGGGCAAGGTTTTGCTTCATGAATTTGTGCCACCCTATAACAAAAGATTACTGCAGTTCTTAGAATTTGGTGGAAAATATAGGGGAAATTAAACCCGTATGCTGCTCCCTGAGGCAAAGCTATATCCCTCCAGTTACCTTAAGTTCCTGATTTTTATAAACCACTTTTTTCTTGTTAAAATTAATGCCACATTTAAGTTAGATAAAGTCACATGTTATTTAGTCCTCAGTGGAGATGTCAAAATTCAACTGATTTACAGTGCAAAAAAGTAAAGAACCAGAGAGAGGGAGGGAGGAAGAAAGACTACTTGACATCACAGAATGGTCTTGTGATAGGGTAGTCTACTGTATTAGATGAGGACCATGGCTCCAAACAGCTCAAGGCTCTCTCTGTCTATATTGTATGAGTTGTTCCTCATAACTGAGGTTTTCATTGTCTTTTCCTGTGATTTGTTATTATTAAGAAAAGGCTTTTATTTGTCTAGAAAAAAAATGAATTTGGTATTTATGAAAAGAGCCAGGTTGGTGCATAGAGGAAGCTAAACAGTTAACACAGGTCCCTTCTCCCTCTCTCCCCAGGCCCCTGGCCTGGAAGAACCCCCTGGCAGAGGGAAGTTAACGCTGTATGGCTTCTCTCTTAATGCCGTATAAAGTTACGTGGCAGGGCCAGTGTAGGATGAGGGGAGGAGAGGCACAGAGGGAAAACCTGTGGATTTCCTGCACTTTTATACTATGTGTCTGTGATTTGAACAAGTCCTTTCACAGAGTATTTGACTAAATCAGGCAATGTGGGATGCAGGAGGGTCCCTGAGAGGGGCCTCGAAGGACCTGTCTCTATTCTGGTTCCCACTGACTTTCCTGTGCCTGTGTCTACCTCTACACATGCAAGAAAAGGCATGATTTGATCTGAAGTGAGATCCACACAGTTGCACCTCCTGCCATGCCACATGCATGGCAGGAGGTACAATTGTGGGATCATGCATTAGATCCAATCATGCCTTATTGCTGGCATTGGGGGCGGGGGAGGTAAATCCTGGGCTACCCCAGCGTCAGGAAGAAGCAGGTTTCCACAGCTGCTGAGGGCTCCCAGCAGCTGATGGGGCTCTGGGTCCCACCTGAGCTAAGAGCCCTGTTTGGGCTGGGGGTTTCATGCACCCCTGAGCCTTGAGGATCACGACAGCTGTGATCCTCAGGGCTCCTGGGTTACAGCCATGTAGAGGGGAGACCCTGCTACGTGTACACATTTAAACTCAATAGCAACCAGCTATAAAGTTAGTACACATTCTTGAAATCTAACTTTATAGCTAGTTGGAGCTTTTTATACTTTGCGAGTATAGAAGGGTTCAAGTTAATTGCACAATTAACCAGTTAATTGCATGATACTTGTAATGTATAGTTTTCCCTGCTATTCTTTATCTGTCCTGTATGTTCAGAATTCCCTGCTTTAAAGCTGTCCTAGGGTATGGACAGTGGGGTATTGCCTTCCATTGGACTACCTAGGGGCTTCTGTCATACAAATAAGAGGAAGTATCAGGTGCTAACACTTCTTCATTCTTTTTTTTTTTTAAACTGGAAGTGTTTTTACATGTGCTTCAGATCAGGGGGTGGGGGCAATGTTTTCATTAGAGCGGCTCTCGGAAGGTTCTCTAATTAAAATGCCCACCGCATCTCATGTATTCAGCATCCTGCATTTCGGAATGTCAGTGGGGGCACTTTAACTAAAGCTTGTGGAACAAGCCACCATTTTGAAACATGGGGACACTGAATATGTAAGATGCTGCAGCGCCTAGAGTGTTCGGATTAGAAAACTCCGGCAGACTTGATTAGTCTGTCAGTTAGTCTGTCAATTAGCAGACTCAGTTAGTATGTTCCAGTGCATTGCCATCAGAATGTGTCAGAGTACATGTGTAAGTGCCCAAACGGGCAAAATCATCTGTATTACATTACCAGCCCCTGGGCTATTCAGTCACTCTTAACTTTTAGTCTATTGACAGATTTTTTACTTGAATAACACCACCATGCCTGCAGACCATATGGCTTGTGGAAAGACTTCTGTCTTTGCCTACAAGTGAGCAGAATGTATTGTAGCCATTGTTACCATGAGCTTGTCATCATTGTTGCTTTTGGTCATGAAAGATCACTAGCCCTAATGGATTTTTCAATCATTTCCTTTCTAAATATTGCATGCTTTAAATCCAACTTTAGATTACGGTACTGTTGTGTTTTGAGATCTAGGTAACAAAGTTGTTCAACACAAGAAGTCATTCTGAGCGACTCCCCCGCCCTGAGCATGAAATCTGAAACTAATGTACCTGGTACAGTAATCTGTCTTTGTACTGCAGTGCCGCTGCTCCCACTGGTACTGTGTGTGAATCCAGATGTTATTTCCTCTTCTTTCCTCCCATGAAAACCCTCACCTGACCATTGTCCTGATCATTTCTCACCTTTGCTAATGGAGCTTCTGACTTCACTGCTGTCCAGACTTGTCTGTAAAGCTGTTTCAAAATCATCTTCTCCTACTTGAAATTCCTGATTGGCTTTATTCTTTTCTTATCCTGGTCAGGCTTCTGACCTTCTCTTGCTAGACAGGTCTGTTTCTTCTTCTTCTCCTCTGTGTCTCGTTTTTTTCCCTCTTCTCTGACTCCGTCTGTGGCACCTGCCTTATTTCCTCTTGTATATCCTTCCCTCAGCTCCCCCTACATATTTTTAAACTCCCTTCTTGGCATCTCCTTAGTTCTGAATGATCTCCTTCTTGTAGTACATTTGTCTCTGGAGTTTAGTCCTTATTTGGCACATCAGTGTATATATGCCTGTGGTACATCACACTCTGGGACATAAGTTATGTCATCGTCTCTTTGTTCATTGTGGTTTGCCAGCGGTAGATGCTCTGGTCATCTTTCATCCGCAAATAAAATTGATCTCTTTGTAGACCCAAATACAGGTTTCTATTAGGCTGGTTGCTACAGCACATACCTGAAGCTGCATCTCCAAGAGCAGACTTGTATGTTAGTTGAAATAAATGCACCTTTCAGTATTGGAGCATATCTTCCTCATACTTAGCCCCTCCAAGCACCGCTCTTTCTGCATTCCTGTTTAGCTTCCAGCTCCTATCTCTCCTTCATTCCTACTCCTGCTGCTCTCAGCATGAACTTGATAATAATTCTCTCTGCTTTTATTTAAAGGCACAGACATGCTGGTCAGGGTAGAACATTGTCAGCTTGCAACAAGCAATAATAGAGATGCACATTTCAAAAGTCTGGAAGATCATGTTGGGGTTTATTACAAGCACCTGAATGTTTCAGTGCCAGGGTCTGTAAAACAGGTTCTCCTGTCAACGAACTTCCAGAACACGCTGCTTAAAGTCAAGTTAGAATTGCTTCAAATAATCCGTCTTATGATATCTTGGCTCTCTTAGTTCTACCGAGGAACACAAATGTGGAAGATTAAGGGTTAATATCCCCATCCAGTTATTATTTATCCATATATACAAAAGAAACAAATATTTCAGTGTGAATTATCCTTATTTTAGAGTCAGGAAAATAAGCAGATGGAACTAAAACAAACCCTACATGACAGAGCACACAGACCACGCGTCTCCAGCCTGAATTCTGACTGGACTGAACACAAAATGGCTGGACTCATTACCTGTAAAACAAAGGCATAGCAGTTACATAGCCAGAAAAGCATTTTAGAAGGCATTCTTAGCCTTTTTCCCCTCAAATCTTAAGTTCATTTGTCTAGCTCCAGTGTTCGTTAGAAGTAAAGAGCATGCCTACATGAAGAAAAATTCTGGTTGAAAGGCAGAACACTCCAGGTTAATTACACCTGTGTGACCAATATGCTTGACACACAGCCAGGAGTCCCCAAGTTCCTTTCCCGTAATTCCCAAATAACTGTGAAACGCATAAATTCCTAGTGTTGACCTTTTTGTACATTCCAAACAATTTTGGCATAAGAACGTACTTGCCTTAAACCCAGACTTGCATTGCAATGTAACAGATCATGGGCAGGAAATTGATGCAAATGAACTGTATGCTTGCACACTTATGTCTATTTCTTGAGGGGCCTTAAAGCACAATTTTGTGTTTTAATCTGCAGCTTAGCTTTTTCCCCTTCAGCATGTAAACTTCAAGGGCAATGCGACAAAAATCGAGTTCAAATGGTAACCAGTATCTCAAAGTCTGTAGCTGGGCTTTGTCCTATTAATATTAACCTTCTTATTTAATCCCGAAACTTCTGTATTTAGGCTTTGAACAAAGACAGCGGAAGTAAATATTAGGCCAGAGTGAACCGTATTCCTGGATCCACTCTTTTAGGAGAAAATATGACTCTAGTTTACAGTAAATGACAATTAAATCTGTTGGGTCTGAGTGTTTTATCTTTGTCTAAATCGCAAATAGCATCTTAGCAGTGAATATTGTTACAACAGAGCAAGGGCAGTGTTTGGTTAAATGGCTTTTTTACCAATGACTTGGTGTTGTTTGATCATCAGTTTCCTGGCTGTAAAAATGACTAAGATACAAAATTTCCAAATTTTGTTTCAAAACACATGTATGCTTAAAACAACTCTGAAACTTTGATACTTTCTTAAAAAATCAAATAGTGAATTTAATTCTCTGGCTAAGTGCAGATGTTCAGGGGGCTTAGAGGGAGGTTGGATTGCATTAAAAATGGCCACCCAGTCTAAGGTAAGCTGGGATGGGGGGGCTAGCAGGAGGGATTTGGGGGGGGGCAAGCAAGCTTTGGGGGTCTGTATGGGGATGGGTGGGCAAGCAGGATACATAGAGAAATTGCAGGGGTTAGGCAGGATCCATAAAAATGACTGGGAGGATGGGGTGCAGGTGGCATCCATGGGGAAGTTCAAGGGGGCAGGCAACATCAGTGGGAAGAATCGGGGGGCAGGTAGCACCCGCAGGAGGGATCAGGAGGGCAGGCAGGATCTATGGCAGTGATTGGGGGTTTTCGGGGCACAAGCAGGGTCCACGGGAGGATTGGGGGCCAAGTGGAATCCATGGGGGGGGGGTTCAGGGGACAGACGGTATCTGTGGGATGGATCAGGGTAGCAGGCAGGATCTACAGATCAGTCAGGGGCAGGCAGAATCCACAGGGATTTGTTGGGGGTCACACAAGTTTTGGCAGGATCAGGGGGGCTTGTGGGGTCTGCTGGGAGGGTCTTTGGGGAAACCAGGTCTACTTTTAGCTCCTCAAC
>NW_017728924.1:14284191-14300922 GCF_001723895.1 Crocodylus porosus | reverse complement strand
CTGATAAAACTACTGGGGGGTTGTGGGGGGAGAGGGAGAGGCGGTTCTGGCTGGTCCATGGGGAGGGGGGAGGCGCAAGGAACAAGGAGCTAAAAATAGCCCAGTGGCTGGGACTGGGGCCAATGGCTGGGCTTTCCCAGCCCTGGGGTAACTTCTGTGCAGGTAACTGTACAGAAATTTGACTCACCAATTTACTCTCTATCAATTTAAGTTTAGTGTACATCAATCCAGGCCAATATCATATTCAATAAATTATTCAAATCAACTATTGACCCAAATAAGCAACTTATGCTAATCCAAAAATCTCCAGATTGCCTGCCATTTATCCTTGTGTTGAGAATTCAAGTTTAAATGAGGCACTTGGGTTGAATGATTTATTTGTATCTGCCTTTAGTATCTATTGTATATCTACCTACTATATTTTGGTCTTGCCTATTTTTATGAAGTTGCATGAACATAGTACTCAGGGAGTTGCTCTGTTTGACCCACAGGTTCAGAAAGAAGGCACAAACTGTCTAGAAAGTAAGCAAACAAGAAACAATTGTCTTTGCATCTTGTACTGTTGCCTGTTGACATTAGAGGCAGACCTGGTCCAGGACATCACGGCTCTGTGAATACTGTTTGAAAATCTGGCTCGTTCTCTTGCTTTCAATTATGAAAAATAAATTAAAATCGTATGTGAATAATTCTGATGGTATGCATGCAGCACAGACCATTCACAGCATTTGTTGCTAGATGCATTAGGTCACCAGAGTTCTTTCTTCCCTTAATATTGTCCTTTGGAGTCAGTTACTGCTCATTTACTGTCACCAAAATTTGTCTGCGTTTTCTCTCTCTCCCTGTTTCATGAAATACTAGTGCTGGCAAAAAATATTTTTTTTCTTGTGTGTTTAGCCATTTTTTAAGGTTGCTATGGCAATCTTGCCCCTTCCCCCCCAATATGGGGGAGAGGGGGGTCTTCCTTTTTTCCAAATATGTGCCTGCTTTGTGTTTGACATCCTTTTAAATTTATTTTTCTCCTTTTTGGTGCGTGTATTACAGAAAGCATGACCTCAGCTCTTTTGGCTTGTTCTGTTAATAGCATACCTGAATTCTTGGCAAAAACATCATTCAGAGAATGTTGAACAGCTCCAGGTTTTTTTGGGTAGCCACAGGAAATATAAAATTAATTAGCAACATAATTTAGGTCTTTACCTGCCTTGTAAAAGTGCATAAGCGTTTGCACTAGTAAGAGGCTTCTGGCTACAATCCTGCTCTTCTGGTTAAGTGCACCAGAAGTTTAAATGTAAGATATTGCTTAGGGCATAATTATATTGACACCTCCAAATGCTCCAAATGTACCTCTTTCTGTACAAGAAGACACACAGAAGAAAATAAGTCACAGTTAAATTGATTGACTGCACTGAAAACTCTCTTTCCAGGGATGCTGAATAGACAGTTTTCCACAATCCTGCAATTCAAGCTTGAACTCCTTCAGTGAAACACACAAGCGGACTCAGATGCAGAATCAGTTCCATTATCAGTAGACAGGGCAATAGCAAGCTGTCAGTCATATTACTTTCCTATAATGTTGTTCTAGATATCATTCTTGGGCATGTCCTTTAAAGAAGTTGCTCCCTAAAGATATACAGTAACAGGTTCTTTTTCCAGATTAAGATCAATTTAGTCCAGCCATACAATGTTTGGGTTGAATCTTTTCTTTTACTCTAAAAAAAGTCATAGAGATAAATGTAGGTTTCCCAGGAATCACTTTTGTTTGCTGAGTAAAATTTAAGATCAATATAAAACCTGGTCCCGTAAGCTGGAATGTTAAACCTGGAGATGATGGACCAAATCCAAATAAACTTTGTAGAAGCCTAAATAGGAGATAGGCAGAATTTAGGTGTGAAGTTGCAAAGGAAGAGATCTAGATTGACTGCTCCTGGAACTGCAAAATGGCTTAATTAGCCTTTTAGTCTGTGTTGGCTTGTAAAAAGTCCTTAGGTGCCTAGGCTTGGGCAACTCTGCATGCCCAGAAAGCATTCAGGTCACCTATCACCTAACTCCCACTTCAAATCAGCTGCAGTCCGAATTGGAGTGGTAGGCACCAAACATTGGCATGATCCTGAACTCTAGAGGTGGGGACGGAGCGCGCCTATCAGCTGCTGTCTGACACAGCGAATGCACACAGGTCATAACAAAACAGCAGCTGCAGCTCCTTCCCAGTATTTGAAGCATTTGCCCAAGGAGCTTGGGGGAGCGTGCTAGCCCCGCCTCACCCTCAGGGACTCGAACCCCCATCTCCCACTTCCTGGGAGATTGCTCTAGTTTGGCTTCAAACTGGGGATGCTGGGGTAGGGTCCTCTGGAACGCCAGCTGTTGAATTTGAGTTTCTGGGCAATCAGGAGTGCAAGATTTGTGTGGCAGGAAGGAGAGTAAGCAAGAGGGAATATGACACTAGAGCCTTGTGAGGAGCACACTCCTGGGAGTGGGTATTTGGGGGTTCTGGTGTCTGGCTGTTGGGGCTGTTGCTGCTTTTTAACCAGTGACTTTCTCATGTAAAATGCACAAACAGTCCTGACAAAAGGAACAAGAACCCAGGGCTCCCTCCTGTGCCAGGCAAATACTGTCCCCGCTGAACTACTGGGCCACATGCCCTCATGCTTGTTCTCTTTATGCCCCCATGACACTTGTGCTCCTAATTTTTGCTGCCCGGTGGCCCCGAATCAGCAAGAGGGAGCTCCCACCCAACCTAGTCTCTGGTCCATTGGCTAGGGTAGCAGTACCACCCTGGCCATGCTCATGAGGGATGTTGTGCATTATACCGAACTCAGTGTTGCTGTCGGTTAAATAATGCCTCCTCTCCAGATCCCTCTGCCTGCTCTGGTCCTTGAGACAGCAGAGGTTCCTTGCAAGAAGGAGCAGTTCAAATGCACCTTTGGGACACTCGCTTGTTTGCTTTTGGCACCTCCCATCTGAGCACCTAGGCACTCTGGGAGGTGCCTTCATTGTCTCGTTCAGTGTCACTTTGGATGACCCTCCTGGGGCAGCAGTGCCTCAGATGTGACACTGAAGTGGAGAAGCCCAAGGGCTGATTTGGATCTGGCTCTGTATCTCTCTCACAGACGGTTCTAACAGTTCACGTGCAAGGAGAGTTTGCGTTGCAACAAAGCTGGAAGACTGCCCAAAATGAAAACTGGTTATTAAAAATCATATTTTAAAGCCACAAGTGCTGTTTCTCTAATCGAGGGTAACAGGCTACTTGGACTCTCACTTACTTCTTTTACTGGATTGCATGCTGGCACTGCTGTTCTCACAGTACGTCAGAACCTGGGAGGAAAAGGCTGCACGGGGTTTTGCCATCACTTGAAAACACCTTCCAGAATCTGTTTCTGTTGATCCCTGCTATTAATGAATGGTCAGTGTCATTCCATTTTTGCCTGGCACACATCCCCCCTGGCTGTCATTTATACCAGGGGTGTTAAACATGTTTGCCCTACTGGACTTGCTGGGGTTCTGGTATGATTTGGGTCTGGCCCTGGATGTGGTGCTGGCATGTAGGCAAGTGGCAGCAGCAGTGAGGTGAGTGACATTAGGGAGCCACAGGGATTAACTCACCCTGCCACCACCAAAATGTGTCCCCAGTGAAGTGTCATACCCATGTCTTGGTGTCAGGTCCCGCCCCCAAATTCCAGGCCCTTCTTGGGAACCCTGCAGTCTGGATGATACTGCTCTGCAAGCGAGATGCATCCCATGAGTTATATATCTTTATACCCCTGATTTTATAATATATAAAATAAATAGACCTTCAGATTTCTGTTTCTGAAGGGAAATTATCAAGAATATAGATCTGGTCAATTAGTTATCACTTAAGAGCAGAGTAAAGTAGCACTGCTATTAATTAGTTGTGATAATTAACATATATCCCATCTGGACCACGGTGCGTTCCAGGGTTGTATGGGAACTGGATATCCATTCTTTCCCAACCTTGTCAAGAATTTTGCCGGAATCTGCTATGATATCAGAACAGCATGACTGTATATTGGAGCTTTCACAGTATTTACGGTAAAAAATGATGCCATCTTCCAGAGACGAATGTTCTCAATGTGGAATTCAGCAGCAGCTTCTCATTGGTTATCTGCAACTCTTCATCAGGTTTCCAGTTAATTTAAAATGTCACTGTTTTGGGGTGCCCCCAAGGCAATTGTAACAGAACCCACTGGAACTAGATCTGTTGACCCCCTGCTGTGCATCAGGGAGATAATCCTTTGTAATCCTGATTTCATGTGATAGAGGCCAGAAAATGTGGCCAGTCCCTTTATCTGCCTTCCCACGTGTCAAATTTTATTGTCAGAAGAAAACTGATTATTTGGCAAATACAGAACAAATTAAGTCATTTGAATTTCTGAGATTTTCATGGAAGTTAATTGGAAGCATAGTGATGGAAATGCTTCCAAATCCTGCTGGAAGCAAGTGATTTTTGAATAGAAATCAGAAATAGCAGTGAAGGATTTTGCCCTATGGTATAGGATTAGTAGTACTAAGATCTCCAGCATGTTCTTTTGGGAGCATGAGGAAGCCTGGCCTATGAAAATACTAGTAGGTTGTTGTAAGCCCAGTGGAAACTCAGTTTTCCCACAACTGAGTTAACAAACACAATGAAAAATATGAGTGTGCAACTCTTTAAACATGCATACTGTGGTATTGAAGAGAGGCTGCGAGCTGTGGGACTCTTCAGTCTGGAGAAGTGCAGGCTCAGGGGTGACCTGGTGGCAGCCTATAAGTACATAAGGGGTGTGCACCAGGATCTGGGGGAACACCTGCTCACCAGAGCAGCTCGGGGGAGGACAAGGTCCAACAGTCACAAACTCCTGCAAGACTGTTTTAGGCTGAATGTAAGGGAAAACTTCTTTATTGTCCAAGGCCTGGAACAGACTCCCCCCAGAGGTGGTGCAAGCACCTACTCTGCACACTTTCAAGAAACATTTGGATACTTATCTTGCTGGGATCCTTTGACCCTAGCTGACTTCCTGCCCCTTGGGCAGGGGGCCAGAACCAATGATCTCACGAGGGCCCTTCCAGCCCTAATGTCTATGAAATCTGTGAAAATTGAAACAGAATGCAGGTAATCTTTTAAAAAAAAAAAAAAAAAAAAAAAAAAAAATCTTGTAACCACTTAAAACAACTGCTTGTAACTGCTTAAGACATTTCTGGGTTTGAACCTTTTAGGCTGGAGGGGGTATTGGATCTGGGTTCCCACATTCTAGTGCAGGCTATAAGATTTCTTTAGAAGAAGAGTGTGAGCCCTGCTTGTTCCTTTGAGATGCCTGCTCTCTGGGGAGGAGTCTAGGCTGTGAAAGCAGGCACCTCCCTGCAGCCCTGACTCAGATGCGTAGGGCTGGCGTAGGGCACACCCCAGCCTCAGTGTTTTCTATTTTTTTGGCTGGCTCTAGGAGGCTGCACAGTGAGTCTCCTGACCTTTGCCAGGACCTTTGCTTAGGATGCTGGTTATTTTGGATCCCATCCTGAGGTCCCATCAGTACCGTAACAAGGAAGTTTGGTACCTGGGGCAAGCCCACAGCGGCAGCCTCCCCTCGTCTCATGCACAGATCCAGGGGGCACCCCCCCCTGCTTGCCTGGGGGGTGCACACAGCATCAGAAGCTGCCCTCCCCCCATCCCTGTGCCTCCCCAAACAAGTCGCTTGCAGCTCGGTTCTGCACCCCGCCCCAGCTGGGCAACACCCGTTGGCGTCGCTTGGCTTTGGCACCTGGGGCAGTCATGCCCCTCACTTCCCCCTTGCTACGGTGCTGGGCACCATGCACACTATAAGGAGGATATGAGATTTGCTCAGGGTTTTAGATTCCTCTCTGGGGGGGCAGACAACTAAAAGTTAGGTGCCCGTCCTCCCACATTGGATCCAGTCCTAAGTGTTCTTCTCTGCATCTCTTTTGTGAAAGGGAGACATTTCCTTCTTAGAGAGAGGTGTTGTGAGTATAGATTCTTTAACATTTGTGAGCGACTTTGATACTACGTGGAGGGTGCCACGGAAGTGCTGGAATAAGACAAAGGAGGGGGTAATCAGGAGATCTAGCCAGAGCAAAAGGAGAAATGAAAGAAACAGAAAGAAGTGGGAGCAGAAATGAAAATATGGGCTGTTCCCAATCATACCATAGCTCATACTCATGTAAAACAACCTTTCTCCCCTACCAGAGTTCTTCACTGAGCAGGATTTGGCCAGCCTCCAGATTGCGCACACACACAGCCAACAATAGGGCTAGTCTCCTGCTTCTACACAAACTAGATCGTTATTTTTGAATGTGTATTTGGTTCCAGATTGTGTTATTACTGTAACTTTAAATTTTTTCCCCCTGGATCCTCCTGCTTTTATTGCAGTTCATTTGAATTTTTTTATCGATATTGCAATCATTGGCTAGTACAATGTTTTCATAAGTAACCACTCATTTTAGTTGTTGACTAATAATCTTTCAGTTTGAGAGCAGTAGGATGATGGTTTTCAACTAATCTTTTTTGGGGGTGGGAGGGGTCCTTTTTCTGGCTATTTTAAACAGGAGAAACTATTTCTAATCTCTTTCCAGTAGGGGGAGACAAGTAGGTATTAGTGTTCCTCAGGGAAATATGAAAAAATTGTGTTTGGGAAAAGAACACTTTTGAAATTTAATTTTTCCGATCCCATTCCCTCTCCCGATCTGTCCTAGTTAATATAAAAGAAATGAGATCAAAGGACAGAATTCACTGGAAAAATCATGCTTCAAATATGATCTCCAGATATTCTGATAGGATTTATTCTTTCATACTTCATATGGTCTGTCAGATACTCTAGACTGTGAGAGAAGTAGTGGTTACCTTCATAAGGCTTGATGAAATGCAGGTTTACCAGAAATGGTGACACTAACTTAACCATTTCCTCAGTCTTTCCATGTAACTTCCGTGTTTGTCTGAAGCTGTAACCCAAGCAAAGATTCAGTTTTCTAAAGTACAAATGCATGTGTATTTTCATATGTTTATTTTGCATTATGAATCAGTGACTTGCAGCTTTGATCTACCTAGGCAACAGATCTGGTCTACCACAGTTCAACATGCTTTGTTAGTGAGGACTGCATTCACAATAAATAGGAAAACAATATTAGGAATGGGAAAAAAAAAAACTTTCAGTAGAAAAATCAGGAAAGAATGAACCTTTACTACCTGCAAAACAAACCTGCTTTAAAAGCAGACTGCCTCTTCTCCAAAACTCTCTTTGATACTAAACCTCATCTGGTAAGGGACATCCTAGAGAGCGCTGAAGATGAGTTCCTTTCATTTTGGCAGCAGTTGGCTATTGTACAAATTGTGTCAAGATTTCGGCTTCTGCAATGTTTGGCAATATGTTACAATATAATCATATCTTCATCTAAAATTGCTCTTTAGGCCTTATACAAGTCCTGAAAGCTATTTTGGCAACTTTCAACATCTATAGATTAAACTTGCAGGCTAGAAAAATGCTCTATCATATCAGGATTATATCCTAAACATCCATATTAAACTGTATTCAAACTTTGCGTCCCATTAGTATTCAGCGATCAATAGGTATCTTTAGTATATAGTAGGTCAGGGCTGTCTAGCTGGCAGGCTGCATCCAGTCCACAAGAAGTTAACATGTGCCCTCTGCACTCAGGCCCAGCTACTGCCCTTTTGGCTCCTGCAGCAACTGACACCTTCAGGCTCCCCTTCTATTTTCCAGCTTCTAGTTTTTGCCTCCAGTCTTGGGGGGAAGGGTAATGATGGAGGGAGAGCTAGACTACCTGTACGGCAAAAGAGGGCCTTAGGTACTCATGCAGTGCTTGCTGCTGGAGAAACCCAGCTGCTCATGCTGTTTACATGGCAAGGGGGCAGGGGCTTATGTGGTGGGGAAGACACCAAGGTCTGTGGTCTACACATGTGGCCCCCTACTATCCAGAAGCTGGCCAGCCCTGTCATGGGTTCAAGTAAAACCTTTGAAATCACCACGGTAGATATTACATGTGTGCAAAATGGGCCATATTCAATTCAGATTCAGCCCGAATCAGAAACAGTGATTCAATTTGTTGATTCAGAAAACTCCCCGATTCGATTTGGCCCAATCGGAATCTGAAGATTTGATGCTGATTCAGAGAATCAGCGATTCAGCCATAAATACAGCTTTAAATGTTTTTTACTACATACCTCGAGGTACCAGGTGTGGCTTATGAATGCTGCAATGCTGGGGCAGATGGAGCATCCTACAAGAGTGCGGGGGAGCCCCCCACGTGGTCGGCAGCAAACCCAGAAGTGGACAGGAAGTACTTCCAGTCCACTTCTGGGTCTGCCGCGGAGCACACAGGGGAGCCTCCTGCACCCTCCCAGCTTGGCAGTTGGCCATAGGAGGACCCCGGGTGCCCCCCCACAGACCTAGGAGGCACTAGTCACCGAGCTGGGGTGGTGAGGGGAGGGTCCCCCTGTGCACTCCCTGGCGGACCCAGAAGTGGACCAGAAGTGCTTCTGATCCACTTCCAGGTCTGCTGCCGAGCGCACTGCAGAGCCCCCCGTGCTTCTGTGGGGTGCAACATCTGCCCCAGCATCACAGCATTCACGAGCTGCCTGGTACCTTGAGGCATGTAGAAAAAACATTTAAAGCTGTGTCTATATCCGAATTACCGAATCTCTCCAAATCGATTTGGAAGTTCCAATTCAATTTGAAGAGATTAAAGGGTCTCCTGATTCAATTCGGATTTGGAGATTTGGCCACGAAATCAGGCCGAATCTCCACTGAATTGAATCAGTGACTGAAGCCTTGCACAGCCCTGGAAGATGTATCTAAAGACTTGAATTGTTGCTATTCCATCTTCGGCAGACTCCCTGCAATGAAAGGCAGAGCCTTTTAAATGTTTTCATGTGATTTTATAAATCTTGCTTTGTATGATCAGCATGTTGTTGGCTGGCAAAATGAGACAGGACAATTTAATTGTGTTCATCGTAATGTCAGCACAAATTATTTCTAAAGCAAAAGGTAATGGGTAGTGGACTCTCACTTGTTATCTGTTCTTTATTACAATGTACCCTCAGACTATCATCAAATATATAATATTTATTTTCAAAATGAAATTCCATATGTCAGGAGAAATTCCAGGATGTCACAGAATTACATTTTTTTTCATTAATGAAGAGAACCATTAATGTAAAATGTTTACCCTGGTGTTAATCATGCTCAGACTGTTTCTTTCTTGGTATGTCTGTTTCTATGTTAATGATGCATGTTGGTGGAGCCTGAACCTTGGAGTAATTTTGAAAACTTGTAGTAGAGGAAGTGTTATAGGACTTCCTGATCTCATACAGATACATGCATTAAAAATGGCTAATGGACAGAAACAATTGAATGTCCAAGGATCAACAATACAGGAGAAAAACGTTACCCTAGCATTCACTGCATTCAGTTTTGCATAGGAGTAAGAATAAATGTTATGTGCTCACAAAAGATACCAAAATGCTTACTGGCATGGTTCAACACACATTTCCCATGTGACACTATATATATATATATATGAGTGCAGCTTTACATGGTTAAATTTTTGTACGTACATTCAGAAGTTGGGTTTATTCTTCTATAAGGAACACAGCTGCAGGTTGATAGCAATGGTTAAACCCAAGCCCCTTCAGCACAGACTTTGACCACATGAGCAAACAGAATAACTCCATTAACTAGAACTGCTAACAGCTTGCTAGCTCCAATCGGCCTGTCTATAATATTAATTTGCTGGTGGGCCCCTTATGCTTCTTTAAAATAAGAGGCAAATGATTTTTATTTTCTGTTTGGCTGTTTGCTGGTTTCTAAGGGGTGTCTCAAGATGATACACTGTTTTTCCTTTTTTCCTATTTCCCTTTTTTAAGGTTTTCTTTAATCATAATTTTTGGAAGAAATACTCCAGACTTTGTTATGTTTCCCTGGCTGTGGACCACTTTTAAGTCGGAGCATGCACCAAACAACAGACAGTAAACAGTCCGTAAGATGCTGAGCAATAACTGACTCAAGCCCTTCTTTGGGGTGACGCACATATTCTCAGTTCCCGTTTTCCTAGGTTGCGTAGTAACCAAAAGGTCAGCATTATTCCCCAAGCGGTGAGATTTAGATATGAGGTTAAAATGTTGAAGGCTTTTCATTCGTCAAATCCTTCAGGACTAATTTGTTGCTAGTGTACGTGTTCAGGCGTACCTTTTAGTTTTCCATGATCCTTTTGCATAGCTGGACAGAGTGCACTGTGTATGCTGTTTAGCCAGAGGAACATCCAAAGCCATCCTGATTGCTGAATATATTAATGCAACCGACTGTTTCATATGATGGTTGAGAGTGCTAGAGGACTTCATGCCTTTCTTTCCTTAGGTTGGCAGGGACTATCTTGAGCGTGAAAGATTTCATAGATTTCACAGACATTAGGGCTGGAAGGGACCCTGGAGGATCATCGAGTCCAGCCCCCTGCCCAAAGGCAGGAAGTCAGCTGGGGTCACAGGATCCCAGCAGGATAAGCATCCAAACATTTCTTAAAGGAGTCCAGAGTATGTACCACCTCCAGGGGCAGTCTGTTCCAGGCCTTGGGGGCTCGGACAGTAAAGAAGTTCTTCCTTATGCCCAGCCTGAAATGGTCTTGGAGGAGTTTGTGACCATTCAACCTTGTCGTCCCTTGGGGCACTCTGGTGAACAGGTGTTCCCCCAGATCCTGATGTTCACCCCTTATATACTTATAAGCAGCCACTGGGTCCCCCCCCCGAGCACTTTTCCAGGCTGAAGAGTCCCATGGCTCTCAGCCTCTCATCATAAGGTCTGTTTTCCTGATCTCTGATCATGTGCGTGGCTCTTCTCTGGACTCTCTCAAGCTTCTCCACATCCTTTTTGAAGTGCGGAGCCCAGACTTGGATGCAGTACTCCAGCTGTGGCCTCAGCAAAGCCGAGTACAGGGGGAGGATGACATCCTGTGATTTGTTTGAGAAGCATCTATGGATGCAAGCCAAAGCTTTGCTAGCTTTACCTGTTGCGACATCGCATTGGTGGCTCATATTCATCTTGTGATCAATCATGACCCCCAAGTCCCTTTCAGCCATGGTGCTAGCAAGTGTAGCACTGCCAAGTCTTTAAATATGCTGTGGATTTTTCTTCCCAAGGTGGAGTACCTTGCATTTTTCGGTGATGAAGTCTTTTAAGAGTGGAAGAACAAGAGTGAAACTGGTGGTATCTGTTTTTGTCCAATTAAGACTTTTATTTTCCTTCTAAACAGATTAATGGAAAAATTTGACCAGGTCTACTAAATTAAATTATTATTAATTATTAAAACAAAGATGAAAAGGTAACCAAATGGTTCGATCCAGAAATTATGCAGTCCCTTGAGTATTATCCATATTATAAATCAGTCTTGCATGATTATAACACATATTGCATGATAGTTTTGAGGTTATATTTGTCCCAAAAAATCATGCTTTTCTGAACTCTGACTCATTTAGAGACCTCTGGAATTTGCCTCAGTGTACACAACTAAACAATTTTTTTTAAAAGTTAGGAAAAAACATTAATAAAGTTATGTTTTAACTGGTTCGTTCATCATCATACCAACAACAACTACAACCATCACTTCCAAAAATGGTGCTGGTTACTAAACAATAATCATCTGTGAACTTTGGGGTCCTTAAGTTTTAGGAAGATTTAAATTTGAAGACATTTATGGCTTTGCATTTCTCAACCATTGTATTTCTTCACTCTAATATATCAGTGCTATTAAAATGGTTAATCTCCTGTAATACGTATTTTAAAGTCCCATGTGAAAGGAACGTGCTTTGCCTTTTGGAACAATGAGATTGCTTTGTGATTTGATTTACCATCATCATTAATATTTAATATAGTTAACTGGAAAGCCAGCATTCTCAACATGTGCGCCTTATTACTCTAGCATGTTAAGCCATCACTGAAAGGGACAGCACGTAATAGGCATTATGAATAGTGTGCATATTTAGGTCAAACTAACATGTTATCTTACGAGATATAGACATGCCTAATAAAGGTATGATCCTAAATACAGCTCTCGCCTATAGACAACCTCCATGAAAGCATGGGAGTTCATCGTAAGGGTGCTCTTACATGCAGCGTAGAAGCAGAGGTATGACATGATGTATTAGGGCAAAAAATATACAAAATTCCTGGGGATAATATGGATCTGATCTAAAAATGAAACATTCCTCTGAAGATCCATCGCTAGAGATCGTTTTGGGTTTAAACCAAAAATCCAGTTTGAGGTTTTCACAGTCAGTTTCCCAGACTTGAGAGCCCATAGGCCCTTAGTTCAGATCAGCCTCTACTAATAACTGAGATCCTGACAGGGACAGATCCAGAGGGGGTGCAGTGGCACAATCCCGTTTCCCCTCTCCCCCTTTCAATTGACAATTCTGTGGGAACAGCAGCCAGGCACTATTTTTAAGCCCCTGAATTGGGTAAGAACCCACACATCCCCTCCCCTCTCTTTCCCTCCACCACCCCTCCTACATGCCATTGCTGCTGTCCCTGGCTGTCCTCGGGGAAGGGGCAGGAGAAGGCTCAAGAGCCACTCCTGCTTTACTCCAGCATCACCCCCATTTACAAAATCCTGGATCTGTCCATGAATCCTGCTAATCAGCAGGCAATACAAAGGTGCCCCGTGGGCCAAGTAGGATATTCATTAATATAAATCCTAATAATCTATGAATGGGAACACTAATTTCCATGTGCTTATCTAGATCTTTAAAACTTCCTATTCCAGCTGGCACCCAGACATCTACCGACAACTCCCATGAAGGATGTTCACTTTGTTTCATCTCTGGGGAGGACAACTGAACAGCCTCTTCAAGGGTTAATATTAAATCTTTGCCATTCGATGAAATAAGCCTTAGAAGCTATTTGCTAGTAAAAAACCTCCTTTCCCACAAGCTCCTGCTTTTTTATGACCATTGTTCTTTCCTGTTTCTGTCATTTTTTCCTGCCCTTGTGAGAAATGAATGAGAGAGACTGTTGAAGTGTCCTGCTCGTCTCAGGTTTGTGAACAGAAAATAGGGTCATGTGGTAAAATTATACTTTTCAAAATTCTCTGTAGTGAAGCAATAGGTGCCTGTGTTTATCTGAACTTTACTTCACTGGCTGCTATAGTTCATGAGTTATACAGCGATGGTCTTTCAACCCAAACAATCAACTTAATTTTGCTGTAGATACTTCTCAGAGCTTGGCTTGGTCTTTGTTTTTTATTTGGTCTGAAGCATAAGAAATCAGACTTTCAGAGGAGTGTGTGCGTGTGCGGTTCTTGCCAAAGTAACAGCAAAAAAAAAAAAAAAAAGGACTTCTGACAGCTGAATAGAAAGTTTTCCTGCTCTCTCTGAAATATATATAGAAATATAGCATATCTTGCACTTTGATTAATGGTTACCTGTGATTCCTTAGAAAAATGCCAAAAATTAATGGCAAAACTATTAAATGTCTGATAGCCAAAGGCAGAATTCTAGATGAATACTTTTGAGGAAAAAATATGTTATCTCATATGACTATTGTTCACGTCTTGCTCTAGTTCACACCTCTGTGATTTCCGAACTCAAGACTTGGTGAAACATCTAAATAGCAACAACAGTCTTTTTAAAAAGTATATAACAGAAAAGTTGTTTTGTCACTTCAGTTAGCTTCAATAGTTGTGCCCAGTGCAAATACAGAGTTGTTCTGATTACGGCCATCATTAAAATGAAAGAGCGACTGGAAAGGAGAGGGTGGTAGGAAGGCGTGTTAGTCAGAAGTCAAACAGAAGGCAGGGCAGGGTGGCACCTAAGAGATGAATTAATTCAGAAAGACCTACTATATATGTAAGCAACAGTCTCCTTTGTCAGGTGCTATGAATGGACTAAAGTAGTAAGATGTGACTTCTATTCCCAGCTGTGTAAATCAAATCAATTACTCTTGTTGTGTTGCCTCAATTTCCCTACTAAACAGAGATTAAAAATAATAACATTGAAAAATCATTTTGTATATTGTCCAACTGACCTAGGCAAGAAATTTGAAAGAATTGCCAGCACTTTTGATGTGTTAAGTTAGGATGAATGATTGAAGGTATATGAGGTGAAATACTTAGCAATTTTAAAAGAGTGTAAATACCAGGACATGGACAAAGCTTCATGAATAGTAACATGATGAATATACAGATAAATACAATGTTATAGTAATTACTATTCAAGATGGACTATAATATGAATCTAGTGATATAGTACATAGTGGGTGCATCTCAGCTAATTGCTACTGTCACCATCTCCACATGCAGATGCTTCCTGCACAGTAATTTTCGCTACTCATGAGTAAATTTGCTACCTGTTAAATACAAGTAGCAAGTTTATTCTTGACTACTTACTGCGTGGTACAGCACATGTAGACAGTGCCCTGCCCCAGGAGCTGCCTGCTGCCAGGGCATGCTCTGCCACAGAAGAACTGGTGGGAACAATGTCCCCAGCAGCAGGGAGGTCCCAGCCTCCACTTCCCAGTCTGGGCCCCTTGACTGAGGAGCTTGGGCTGGGAGATAAGAATTTCCCAGCCCAGGCCCTGCAATTGCAGAGTGAGGGCTGGGGAGCTCCCTGCTGCTGGGGCAGGCAGACACCGTCCCCACCCAGGCTCTAGTGGTGGAGTCTGCCTTAGCAGCAGGAAATTCCCAGGGGCAGGAAGCAATGTCCTAGCCCCCACCAGGAGGCAGCTGTCTCCTGGCCCTATGCTAGAGCCCTCCCTGGCTGCTACAGGGGCTTGGTATAGAGCCACAAGGAGCGGGAGCAATTTGCTGCTAGGAGCACCAAATCTGCTGCTGCATCCCTGCATGTGTAGACATGTGCCCTGGATAGTTTACTCTAGGGTAGCTTACTCTAGAGTAGCAATTTCCAAACTCTGACAGATTATGTGCTACCAATTTATCATATAAAGTCATTATAATAAATCTATTAATGTGTACCACTGACAAGTTGTCTGCATCCCACTAGTAATACATATACCACAGATTGGGAACCACTGCTCTAGAGTAAACTGATCCTGCAGTATTTGCACATGTAGATGTGCCCAGTGAAACCTACCTGTTTTTACTAAGGTATAAATGATAATAGGTAAAAAGATTTGATTCAGTATATTTTAAGGTTCAACAGTTAGTAAAATGTTGCATATATCTTTTCTATTTGAAGCTGATAGGTTTAGAAAGTCCTATTTTGTAAAATCTGTGTGCTGTTAATTTAGTCTGATATTACATTTGATATTCAATTAGTACCTACGTCCTGCCTTATTTATATGCATGTATGTAAAAAGTCAGCTCTGCCCAGAGTCTTGCAATGTGGCATGCGATCTTTAATGCTAAAAGGAGTAAAAGGCAATCTGTGGTCCTAATAATGTCTTCACTGAGTACTGTCTTTTTCAGCTTCTACTGAGACATCTTGCATTTGATTCAGGGCACCTTCCTAAACAAAATGAAGAAAAAAAATGACTCTACCAGGGTTAGATCTCAAATTCAGCCAAAGCTAGGGATTCAGAGTTCCCTCTGGAAATGACAGGACAGTGGTCAGCTTAGATGAACATCGGGTGGTTCCTTTGGCCTGCATTGCTTTTTGCAAACTTGACACTAGGTGCACTATTTTCTACCTTTGTGTCTTTGTGTTCTACTGTTCCCTCTAGTGAACTAATCAGGGACAAAAACCTAGCTTGAGCACTGAAAATTTCAGCCTGATTCAAGCTATATTTTCAAACATGGACACTGATTTACCTCCCTTTCTCACTTCTCTCCCTCCATTCTCTATTTTGGGCTGTCTGACCTACATCTGGCACTTTAACCTACCTTTCAGTCTTCCAGATGTTCATTCTGTTGTCATTGTGCAACTGCTGTATGTAAAGTTAAACGGGTCCTTTCTCCAAGTATGTAATAAAAGTGTTCATTTGTCAGGGAAGACTAGGATAAGATGGATCTCCTAGAATGATTCTTCTGTACCATGCCATTTCAGAAAAATTAATTGTTTGGTATTATTGAGTGTAATTGCCATTGGCCCTAATACAACAACATGCTTTTTCCAGTCTCTGTCCTGTATCCTTCTCCGTAGTGGCACTTGGCCCCAGGTTTTCAGTACTGAACAGAGAATACTGTTTCTGAAACTTTTGAAGTCCATTGATAGACTAGCTCTGAAAACTTGGCATTAGTATTATTGTAACCTCCTCTACCTTTCCAGGTGTCCGTACAGAAAGAAGAGGTTGTGTCCTGATAGATGCATCTTCAACATTTTCAAATAACAATTGTATTACAAAGCCAGTTGACCTGTCATGGAACTTGAGCCTACCTTGCTTTCCCCATTCATCCTCTGCATTGTATTGCTGCATTTGAACCAGCCCCCTTGTCCACTCAGGCAGAGTCTGCTTGGTAGCTACAGGTCCCAGACCCCAGGCTCAGGAATGTATTTTTCCAGCAGTTTTGGATCAGGAAGGCTGGCTTCTTAGCTGGCCTCAACTCGGGCATCTTGTCTCACCTCTTGGCTGGTTCTATTGCTGGCTGCTCTCTTAACTCCCTATGGCAATTGGTTAACTGGGTCAGCCTGCCGAAGGATGGCCTCATTCCTCTAGATGCCATTTTCCTTGTCTAATTCAACTCAGATTGAGAGTAGTGTGGTCTCCTTTATTCCATTTGAAATGAGATAATGCTTAAAGGGCCTTTCACTGGCTGTGGTATGCTGCTGAT
>NW_017728924.1:14281813-14283196 GCF_001723895.1 Crocodylus porosus | reverse complement strand
TGAGGGCTCCCCAGCCTGCTTCCAGAAGTTGACCAGAAGGGGCCCCCCAAGCCCTCCCAGCTCAGTGACTGGTGCCTCCTGGGTCTGGGGGGGCACCGAAGGTCCCCCTGCAGCCAATTGCTGAGTCAGGGGAAACACGGGGGAGGAGAGGGCCTAGCGCATTCCCTAACAGACCCAGGAGTGGAATGGAAGTATTTCCGCTCCACTTCCACGTTTGCTGCCCAGCATGCTGGAGAGTCCCCCATGCTCCTGTGGGATGCTCCATCCACCCCAGCACCGCAACGATCATGAGCCACACTGGTACCTCAAGGTATGTAGAAAAAACTTAAAGCTGTGCCTGTGTCCAAATCAGCATCAAATCTTTAGATTCAGATTCAGCCAAATTGAACCAGGGACCAAATCTACGAATCGAATCGCTGTCCCCAATTCAGGCTGAATCTAAATCGAATAGGGCCCGTTTCACACAACCCTAATGCCCGGCACCTTGTTGGTTGGCAGAGTTGCCTCCATTGCTCTAGCATGCCCATGACTCATAACAAACCCAAGATACTGTCTGGAGCCATAGCCATTGCAGAAGGTCAAGTGTCATGTGCCAACAAGATACCATGATGCATTAGCAATAGACAGAACAAGGAAACAGGAGATTCAGATTCTGTTCTTACCTACCCTGCTAAGTTGGAGAAGTCGTTTATAGCCTGTCTATCTCAAATGACCTTAATAATACTATTAAGGAGGGGCCATCACCAAGGAAGATTATACCTCCTTGGCTCAATTGTAGGGGCACTGTTAGGAAGGCTAAGGCAGAGATGGAACTGGGGCTAGCAACCTGGATCAAGGATAACAAGAAGTCCTTTTTTAAATATGTTGGGGGTAAAAAGAAGGTACCGGGTAATGTGGGGCCTCTGCAGGACACACTGGGAAATCTGGTGGACAACAAAGCTAATCTCTTCAACAATTTCTTTGCCTCCATTTTTCTGCGCAGGGGCCAGGTCATCCCCCCACCCCCCCCACCGGGATCCCCGATGGTCCCAGGGGAGGCACAGCCAAGCCCAGGGTCAGTGAGGACCTAGTCAGGGGACTTCTGGTGGGACTAGATGTGTTCAAATCAGCATGTCCTGATGACCTCAAAGTGCTGAAGGAATTAGCAGAGGTCAGTGTGGGACCCTTGGTGCAGCTCTACAAGCATTCATGGTGCTCTGGTGAGGTGTCAGAGGACTGGAAAAGGGCCAATGTGGACCCCATTTTCAAAAAAGGGAGGAAGGAGGATCCAGGAAACTATAGGCCTGTTAGTCTTACCTCGGTCCTGGGGAAGCTCTTTGAGAAAATTATTCAGGTGCATATCTGTGAGGAACCAGCAGGGGAGATTATGCTTAGGGGCAACCA
>NW_017728924.1:14252358-14281713 GCF_001723895.1 Crocodylus porosus | reverse complement strand
CAAGTTGTTTATATTAGGAAAAGAAATCAGTGCCTGAGCCAGGTCTCCTAGCTTCCAGAAAAGAAAGCAATGGATTTTTACAAAATATCAATCCAGTGCATGCTTGCAGCAAGCTCAGAGAGGTGTGTTAATACCGCAGGTGAATAAGTTGCATATCATTCTAAATCTTGCCCAATAGGTAAGGTAAAATAAAGTTTCATATGTAGTATTGGCAAGTGTTTTTTAGTTTACCTTTTTTAAGGTCTCTGCTTTCTTGAGCAAGGTTATAATGAACTTTGTGTTTCAGGAGCTAATAAGCTCAAATGAATGAACATGTACATTCATGTTCAAGGCAAATTACCAGAACATCCTCTTTTTTTATGTTGAGATGGGAAGCTTCTGTAGGTTGGCAAGAAATTGAGAGGGGAGGAGACAGGAGCAGAAAGGCTACACTGTCTGATGAATGGTAACATTAATTTTTTACTTCCACACAACTCTAGTTCAAATCCTGTATCACTCACAAGTGAAATGAGGATTGTCATTTCAAACCAGGCACGGTTAAATATTTATTATCGTATAAAAACACTACCATTCAGTTTGACAAGATTTGTCAGTCTCTGCTTAGCCTAAGCTATGCACAGAAATCTAGAAGGTTGCAACTAAAGATGGAAATGTATTGCCAGAGTTGTACAGGAAGGCTCATAGGATATTTATATGTAGACGATAGCGAGAAAGAGCTCAGAGTGCCTGACATGACATGTCTCCCGCTATGCATTTGAAAGCATTTAAATACAGTACACAGATGGTCTGTCTACATGTGCTATTAATGCTATAAAGGTTTACTGAACAGTAAGCCTTCCCTCAGAGCATGTCTACACGAGATCCCTGTTGGGAGCAAATCTGCTCCCAACAGAAGCAGCCTGGTACAGGGCTGCTCCTACCCTGTTCTGGCCCCCTGCAGCAGCCAGGCTCCCCTGGGGTGCTAGCCAGGAGCACACATCTGGTCCCCATGCACATAGGGTCAGGAGAGCTCTGCCAGCTGCAGCTGTCTCCTTAGCCCCATGCACATTGGGAGGGGTCCTGATGTGCAGGGGGCTGGGAGACAGCTGCTGCTGTAGAGCTCTCCTGGCCCCCTGCACATAGGGACAAGCCCTATGCTCAGTGGAGTTTCCCAAATTTGCTCCCACACATGTGCTACTGTGCAGTATCTACTTCTCAGTTAGTTTACTAACTGTATTTACAGGTAGTGGCTGACTGCACAGTAGTCTAATTTACTGCACAGTAAAGCACGTATGTAGATGGTGACGCTTTACTACGCAGTAGATTAATTGACTGCGCAGTAAAATATCTCATGTAGACACACCCAGAGTAGTGCATTTAAAAACACTACACTGTGCAATTCTTCTATGAAATGTGACACTTGGCGTATAGCAGTCTCTTGAAAGACTTGAAACCCATAAGAACTACTTCACAGTTAGGGTGGCAAGGATCTGGAACCAGCTTCCAAGGGAGGTGGTGCTGGCTCCTACCCTGGGGGTCTTTAAGAGGAGGTTTGATGCCTACCTAGCTGGGATCATTTGAGCCCAGTTTTTTTCTCCTGCCCTGGCAGGGGGTCGTACTTGAAGATCTATAAGGTCCCTTCTGACCCAACTTATATGATTCTATGAAAGGAAGAAACCAAGCTAGTAAGAGCAGGGCACCAAATATTCCATAATCTGTGGCTGCAGAATTCATCTTTTTCCTGGATAATATTGTGACTGCCACAGTGCCTGGAAAACATAGCAGAAAATGTCCAGTGTGTAAAGTAATAATCATTGCTGAATATGATCACCAAAGAATTTTACATCAGCATGTATTTTCAGCTATGAGCCATAGCAGGAGGCATGTGCATGCACTTGGGGATAAGAGACTCCAAATGAAAAGTTTAATGGAGATGGATAAATTAACATTGCAGAACAATTTAGGGATTCTTGCCATTGAATTCAGGAGTTGTTGCTGCAGAATTTGGTCCTATTGTGCTCTGGAGCATACAGGGTCCTCCTCAAAAGAATGATGTCCACAGCTATCATGAAAAAGCAAAAGCCATTAAGCCGCATTATTTCCTAAACCAGTTTCTGGTTGATCTGAGGGGAATTCTTAGGACCAGCCTCTTAAAATAACACCCTTTAACTCCCCCATGCTGATTCATAGATATTGTGCCTCCCTGTTCTAGAGGTAGAGTCAGTACTAACATATTCTTATTTATTTTTATTTTATAGAGTGAGAGGTGGAAAACCCCATGAAGCTATTGGGGAACTTGAAGACAGGAAAAAGAGACGTTCCAGTCATCAGGTAGGGCCCTTGGGTGGAAAACAGAAGATTGAGATCCTTGTGGAAGTTTGGTTTAATATATACCCTTCTCCTCAATACTGCATTGTTTGATAAACTCAAATGTGTATGTAATGTATATCACTTTTCTTGCATAAAACAACCAAAGCTTTCCAGAAGTGGGTGTTGTTCTATATTTTAGGTGAGGAAACTTGAGCCACAGAGAGATTGAAACCCCATTTTCTAAATTGCTCATTTTTTGGAGTTCCCATTTGGAATTTGCAAGCTCTGGTATTCAGAGTTATGGAGCAGATGCAGATGCCGTTGTTTTCACTTAACCAGCTCTATTAGAACTCATTTTTAAAAACCCATATTACCGCGACAGATGCAAGTTACTTATGCCAATTAATTATAGTCTGGGTTGAAATTATTCTGTTATGTTCTTATGCAATGACACAAATTGAAACTGGACTTCTAAAAGCCATACAATTGATACATTGGAAGTGGATTAGCTATTGGCACAGACTGGTATTCAAAAGTTAAAACCAGTATTAAAACATTCTGTTTCCTCAGCAGAAGGAAATGAAATGGTAAGGGATTTGTGTGGTATTCGATACGATTAAAAAGCTTGATTAAACATATATGAAAATAGAATCACAATACATCTGGCTGCAGTGCGACACTAGAATGCAACTATGATGCACAAAACATGAAGGATAGTTGTGGGCTAAAAAAATGGAGAAGGTTTACAATCTTTTGAATTTGGTGTATATTAATAATTGCCAGAACAGTCAATAATACCTTTCTCTATGGCAATTATCTTTTTTATAGCTTATTCATAGAAACCATAAGTCTTATTTGTCTGGATGTGAATTATCTGTAGAAATGTGAACAAGGCATCAGAAAGGTAAACTACTTATTTCTTGTGGATTCTTGATCTTTTACGAACTTGATGTCACATAAGCAATGTTTCAATTTCCTGCCAGCATACTGTACTGTTACTCTGAATGAAATGCGGCACAATTTTCAAGGAAGAAGTACAAAATTCCTATCTCTGCAATAGAACACCTATAAAAGGCAGGAATAGACTTCTGTTAGACCAGTTCACTAAATTGTTCTCGCAAAACTAAGCATGTGCTTTTCAGAAAAGAAAATAAGCTGATTATGTGGGGTGGGAGTAATTTACTTCAACATACATATAAAAGGTGGAAACTATTCTATTAAAAATATTGTTGTGACCTATTGCCAAAGTCCACTTTTGAAATTTGGTACGTCCAGCCTTCACTTTTAAAAGTAATATTCTTTATGCTTATTCATGTAAACATTATTTATCCAATGATCCCAAAGATCTTTGTAAACATATTACATCTCACATCCTTCTAAAAGATGTATGACTCCTCCTAAATAGAAGGAAAATGTGGTACAGGGAAGTCACATGAGTTACCCAAGGTTGCACTGCTAATTGAGCTGGTGTTGCTGTGATGGTCCAGAAGATATGTATGTGGCAAGAATTGTTGTGAGTGATACTTCTTATTGGACCAACTGTCTGGTTGGGATAAACCATTTGATCCCTCAAGTTAATCTGCTTGCTTCATTGAATAGTTAAAGATAGAGATGCAGCCACAGAATACTCAAAATTGGGAAGGAATACATAAGATCATAATTCATTCTTGTCTATGCTTAGAAAAGCAATAGCCTTGTATCTACCCAATGTGACTTGAGAGCCCACTTTGGCATGCATCTCTACTAAGGGTAGGGGATCAACAAAAGAACTGTGCACATTTTCTATTCTTGGGAAGCTGTTGTAAAGAGAGAGAAATACTTGACTTTAACTAAATAAGGTCTCCTCTCCCCACAAGTAATCTTGAAGGAATTCCTCCAAGACATGCTAGGGGAATCTGGGAACTAACATTAGTAGACAGGTTCTCTGGTCTCCTTTCCACCAAATAATTTCCAAATTATTAATGTAACCTTTTCACCTTTTATATAAAGGTCACTAGAGGCAGCATGTTTGTCAAGATTTTCTATAAAAATACTTCATTTTTAATGGCTCATTTTCCTCTCTTAAACACAATATACTAGTTGGAAACATCCAGTCACACATTGGATAAGACCCCATTTTATATTCTAAATGCGGTGACCTTATTCCTTTCAATTTTGAAAGTGATGCTGGATTAGATTCCACAGTGTATAAAATCAAAACTCATTAAGATTAAACAGAACAGGCTTCAAGTATACAGATTAATCTTTTTCTAATATTAAAATTGCATCCAGAAAGGAATTACAGCCTAATGGATGAAGAATTAAATTCACTGTCTTGGACTGCCTTTGCTCTTTGGGGAGTCTTTTTGAGGGGCTAAATCTCTAAGAAATCTGCTAAAAGTCTGCTTTGGAAATGTTTCAACATGGTCCAATGCTGGAAAAAGGCTGTTGGTTATGGATAAGGGGCGTTAGCCGCAGAGTTGCAAATGGAGACTTATCAGTTGCTTGTAATTTATAGTAGGTGGATGATGGCTCACCACAAGTATTTTTAAAACAATAAACAAAGAACATTACTTTAATATCAATTATTCAAGATACCCATTATGAATTACTATACAAACTGTGGTCAGCCAAGATCCTTTGCTCTTGCCTTTGTTGTTTTTCCATCTCTCCTTTTCATATTGAATGTTGTGAGCTATGTCTCAATGGCGCTAGGCAAAAGATGCTAGAATTATTGAGCATTAAATGCTCTGCTGGCTGCTCCCAACCCAGTACCCGCTCTTTAAGCTCTTATTGTATGTCTACCTACAGGATGTAAAAGAAATATAGCCTAGTGGTTGTAGCACAGCAAGTTGGAACATCTGCTTTTTCCCCCTTCAATTATACCATTAACTGTTTGTAGCCTTGTGCTATTTAACTTCCATGTGTTTTATTTCCCCCGTGATAATACTTGCCAAGGCAACTTTTACATAGATTCCCTTACCATCTTGCTTTCCATGGCAACAGCTTCTCCACCAGCACATTCTCCTTGCCTATGGAGAGTTGAAATATAGGCTTTGGACACTTTTTAGGTTCTCACGATAGTACTTGCATGCACAGCTGATTAAATGTGGGGAAATGAGGTGAGGAAATGTGTAAAATGCCTAATATCTGGCATTGCCTAAACAACTGCATCATATACAAATGAGATAAGGACTCTAGAACCTACAAGGCAAAACCTTTTGAATAATGCTAAATAGCATTAAAAGCAAGCAGAGTCAGATGTAGTTAAGTGCACTGAAACCCTACCAGATGGAGATGGGAGTTGGCTCCATCATCGTAGGGCAAAGGCCATGGAAATGACTCAAGTCAGGATGCCTCTGATGTCCTGCAACTCTGAGCTCACACACTGATGAATGTTTCTATTTCTGGGGAAATAAAATAGACTCTTAAAATGTCCAGTTGTCGCTACCTATAGTTTGTGAGTTAAGTCAGAAGAGTACCCAAGTGTAGGCTGCTCAGCTGGTTGGCAGGGTATCTGTACCTCTCTACTGTCTCATTGGCTTGCACATTAGGGAGAACATCCATCAAAATTATTTACTGACCAAGAGGAGCTGGATGTGAGTTTGGGGAAAAAGAAGTTGAAGCCAGGTTTGAATTAAAGATGAGGCAAAAGTGTATTTTAAAAAGAAAAAGTAAAATCCTGCCTTTCAGATGGTAGTATTGCTTAGTTTGCCTTTGAAACCTATCCCAACTCTTCTTGACTGACACCATCACATGATTTAGAAGCAGAACAAAATAAGGCACAGTTTCTAATGTCTGCTTGCCTGTCTGGCTGTCTAGGAAAAGGGACGCTTCTGGGCCGCACCTGTTCCATTGTGGTAATGCTTGTTATATTACTATAGTTACAAAAAGGCTATTCCCCCAAAACGAAGTATACTTTCTACAGATGCTGGCCAAAGGCAAGATGTGTACAGTGCGCTGTAGATGTTAGTTATTATCCGGCATCATCAAATGGAAAATACTAATAACATTAAAGGCTGCAAAATTATAACATTTTAATAGACCTTAACCTTTTTCAATGACGCCCTTTTAATACTTTGATCTGACATCAAACAACACAGGCCAATTTTCCGTATTATATTTAATAAATTACTGGGGCCTAGGCCTTATACTTATTTAGTTAGTTATTAATTATGTGTTTATATTGAGTCCTCCTATCATTAATAGGTGTACGGTCAATATCATATCATCCCATTTTAAACAAAGAGAGAGAGAGAAAGACAGAGAGAGATTTAACTTACCTTATTAGATCTATTAGTCTCTGTGGTGTTTAACATTAATAAAGAAAGGGTGGGAATTCAAGAAGAGGGAAAACCTTTCTAATAATGTATGATTGCCAACCTGCAGCCCATGGGGATGAATTCTGAAGGGAAGCTGGCAGGCTCAAAGGGATGGAGATGGAGAGGAAACTTTCCAAGAGAGGGGCCGGGGAACCAAATAAACAAAATATGAAGATGGAAATCTCTAGTTTGTGATACTTCAGTTATATTTAAAGCATGGTATGGCAAGTGGGAATGGGGAACTAAAGGAAGCTGCTCCTCCTCTTCTTCATCAAAAAATAAAACAATCCTAGAGAAAAAGGTTTTTTGAGGGGTTTTTTACTTTCAACTCTACCATTAATTCTTTGTGACCTTGTGTAGATCAGCTTCTGTGTGGCTTATTTTCTTTCTAATAATACTTGCCAAGACACCCAGAGGAAAAGGAGGAAACAGGTGTCTTAAATATGAAGGAGAATAAAAAGAAAGCAGGTTTCTAAAATTTGTTGTGGATTTTTTCCTGTGAATGGCCAAATACTGAAATTTCACTTAGACAAAACTTATTTAACCCCCCTAGATAATGTGTGTATATATAAAATTACGGGGGGGGGGTATGAAAGGGATGGGATATTCTTATTATGGTAAAAATTACTTCCATTTCATTTTGCTCTACCTCACAGTTCAGAAATATAGCCTTTCCTGAAATATATAAGTAGTAGATGCACATTACATAATGTGAATTTAAGCCTAGAGAGGCTATATTGTAAGCTCTCTACATAACACAGACCGTAGAATTTAACCTAATGATTCCTCATTTAGCCCAAGAACTTGTAGTTGAAGTGGAGCACATCTTTTAGAAAAGCATGCAGTCTTGATTTAACGACTCTGTGGTGCAGAATTTGACACATTCCCTGGTAACCTGTCTTCACTGTTAAACATTTCCATTTGTTTCCATTTTGAACAGTTGACTTCAGCTTCCCGCATGTGGATCTTGTTATTCCTTAGGCCTGCTAAATTAGCAAGTCCTCATATATCTTCTCCTTGCATAGAAAATTATAGATAGACTCTGATCAAATTCCTTCTTAAATTTCTCTTGAATAAAGTAAATAGCACTCCTTTACCGCTTACATCAGTTGGGTTTCACTGTAGCGCTGCTCTTGAAATTTTTTTAGGTATGAAAATTAGGCCTGGATTTTGTAGTGCATGCACGTGCACACGTAATCAGTAAGCAAAATTGATCAAAGTTTTGAGTACACACAAACTAACTTAGCTCAAGAGAGCTAGTAGAATCAAGACACAAAATGGAATAGCTACAGCATTAAGTAATCTGTGATGGGAGTGGGGAATGTGAAATTCTGGTGAAAGAGAGAATATGTGAACATCTTGCAGTGACAGGTTATATTGCTTGCTTATTAAAAAGTGAAGCAAAATCCCTTTTCACAACTGTTAGAAAACTACTATAGCCAGGCCTCCCTTTCTGAGCCCCTATGGAGCTGCAATAGCCATTTAGATCCATGTGGAAACTTCGAGGGAGCTGCAGATCACGTTCAGTCTAGACCATAAGAAGACTGAGGGGAAACGTAACCATCTACGAATACATCAAGTATTGTTATAAAGAGGATAGGGACCAATTATTTTGATTAGTCAATGAGGACGGAATGAACTGAAGCAGAGACGTCTTAGGAAAAATTGTATAACTCTAAGAAAAGTTAGGCAATGCACTAAGTTTCCAAGGGAGGTTACCAGTGCCATCACTTGAGCTGTTCAAGGCTAGACTTGACACCCGTCTATTGGGGATAGTTTAGGGATAGTGAGGTCACTTCTCCCATGAGGCAGAATGATGGATAGGATTGACCCGTTGTCCAAGTCTAATGATTCTCTGGTTCTGAGCCTATTACCATGCCTGTTGAGGCACTGAACGTCTCGGGCAACTTTCCAGAAACAAAATCTGTAACTGTAAAGTATGCGTACGTGTGCACACACGTGTGCATGCGACTGTGAGCGTGGGGTAGAGCTGGGTTACGTAATTACTTGGGTTCCCTCCGCTGAGTTGCAAATGATGTCTGGAAAGGCTGCTCCCTGGCTGGGGAATGTAGGCAGAGCTCTGTTGTCTGTTCTGTGCTGCCAGCAACTGCGCCATAGAGTGAAAACAAGCTCCAAGAACGTATTGTGTGCTGCAAGTCCAAGTTTTTATCCTCACAAAGCCTCTGAGTTCCTTTCGGCACTGGATATCAAAGTGAAATGAGACATACCAAATATCCTCAAATGCCTGTTCAAGGGGCTACTTTTGAGAGAGATTCAGTTTACAAGTCCTCTTTTCTTTTTCCAATCCCCTGGTGTTCTTCTGAAGTCAAATCCACATCCCTTGCATCTCTTCTGCTGCCCAGAAAGGAAGCCTTACATCAAAGAAGACAAAGACTCTAGTCGCACATTTCTGGTATCCTGATTCTGGGAGAAGTTCTGCTCTGTTAAGAAGTGACTTGGCCACAGGGCTCTTACATTATAGGAGCTCATCTTTGTAATTAGAGACTCATGAGAGGATTTGAGTAGGTTCAGGAGATTTCTTCCCCACACACTCATCGCCCCTATAAGCTCGTGCTTAAGCCGTTTGTTACAGAAACAGAGTATCAAGGTGGAAAAGAGATCTAGGAACCCATGCTCTGGGGGTGTAGTCTGATCTCCCTTCTATCAGAAAGGAAGGAAATAAAGATAGTCAGGTCTCAGAAAGAGAAGCGGGCCTGGGTGATGAGGCAAGGGGAAGAGGTGGGTGACCTACTTTGCTAAATTTGGAAATAAAGTGTCAATAATATCAACACATCTGGGCATGGTCCTGGGTGCTTAGAGGGATCTTGCTCCAAGTATTATATATTGGTTTGTTCCCTGGTTTGAAGAAGTTCAGCTCTTCCTTGTGAACTCATTTTTAGCAGATCTTTTGCAATCTCAACATTGCTACATAGAATCAAATCACGCTAATGCATGATTACATAGGCAAGATAGTAGCTCTCTGAGTCATGTTTCTGGTCCCATTCAGCAGCACCCTTTCCTCTAGTCTAACAAAGAGAAGAAAGGCGGCAGTAGAAATCAGTTCCAGAGACAATAAGGTAGTTGTTCAAAGACGTAAACTCACAAGTAGAGGACATAAGAATTTGTAATGAAGACTTCTGGGCATTTATCAGAATAAAAATATTGTGCTTCTCTGTGCAATTAAGAACAATAAGACATTTAAAAAATAATTGAGGGCCTGGCCCTTAAGGAAGGATCTGACCCTAAAATTTTAAAACCTACGGACTTTCCTGAGGTAGATTTATGCTATTTGCTTTCCTCATGCAGCTCAGGTTGGTCAGTAAAACTACCTTACACTATTTCTTTAAGCTCAGTTTGTCTTTCTGGATTTAGCTCACTGCTTCTGTGTTTGTCCTGAAAATGGTAAAAAACTTTCCAAGTAATTAAAAAAAAAAAAGCCATCAAATATTTGTATTCATGCTAGGTCATGTAACACTTGCTTTAAAAAATCATTTTCCAGAGCCTAAATGGTAACCCTCAACTAGCTGTTAGCTTCTCTTGAGAATACATGGTATCGCTCTGCTGGAAACCTAGAAGAGGAGAAATAGTCACTAAGCTGATTGAATGATTACATCCAATGGTATGAATCGGTATCCGATCTTCCTCTGTTTTGGGAGTCATATTTCCATCACTCTCCAGATCCTCTTCTCAGTCTTCTAGCTTCAGGTACTCCTTGCTTGTGGTAGGATCTTATTTTAAAATTCAGCCTCTGAACAGTGATGGATGAAAATCCTCAGCAGTAAGTGTTGCAGTGCTGACTCTTAATGAAGTTGCATCGCTTTTCTTGCATCCCTCCCCACCACCTTTTTTTCCACTTATTCAGGGCTTGGCTGCACCTCCTTGAGCCCAGAGTGGTGATAAGGGGACAAATTCTCTACTCGGTCACACTGATGTGATTCCATTTAAACCCACAGCTACCGAGGTAACTGAGCACAGAACATGGCCCCTCAGTTCCCCAAATTCAGACATTAAGTTCTAAAAAGCATTTTGCGCGTGCATATCAATACCAATGGATCAGGAAGGAGCTTTTCAATGTTATCTTGTTTAGAGCAGTGGTGAGAAGACAATGTATTGGAGTCAAGTTTCTCAGTCTGCTTTGTTCCTTTAAAAAAAAAAAAAAGGTGGGGGAAGGTGCTTTATTGAACTTGGGTACCCCCAGAAGAGACCAGTCTTTAAATTTCATTTATTTCCAAATCCTTCTCTGAGTGACCCTGAAATCAGTGGGTTTTCCAGAAGTCTCAGTGGTGTACTGAAAACAGAAATCTGGCCTTGGCCCATAAGGAAAACACATGCCTTTGACATCTTTGAAGCAATTCACAAATCAAAAGAAAATATGTGATTTTGTAAATGGAAGTGACAAGACAACTGGCTCTTTTACCCTGGCCTCATAATGGTTACAATGCCACTACCAAAGAAAGAAGAAATTTAGAATTTGGCAGCTAGAAGTTCTTAGAATCCAGTTATCTTAAATTAGGCAAAAAAAAGATGCTAATTATGTTTCATTCACTCTGATGCTTAGCGTCTTTAACCTACCAAGGAAAGTTAAAACACGAATGAATTGTGCCTCAGAACATCTTTATGAGATATGAAAGTACAGCTAGTTAAACTCGTGGAGCACAGAGCATTTGATACTCTGTGCCCTGCTTAAAGCATTAGAGAAAACTGCCTATATTAGAACAAAACTACATTATATGCCTTTTCTCCTGCTTTGGACTCTTTGTGCCCTTCTGCATTTTAAAAGCAAACGCTCTCATCTAAAACTAAAACGCTTGTGCCACAAGATTTGATTTCATGTATCATGTTCAGTGCTGGTTTCCCAATCTGCCTTCAGTAGCTATTAGGATTTGGTGCCTTAATGCAGACATTGAGATTTCAGCCAGTGCCAGGAAAAAAAGTATTAACTCCTCTTCAGTAGAGCATAGGTTTTAAAAGCTAATGAGAGACACTTGAAGACTGGCAGCTTTTCAATGTAGGAAGAAAGTGTAAGTCTAGGTCTGATTTACTGGTAATCAAAGAGGGGGAAAAACACTAGGATAACCTTCCCCCACCCCCCGCTCTCCCTCCCCCAAATCCTCTTGGCAAGCATGAAGCAGCAGGTGTGATGCTAGATCAGTGGCACTAGAAGGTCACTGGTGGCCCTGAGACTATTGTCAGATACTTTACAACTGATAGAAGTGTCTAAATGGGCCCATGGGGTTGGAAAATTCTTAGACAGTCGATTTTCATTTTTTTTTTCTTTTTTAAAATTGGTTGTGTGTAATTAAACAAATACCAAAAACTGCTGTACTCTGGCAGTTAAAACCAGCTGAGTTAAATCATACAAAATATTTAGGTTGAAACCACCATGGGACTCCTTGAAAAACACAGGAGTACCATAATATACTAAGGAATATTAGTAAAAGAGAGAATTGTTGTTACTGCTAGCTGAAGTGTTAGGGCAGAGCCCTCACCAGAGATGATGGGCGTTAATCTCTGGTTACATCTGCAAGTTACAGATCTCCTGAGGGTTTGAAAAATTTGTACACATACTAATAATAAATCACATCCAGGAGATTATTAAAGCTTCTGCTTTGAACAGGGATGATGTGAAGTAGTTTGAACTCTGTTCAGAACTCAAGCCCCTTAGTCTCCTCCCTTCCCCCATGTTATTTTGGACAGTTTAGAATGAACCCACATCAGTTCTTAACCAGACAACATGATATATAACTACACAATTTATTTTTTAAAATAATTAACAGCAACTGTGGCACTAAAATAAAGTAGCCCATAGGAGATTTTCATAGTGTTAAGCAGCTAGTTGATGGACTTGAGAGACCTCAGTGGAACCATATCTTCTTAAGCAACTTTAACTTTTATATTGTAAATCTGGTCCAAATAACAGGAAACAAAGAAATGCATCTTTACAAGACCTTCTTGCCTGTGTACCTGACTTTGGTGAGCGAAATTGCAACAAACACTAATATGTTCAGGTTATTTATTTCTTTTTTTAAAGTCAGGCTAATTTTGTGTTGATCTTTTATGGAGCCACGTGATCAGGGCATGTACAGTTCGTTCAGTTTTATAAACAATTGTCAAGTGTTGCACTACTCCATGCGTAATATTTTAATTACGGCTAATGAGCTATCTTGTATCTAATGAACGAATGTAGCTAATTAGATTACAGTGAGCTAGCTGCATATAATTTGCATATACAAAACTATAAACTTCTGCTTACGTTCTATGCACCCTGCCCCATACAGGAGTGAGACATGGAAATGCACACATTTTGGCAGCTATGGAAACATCTACATATGTGCTTTAATGCACGTTAGCCTATTTTAATGCACATTTTGGGGCATTAGTACCAATGGCAGGTATCGACCTGGAAGGATGTGGGTAGTGGGGTTCCTCAAGGTTCGGTCCTTGGACCTGTACTCTTCAATATCTTCATCAGTGACTTGGATGTGGGTGTGAAGTGTGTTCTGTCTGAGTTTGCAGGCAATACTAAATTGTGGGGTGAAGTGCACACTCTGGAGGGTAGGGAACAATTGCAGGCAGACCTGGACAGGTTAGAAAATAGGATGCAGTATAGCAAGGACAAGTGCAGAGTGCCGCACCTAGGGTGAACAAATGTCCAGCACGCCTACTTGCTGCAAAGTGACCCTCTCAGCAGCACAGAAGCAGAAGGGGATCTCAGAGTCATAGTGAGTCGTCAGTGTAATAAAATCATCAGCAAAGCTAACCGCACTTTATCATGCATCAGCAGATCCATGACAAATAGAACCAAGGAGGTGATACTCCCCCTCTATGCGGCATTGGTCAGACCACAGTTGGAGTACTGGGACCAGTTTGGGGCACCATACTTCAAGAAGGATGTTGATAGACTCGAGAGGGTCCAGAGGAGGACAACTTGTATGGTTGGGGGCTTACAGGACAAGCTCTATGAGAAGAGACTGAGGGATCTGGACCTCTTCGGCCTCCGCAAGAGAAGGCTGAGAGGTGATCTTGTCGCCACCTGCAAATTCGTTAGGGGGATGCAGCAAGGGATCGGAGATGCTCTGTTCACCAGGGCGCCTCTTGGGGTAACAAGGGAACAATGGTCACAAACTGACAGAGAGCAGATTTAGGCTAGATATCAGGAAAAACTTCTTCAGGGTAAGGGTGGCCAAACTTTGGACTGGGCTTCCAAGGGAGGTGGTGCTCTCCCCTACCTTGGGGGTCTTTAAGAGGAGGCTGGATAGGCACCTGGCTGGGGTCATCTGACCCCAGCACTCTTTCCTGCCTAGGCAGGGGGTCAGACTCGATGATCTGTTGAGGTCCTTTCTGTCCCTAGTATCTATGAATAAAGCATCACAAAAATACATGCTCTTTAGCTAATGAGCATTGCAATAAGCTAATGCACATATTTCTAGTACTTCAGGGTGCCTATACATGAGTGATGAGGCTGCTCCAACACACTGGAATTCCAGCACGTTCCAGCACCTCCTGTATCCCCTGCTCTCATTTTTAAGTGCAGAGACACTGATGCACAAGATGCAGCAGTGCTTTAATTAGAGCAACTCTCAGAGCCACCTGAATTAAAGCACTGCTTCCCCACCACACACACGCACCTCCAGAGCATGTGTAAAAGTGCCCTCACAATGGGGGTACTAGATTTAATGTGCATTACCTAAAGTGCATTAATGAACATATGGATGCTCCCTGTAAGTGTTAGATGCTATGGTACTTAAAGGGGGTGGTGATAGAAGTTGTGTGGGGTTGTTGGGTTACTTGGGTGTGTCAATAGGGACTGGGATGTTAGAAGAAACTCAAGCAGGGTATGGTACATGAAGGGCATGGAACTTTTTGGGCTAGATATCACTTGAGGAGGAAAGCTGTGGTGTCTGAGTACCATATTGGGAATTAGGGCTTGGGATCTCTCTGTGAAGGCAGAGACTGGACCAAGAAGCCTAGAACCAAAATTGAGCTCCCTCCCTTTTGTCCCCATCATCTAATGCCATTGCCTTTTTTTGTTTTTTGCTGTTGCAGAATCTACTTTGTTCTCTGGGCTTTTCTTTCCCTGCTGGGATCCAGTGACAGAATGGTTTCTTACAGAGCTGGTAGCTGGGCAGAGGAGCAATAGTCCTGCCTGCGATTCAGCTAGATGCCTGATGATGCAATTGAGCTGTTTGTGTGGGACAGTGTGGCCCAGTGGCTGATTGTTTCGCATTTTGCAGCCCTCTTCACATAAATGTGTGCAGTACAGTATTAAAAAAAGGCAAAGGGTCTAATTTACTTGGCAGGTTCTCGGTAACCTCTAAAATGCATCTGTTTGGCGGGTTTTTTGTTTGTTTGTTTTTTGGTTTTTTGGGAGGTTGGGGTTTTTTTCTTTTTTGGGGGGGTTGATTTTTGAAGGAGGGTTAAGAGAAAATTAAGTTCAACCAAACTTTATAGCTGGTGGTCTACTTTTTACTAAAGCTATTTACCAAGGGGCCCAGGAGCAGATATAGCACTTACAGTCTTCCTCCACCACAAGAGAAAAGAAAGTCATAAGCTGTTGCCCCGAACAAGGGGTGCCTCTTGCTACCTGGGGGCATCCTGGAATGCTCTGAAGTATGCCCAGAATACACCAGCCCGGAGCTGCCCGACACAATGTCCAGTCATACTAGTGGCTGGGAAAGTGTTGCATTAGTTCATCTGTTTGTTCCCCTTGGAAAATCCAGAGCTGGATACTGCTAACTATCCAGCCTCTTTACGGTGTTGGAGGTGTTCAGAAAGGCTGCAGTAGAGGTAAAGAATGAACCTAGTGAATCCACTTGTGAAAGAACTGGAGAAAGCAGTGTCTGGTAGGGCAATGGGATAGAAATACAGAAGCATAGAGCTGAAAGGGACATTTAAGAGGTCATCTTGTGCAGTCTCCTGCTCGGAACAGAGCCTTCCTGTCTAAACCATCCCAGAGAAATATTTTTCTGACTTGCATTTGAAAATATCCAACAATGAATATTTCCTAGTCCCTCTTGGTGTAATCTGTTTCACTCACCTCTGATTACAAAATCCTTCCTAATAGCTAACCTTCATCTCCCTTGTTGATCATCAAGTCCATTATGTCTGGAGTTTGTCTTCTATACTGCAGGGATGTTAAGCAAGTTATTTACTTTTTTCTATGCTTCAGTTTATTCATCTGCAAGAATGGAAATAATGAGCCCTACTTCACGGGATTGATAACAGTATTTGTAAGTGCTTTGGGATTGCTGAATGGAAGATGACAGAAAAGCCGGGGTTTTATGCTAGAAGCATAAAATCAACAATCACACTCCTGGTTACATGCATTTAAATGGGCAATCATGAGCCTTGAAAAGGGCATCAATGAATTGTTTAGGTGGGTATGATAGAGCTCCCCAAAATGTTTGGGATTTTTGTTAAAACATTTTCATGAAAAATGGTGAAATGCTTATTGAAAAATGTAACATCTAAAGAAATGTTCTGGGTCTTGGCAAATAAAAATAGAATTTGTAAACCCAAACCAACTTTTTATTTGGAGGAAATGTTTAGTTTGAAGGAGGGAAAAAACAGCTTCTGGTTAAAATGTTAGCATTTCAGTTATTTAAAAAAATGCAAATTTAACTGAAGAATGTGTTCAAAAGCTAGAAGATGCTTTGTTTTCAATTTCTCATTGAAAACTAAAAGTTTTTAAGGGATTTTTTTTGGTGGGGGACCTATATGAGTAGTGAATAATTGGCTGGGTAAACCTCTTTTTTGTTTTTGGTTACTTTCAGGTCATAGGTCACAGTTTGAACCAGTATTGAACAGTCTATATTCCATGGAATAAAAAGATATTTTGTGACTGTGGTGGGAGATAGCTCAGGGACACAACGAAGACTAGGCAGATTTCAGATCATCAAAGTTTGAAGCCGGACCTAGCAGTAAGGGGAAGGGAGCAGAGAGCGGGAATAAAAATAAAAGTTCTTCAAGTTTGTTACAATCCCCGTGGAGAAAAGACTCCCTAATCTCCAGAGTAGTGATAACCAACCTTCTCTGGCCCATGAGCCACAGTACTGAGCAAGGAAAGCATGACAGGTACCATCATACTCTATTTCCCCGTCAACCTCAGTTGTGACTGTTTAATTTCCTATGGCCCTGATCAGTGTTGCTGGAACAGTTTGTGAACTTCTTCACTAAAGGGTTTCCTCTGCCAGTTTTAAAGTGGAGTATGTAGTCTTCAGAGGCTGGAGACTACGGTAGGTGATAAACTCAAAGAAAGCAAACTTAAAAATATAAATCCATTCTCATGAGAAGCTTGGCTGTCTTATTTTAATAGAAATGATCCTGTCATGAAAATCTAAATCAATTAGGAGGAGGAAAATAAGAAACACAAATGCAGCAGCAGCTGCAGTTGTTCCACTTGAAATCCAGGCTTTGGATTATCCAAAGATGAGCATTAATAGACCTGTAGTTTATCTTAATCTTTCAGCTCTGAGAATTTTGTGAGAAGTTATAGGGTTTTCAGTTGATATATGGTTTTGGCTTAAGCATTTTTGTGTAAGGGAAATAGCATTTAATTCACTATTGCCTCTTCCAAAATTAATTTGCATCTGTACAATGCATAGATTGTAGGCTCTTTGGGATAGGGCGTATAGCTTCTTGAACAATTGGAATGATATCTGGGCTGTCTTTTGGGTCTTTGTTTCTACAGCATCTAACACAGTGGGATCCTGGGCTGTGGCTCCTAACAACTATGATGGTACAGAAATATGATGCTTGGAGGAGCATGTGCACAATTTAAGATTAAAAATAACCACATGTCTTAAGCCTTGGTTCTTTCACCAAAGGGAAAGAGTTGAGTTAATTTGCACTTGTGGTTTGATCCTATTTTTATTAATCTCTAACCTGATTCATCCATCTTCTGATCTGGGCATCCTCAGTCCTCTCAGAATAAGTCTTGCCTTTATCTCCTAAGCATAGCTTCTAAAGTGATTTCATGTTGCCTGAAGGCTTTTTATCATAACTGATGATAAAATGAAAACAGAAAACTTCTGTAAGAGAAACAGTAAATTCTCTAGAGAAAGCCCAGCAGACTTTTACAGTGGGAGCAATGCATGTCCAATGTATGCATGCTATTTTTAATTAAACTCTTTGGAGCACCCTTGTGGGAAAGCACATGTGAAAAGGTCAAATCCATCTTGATTTGCTACTGAATCTTTAAGGAGGTCTGCCTGTAATAGAGTCTGTGAATGTCTGACTAGGTTTCAGCTGAACAATAATGTTTCTCTTGTTCAAATCTTGAATGTGGGACAAACTGGCTATCAGTATAAAGTATATTTGCTGGGAAGACAGACTGCAGTCCTTCAGAATGGAATATCTTGGTTACATGTTACACTGTTATCTGACTGATCCTTATTTCTTGCACTGTAAATAAGAAAAGGAATTCTGTAATTAAAGATCCATTTTACTGTAAAACTTGAGGAGAAATCAGCCATCCTTCTCTTTTTAGATCAAGGGCCAGAACCTCAGTGGTCGTAAATCATTAAAGTGCCACTGAAATCAATGAAACTATGTCAGTTTATATCATCTGAAGCAACAGTGTACTAAAGAATAGATTAATAATTGCCACCATCCTTTTGTTAAGAATCTACTAATAACAGATATTTGCTTTGGCGTCAGTGGGGGGGAGGAATCAGTTCAGTATTTCAGACCAATTTCCCCACTGACTTCCTGGGAGCCATAGTGATTTTTGTTGCATAATACAAAGTGCGTGACAAGTGAGGGTGTATGGAGGCACAGTACTCTCATGTGCATTATGGCTTTTTCGTGGAAGCCACCTGCCCGTGTTTTTCCTGTAGCTACAAGAGCAATATACTGGATTTCATAACCAGCACTTTGACCAAGCAATTTCCTGGGTCATAAAGAGCAAGGTGTCTTATGGCACAAGGAAAAATACTTCAACATTGGCCTTTTTTTTTATAGATACCCATCATCCCATTTCACTTCTATAACTGTTAAAAAGTACTCATGCATATGCAGCATTACTAGGGCTGTCTCGGGGAATGAAGTTTCACAAACTTTCAGAATGCTTAGAGCTATGATTAGACGTTGTCCTGGGAATTTTCATTTGATTAAAGGCCAGCTCAACAGTGTGAGGTCTAACATTTCTCTGTGCTTTGTACACACATCTATAATTGCCACCATATTTGTTTTTATTCCATATTTATAAAAATAAACAAACCCACATGTATTGCAGACTTACTGTAGAAGAAAACAGAATATTCTCATCAACCTCCATCACATATGAGAAGCATTATTGTGTTATTGTTCCTACTAATCACTTTCTTTTTGGGGTCCTATACTGGATGAATCACCAAGTCACTCTCTTTCCTTTAAAGTTTATCCTAAAAAGGATGATACATTCAGTAGATGTCACTGTGGAGGTGTTTTCTTTTGCCAGATTAATGCAACCAAATTCCTATGTATGATAGTGGTGTCATGGTCCTCCAGCTTTGGGGAATCTTGGCCATGTATTTTATTTACATTCTACCTGCCATAAATTCTCTTCTGCTTCATGTCCTGTCCCTTGATAAATGTTTGCATAACATGGATGACATTGTTACAATGATAAGTACACATCCTAGATGAGGTTATAGTTTCAAATTGGATGAAACCAAAAGGATGTGGCCTTTGGGCTAATTTCAGTGGCATATTGTATTGTGGTGGCTTGCCTGACACCTCAGGAGCAGTCTGGTCAAGGAACAGCTGTTAGGCTAAGTACAGACAGTCAAAAAGCCTGAGGCTGAATCAATCCTATCTTTGTAGGTTAAGCTAAGCTGTGTAGATTGAACCGATAAGCAAGTAAACAGGCATTCACTTTTGACTCCAAAAATGCAGCCCAGCCATATGCCTGCAGTGGCCAAGGCCAGAAGCCAGGGAGTGCTAGAGCACACGATCCTGCTCAGCTGAAGCAGACAGCTTGGGCCAAGGCTAGCTTACCCACCCTGCAAGGTGGGGTTTGCAGAGGGGGCGCAACACATCCTGGGATGCCAGGGGACTGTGACCAGGTACAGACACTACACTTTTACTGGTACAAGTGATCAGCAACCAGTCTATATTCAGAACAGAAGTCCAGCACACACAGACTGATTTAAAAATGACAGAACCCGATCTAAGATTTGCCTCCCCTGCCACCCACCACCAAAGGGAAATGTGTGCCCTATTTGTGTGAGTTAACTTGAATATGGGAGGGATCTGGGACAGAAGTTCAGTGAATTGTTTTAGACTAAACCAGTTAAGTCTGATACTGCAGCCATTCAGGTTTATCTTAAACCAGTTTGGGCTCTTTTGAAAGATCCTTATGTACGATGAAATTCTGTTGTGTTACATATTTGCACTGGTTTCCAATCACTTATACCGGTTTATGTGTAATTTGTGTCCCTATCCTTAGTGATTCAGTAAGATCATTTAGACCAACTGTTCATTAATTGGGTATGCAAAATTAGTGTAAATAACACCAAATTCAGCATAATTTCCATTGATTTAAAGACTGAATATATATGAGTTGAAGTAGTGCTACATTCCAAGGAAGGCTGCTTAATTTATATCATTTTATTAATTGTTTTCCATTCCATGCCCTAATTTCATCCTTTTCATGAGATTTATTTCAAACTAATGCTGAATACCAAAACAGCTATATGTTTAACTGCTTACCATTTCTACTTGATGCTTATACACTATGTTGATCAGCTTAGAACAGTAGTTTTCAACCCCCAGGGGGTCTGCAGACCAAGAAGTCTACAAAAGATGTCTACGATCAATCAAAAGTATGTAAATACTAGGGGTGTACAAAGCAGGCACTATTTGATTCGGATTCAGCCCGAATCGGGGACAGTGATTCAATTCGTTGATTCAGATCACTGTCCCTGATTCATTTCAGCCAAATCTGAAGATTCGATGCCGATTTAGAGATTCAGCATTTCGGACATAGACACAGCTTTAACAGTTTTTTCTCTGTACCTTGAGGTAGCAGGCGCGGCTTGTGATGGCTGTGATGCTGGGGCAGATAGCCTCCCACAGGAGTGTGGAGGGGCCCTCCACATGCTTGGCGGTAAACCCGGAAGTGGACCAGAGGCACCAGTCACCGAGCCGGGGGCACGCGGCCCAGCGTGCCCCCCAGTGGACTGGAAGTGCTTCTGGTCCACTTTCGGGTCTGCTGCCGAGCATGCTGGGGAGCTCCCCATGCTTCTGTGACAGTATCAGTGTGGTCTGGTGGTGGGCCAGAGCTGTGATCCATGGCCTGCATGCCCAGTGTCAGGCAGCAGATCGCAGTTCTGCTCCAGCTCTGGACCACACTATCAGAGCTGCAAGATTGCAGCCCTGGAGCAGTACCCTGCCCAGCCATGCACCCTGCCACCACTACTGGGGCTGGTCTCCATGGAAACTGTGGCCCTGTGTTGTTATGGCCCCACTGCTGCTGGGGTTTCCATGAAAACTGGCTGCAGCAACATGGGCAAGGGCTGCTGGGAAATGGAATCCACTGCAGGCCCAATCCGGCCCATGGGCCAGACTTTGCCTGCCCCTATTCTAGATGCATCACTCTAAATTTCCTATTGTCCAGTTACAAATAATAAATAATACTTGCTGGAAAAGTTACATCCACTGAGCCATATGCAAAGGCTAATGCAGGAGGGCAGGGTTTGAATGGATAAAATAGTCAACAGAAGGCCCCCTAGGCCCTTCTACATGTTACAGGTATTGCTTAATTAACTAGTTAATTGCGCAGTTACCTCGAGACGAGCTACATGTGCAAAGTAGCTATCACATGGTAAAAAGCTCCAACCAGGTTAGACCTCCAAAATGTCTATGAATTTTATAGCTGGTTGTTATCAAGCTTTAATTTGCACATGTAACAAGGTCTCCCCTGCAACCGGGGGTCCCATCACCTGCCAGGGCTCTCAGCCATAGGGGGGTGTACCATGCCTAGCATGAAACCCCCAAGCCCTGGGGCTCCTAGCTGCAATGATCCTCAAGGCTCGGGGTGCACAAAACCCTTGGGCCCACATGAGGCTTTTGGTCCCAGCTGCATGTGACCCCCATGGCTGGGAGCCCTGTCAACAAAAGGGGCTTCCAGCTGTGGGTGCCTGCTTCTTGCCCATGCAGAAGGGAGCCCAGAAGCAGGCTCCCCCCTATCCTGCTGATGCAATTCACACCATCATTAGTAACATCTCTGAATTTGCCTCAGGTGACCTGCTCCTGCTACCACTGGCAAGACTTCAGTGGCAGAGGGACAACAGGCCTGTTATATGTAGGGGGGAGGGTGGGGTGTTGTTTTGGTTTTGGTTTTCTTATTTGTTTGTTTTGATGCCAAGCCGGCCTGTAAGTAAGTGCGTGCTTCAAATTCTGTTCTAAAAAAAATAAACTTATTTTTCTCATAAAAATATTTTTGCATATTTCCTCCCAACTTATTCTGGCTTTGTCAAGCTTCTCTGAGCTCAAGACAAGCTGAATGCTTTCATCTAAAAATAGTTTGCCCACATTTTTTATCCATTACACCAAGAGAGGCCCGATGCTGTTCCGTTTATCCCACCTCATCATACTGTTCTTCTTCTGGGGACAGTAATAGTGCCAAGCAGTAAAGATCATTTCCAGGGCTTTTCCTGGCCACTTGGAAAAGTCCACATGAAGTTTTGCTGGCACTGTAGAACCAGGCTGCATTTCTGTGATGTGGTTAGACCTATTGACAGGTTTCTCGAGCTGTCTTGTGACTGTGCTTGGTTAAACCTCTACACTTATTCAAAATTTATGACCCGTCATAGACTTTGGAACATAGTCTCCTGCTGGACTCCCTTGGTGGCATTTATGCCCAAGAACTCTTCTCCCATAGCAAATACTAGTGATTTATTAATTTATACCAATGGCTTTGTGACTAACTTCAGGTCATCCTACTGCCAGACTGAGAAGTCCATTGGCAGGATGAATTTTGTAGTGAACTACGTGTCTCCATGCAGAGAAATTTCTCCCCCTTTTAATGGTGATGTCTTTTAATAAGTCATGTTCCCTCTGGGGTCCGTTCTGGTTCCACTGAAGTCAGGCTTTGCCATCAACTTAAATAGGACCAGGTTTTAGCTATTTGTGAATAAGTCCAACAGTTTGTTGTCATAACCATGTTCTTGAAGGACCCAGCAATTACCTCTGTTAACAGCAATAGATGACATTCAATCTATTAGGTACTTGAATTTCTGCATTACCAAACCTGTAACATTTCTTAATTATAGTCTCTTCAATTTACATGAATTTTGAAACATCAGTAAATTACATCAATAAATTACATAATAGTTCCAGAACTTGAGATATGAAAGCTTAGGTAGCCTGAAGTGTAATTACAAGATGAAAGTAGCCTAAACACATTTAGCTCCTGCCAAAATATTCAATATTTCTTTGACTAAACAGCAGCGTCAAGGATTTTTTAACAATTTCAAACATAAATTAACACTTAAAGGACCGGAGAAGCAAAGACTAACATCACTGGAAGGCAAAGGAATGCAGTGCAGGCTGCTCACGTGGTGCAGGAAAAATTTCACAAGCCATTGCAGTGTCTGATCTGTGGTTTTATTTCATGTGGCTCCAATCTGTAGAATTAAGCAATCATATCTGTGGTCTTGCTAAACATGCTAATGCAGTTGGTTGGCTTTGTTATGACTTACCCTTTTTTGTCACAGCATTGCAAAGTGCCTCACCCTAATTTAAACCATCTGGACAAGGATCATGTCATACTTGGAAAGAAACCAATCAAACAAGACATAAGAGGGTGGGCAGGCCTCACTTGTTTTAACAAACTTTAAGAAAACATTTCTAAGGGGATATTCCAGAAAAACATGCTTACCCAGAGGCCTTGGAACAGATGTTTCAGCTCATGGATTATATTGCTTCTCAGTTATTGTTATAGAACTCGTATAGGTATAACTAACTCAAACAAAGTTTAGAATTACAATGACCTTCTTGTGCTTTTACTGCAGTTCGTCTGTTTTCTGGTGAGAGAGAGAGATTCGCAGGCCTTGACAGTGAGCACAATCCCTCTCACCTTCACACACCTTTTACAGGTTATTCAGTCAGCTAAAGTATCATTATCAGTTCTGCCTGTGGGTATGATCTTGTGCTTTGTTAGCTCAGTACAAATGTCCAGTAATCCTCCCTGTGTTTCTTCTCTTTAGATGTGTACACTCGGGTGAAATGTGAAGAAGAAAATGTGGGGGAACCCCATAATCCCAACACTAAAGGTTTGTTTTAGTTCAGTAGGTGTGGAAACAGACCATTACAGTGAACTTTCTGCCACAAGCACTGTAGAGTTGTTTGTGCAACTGACATGTGCCCTTCATAACGGTGGTTTCCCAGTTAATTTCTCTGCATTCATTCTCATTCAATAGCTTTTTAAGAGTAGTTTCAAGATCCTGTGCATCTACTTATATGACTTAACTCAGTAGCTATATTAGGAGAGGAGTTTAATCAACCAAAGCCAGTGGGTATCACTTACACAAGGTCCATATGAGACTAATCAACATATAGAAGTGATGTAAAGGCACTTGGAGATGAATTCCTTTGCTAATTTTGCTTCTACCTTCATGCAACAGGTTCAGACCATTTATTCTCTTCATTGGCTGTAAAAGTAGGCTGATACTTAAATATTCTGAGGGCTATTCATATCAATATTGTAAAGCACTTTGATCTCCTCTCATGAAAAGGGTCCTAAAAGTGCAACATAGATCGTTAAAGCCTAAACTCCTTATCAGTGTATATGTGATTTCTTTTAATTGGTGTTGTGCCCAGTGTCACTTCCTGGAAACAAATTGATACTGTCCCTTGAACATTTTGGTGGGTCATAGCCATATGTAAGAAATTGATCTATTTCTCCAAGGTGACTGAAGTAATATATTGCTCCTGCCTTTGTAGACCCCTTGTGGAAGCTGACGTTTTCAGGTCTTCAGAGCAATAGACAATTTAGATCACTGTGAAAATGACCTGGACCTAAAATCTGCTTGAGACTGATTTTATAAAACAAAAGATTAATACTTGAAAGGGACATTGTACAAAAAAAATACATGGATAATGAGCAGTTGCCTGCTGCTTGTCCATTTGTTACCATAGGTACTGCCACAGTATTTGCATCTGATACCTGTTTAGTCAAAGCAACCAGAAAAGAAGCATAAGAAATAAGATTTAGGCAACCAGAATAATTCAAATTGTTTATTCATAATACAATATTTTAATTTTATGTAGCATCTTTAATTCCTAAGCATAGCATAGGAGTTTCCAAAGTTTCAAATATATGCACTAGATCCAATTCTCCCCATGGCTGAAGAGCAGACATACTTCTAAAGTTAAACAAGAAACATCTTAATAGAGCTCAGCAATATTACTCCTAAGTTTCCATACAGCATGTAAAAATGAAGTCTGACCAGTTAAAACTCCAGAAGGAGGCAGAACATGAATGCTCATACTGGAAATGGTAGCATAAGAATGATGTTGTAGCCGTGATGTTCCAGGTATTACAAGAGAGGCAAGGATTTCTTAGGGTGGTATCATTTATGGGACCAACTGCATAGCTGGGATAGAGTAACTCTATCTTCAAGTGCCTATAATGTATGTGCACAATCCTCAAAATTTAGGTCACAGGCAAAACCATATCATATAAGTGAGCTAGCTATTCTTTCTGACCTTTCAGACCTAAAATGTATGCATCTACTTTGGCATCAAATAATTCTGTTTGTATTCTTAACAAGTAACTCTATCCCAGCTATGCAGTTGATCCAATAAAATAAGAAATCCTTGCCTCTCGTGTACTGGAAATGACATGCAACTCTAACTTAAGAGTGTCTTGGGAGCAATCAGTCAGGAGAACGACCTTGGGTTTATCATTTGCCTAAAAGATGGTCCCTCCACTTCCACAACCCCACCTAACACTGTACCAGGGCATTGGTTCAGTGCCTACTGCCTAGGTCCTGATCCAGGAAAGCAGTCCATAGCTTAACACAGCTGAACAGTGCTGGCCGGAAGCCAGTGTCAATGCTTAATTCAGTCAGAAGATTGGCATTTAATGTATTAATTAAGAGAATGTGTTCTGAAAGTCATCAGAATAGATGGTTTAGATTATCTCAAATGACACAAAATAATAATTGAAAGAGAAAGGAGCTGATGTAAAGCAATCTTGCTTGTAACTGTTCAGTTATAGAAGTTGTGGAACAAATTTGTGAAGGGGGAGGGAGCATACCTGCTTATGAGACAAGTGGCCTTGGAGTCTTGGTGACTTGGTTGGGAGGAGATAGTAGTCATGCAGGACACAGAATAAAACTATAGAAGTGCACAGATGAGGTATTTTTGTCAAGTGGCTTATTGAGGAAAACATTCGGCATAGATGAACTTTCATCTCCTCATATTACACTATACTCTAAGGGACTGTGCTGTGTTTTCGAGTAGAGATTACATTGGTTGGTCACTTCTGCTTTGGTTAGTTGCACAAACTCAAGCTTCCATTTGTCATGGGCTCATTCAAGCTTTCCTTTCAAAATCCTCCTATTTAATGCCACACGCATTCTAGTGGGATTCAGCTCATTAGGAGGAGAATTCCCGTAGTCCCTTCTTAACTAGTATTGGATTTTTAACTCTTTTTCTCTTCTTTTCAGTCAAATCACACTGTCCTGGGTCAAATTTCTCTCTGCTGTTTTAATATATAATTAATTAATTGTGAGTAATATGGAAAATTATACTTTTTTTGTAGGAGCTTTTAGCTTCTTATTTACATAAAGTTCCATCTGCATCGATCGTTATTCAGTAGGCTAGCTTGACTTTGGACTTTACCTGGGCCATTTGACAAGTCAACTTAGAGGTAAAAAGCCATATGTCCCACTCCTGGTCAGCTATAGATTTCATACTTTTTATACTGTACCTCTGGCTCTCAAACACGCGCACTTATTTTTGTAGGTTCTTCCTGAATGCTTGTCATTATTAATCTGCATTGAACCAATTTTGCCTCAGTGAAGAGTTTTTAGACATTTAAAGGTCTTTTTTCTACCTTCATTCTCATTATTTACTGCTTCCACTGCCATCCATTTCTAACACTGTTCTTTGCTTTTTATTTCTGGAGCCAAATCTCCACTTATTCTGTAACTGCCACACCTTCCACGTTGACAGTAACCCCAGATATGGCATTCAGTCAAAGATACTTTGTGAGCACAACTTTGTCATTAGGAAACTTGCAGATGGATTCTGGAAGATGGTTCTTACTTTCTTAAGGCTGGGACTCTACATGTCTATAGCACCTTCCCTCTATGCGGCTCAAGCACTTTAAGAATTCTTGGTTTTATGTAAACCCCTGCAAAGGTAACAATGCTTTCTTCATTTCACTTTGGAGACTTTGCAGCACTTCTAGTTGAAAAGGAGAATATTTTTTGATTTACACATTCTTTAATGCTAAAATAATGACACTTAAAAAAACCAAACTGCTTGCACCTTTTAAAGCAGGACAATCCACTAAAAGATATTCCTAAAGATAAAGTTAAATTAGGCTAAACCTCCTGATTCATTTCTAATTTCATTTACACAGGCAAAACCGAGGACTTATTCTCTTGATGTCAGTGGATTTACATCAGAAGGAGGCCTATTGTGTTCATGTCATTTTTAGAATATAAGACATGGCACTATAGTGCACCATCACATGCTCTGCCAAATTTTAATAGCATTTCTTGGCAACTGGATGAAACTAGATAAGATTGAAGTTCCAATAGGGACACTGTAATGGTTTAAAATGTTTATACTTGATATCTTCAACAGATACTGGATTCCCCAAAGAAACATTTTCAGATATAATATGCAACCCTGTAAAGACCTAATTGCCATGGAGCCCATGTGTTGGGCACAATAGCTCAGAATGAGAAGCCAGAGTCCCTTCTAGTTAGTAGCTGTTTTAAATGACAGCTCAAGTTTAATATCAATGCATACAGCACACATGAAAAGGCAGTGGTTTCTGGTCCCTGGAGTTAACTGTTTAGTTTTGTTTACACCTTTTTTGTCACTAACTTTCCTATTTGACCCTCTTTCCACCAGCAGAATATCCACTGGGAAAGATCATGAGGCTTTGAATGCAATCTTAATCCTTACTCAGGCAATGCTAATTGGCTTTAAAGGGCAGATTTTCTAAGTCGGAAGGGAAGACTTATACCCTACCTAAAGCCCATAAGTTTGCCCTTTCATAACTGGATCTGGCTTCAGTGATTCCATAAGGAAGATTGGAATGGCTGGATGCTTTTTGTCTGTGTGAGATCATGAAGTGCCAGTTGAGTTAAATCCCTAAACAGCCATGAACAGAACTTGCCCCGGAGTTACCACTGCTATATTATTGCTGATAACTGCAGCAGTGTATCTTCAATAAACTTTTTCAAGTCAATGAGCAAAGAGCACCCCTCTTGATCCCAATCTCAGTCTTGATCTCAGTCAGACTCTCTCAGCCTGCTCCTCTCTTCAGTTAAAATAACTTTTGGGAAGCACTTTGATTAGGGTTAATTACTCACCAGCTGTCTCCACAACATCTGGTCTTAACAAGGAACTGGAGAAGATGAAGTATAGTTTAGAGAATTATTCTAAGAAAGGGGTGGATCTTTAGGATGAGAATTAAAGAAGAAAATTAAACTAACTGAGGTCCTCCCTCTTTGAAGATTTGAAAGATCCCATAGACTGTTTCATGTGTGGGAGTTCGCCATCGTCTCCTTTGCAGAAATACCCTTCCTCCTGGATTCTGTATTGAGATTTGTTGCCATTGTCCACCACAAAAGTAATTGTTTTTCAGGAAAGGTAGTAACTGGGGATTGCTCAGGGGAAGGGCTCGGCATAAATACCAAACCCTGATGTAGTGGTTATTCTGGGATGTAGCTTCTGCTAATTCACTCTCATGTGCTAACTGGAGGTGCTTCAGTGTAAGCACACAATCCTCAAAATTGAGGCCAGAGGCAACACCGTGTCATATAAGCGAGCTGGGTTTTTTTTCAAACCTAGAACATGTGCATCTACTTTGGCATAAAACAATTCTATTTGTTCTTAACAAGTGCCAGAAAAATTAGCCCACCTCAACCTCTACTTATGCATCATTATCCTGAAGATGATGGTGCATAGAAGCAAGTATGTTTCTTACTATAGTCTTCCAGAGCTGAGACTTCCTAAGAATTTGATGAGAGACCTAAGATTGAATTTTAAGACCAAAAGAAGCTCCACTTTTTTTTCCTGTTTTGCTTAAATATTTGATAACATTTGTTTTCAATAAGTTCTGTGGAAAACTTTGCATGTTGCATAGAAATATTCTGGCTGGAGAAGCCACTTGTGGTAAAGTGATGTGATTAGAACTGGATATTTGAATCGCATGTTTTAGCTATGCATCACATGAAATAAAAAATAAGCTCCTTTTGGTCTGTCTGGATTTCTTTGTGACACCTGCAGATGAAGGGGGAATCACCTTAAAAATCTTCTTGGTGTACATATAAACATTCAGGGACGTTAGGGGGAAGGTAGAGTTAAAAATGGCCATCTGATCTTAGGTAAGTCTGGATGGAGGGCTAGTGGGCAGGGATCTTGCCAGGGTCAGGGAAAGCAAGGAGGCTCCAAGGAGCAAGCCAGCCCCTGGCACTGGGAGGACCAGGGGGCTAGTGGGGTCCATGGGTAAGGTTAGAGGAATCAGGGGAGCATTGAAGGAGCTACTGTGGTTCCCCAGGGGGCTTGGGGATTGTGGGGGAAGCAGGGTCTA
>NW_017728924.1:14241844-14252258 GCF_001723895.1 Crocodylus porosus | reverse complement strand
GCTCTGTCTGCCACTTTTGGGACCAGGTGCTATTTTTAGCCCCTCAACCTCACTCAAGCCCAGATGCACAACTCCCCCAAGAGAACCCTGCCACATCCTTCCCACTCCTCCTGCCCCCCTTCACCCTGAATTACTTCCTCAGCTCCCAGCACTGCTGAACACAAGTAAAGCTGGCACCAGGAGCGGGTTGCGAGATGTGGGGTTTGGCAGGCTCAGGGGGGATGACAGGGGGAGAGGGACTGGACATGCCAGATGGTAGAAAAAGGGCTGCTCTGGGGCTGTGCTAGGAGCCCTACAGAAGTTCAGTTAGATTGGTCTCGCCATACCCAATCTAAATTAAACTATCTCTGAGGTACAGAGGACTTAGATCAGGTCATCCATTTGCCGACCTTTCTAACCCTCCTGAACTTATGTAAGGTTCACACTTAGATTGACTGAACTAATGATCAAAATGTACGATCTACACCTGAGCCAACTAGATCAAGTGGCCATTTTTAACCTCTTCCTAAGCTCCCTGAACATCTATATGTATGCTTAATGTTAGCCAGCGACTGCAAATTTAGTCTGAAGCGCATTAGTTGAAGAGCAGTGAAGTTGGTATGGTCCAGTCCCCTCTTGTTTTATACCCTGTATATAGATACAGCACAATGTGGAACGGTCGCACCCCAATCAACCTCATGACCAATTAACTTCAGATTGTTTCTGCAGTATGGTTTCCTCCTTGCCTTTGAAGTTCTAGAAAGAGTTCTTGCTCCTCTTTGATCAGGAAATCCCTTGCTATCTGTAAGCACTTGAAAAAAATACCTGTCTAAATTCACTTGCAGTTTGGTCCTAATTAGTGTGGTCGTATCCTGCCTCAGGCAAGGGGTTGAACTTGATAACCTATAGATAGGGACATACTTAATTTGCGGTGACCTACTTAATTTGCAGAAACTGAAACCCAGGACTGGCCACGAAATCCACAAACAGGGAAAAAAAACCTTAAAAAGAATAATATGCTGGCTCCCCAGTGGAAAACAGCAGTTCTTGCTGTCGGGAGGGGAGGGCACTGGCTGGCAGGGCAGCAAAAAGGGTAGCAGACAAGATGATAGCTGCCTGCTCATCCCTCCTCCTCCCTCTGGGTCCTGCCCACCAATCAGTGCAGAGGGGCGGAGCCACATGAAGGGCAGCCGCCAATCAATATAGCAACCATCCCCTCATCCCTCCTCCCCACTGGGACCTCTCCAGCTACTTCTCTGTTATTCTCTGTGATTCAGCATTGCTCTTGTCTATAGAAGACTTGGGCCTTCAGAGATACTAGCCCAGATCTTTACTCCAGCAGTAACTTAATTTAACAATTAAAATATGGGGATGTTATAAGCTTGCTGTGCTGTGACCTCACAGTGAATGACCAGCGGTTAGCATGATATAGTCCACGGTCCAGGTCAGGGCCAGAGCCAGTGGACCCCCAGCCTGTGGAGCCAGGGTGTTCAGTGGTGTTCCACCAGCGGGGGACTTGGTCCACACCATGACCAGGCAGCAGGGACAGGTTATGGCAGCCAGGCCAGAGGCACCAGACTGCATTGGACCTGAGCCAGGTTGTTCCCATCCACTGCTACAAAACGTTGCCAACTGCTGTCTCAGATATTTATTTATCAGTGTCTTGTACACGGAGGCAGCTTTCTCACTGGGAATAGGAAAAACACTGATGTTCTGGGGCACAGTAGAGCTCTACTTCTCAATAGATTTTTTTTCCTTGTTTCAGGCATCTGAAACAGGATGATGTTTTATAAAGGTTATACTTAAAGACATCAAGCTATCTTGAAAATTATTTATACTAGAGGAGCTAAACTCATTTTTAAGGTAGGAGCACTTCTGTGTGTGTACGTTATAGCTGTTAGTTGACTGAAACAAAATGTATATGGTAATTTATCTAGCAATAACAGCAAAGAACTGGACATCTGCTTTCTTCTGGAAGCAAAGCTGAGACTTCATAAGTTCCAGTGCTGCCATAAATAAGAACAGTTTAGTCTTCATTAGTTGTCAATATTATTTACTTTTCAGTAGGACAAATATTAATTTTAGAATAGCTACTGGTTCTTAGTTAGTGTATCTCTAACTTCTAATCAAACTTCCTGAACGTTGGGACCTGTTCTTTTTTACTATTTTATCCAAATTTTGATTTGGTACTAAACATAATTATATGGAAGATAAGGCTGGTCTTCAAATATTGCCTATTATTTAAAGCTGTCATGCCACTGAATGAGAATCGCACAAGATGCTGATGTTGCATTCCTGAGCAGTGAGAGATCTTCAGGTCTTTTATTAAAATACATAGGAGGAATCATGCCCTATGACTTTCCTACTAGACCAGCCTATACAGCCTCGTTCAGATCTGTGGTTTTCTATGCTCCAAAAAATGTATAACTCTGTATACTCAGCCCCTAAAGCTTTGAGAGCTGGCACTTGTGATTTATCTTAAAAGAACCTCCTCCTTCAAAATGGAAGGATAAATCCCACAGAGGCTATAGGCCTTCAAGATAAGAGCTACTTATCTTCACCCACTACTCATGAGAAACCTCATAAAATTTCTGGCTCTCAATCCTAAAAGCTTCCTCCAAAATTTTGAAAGTGTTTCCTGGGCACCTCATCCCATACCACTCAAGTTTTATGAAATTTACCTTGCCTATCTTCTGATATCATTTTTACTATGGGTGGACCTATAATTTTGAAAAATGGGGTGCAGATGGTTAGGTGCATCATTACATATAACACGATACATATTTTTTCCAGTTAAAAAGAAACTAGAAGCTTTAATAATATGTTGGGGCCTTGGGGCTATTTAAGATTGAAGCAAAAACAAATATAACTTCATCAGACTAAATTAAAGATAAATCTGCAGGGCTGTGAAACAGGAGCTTCAGGAGCAGCTGACAGTGGAACTGCAGAACAGAGGAAAGCTGAAGTGGTGAAACATCAATATTAAACAGAAGAGAGGGTCATTAACACCCATGGAATGAAGTGTTTTGAAGGTAGGTTATAATGATTCTTTTAGTAAATTAACTCCCTCAACACTGCTTGACTTGAAATGTTGCTGCCACTGGTAGGCAGTTGGTTTAAAACTTTGGGCGGACCAGAAATCGAAGGGGGGCAACTGCGCCAGTGCATCCCCCTTGGATTTGCCCCGATCTCTACTGTTATGATATCCTTGATACTGAGATCTGTGCAACACTTTTTATCAGTGCTGATATTGTTGGTATCCATCTCTTCTTTGGTACTGGTTCTATTCAGTCACCAGTGATGACCTCTTCTACATATGCTCTGGTACCATCAGCTTTTATTTGTTGGTACTCATAATGCATATGTTGGGTTCACTGGTAAAAAATAGCTTTACAAGCTCTCCTCATACCAAAGCTTTACCTTACTACAAAGGATTGTTCTGTAGCTTTGATTCCATACTGATTTACTCATCCCTTTCAATCTCTAGGAATCAACTCCAAGCAGAGCAATGTACTCTAATCAACACCTTCTCTCAATCTCCAAACAACATTCTGGTACTGGATCAGGCTTGTTCAACTCCAGATAATTATAAATCTTTTTCAATTCAATGAGAGGGTGGCAGTGATTCTTGAAATTCCCACTGAGAAGAAAAAGGAAAGAGGCCTAAGTGTCTTGATCTCATCAGCAGGGAGTATATTCATCAAGGTGGTGGGGTGGGGGGATTTCAAATTTTTATATCTAGCTATTAATAAACATTGGGGTGCAGAAAATTAATTAAAACCATCTTAGCTGAAGGCCAACAAGCCTGAAAAACCTCAGAACATCTGTTATTCTGTGGGTAAATAATGTATTTTACTAAAAATTGTGATTCCTTTGACTTCCATATTGTGGGGCTGAACTGACAATCATATGATGCATGCATGCAGCCTTGAGAGGATATATGGCTTTTATTAACGCTCACTTAGTGAAGCAGAGTGACCACCCAGTCTCATGGCAGAATAGGTGCTTGTAGTGTACTGCTTCCATGTAATCATGGAACATTAGGCTACAGAAACGTCATTAGCTACATTCAGCCTGGGATCTATATCTCTGATATCTATGCAGAGATATCTATATCTGTTCTACATATCTACCAATGCAAAGAGCCACAACCAGAACTCCAAATCTGGACCCTCCTGTATTTTGGCTAAGTTCAGATCCAGACAGTATAACTGAGCTTTCATGTTATAAAAGACAATACCAAAACCCTAAATGAGACCAGCCATTTGGATCTGGAGCCAACTTCATGACTTGAGCCACTTCCATCCCATACAATCATGTACAGGCTAAAATATTTAACTGTTATAAAGGTGCATGAGCCATATGTATATTTGTTGGTATTTATCTACTGACTGGAGTTCTATTTAGCATTACCTTAACCCTTTCCTAAGTTCCCCCAACATGCCTCAGTACCTTCTCTTTAGTTGCAATGACCTTTGCTGCTTCCCTAGACTGAACTCTCTCCGCTCTCCTGGCCAGATCTCAGAACCTAGCTTTAGAGTTTGGTTTTCAAAGTGGGTGCATTTTGGATAAAGTGGAAAGAAATGGAAGGAATGTTCAAAGATATTGCAACCATGTGTCATTTTCTGAGGTCCTTACAGTGTATGCCTGACTAATTATTGCTTAATTATAAGCCCCAGGGATCATGCTTTCCCCTTGTTGGGAAAAAATCTTATATGGACTGCCAAGAAACATCAGATTTTCCATTCCAGCTGTTTTCTAATTAAGTAGCCACATCAAGAATACTCAGCTGCACTTCAGGGTGTTTGTCCTTTGTTTTATCCCTTCAGTACAGAGTCAAATAGAACCTCCACTGCTTCTCTGTCAGTCTTGAAATGTTCTGGTATCTAGCAACAATGGAGAGATGCCATTAGAAGGCGATGTCTGCCTTTTTGCACCTCAGAATGTTGTCACTTTGCAACTGAGAGGGAAATACATGGCTTGAAAGGAATACAATGGAAACGTACATTATATAATCACCCAAAGGAACGCCAAACTCTGCTGCATAATAGTGATGATTTTTAGGTAAAGATAAGTAAAAGAACATTGTACTGGAAATCTAGTCCTTCTATATTTGCGTTTCAGATATCCCAGAAATATTTTCTGGCTCCCGGTACTGATTCAGGGGCCACAGTTTTTTCAGAACAAGTAGGAAAGGGGGTGGCAGAAGTAGCATAGCTGTAGATAAAATAGGTGGTCACATGGGTATCCAGTTTTTAAGTCCTGTTGCAGTAGAAGAACTAAGACTATGGAAATGAGCTACTTGATCACAACAGAGTGCAGACTTCTGCTCACCTGTTTTTCATTTTGTACTCAGCCATATTAAAATGGGATAGGGTTTGGGAGATGCTGTAAATGGAAGGCCAGATGGGCTGCTGAAGTGGAGAGCTAGAAACAGAGAATCATGTGGGCTGGATCATCAGGCTCAAAGGGTGGTAATCAGTGACTCAATGTGTAGTTGGCAGCCAGTATCAAGTGGGGTGCCCCAAGGGTCAGTCCTGGGGGCCAGTTTTGTCCAATATCTTCATCAATGACCTGGAAGATGGCATACAGTGCACCCTCAGCAAGTTTGCAGATGACACCAAGCTGGGGGGAGTCGTAGATATGCTGGAGGGTAGGGCTAGGATTCAGAGAGACCTAGACAAATTAGAGGATTGAACCAAAAGAAATCTCCCAAGGTTCAACAAGGACAAGTGGAAAGTCCTGTATAGTCTGGGGGCTGACTGACTGGGCTCTGCAGAAAAGGACCTGGGGTTTACAGTGAACAATAAGCTGAACATGAGCCAACAGTGTGCCCTTGTTGAAAAGAAGACTGGCAACATAATGGGATGCATTGGTAGAAGCATTGCCAGCACGTCAAGCAAAGTGATTATTCGCCTCTATTCAGCACTGGTGAGGCCACATCTGCAGTCCTGTGTCCAGTTTTGGGGCCCCCACTACAGAAAGAATGTGGGCAAATTGGAAAGAGTCCAGCAAAGGGCATCAAAGATAGTTCAGGGGCTGGGATGCACCCAAGTTATGAGGAAAGGTTTGAGGGGACTGAGCTTATTTAGTCTGGAGATGAGAAGATTGAGAGGAGATTTTAATGGCAGCTTTCAAGTACCTAGGGGAGGGGGTTCAAAAAAGGATGGAGTTGACTGTTCTCATTGGGGCAGATGACGGAACAAGGAGCAGCGGTCTCCAGTTGCAGCAAGGGAAGTTTAGGTTAGAAATTAAGAGCAACTTTCTCACAGAAGGATAGTAAAGCACTAGAACAGGCTGCCAAGAGAGGTGGTGGAATCTCCATCCTTGGAGGGTTTTAAGACCTGAGTAGACAAAGCCTTGGCTGGGATGATTTAGTTGGGGATGGTCGTGCTTTGAGCAGGGGGTTGAACTAGATGACCTCCTGAGGTCCTGTGCAACCCTAATTTTCCATGGTTCTGTGATTCTATAAATGTATATTGCAACCAGCAAATCAAATAAACTTATAGCAGGTTGTCTTTGTCTTGAGTGTATGTGGCAAAATGTGACCTTTTCAGGCCAACAAAACATAAAACCAAAACTGAAGAAGCATAGCACATAACATTTGAGGCCACTGCAATTGCTTGAAGTTGGTGTTTCACAGGGATCCAACTAAGAAGAAACTGCCGGGCTGTGCTGGAGTCTAGTTTATTCCAATGGGCGAAGAATCATCAATATTGTCCTGATTTCCTGGAACAAAAATGCAGAAAACAGCTAGTTTGGCAGATTGTTCTCTCCAAAGGCAAAAAATCCTTATAGAACCTCATCAATTAGTGACATCACCTCTTTGGCATATTTGCAGATAAAGGAGAGTCCTCAGCATCTTTAAAAATTAGGAAGATGGTCAAGAAGCTTTTTCATTTTTCTCTGCTTTATGATCTCTTGGGATAAGAAAAGTATCTGCAGTTTTCTTTTTCCTCAGAAATATAATTTTCTTCACTCTGAGGCCTGTCAAAGATAGCTGGACCTTAGATGCAGCTAATTAATGCGGTAATCAAAAGAATGATTTTCTTCATATTTTTTGTTTGTTAACAGGACAAATTTATTTTAGTGGTTTCTCTCCCAGAGAAAACCAGATAATATCTCTGAGAAACAGTGTCTAAACAGTGTCCAGGCCAAACTGGTTTGAGGGAGATGACAAAATATGCATTGATTTGGGGCTCGCATGCAACTTTTTCATATATAATATAACAAAACAGGATCGTTGAAAGGAATTCCTCCTGCAATATCATTTTACAGAAAGAGTCTTGCATTAGAATGAAGAGCTGCATTATCTCACTCTTACCAGAGATAGTCATAGTTCATTGACTCACTTCTTCTGTCCTCTTTTCTGTTCGGATGAGGATTCCTATTACCACTGGTTTTGGCAGCAAGAGTACTGTCCTTTTCTCTGTGTTTTATTACTTCTTTGAATGTTTTATAACAATAGCCTGTCTTCTTCTGGGGAATCTAGACATCTTGCATCAGTCAAATCTTCATATAGCCTAATAGTATGATGAAGCTTCACAGCAATATGAGAAATCTAGCTTTGTTTTGGAACATTTTAGAAAGGGCTGGATGACTCCTACTGCAGTTTATTACGATTCTGACCTTTCTATCTGAGCTGATCATCTGTAAGCCCTAGGAAGGAATGTTACTTCCTCTAAGTTCCCCAGTCAGGGTCCAGACACTAAGTTACATATTCCTGTGGAAGTTCTTCTGAAAATCAGGGCACTGATTTAGGTGTACAAATATAGCATTAGAAGCCTAACCTCTAAACTCTTGGCTGAATATCTCCCTGCTGGTGCAAAGAAAAGCATCAGTATTAATCACAAGACCCATGACAAAGTTGCCTGAAAACGGTGGTCTTGCGTTCAGCCTTGGTCCAAGGGTAGGTAAGGATGTGGACCAACATTTAAAGTAATTCTTAATCCAGGTACTCTTCACTCTTCAAGCTGGTCTTACTGTTTATCTCCTTGTGTGCAAGCTGCGCATGAGTAGTTTGTACAGTGTCATACCCCTTTTATTCCTGAGTTATTTTTAATAGCATGAGCAGAAAGTTTAGTCTCAGGAATCAGCCACTATTCCTTTTTAAAGAAAAATATTAAAGGGTCTGATCTGGCTATGAAGTAAAATTTGTGGCAGAAGAGCTGGTTCTCATTTTTTTTAAATAGCCACTTTAATTTAAAAGGGAATGGTCTGTGAGAGAGAGAGTGTATACAGATCCAAAAGCACTTATTTTTTTTATAATAAACAAATTGACCCAATTATATAATTTTTAAAAATGTGTAAAACATGCAATTTCTCTGGTTAACTCTGTCATTAGCATTTATAGCTGAGTCCCTGGAATAAGGGAGTTTTTCTTGAAATGCTGACAGATCCTTCACTCTACAGTGGAGGAATGGCAGTGCTAGAATTAAAAATGCCAACATTAATCATCAGAGCAGCTACTTTGCCATCAGGAAGTGGTGACAGCAATCCAATATTTCCTCTAGGGTATGCCAACAGACTGTTCTCTAACCCCACCAGTGATTTTAATGTCTCTTTTGATATGTAGCCTCTCTCAATCACCTAATAATAACAGCAGCAGGACATCTGCCCTATATGCTGCAGTTTGCTGTAGTTAAAACTTGTCATGAGCTTGGGCCCTGTATGTTCAATTATTTCTTTCTTGGAAATCCCAGACTCTGTCTTGGGATGTAGAAATATATTTAAGAGGTTAGAATGGAAGTAGCTGCATCTATTACATCCATAGTGTTGTAGAAAAACCAAACCACCTTTCAGCAAGTGCATCTAGAAATAGGTTGGCACCCCGGTATTCACTTCAGCTTTCAGTGCTTAATTTTCATAGGTCTGACTTCTACAAGTGCTGGTTTGAGCCCCATCCTAGGCAATGTTTCCTAGCAGGCAGCAATATCTTAGTCCTTGTCCCAGCTCTGCTTGCTGGGTAAACTTAGACAAGTTCTTCCACTTCTCAGCCTCACTGTTTGTAAAAGGGGATAATGATAATGACCTCCTCTGTCGAGTGCCTTTTAGCCTACTGAAGATCAGTGTCTGTGCCAGGTAGTAGTATTGTTGCTGTTGCTCCTTGTTTCAGTGCTCAGAATGCAAAGCACATCTATATTTTACATCCCACTATCACACCGTGAGTATGGCTCCGCCCTACAGTCAGAGTCTCCCCAATTCACCTGCCACAACTTGATAGTATATGTAATGAGAGAAGGGGTTCAGTGGTGTTTTCTTCCCCTTTTGCCCTGGCGACAGCGGTACTCATGGATACGCTGTGGTGTTCCCTGGGCTCCACCTCCCCTGCACCCCATCCACTCACCAACTACTCAGGTATTCTGGTCTTCATCCTGACGTTATGTCAACCCCCCCTTGACAGTGGGGTACAGTGTTGACTATAATAATCTGGTCCGATACCCAAATAAAGATGACACCTGGAGCTTCAGCCCCTAGCCTCGGGGCCCTGGCCACCAGTTCCAGGTGCCCTCTCCTAGAAGAGCGCCTGCTTGAATTCCCTTATCGCTGAGGGGCTGGAAACTGCCCATCCACAGCCTGATGCCAGCCACCGCTCCCGCTCCTCTGCCACAGGGCAGTGTCTGTGGAGTTACTGTTGCCAGTGCACGGAGCCTCTCTCTATCCAGCATGCTCCCAGCCACCCTCCCCCTCCTTGCCAGCTTCCAGCAGGGTTTTTAAATTCCCCATGGTGGCAGCTCCAGCTGCCATAATCAGCTGGCTGCCGCCCCACCCAGCAAGCAGATGCTTAAAGAGCCAGCGAAACTCTGGCTTGCGCAGCTCCTGCTCTGCCCCTGCCTGCTCAGGAGCTGAGTACCCCAGGGCATTGGGAATGCCAGGGGTTGCCCCCAGTATTCCCAAGGCCTGTGGGGTTTCTCGCCACCACACACACTGTGCACTTCTGCAGCCTAAGGATGCAAGACAAATGGGATTTATAGAGGCTATAAAAGTAGTCCCTTTTGCACCACAGAGTCCAGCTTTATGGGCTTTATTAGAGGTGGCAGAGTCTTTCCAGTAGCCTGGGAAGGCAAAATCCCTCTTCTTAGCTCCATGAAATCTTCCTTGTGCCAAACTGAGTAAATTGGGAATGGGGTATGAGTGGGAGGGAGATTTGAATCTACGATTTAGATTTAGAACTACATTTTTTTGCTAGCATTCAGTAATATAAACCAGTTAATTCCTAGTCTTGTCCATCTGTGTGGCTGTTAGTACTCACTTCTACAACCACCTTCTTACTTCTATTAAACCTCAGTTCTTCAAGTAAGACTATTCTGTTCATACCTCCAAATGAGTCTGTCCTTGAAAGTCTTGAGAGTCCAGAGGAGAGCCACGCGCATGATCAGAGGTCAGGAAAACAGATCTTACGATGACAGGCTGAGAGCCATGGGACTCTTTAGCC
>NW_017728924.1:14240416-14241833 GCF_001723895.1 Crocodylus porosus | reverse complement strand
CTTCAAGAGTAAATTGGATGCTTATCTTGCTGGGATCCTATGACCCCAGCTGACTTCCTGCCCTTTGGGCAGGGGGCTGGACTCAGTGATCTCCCGAGGTCCCTTCCAGCCCTGATGTCTATGAAATCTATGAAAGTCTATACCTGAAAACACTGTTAGTATTAATGAACGTTATATGCACAAAAGGAAGAAAATACTGTTGTTTGTGTGTAGGGACAGAAATCTCTGCCGCTTGCAGGTAAAGGCTGAACAGAACAGTACCAACACTTCCTGAACTTTTGTTATATAAGATACAATAATTGTTAATCATGTTAAGCCATTTCTTTACAGCTCTTTCCTCTCATAAACTCTTTGTAAAACCAGCAGCGTACAACTAACTAATGATACATTCTAAAATCCTCAATAAATATAAAAGACTCTGTGTCTTTGCTTTTAAGTGGGTGCACCTATGCATGTGCTTTACTGTGGAGTTGACTAATTAGCTCCATAATAAAATGTCACAGCCTACATGTGCCAGTATTAGGGCCCGGTAAACTAATTAACTCCACCATAGGATAGTATTGTCAGGGACAGTACTATGTTATGGCAGAGTACTTTAATGAGCTGAAACACATGTGTAGATACTGACTGGGCATGTTAACTGTGCCTGATCAGCCCAGCCAGTTGTGGGCCTGTGCCGTCCCAGCCCAAATTGCTACTGTCCTGAGCACACATGTAGATGCGAAACCCAGGAGCAGTTGACTCCGACACAGACAGCACCGAAGGTTATGGTGCCACATTAATTGCACATGTAGATATGCAATTTCCTCAGAGGTGGTTCCAGGGCGGGAGTAGACATGCACAGGTGTACTTGCATCCCCCCTCCTTTGATTCCTGGTCCACCCAAAGTTTAAAACCAACTGCTTGGCTGTGATAGCAGAATTTCTAGTCAGGCAGTGTTGAGGGAGTCAATTGAGTTCATGGCTCATTATAATCTACCTGATCCCTTCCTAAACCTCATAGTTTCATAGTTTGCAGGGTCGGAAGGGACCTGAGCAGATCATCTAGTCCGACCCCCTGCCATGGCAGGAAAGAGTACTGGGGTCAAATGACCACTTCTCTTGGAAGCTGGTTCCAGACCCTAGCCGCCCTGACTGTGAAGTAGCGCCTTCTGATATCTAACCTAAACCTACGCTCTGCCAGCTTGTGACCGTTATTCCTGGTCGCTCCTGGCAGTGCTCGGGGAAACAGTGACTTCCCCAATGCCTGCTGGTCCCCCCTGACTATTTTATAACAGGCATGCCTTTGCCACCTTGCGCTGGATGGTGAATTCCAGCAGGCGATGATCGCTGTCGCCCAGGTGGTCGAGCACTCGCAGCCCCCTCACCAGGTCATCACTCGTGACCAGCACTAGGTCCAACAAGGCATCTCCCCTGGT
>NW_017728924.1:14227468-14240091 GCF_001723895.1 Crocodylus porosus | reverse complement strand
TCATGCGTTTCATCCCACCACGTTTCCGTAATCCCCACTATGTCCGGGCTGGTGTCAGCCAGCAGGAGGGTGAGTTCCTCCTGCTTATTGCCCATACTACGAGCATTTGTGTAGAGGCATTTGAGGCCTTCTGTGGGTGTATGTGCTGACCCCCTAGTCCCAGCGTTACCCTGGCCCCTCTCTCTTACCTGTTTGATTGCTTCTCTCATTGGTCTGGGCTGGGCTGTACTCTTTATTCCACAGGTGATTAACAACCCTTTCTTCTTTTTGATGGTCTTGATGTTCTGCCAATCAAGCTAGCCTTTGTTCTACAATTCTGCTGTCCTGTTAGCTGCTCCTGGTAATATGCTTTACAGCCCTGCAGATTGTTTTCAGTTTATTCCAGTTAAGTGCTATTTGTTTTGCTTCAATCTTAAACTAAATAACACAGCCCTAGGCCCCTAGCATATTAAGTAAAGCACCTAGTTTATTGTAACTGGATAAAAATATGTGATGAATGCACCGCACCATCTGCACCCCCCTTTTCAGAATCCTAGATCTACCTATGTAATCCCTACAGCCTGATCTTGACTTAGTCATTAAATTGGCTGGTAGCTTTTAGATGATCATCAACATTCATGAAATATATTTGGGGCTTCCAAAACAGGGGGTTATTTTTAGGTGGTAGACTATGGAGGGAAAATGTATTTAACTATGAATCACAAACTAAGGTAAAACATCCTTATTTAAAGTAGATTTTTAGCGGTTTTTTGCTTGATGAGCATGTGTCTACTACAGGCTGTAACCACAGTGGATTTTTTGCTACCTACACATTTTATTATTTGGCCAGGTTTTAATACATTTTGAATAATGTCCTCATAATGAAGAGGTAGATGATTTGGCAGGAATAACTGTGTCCCTTTGAATACCAGCAAAATGACAGACATATGAGACTTCCTCTGTTCCATGGCTGCAGTTGTAAATGCCTGTATCAGTCACAATCAGCTGAGAAGGTAGTAGAGTACACTTTGCCAAGCCACCCAAGGGAGACCAGCTAAATCAAAATCATCCTTCCTGGTGGGAGAAAATCTTGCTATATTAACTCCACTATGCACTTGAGTTTTATGGACATCTTTCCTACGTAAAGGAGTCCAAGAATTCTGGATTAGCTCCTAAAAAAACTCTTATTAGTCTATATTGTTTTCTGAGGGCTCCAAAAGTCCTTCTCCTGGCAGCAAGGTCAGGCCAGTTTTAATAACTCCAACTCAAAGGCACATAATTGGTTTTTATCTTGTTTATGAAGCAGTGGAAGTTATAGTTAGGAACAGGGGGCTTCTGCAGGGAAGAGTACTAGGGACAGTCGGACATAGGCTAAGGTTTGTTTTACATTCTGAATTAAGCAAACAGTAAATGTGAACATATTTGGATTATTGTAGATGTCTATACAATATATTTTAAAGTCGGCAAACTTCTACTTTTATTTATGAATATATGGTCTGTGTGTATGTGAATATAAAAAAAATAATTTGACCAAGGAATACAGAACTATAGTTAGTGATATTTATGTCTGATGAAACTCAAGTAACAAATCTTCAGTTTGAGGTTTTTATAGTACGGGTGGTTTAATCAAGAATGTTACGTCTAACTGAATGCTTACAAATACAATTTACTTCACTGTTTTGCCAGCTTTTAGTAGCTTTTTTGTGCCACAATCTTCTGGCTGACATGGCTCTAGAGCTCCTTTTAAGTTTGTATCCAAACAATTTTAACAACTTCATCAGTCATAAGTGAATCAGTTGCTGATTTGTGCATGTGTGTACGTGTGTGCATGTGGTTTTTATTCTTTCTACACATTTTCTCTGTCACCTTGATTTCTCTCAACACTCTTAAAAAATAAAAATCACCAAAAGCTAAGAAGTCAAGCACTTCCTTCAGTAGTACTGGCTACACTCCATGTGTAATTAAAATAGTTTATAGTCTGTGTATAACTAGATTCTCAGGCATAAAGACATCCTTCAAAGTAAGTTTATAATAAATAATTTAACTCTCTTATTCAAGTCTTCTTTTTCTTCACCAATTTCTTCCTGAAGAAAACAATGGAGAAGTCCAATATTTTATTATATGAGGGTTTTAAACTGAGCCCTTCCTTTAAGACACAAGAATTATATTTACAGTTTCTTCTCTTTGGAACTCCATGGATTTATGGTGCTTGCAAGCTGAGGTCATATACAACAAGCCCTTAGTCACAGAGCAGTCTGTTTTGACAGTACTAAATGATCCATGCAAGTCACCCTTGCTGTACGAGAATTAAGCAATGTCTCCATGTCAACACTTTGTAAAGAATATGCTAAAGTTAACTTGCATATGCAGGCCAAAGCCCATATCCTTTCAAAAGAGTGACAGTCAAGATATTTTTTGGTGTTCTAAGTGGCTGAGGTCTATGTTAAGATCTTGGCAGCACAGTGCAATGAGTTTTAGACAGGAGGCCAATGAGGGTTCATGGTAACTAGCTGCTCATGGACCTCGCCTTCTGATTTGTTACAGACTTGCTAGTCATATAAACTGTGGAGACATCTCCAGTTCATTCCATTGCTAATCCAATTTTGTTGAATCCTGCTAAACTGTAAGTCATGGTAATCCTCACTTGTGTATCGTACTCTAAAAAGATCCATGCTCAGCTAACTTTATGGTTTTCAAAATGATGCATATCATAGCCACTCTGAACTTCTTCATAATGGAACTCAGTCCTCTTATGGACCTTCCCCTTTGCCTGAGAAAGAATCTTCTTTAGGTATTAATACTATAGGACCTGTGACACAGTCAAACAGTTCTTCTTATATTCATCTGAGTGCATTTGAAATTAAAATCCTAGGTGAACAGCTCAGGAGACTTTGGCACTATTGAACCAATGACTGAACCATAAACTTGAACCACAAATTCTACTGTAAACGTAATCCAGATCCAAATTCTATCACTATCTGCTAAACATCTGTAGCAAGAAATGACAGTCAAGGCCAAGCAAATTTGTTCTTGCACACTTTTGTGCTTTTTTGTTTGAAGTTTGAACAAATTAATACAAAGACTCAAAGTGAAACTCACTTAAAATGTACTGATTTTTTTAATGCCAAATTCCCTGTAAAAGGCACAACCATCAGTAAAAACATTCATCAGCTCTTCTCTAAAGTAATGTTGCCTTTATAGAGGCCTTTGGAGTTTTGTTTGGTACTATTGTCTTGAAGTGCGAAAATAGTTGAGATTTGGGCAGGAAAGTAGTTCTTAGATCTATGCATTTTTTCTCAATAGCTGCAGCTTAACATAAAGAATAACTGATTGCAAGTAGTCAGCAGTTAAGAGTCTGCCTGGCTGGAAGGCTGTGATCAAGCTGAAACTGAAGAGCAGTAAATGAGGGTGGAGCTATAGAGCAAGCTAAGAGCTCCAGGAGCAGAGGGCAGTGGCATAGAAATGGGGTGGCAGGGGAGGCATACTCCCGGGTGCCGACGTTTCCAGGCCTGATGATTAGCCACTAGGGGACCCCTCCTGCACTCCCAATCGGGGCGGCAGGGTGTAAATGTAAGTATTGTCCCCTGGGTGCTGGAGACCCATGGTATGCCACTGGCAGAGGGCAAGGGGGAGAAGAGAGGAGGTTGGTGTACTGAGGAAGAAGCACAGAGCCCGAATTGCCCCTCTTTAGGTCTGAAGAAAGACCACAGGTTTTGATTTTGTTTGTTATTTGCACAATTGATTTTCCAGTTGCTTGCTTTGTTTGCTGTGAGGACAAGCTTGCCCCGTGTAAAAAATAAAGCAACTGGAAACTTGAACTCAGAGCTGACTGGCCTAGAGGAGGAAGCTGAGTGAGTTACTTGCACCAATACTTACACCAATTATAAAGAAAATAGCCAATTATGTTTTGTTCAGAAGCTAACCACACCCTCAAAGTAGCAAGCCATTTCCCACCAGAGCCATAGAGGACCAGTAAGTAGTCCCTGTCCCTAAGACTCTCAAGTAGGGTTGGCAAGCTGGTCAATTGACTGGACAAAAATTATAGCAAAATACTAAATTTTTTAGCATTCTTGACATAAATGTGATTTTTTAAATTGCTTTTTGACATATTTAATGGAAAATTTGTGGGGGGGGGGTTGGTATTTTTTTGACCATACTGGCAGTTGTTCAGAATATTTAACTGAAATCTGACCCGTCAATTGACCAAACTTTATTTGACCAGTCAAATATCCCACCTTAATCTCAAGTTTGTGTAGAGATAATGCAGACAAAATAATGAATATGAAGTATCAGTCCTTCATTGGCCTTAGAGGTGGTCTTAAGTTTGAATCTATATTTGTATTTAAATTTGACCTTCCTAAAACTGGTCAGGGAAAAAAGAAGCTTGGCGCCAATGCTTTTGTCCATTTCTGACTCTAGGTAATTTTGGAGGTTAAACTCTTAAACAAAGACCCCTGGAACTGGGAAAAAATGTAACTTGTCACATAGGTATTTGGCTGTTCCATTCAATCAGTGATGTTAAGGGCATGACCATTCTAAATTTCACTGTGTACTTGTCCCGCACACATTAATGGGCTTCCTTAATGTTCCTTTGTTTGAAGTACCAGATTCTAGCCACAGGTCTTTTCGCTTTCATTCTTGATCATCTTCCCAAATGCGCTCCACTTATTATGACCAAAGATGAAGTTCAACCTAAGCTTCTGTAGGTACGGGATAACTTTACATATCAAAGGACTGAGGCATTCACCGGTGTTTATTGTTCTTCATCTGTTCTGCATGTTAACATGTGACTTCAGAATTTTTATTGCCAAGGACAGACTGGTGATGTCATTACTTTTTCGGACAAGTTCATTTTCAAGCCATATGTTTGGCAAACATTGTATGGAAAGAAATTAAAATCATTTAGTATTAGGCAGTCAGGAAAAACCTCTAATACTTAGACTTGGTCATTTAATCTTTTATTATATGAAATGACAGAAGAACAATTAGACTAAACGAGGGGGCTTGGAATCATAGTGGTATTCAGAGGAAAGTGGAACCCAGATGGTATTGTACGAAACAGTTGTCCCATTGTTAAGCTAAGTAGACTTCAAGTTATAAGTCAGCAATTAGACTTGACAGGTAGTGCCTTTTTGTATGAACAGCACACACCTCAGAGGGTATTGTAAGGCACAAGCTCACAGCAAGAGTGGTTTTGCCACATAAGAAGTGCAATGATTGTCAGTAACTCAAACGTATGGCTTGAGGTATTGTTTCATAATGGGATGATATTTATACAGTACATAAAAATAAGCTGAGCAAATAGCTGCTCTGCTGAGTATTGTCAGCACCTGTGTATTTTCAGTTACACGAAGGCATGATTGAACATAATCACCGTAAATACATTACCGACAATTGAGAAGGTCCTAAATGACCTACATTCTGAGTCAGTTCCACAACACAAAACTCCCAACGTCAATATTTTACCTGCTCACAAGAACATTCCACAGGCTGCTGAGCAAACCAGGTTAGAAGCAAGTGTGCTACTCCATCTCAGTAAATGCAAATGTGATAACAGGGGTACAGGTTGTAGCCATATTGGTCTAAGGACATAGGCAGACAAGGTTCTTTGGGTGAATCTCATATCTTTTAGTAAACCAACTTAAATAGTGTGAAAACAATTTTTAAGCACGCTTTCAGGTTCAAAAACCCTTCATCAGGTTAAGGAAGTTTCATCAGTCGGTGTGTGCTCTTCCTGGATGGAATGAAAAGTAAAGAAGCCAGAGGCTGGTGTGCATACAAGATAGGCAGGCAGTGAAGATGTAAATTGAGGAGTCAATGGGTCGGAGATGGGCAGGAAGCTTTGGGAAGGACTTGTTCCCATTGTTTCTCCACATCAGCCTCCATGCCTTCTCTAAACATCCTTGCCACGCTCCTGACTAGTTAACAAGTTACTGTGAGACAAAGGGTATCATCATGAATCTCCATGTTGTAGTGTCATATTATCTAATGGTATCTAGCATTTGTATAAAATTAATGTTCTTCAAGGGGCCAAGTAAGGTAAGAGAGTAAAATCTACTATCACTATTTTATAGATGAGAAAATGACAGATAGCACCAGTCAGGCATGGTGAATGAGCACAAGATCAGTGAAGTCCTTTAGTAGCCATAGAAGGTCATCTGCTTTCACTGGGGTGAATTGGGCCCAAAGAAAATAAGTCAGTTAAATGTATGGAGTGTAATTCCTGGGCTCTCAAGTCTGATGCTTGAGCTACTTGACTCTGCTTCTCTCTTCGTTTCTCTCAAAACTCTTTTGATGTGCTTAGCACAAGGAGCCACACTATACTGATATATGCCAAGTGGTGTAATATAAGAAACAGTTTATTTATTACTTGAATGGTTTTTTGCCATGACAAGCAACACCAGTGAAATCAAAATTTAAAAGAGACTCCTTCAACTGCCTCTCAGATACAGGTGCAGTTTTCTCAGAATAAGTTTTCACAGCACATTTGGAATTAACCCCTGCCCCCATCCCTCATACTCTTTGGTCACTATTGGCCATTCCTGATTTGGTGCTGGGTTTCTTTATCACAATCCCCTATTTTTCATAGCCTAGAGCATAAAATCTCTCTCTCACCCTCTTCTATTTATCATCAGTTATGCAGCAATTCTCTTGATTTTTACAGCTGGAAGAAAAAAAGAAGCAGGAGCAAAACCAGAAAGAAAAGAAAAAGGAAACAGGAACATAAAAAAGGGCAAAGGGTAAACACTAAGGAAGGAACAAGGAGGGACGCACAAGCCAGGAAAGGAAGAGAGGTGAGGGTTAGACAATCACAAAATAGAAAGGATGGGTGGAAAAGTTAACTGTGGTGGTCCTAAATGCTGGTGTTCATGTGATGTTTCCACAAAGAATTGTGAGTTACCAAAGTTTTGGGGTAAGCTCCTGAAATGTGTTTCTAGCTAACAGGCAAGAACTTCTCATTAGCTAAGCTAGAAAGGGATGTGATCGAGGGAATGGGAAATGTTTTGGTGGCAGAAAACAACGTATCGCTTTAACATTAGAAATAGTGCCAGCTGTCAAGCAATAGATGAAGAGGATTGGACCAGAGCCGTGTGTGTGCCCACCATTATATATCCGGCTCCCAAGACTGGGTGCCATGATGGGTTGCATGGTAAAATACAGGTGGTGTTAATGTCAGAACTCTGGAGGAACCGATAAGACTTTTCTGGCATCCAAAAGGAAAGCAAGTAATGTTTGGGGAGATGGCAACATTAACAGTCTTCTAGAAATATTAAAACCACCCTCCACACTTCTTCAGTGTTTGCTATCAAGTATAAATAGTCATACAAAATATTATATTATTGGCCTGCTTTTTCTCTTCCCTTGCCTTGGACATGGTAGAGTTATTACCTGTACAAAGCAAGTGAATGGGAATCCATTCCTATCACGTAACATGTAATACCTGCTTTGCATTGATGATTTCACTAGTTGCCAAGATAATAGAGACGCTGGTCCATGTGCTATAAAGCCTTTATATAAAAGACCTGAATATGCTTTATACACAGTATATGCAGACATCCTGTTGTCTGCCACTGAAGTTTAGTCTACACTGAGGTGTACAGGAGCATCTGTCTAACTATGTACAAAAGCAACCTGCAACAATTTGGGACAGGAAGGGAAGCATCCTGCTTTGCCAATAGTTTTGATTCAGTTGTCACAATAATACAAATCTGAAATATAAGATTGCATTTTCTTGTGTACTACATGCCCCAGGTTAGAGGTTCTCAAATTGTGGTTCGCTGACTACCACTGGTCCACAAGCTGCATTCAGGTGATCCGCGGAAAGGTTGCAGAACAATTGAGAATATCTGTACTTGTAAGATAAGACTACTGATATTAAAATATGAGTTGTGTGCTTTGATTTGTAGAACTAAAAAAGTTTATCAAGTGGTCTGCTGAGACCCTCATCAATTTTCAAGTGGTCCGCGAAAAAAAGGAAGTTTGAGAACTGCTGCCCTAGATTAAGATATGTACCTTGAAAGGAAAAATGAAGAAAAAAAAGATCTTCCCTTGTTGCAGCAGCAGCTAAGGAGCAAAGCCTGCTTATCGTTTTTCTCCCTGGGTACATCTACATGTGCAATTAATGTAAAGCAATAAACTCTGGCTCTTGCTGCCCCAGAGTTTATTGTTCCCAGGCATGCCATTTGAACATGCATCTAGTACCACAGTGCATTGAGCTGAGCTGGAGCAGCCCCAGCTGGCAGGGAGTCCAGGGGGTCAGCCTGCCAGCCCAAGACTGCTCCGACCCAGCTTAATGTGCTGCAGAGGAGCTGGGTGGGTCATGAGCTAGCAGGCAGGCAGGCCCTGCACTCAAGCACCCTCGTGGCCCTAGCCAGCTGCATCAGAGTCTACATGTGCAGTGCTTCAAAGTGAAAAAGAAAAAAAAAAAAAAAGAAAACAAAAAACCCCCAAAAAAACCAGTCTTCAGCAGGTTAGTACTTTTATTTACAAGTACTAACCTGCCGTGGAGGTTATTCGTTTCTTCCATCCTAATAGAACTGTACATGTAGATGCAAGACATGTACTACGGAGCTAATTAGGCAGTTTCACAGTAAACATCTCTTGTAGACACCCCCCTCCCCACCCCTGCCGATCAGATGCAGACTTACTCTGAAACTGCTGTTACAGTATGTCCTCATTTCCATGCTCACCCCCCATTTTCCGGAGCTGGTTTTTAAAAAACAAAACAAAACACATCTGTTGTATGTGAGAAAATACAGTAGCAAGCTATCAATATAACTTTTTAGGCTATCAATTTTAAAGGGAGTGTGGCTAGGTAAAAACCCTACAATATTTGCCTCAGCAATCATTCCTTGTACTTAAGACTCTTTTCATGCAAGGAGTTCCAGGCTTTACAAACATGGGTATTATTACCTGTGTTTCACAGATGGGGAAACTGAGATTATAGAACCTTAAAATTATAGAGATGTGGAGTTGTAAGGGAAAGCAAGAGATCATCTGGTCTGCCCTTCTGCACCGAGCTGGGATCAAGAAAACCTAGATTGCTGTTCTCCTTACTCTACCCTCAGTGTTTTGTCATTCTGTGAAATTGTCCCACGTTGGGAAGGGCGGGGATGGAAAGTGTGGTGGGAGCCATGGATTGGAAAAGGAATGCTGTGTGTGTTTGTGTTTGGGTGTGGATGAACTTCTCTTTTCACCATCTGTGAGGTGGAGTGTTTGACCCTAAAAAGCAAACAATGTAAATGCTACTGCTTACTAGGAAGTGTAGGTGGGTTGTTCTGCTTTTCTTTTTTAAATGTCCATAAAGCCTTAATCATTAGGGGAAAGGGCAGGCTTTGTTATGAGAAGCAATTAGAGTCACTTTTTCCAAAAGGTACATTGTACTTGCTCGCAGATTGTTACATTGTATGGTGATGAATAACACTTGGAAGCAGATGTCAAAGGCATCAATGCTCAGTGGAAATAGTACATTTTTTCCATTTTATGTCTAGTTAAGACTATATTAAAGGGGAAAAAAATAAAAACTGAAAACATGTTGAAACAACATTATGGTTGTGACAGAAATTGATGACAGCCAGGAAATTCCAAGTTATGGCCCTCACTGTTCCTTTGTCTGAGTTCAGGATACAAGTTCAGCCTCCCAGCACTTGTAATAGTATGGGTCACGGATGATTTAACATTTTGATTTGCTACTACCTTGTATCTCTTGATCCCTGCCTATTTAAAACCTTTCCTCTTTGATCCGCCATCGAAGTGTATAAAATCCACATTCTTTACCAGTAGTGTAACAAAGAGGGGGTGACCAAGGCACCAGACCTGGGTGCCAACCCCAGAAGGGAGGATGTAGAAGTAGAAGTGGCTTTGAGCTCAGACTGGCCACCACCAAGTTACAGCAGCAGTCACTGATGCTGCTTCATCTATGCATCATTGTACCTTGGGCACCCAGGCATCATATTGGGTCTCTCTTTTCCATCATGCTTCTTCAGAAGCACATAATTATTTAATTCCTCAGTATCCAAGAAAGGTCCCAAAAACTTAATTCTAGACTACTGAATAATTACAAGTGCACAATTATATTGTATTATATTTATAAAGGGAAGTTTGATCCATGTAAGCATCACATTAAAATATTTACTTTACATGTCAATAACACAGCTTTTTCTGATTATTAAAACACAGATTTTTTTAAAAAATCATGTTTCCCATTTTGCTATTTGGAAGGTTGAAAGAATTGCATCTTTATTCATATTTTGACCCTATAAAATAATCTGATCATTTTTACTTTTATTTTCACTCTCACAAGGTGCATCTACATGGCCCAGTATAGTGCCATGGAGAAATGTTTAAGCTTGCTTTGAGCATTTGGATAATGAAAGTATTTTAACCACACTTGTGTGGTGCTCCACCTAGACTAAGTTACCCTGTTTCTCAAATGTGTTTAGGTTCTTTCTTCTTCTTCTTCTTCTTCTTTGACCTGCTTGGTTAGAGCTAACAGCACTATTACTCTACACAACACTATTATGCTGCTAAATATGTCTATGATGTCACAGATGTTTAAGGAACCACTTTTTCTGCCTCCTTGTATAACACAAGCCATAGGTTTCCTTGCATTAATTCCCTTCTGTTTAAAATAATGCATATTTTTAAGAAAAACAGCCATATTTTAAAAATTCCAGTGATAAGAGACTTCACCATAACCAGTCATAACTGGCTGTTAATTAGTAGCTAATTACCTTACAGGTAAAATTTGAATCTCATTTCCAGTTTTCATTTATGTACTTTCAACTTCCCAGTGATTTGAATCTTGATGCATCTTTGTTAACTAGGCTGAAGAGCCTTCTATTATAAAATGTTCTTCTTGCTGGTATAGACTAAGATCAAGTTAACCTTGAACATCCTCTTTGATATATATCAAATAGATTAAACTCTTTGAGGCCTTCACCATACAGATGTATTTTGTAATCTTTTCATCATTTTTGTGGCTCTTCTGAACCCAGTGTATCAACATCTGTCTTGGATTACCAACCCCAGATCCATAAATAATATTCAGCAGAAGTAGCTTGAGCACCAGATACAGAGTTACTATGACTTCCATTCTTCTGCTTGATAGACCCTATTTGATATGCCATTACACTAGGATCTCCTGTCTCTCACGTAATCCACCATAACCCCTAGGTCTTTTTCAGGATCACTGTTTATCGGCTAATTGGTAATGCACCATTTACAATAACATTTTGAGACCTATTAGCCAGTTTTGAATCCATTTTAATATCTGTCATGTTTAGGTTTTGTCATTCTAGTTTCTGGAACTGCCTTACAGAAGCCTTACGTGTCAACTTACCATTTCATCAAAAAGATATTAAATTTGTATGAACAGATTGGTTTTCCACAAATCCATATAGAATGGTGTTATTTGTTAGTCTCTCTTAATTCTTTATTAATAGTATCTTGTTTCATTCTTTTCACTCCATTATGTTACCTTGGACCAGTGTAAGTCTGACAGGCCTATAATCACCCAGATTGACCCATTTACCCTTTAAAAATATTGGCACAACATTAGTTTTCCTCCAGTTCTCTGAAACTGCCTGGTGTTTCACAACATAGAGGAATTTCTATTATTTTAAGTCTTCTGATGTTGTGTGTTCTGGAATCCAAAGTTCTTACCACATTTCCCTCCACAAAAATAAATACAAATCTCTTTTAATTCAATTTATCTCTAAAAAATCATTTCCAGTTGCATAATGTTTTTAAAAAGACCTTTTATTGCAACACTTGTTTTTTAATTAGAACTATTTAGCTTTATTCTTTAAAAACATATTTTCAATAGGGTCCCAATATTCTATCATTGTAATTCTTGTTTAAGGTAGAATACTAATTTTGATGCTGTCTGCAATGGTTTAAAGATATGCAATGGCAAGGAGCTGAATTCAGCTGTGGAAAAAGTAGCTTTAGTTCCCATTAATTTCAGGGCAGATTGTATCTCCCTCTATTATATTAGGTCAGGACTGAGTATGAATGAAGTTTCTAATCCCTAATGAAGTGACAAGGGAATTTAGATGAACACATTTCAGTGCTATACAATTGATGAGCGGATGTACTTAGGAAGACTTTGCCAAACTGATTTTTTTTTTTTTTTTTTTTTTTAAGTGAGGAAAGTGTGAAAGTGGTTGGTGCTATGAGCAAAAAAAAGTGATTCTGAGATTAAGTAACAGAATGCAAGAAGTTGCCAATAGGGCTGCACGAAGCTTTGGTCCCTGATTTGATTCAGTGGAGATTTGGCCCGATTCAGTGGCTGAATATCTGAATTGAATCAGGAAGACCCTTAAATCTCCTCAAATCAAACCCTCCGAATTGATTCGGAAAGATTCAGAGATTGGACATGGAGACAGCTTTAAATGTTTTTCCCCAAACCTCTAGGTAGCAGGCAGCTCATGAATGCTGCGATGGTGGGGCAGATAGAGCATCCCAGAGGAGTGCAGGGGGCTCCCCAGTGTGCTCAGCAGCAGGCCCAGTAGTGGGCCAGAAGCATTTCCAGTCCACTTCCAGATCTGCTGGGGAGCACACCGGGGGGCCCTTCCGGCTCGGTGACTGGTGCCTCCTGGGTTTGGGAGGGGCACCCGGGGTCCCCCTGTGGTCCCCAGCAT
>NW_017728924.1:14138949-14227368 GCF_001723895.1 Crocodylus porosus | reverse complement strand
CCTGTGGGACACTCCCTGCGCCCCAGTGATCACCAGCCACACCTGCTACCTCAAGGTATGTAGAAAAAAATGTTTAAGCTGTGTCTATGCCCGAATCACTGATTCTCCAAATCAGCATCCAATCTTCAGATTCAGCTGAATCAAATCAAAGGACAGTGATCCAAATTAAAGAATCGAATCACTGTCTCTGATTTGTGAATCTGAATCCTAATTGAATAGGGCCCACTTCACACACCCCTCGTTGCCAATGCAAGAGTAAATAAGGGAAATGAAGGTTAGGAGGAGACACTGAGTGTTAATGTGAAGAGGCAGGGAAGCCAAATGAAGGGTTACAAAGATGGCCATGATATGGTCACAGCAGTGGGAAGACAGGGTAGTATAGTTTATCTCCTCTCAGCCTACTCCTCTTCCGACTGAAGTGGACAAACTCTCTAGAACTCAAACACAGGTGACATAGCAATTACCAACTCACTGACCAGCTGAACTGTGTTTCTCTGTATTTACTCTAAGCACTATTTGCTGTGAAAAACCAGGTCTACAATAATATGGCTTCACAGCAGAAGCCAGCTGCTTTTTCCTGGCAGTACTGCAGCTAATGCACTTAGTCACTAGCCATTTTCAAGACTTAATGCTTTCAGTGTTCTGGGTTTTTCTTTTCTTTTTTCCCCCTCTTAAAATGCCAAAATAAATTGTCATGCAAGGACTAATCCCTCTCATGGTTTGCACTTGAAATTGAAACCACTTCAGCACTCTATACAGGGCTCTCATGTTCAAAGCATTTTAGAAGTCCTAATTTATTCATGCACAGAACACCCTGTTGAAGCAAGTGCCATTATTCCCATTTTACAGCTGTGGGAAACTGAGACACCTAGTAAGGAACTGGCTGGCAGAAGGCTGTGCAGAGAGCCCGTGACAGTCCTGATGTTAGAATCCAGAGTACAGAACTGCATGTACCCTGTTGGTTGCTTCCAAACATGTGGCTTCTGTTATTTACAGGATTTCACTTTCACTTAAGATTATTTTGGTGAACTTCTATTTAACAAATTTGACTTTTGGCTGCAAACATCTGTATTCAGCCCAGAGTGTACATGTCTAAGGCTGAGCAAGAAGCCCCTGTAAAAATGGAGTAAGACACATTTATATCCAAGGGCAGAATTCCCAGCCAAGTTCAATCAGATCTAGGAAACTTACCACAATGCTGTGATCATGGAGCCTGACCACTGATGCCAACAGTATCCAAATTAGTAATGGAACCTTTGATGCTAGCTATGGAACACAATGGATTAGCTGGACGTTGTGTCTTAGTAGAGGTATGGCCAAGTATCCTGGACCACTGCCCATAGGGTGCTGTTGGCTATATGGATTGAGTATGATAGGTTTCGGTGCTACTTTCTGCTCAGCTGAAAAAAAAAGTGTGTGTTCCAACACTACCCCAAACCCGGAGTGTTTTGATATTTAGATTCAGATCTATATTTTGTGGCTTGAAGGTAAAGGAAACACAATCATGTCGGGTAGCTCTTAGTAGGCAATGTGAAATGAGAGAGGGGGTAACGTGTGAATGCTTGATTATAAAGCTCCAAACTATAGGGAACTCACCTAGATTGGAATTTGGCTATGACTCTGACCTCAGCCTTTGTCCCCTGAAACAATGCCTACAGTTCATGAACCATTCAGTTGACTCCAGTGGTGCAGGAAAGGGTCATTAGGTTCAGTAAGGGTCTTAGATCAGGAATCCTGTCCCCCCACTCCAATCTCTGTTCCATGCAGTGCCAGGCACACTTGTATAGCCCCATAAATTATAAATAATAATAAACCAGATGAAACATGATGAGTTTGACTGAGATTTGCTTTGGGTTTTTGGCTTCATTAAACCTCTGCAATTCAAAACCTCTGTGTTTTGCCCAGCTCCATGTAGTGATCTCACTCCAACATTTTGAGCCTTCTTTTCTTTTGGGCAGCTGTTAAAAGAGCATTGTAATTTGCCCCCACACTCTTCTTGGCCATGCTGTCCTGTGTAGCCAGGATGGTTCTGAAGGGTTGCATTTCATACAGTCAGAATTGACCGGTGTGCTAGAAATAAGTACTGTATAACTCTCACATGCTGAAACACCAAGGCAGACACAACACTGAAGCTAGGTTTCCAGTCCCTTGGCTCTAAAAACACCAGTTTTAGATGTTGGGTACTCAGTACTTTTCTCTTGGCTTACCCATTGGTGCAATCACTCACTCTCAGGTAGCATATAAGTTTATTTCCCCTTTTTATTTTCCATATGCACCAATACTTTCTCTTTGGCTTCTAGCCAAATACCCAACTTTTCCCTTTGTTCTCTGCCCTTTTCTCTGTCATCTCCAGCTGTATCTCCCTGGTTCTTCCATTCGCCAACAACACTCTTCTAGCTTTCTGGCTACTCTCAGGATTTTTCCTGTGCCTCCTGCTTCACACTAAGCTCAGCACTCTCACCTGCTCACTCTTCACAGAAAACTGAAAGAAGAGGCAAGAGGTGGGCAGTCAGCAGAGGACAGCATCCCACTCGAACTCATACCCAGAGCTTCCACTCCAAGCCCCCACCTGCGGTTTCCCACAAAGAGGTAACAGCAGAATTTCACCCTAATGCTCCAAATAAAAACCTTCCTGCCCTATCATTTGAAAGGGACTAATTTAGACAGAGCCCTCAAATGATCCTTGCTCTGATAACTATACATGTTAGTTGATGTATTTCTATTGCCCAATATCCAGAGACTTGTTAAAAAATTCCCATGGTAATTGTGGTGTGAATTTTACATGTAAAATAATAGCTCTTAAAACTGAAGCATTTGCAACCTTAACGTATGAGAGTTCATCAAGTGAGGGAACTAGTAAGTGTCCTTTGTCAATTCCTGTAAATGGTTCCTAAAATAATTCTCCTTCCAGGACAGTAATAGTAATTACCAATGTAGTCTCTGTCAACAGAAACTAGCTAGAGCCCCATTTAAACATGTCCTGGTGTTGTACCCCTTGCAATTGCAATGATGCATTTTTGCAGGAACCATAGTGCAAAATCTATGATTCAATAAATAAACAAACACCTCTTTTTGGTTTTTTATTCTTGTAAATGGCATGGTCAAAATGCAACCTCTATTGGAAACTTCTTTTACAAGGGCTGTACAATTTTGGGAAATCTGTCAAACATACTGAGCAGCTGCTGAGCAGAGCCCTCCAATCCATGTGTGCTTTGGCAGTGGTGGGATGCACAGGAGCGAAGAGTGAGTAGAGGAACTGGGCTTTGAAGTCTGCCTGGTGATGTTATATTATTCTTGGCTCTTGGTGCTTTGGAAAATACATTGCATCAAGTTCTCATCATTACTGAAGTGCACAGTTTTTCTCGAGGCAGTGGAAGGGTGGTTTTAGCATTACATTCTGCTATGAAACACCTCAGTCATTTAGCTGTTGAGATTGTTATTTTATTAAATTCTTGTTAGGTTTTTTCCCTTTGTGTGCTTGGACTCATTCCATGGGTTGTTTCTTGGGGTGTTTCATGCCTTTACTGCAAAACTCCTGGGTACCTCATCTGCAAAAAGCCAGATTTGCCATGGAGTTTCACAATGATTTTATCACAGCTGAATTTTCTGCTGTGAAATGTGGATTCATCCATGTGCCTTTACTCACAAAAATGTTGGGGCTTTACTTTGTCCATCACAACTTCCATCCAAATACCACAAAGCCTTTCATGACGTGTTAATAAAATTAGCTTCAAAATACCCTTTTGTGGTACATTAGAATCGTAATGTGTTGATAGGTGTGTGTTTGTGTGTGTGCGCAAGAAACTACTTGCTAATGGATGATCAGGAGTTTTTCCGAATGTGTTTCAGATGCCCTATAGTGCTAACAGAGATTCTCCTTTATTTGAAAGTTTAGCAAGCTGTTTGTGAAACAGGAGAGTCTGAATTCTGTTGTGACTGTCACCGTGAAGGACTAAGAAGGCAGATGTAAGCCTTGATGACAGTCACTAGGAGAGAGATTTTTGTCCCCCTTAATGCATGACAATTGTTTCTCTTTAGTTAATGGCCGAGGGAAAAGAGGAGGGAGGGCTATCGTCATCAACTGTTGTCACCAACAATGGGTTTAAATTGCTGGGGAAAGTTCCCTAATCTGTTCTAGCAAACCCAAACTGGTTTGATAAAGACATATACCTTTTGACTACTTGTGGCTTGTGCTTCTTCTCTGATATGGGTGATACAGCTTACATCATCACTGGTAGCTTGGTAATTCTTATGGGCCAAATTCTTGCTTGGCATATTTTGTTACACACCCAAAATAATTTGTGTGTCCCTACTTGTGGCTCTGTGAAGTCCACTAGAGAATTCCTGTACATCACTCCTTGCATATCGTCTTCTAATCCTTACAACCCAAAGGCTGCCTTATAGCCTGAGCAAGCTCCACCCCACTGAGCCTCAAACAATTTTGGGAGGAACTGAGAATCCCATAGGTTTTGGCTCTGATTTTGTACCAGCTTTTCAAAAGAATCTCCTGTCTAAAGTGTCTGTAACAGGGTCCCTATTACGAACCCTGTTACTTGGGGAAAATTCCTGACAGCTGGGGGAAGACTCCCCACCCCTGCTCAGGCAGCCAATAGGAAACAATCTCCAAGAATAAAAGAAAGGGGAAGTCCTAATGAAAATGCCTTCAGGCACCACGAAAAGGAGAGGAGCTGCTTGAGACTCCTGAGAGAATCTGGTGGAGGGATCCAAGACACAAGTCAAGCACAGAGACAGAGGGACCACATAGCTTGGGGGGCCTGCTCACTACTTACCATGAACCTACAGGAGCTGTGGTGAGTCTAGGAAAAAGCCAAGCCTACGCGCTGGGATGAGCCACGGTTCCGTGCTAGGATGTGGCCAGATAGCGCTAAAATGAAAGGGGGGTCGCAAGACGAGACCCCGGAAGGGACACTGACCACCACCCCAGAGCTTGAGAGGAGAGGAGAGCCATGTCCAAGTTCCGCGACCCTGATGTTAACAGCGGGAAGATTCCCTGAGTCGCACTGGCACAGAACGCGGAAGGAGAGACTGGGTGGTGCCTGTAACAAGCTGATAGTAAGTTAATTGCAGTGAGAAGCCGAGATGTGGGCAAAGAGGGAACGCTTTTATCTTTTTTTTCTTTTTCCTCATTATTTCGAGCGGAAGATGACTGGGACAGCAGGGGGAATACTGTGAGTGACCTGTACTGAGAAAGGCAGATGGGAACACCCTCCATAAAGGTAGCTGGCGTAGAGCAGAAGCCACCAGGTGGGCTGATTACGGGCACAGCCATTATCCTGCAAAACACTGACCAACACTTACCTTGAAGATTTTACCACCAGGGATTCTCTTTTGACCCCCGGGGTAAACCTGGGGACAGCTCAGACAAGCTGCTGCCTCCCGTCTGGTCCTCTATAAAAGAAAGAAGAGAAGAATAAATAAAATACTTAAAATTATGTAACGGGTCAGGAGTAATCATTCGGTGGGTATCAATTAACAACTCATCAATCTCTTTCCTCCCCTCATAAGATCTAAGTCGCGGCAGGCAAGAACCAGAGGAATAGAAGGTACCCCACCAACCCGATAACAGTGTCTATTGGACTGGTTGCTTGATTCATCTCTGACTTTACTGACCCATTTTACATTCACCTTTGTGAAATGCAGCCCCTTACACTTTTATCAAATGATTGCTCCATGGCCAAATTCCCCAAAATCCTAAGTATGTAAATACATTCCCTTTTCCACTGCTTTCCCCTTCATTAGTCATACCAAAAAAGATGGAAGCCTTTGATCAGCATAACATTATGCAAATCCATTGCAATAATTATATTATCTCAGTTTATTACTTGGTTTACTAAATCTGAAGTCATCTCCTAAGAACTCTCTCTGCACCTTGTTCTTGAAAGCAAACAACTTTGAGGGTCAAATCCCAAAATGATATTCAGCACAAAACGTTGGATAAACATTTTATCATCAATCAGAACTCAGTTCTGGTGACACTTTACAGCAAGTGGAAAGTAACAAGTGGCAAAGGAATTCTTGTGGATTTACATATTAATCCCTTGTAACTCCCTGATGCCAGCAGAGGGCATATCCTGATGCTAATGTTTACAAAACCACAGACCAAAGAAAGTGTCAAACCTTTGTCTGAATACATTGTCCCACAGAAGTACTCACATAAATGACTATTATTCATTTTACTGACAGGCCTGAACTTTTAAACTCATCTCAGAGTAGAGAAGGATCTTTTTCTTTTGTCTGGTGGTCTGTTTGTAGTTATCTGTGCCACATGGCATGCGTGTTCTATAAAACCTGTTAACCTAAAATTAAATTACATACTGTTATTAATAATCTACTCTGAAATTCTAAAATAGTTATATAGTTCTAAATGTTGGGATTAATAGCTGTCAAAATGGAAGGTAGGCATTGGATAGTTGGCTTTGATCTTCCACCTAATGGAAACTGATCTGAGAACTCAATTATACTATCTTCCCTTTGATTGCTAACTGAAGTTACTTAGGTGAGTAAGTACTAGCCAACATGACTAACGGTTGTACTGAATAGACAATGAACAGACAAAGAAAAGGAGATAGGAGATTGGAAAAGTCGTGTGCCTCAGGAGTCAAACATATTGGTTGTTAATTTTCCAATTCTTGTTTAAGTTTCTTCAGGTTTTTTAGTTAGCACCTCTCTCAAGGTGGCAGACAGGAACAGGAGGACAGGGATATCTAGGCCTTCTGGAAGATATAGATTTGCAGAGGCACTTCAAAAAGAAACTTACTGAAATGCTTAACAATTTTTTTCTAGTGGATGGCAATAGACAACTGTTAAATTCAGTGTTTTCTCCCATAGTTTTAAATTCTATTGTACTTTCTGAAATAAAATAACTAAAATAACCCTCCTACCTACACAGTCATGTAATTTTGTACCTGTGTTATTTAAGACATTCCACGGTTTCTGCTAGCTGGGTCTGATAGAAAGAGATTGGTCAAATAAGAAAAAAAAACAAACAAATTTAGTGCATTTTTCAGAGGGAACATTTAGAGAACCTACTGTATGCCCAGGAGCCTCAAAAGCACAAGTGAATTTCTGCGGGCAAATATTTGCATGTATCCCATTAGTGAAGCAGATGGAACAAAGAAATGGATTGTTAGTATCTGGAATATAGACTGATGTTGCAATGTTTTAATTTGGCTGAAATCGGCAAACAAGCATTGGAATTTAATGGATTCTTTCAGTGAACTAGTGACTGAAATTAGATTATTTCTTTCATTATTTCTCTCCTTCCTTTTCCTTATACTACCTAGAGTGTCCTCGAGCACGCTTGGCTCTGTCCTTTCTTTTCAGTTGGCATTAAATACGACATGAAGTTTTGGGCTCTTTGTTACCCAGATCAGGCACAAAGCAAGAAAATCCTACACGTATCCTGTTATAAAGCAGGTATTGACAGATCCCTACACTGGCAGTCAGGTTCAACAATCTAACATGCAAGGTGATACTCGGCTTAAACAAGCAGTGGATTTTAAAAAAAGCAAAGCAGAGAGTAACATATCCCTTTTTCCACTTTTTTTACTCAAACACTCAAGAACTGCACCCCTCTCTCTTGTTACGGAGGTCAGCATGACAAAGATACAGTAGACAAGATACCATGGTAAAGACAGATTATTGGAACCTAGCTAAATAAAATAAAGAGTAACACGTGAACCCACACTCATACTCATATGTCCCAGTGGCCGGCAGGATTGTTATGATCATAAAAGTGATTACAAAAAATGTCTCTTGTACCATCACCCCATGAGGTCTGTAACAAAATATGGGGACCAGCCTTATTACTGAAGTTGGGGGGGTGGCAAGGGATGGGACTAGGGCAGCAGCCCAAGGGCTGCCTTTGTGGGGGGCTGGAGGAGCTAAAACAGCAGTGACAGATTGCACTGCTGCAATTGGTACCCCAGCAGCCAGCCCTGGCCCAGGTGTCTCGTGGCTGCCCCAAGTGTGGAACTGCACTGCTATGCCTCTACATTACTTAAAGGCACTTCTGCCCCCTCACTAGCGAGCAACCTTTTCAGTTCTACATCAGAGGTCTCTCTCTCCCCTGGAGCTAGGATGCCATGCAGCCCAGCCCACGTATAATCTTGCCAAGCAGATTTTGAAGTTTGCAGTGTATCCAAACTAAACCTATCAACTGTGTATTCAGGTTAATTCTTCCTAAAGGGGCAGGATGTTTCTGTGCTATTCTGCTAAAAAACCCTAGCATAAGATGTAAGGTCACAAACTGTCACTTAACTTTGTCACTTTTTCCTGGAGTGATGGTGGCTTCCACTTACCAAAAGGCAGCTTGCAATGTGACACTGGTGACATTCTCTACTAGATCCCACAGCTGAAAGCATTAGAAATCTTTTGTCATTTGTGAAGGGGTTTATCTACTACTGAATGCAGCCAGGGTGTCAATCATCAGCTCTCTGTTAAAGCCAGTGATGGTTTAATGGACTGTACAATAGTGCCTCCACTTCAAGAATATGGGCCAGTGCAGCCCAAGCTCCTGACACTTGATGCTGCTCCATGTGGAGAACAAAATATTGACCTGATCTCTTTTGCCAGGACCTGAACTGCATTTTTTCAAGACCAGCATGGCCTATAAACTAGCACATTAGGCTGAGTCACTGTTCTGGCAGGAGAGACCTAGATTATTTTGATGTAAACCTATCTGTGAAGTAGTTTATCATCTTGCAAGCAGTCCAGCACAACTGTCTTTGAGCAAGTTATATAGAGATAATGATTTACACCATGTAGGGAAGGAGCAACTCTGTTGTAGGTCTTTCAAAGATGTGAATAAAAACAAACCAAATACTTTATTTTTGAGTTTTGACTTGATGCTCAACTCCCACTTGGACCATTGAGTCAGTTCGGTTTTCCATATGAGTTTTCCTTCTCCTTGCGAGTGTTGCTTTGCTTCTGGTGGCCCTGCAGAAAGAGTCCATCCAGTATATAAACCCACAAACACTGCCACAACTTTAAAAATCCACCATTGGTAAACAAGAATGTAAATCTTCCAAAGGAAAAAAAACACATTTAAATGCACCCTCAAACATTTCAATACGACAATTTGTAGTTGGATTAAGCTGGAATAAGCCCAGGCTCCAGAAGTGAAAACACGGTGTTTGCAAGCCTAAAGTAACACTTCTCTGCCAATTACCTTTAAACGTATGCTGCACAGTTATAGTTCCAAATTCTCCGGAAAGCTTAACAGTGTTTTAACACTTTAAGGACAAAGAGAGTTTAACTCACAGGCTGCAGTTCTGAATTTCAGCCAGAGCATATATGGGGTTTAGCACGGGTTCTGAGGAGTATTTTTATCTTGAACACCAAACAATTTATTTATATGCTAGCATCTCACAAGCATCATTTGCCAGAAAAGCCAAATCAGCTTCCAACAGTTAAAACGATTATGCCTGAGTTCTTTGATTTCATTGGAAGGGCATCTAGTCCCAATCCATCAAAGTCTTGGTCTGTAACAATTTTTCCAGAGATTTCATGCCTAAGAATGATAGATCTGCAAATGCTGGCAAACCTGTTTTAAATAGATTTTTCTAATTTGCTTTGAGAGTGTACTGGCTGCCCTTGTATTCTTGAAAGACATCAGAACATATGCCATATGCAAGCAGGTATGTATCCAGAAATATCCTCTGGGATTTTGAAGGTACAGATGTTTTCAGAATTTTTCCCTCCAGTTTGTTACATTTCCAGATCCATAGAGAAATATTAAAGGCAATTTTTTTCAGAAAACGCTTCCTTTCCACTAATTTTGCATGTCCACCTGTCTCTCTCTATATAAAAATACCTGTTTGGCTTGGGGACAGTTGTCGCTCATCCAGATCAGTCCTCTACCCAGTTTCTAAGATGAGTGCAGCTGGCATGTGAAAAAACAAGATTTGCAGGCACAGAAAACTGGTCACTGAGAAAATGTGGCTGCATGTAACTCTGAGGGTGATTTTAAAGATTGGTTTTGAAATATCAGTCCTGGCTGCCTAACTTTTAAACTAGCAAATAAATTCCAGTAAAACAATCAGTTTTAAAATCTGATTCTCTATCTCTTTACTGTCACAGACCCCAGTTCAGGATTTAATATTTCCCATGCATTAGCTGATGCCATTATGGAGCCCAGAAGGAACACATTCTGTTCAAGGTTAGGCTTAAGAAGGAATTAAGAAGCTCTGAAGTCACTCAGGTTTGAGTTACAAACATGCCAGTGATTCCATTAACACTCGCAGGGAAATACAAAAGCACAGACTAAGGACTTGGATGGCAAATGAGAGATGAGGCAGCTGTGCAGTGGAATGGCATTTTTATTTTACTTTGCATATTTAGTCCCTGATTCTGCTAATGTTGGCACACTTTTAGCTTTAATCATGTGAGTAGTCGCTGCGATTACTTAAATGATTAAAGGTAAGCACATTCACAGGTATTTGCAAGAACAGAGCTTTTTTTCCATGCAGGTTTTAGATGTAGGCCTTTTTTCAGCTTTTTGTATCAGCCCCATAATCATCAGTGATTTAGAAATTTTGGAGTTTTGAAGTATCTTTTTACATGTGCCCATAGTCCATCTTGACTTGCCTTCTGAAAACAACCCAAGAGTCTGGTTTTTACACACATTTTGCTTTTTTTGGTTTGGTTTTGTTCTAATGTTAAAAAATCGTCGTAGTTCCTCTTTAAAAGAAACTGCTTGTAGGAGCTGAAAATGACAGATTGATTAATCGAGAATAGCTATTTTCCCACTCTAGCAGCCTCTTCCAGGGTTAAAACAAAGAGCAACAATTGCCAGATCTTTTAATTTCTGGGCCTCTCTGAATTTAATGCCTGTTAACCCCTAAGGACTGCTGAAACATTTGTGCTCTGTAGGCCCTTAGCCAAGCTTAGCATGCCGCAGATGAAGTAATGCCATACCTGTCCATCTGTTTGGCCTATTGCTTTACAATATTTGGAATAAAAATTTAATTTCATATAATTTTCTGTGACATTGTTTAGAACTAGGCCATTTGTATGTGTCAGAATGAAATGCAAATCACCCCGTTAGTAAATGAAAGTGTGATTTGTGATTGATATTTTGTAATGTGTGCTTGTTATGATTGCTACCCAGTTGTATATCCTCTCTTTCCTCCAGAAGAAAATGTAATGGAAAATGTAACCCTAACAATTACATACAGATGGTGCCATCCACGTTATTTCAGCTCTATGTGGTGGCTTATATTTCTGTACCACAACTGGTGCAAATTACATTTTAGTCATCTTCTGCACATACATTACACTGTATCTCCACTAGCTATAAGAACAAGAACTGTACAGCTGTTGGGTGAGAGGCCGCATTGACGAGGAGTCTGTTCTATTTATTGCGTGTTGCCTGTGCCAGTAAGAAACTGGTGGTCTGGATGAATCTGCTAAAAGCAAGTATGTGGCTACCTCTGAATCAAATGCCTCAGATAACATTGCCCTTGGATGTATTATCTCCATGGTGTGACAAGTCAGACGGAGGCAAAGCTTTCTGTTAAAAAATAATCAGCAGCAGGTGATTTTATTGCAGTCTCCACGCTGAGCACCTAACCAAACATACTGAGCTCATGTGATCTGCATCATTTACTTCAATGGGAACAGAAACTGGCCTCTGAAGAGTGTGGGGGGGGGCGGGGGGTGAGAGAGAGAGAGAGATCTTCACTTACTTGCCCCAGCTTGAACAATACCTAGATACTAAGATGAAAACAACCTCTAAGTCACCCAGTCCATGTTTCTTCCCTAAAAGGATTAATATCATCGGTTCAATGGGTTGCATGTTTCCTTCTCATGGTGTTAAAGCTCACCGACGTAATAAGATGGTTCTAGCCTTCTAGACCTGTCTTTTGTTCTGTGTTTGTGCAGTACCCAGTACAAAGGGTTCCTGATTTATGACTCTGATCTCTCGATGCTGAAACAATACAAAGAACACAAATGCATAAATCCTAGAGTTGCCAGGCCTAACCCTGCTGGCCTCTCTTCAGCATAAATCTGCATAACTTTATAGACTCCAGTGGAGTTATTCTTAATTTATAGAAACGTAATTCTTTAAATTACTACAGTAGCTGAGAACATCTTTTATAGGCAACATAAAATGGTTTTTGGCCTTTGCATAAGAGTTGAAATATTAGCAATAGAATGTTACCGGTTTTATTTATTCCTGAACGTTTCCATGGCTCTCACTGCTGTGATTCACATCATTATAATCCTCCTATGTGGATTTTACCTTGTTGTTTCAACAAGCTACAAGAACCTTCACCTGGTGTCCTGAACTGTTACATAGTCGTAAACAGCTGCTGTATTCCATTCCTGGTGTATCTGAGTGGTGGCAGTTCAATGGCAGATCAGGCATTCCTGCTGCGTTATATCTGTTCCTGTTGGTATGTATCAGAGTGTTGTGAGACTCCTAATTAACATCTGTGAAATATTTTGAGATCTTCAGATGATGGGAAGTGCTAAGTATTATTTCTGTTAATTTCTCCCACATGGATAAATATGTAAGCTAAGCACTTTTAATTCAAGGTTCTTTCTCTCTCTAAGTAATTGGCCCATTGCTTTATGTATGAAGTACAGATAACATCTTGCACGTAAGATTAGGGCTCTGATCATGCTTCCAGTGAAATCAGTACAAACAGGACCTACATCAAGAAAATTTTCTTCAGAAAAGCTTGGGACAGAGTATCCTTTGGGGAATGAAACATGAAACCCCCCTGGCAAAATTAAGTAGGGCCACAGTTGAAAAGCAGTGAGAACAGGTTCCCTTTGTACTTTTCTGATCTGCACTTGGCATCCCTGAGGGCAAATTGAGAGAGTTTCAGCATTCAGTGTCCATACAATCCCTCATTTTTCACGAGCAAAGAGGCTTGTTACCGAAGAATGCTCTCTGTTCCCTGTAAGCCTAGAGTGGAAGGAGATCCCTGATTAAAGCAGAGGCTTTGATTAAATGATGAGACTACTTCCAATGATTAAACAAAAAAGCATTTTTGGGCCCGCTTTCTGCAGAAACATGGGATAAAGCACAGAGAACTTCTAAAATGCAAACAAAAAAGCAAGCGGCTCTGTGGTCATTCTGGGAGTTGTGAAGGTGCATGGTGTAGAAAGGGAAATGGCAATTTCAGAATTATGCCATTATTAATTTGTAATTAGGTCATTGTTTATTTTTGCTTCTTGAAATGCTGTCACAGGCATGTGTTGTATTTGCGCAAGTAACATAAGACACCCAGCACCCTGTCACTCATTGAAGATAAAAGGCTCCACATCCTCAGATAATTATGAAAACTTTATTAGTCATGATGAGACAATGATAAAAGGTATCAGGGATTTGTTTTCAACTTTTGGAAATGGGCCTCTTTCTTAGCCCATACTTTCCATTTATTAGAATTTTTGTTGTTGTTGTCATCTTTTCCTAAAATTGTTAATCTTACAAGTCAGTCAAACTACCCATTTCTGCAAATTTTTCTACCTGCATTCCTCAGACATTAACTTCCGTAATCATAATATTAATGCGTGTATGCTTCTCGAGGTCGCACAGTGAGTCTGTGACAAAGCCAAGGATGGAACCTCTGCATCCCAGCTGGTTGTCCTATTCCCTGGGACATGCTAGCAGGTTGTTTATCAAAGATGGGGGCAGCACGGCCCATATGCAACGTGCTTTGCTGTGCCGATACCCATAGCAAACCCAGTGGCATAGCTGTACACATGTGCAAAAGATGGTTCCATTGCAGTGTGGCTCTTTGTGGGTCCTCATGTTTGTAGGTGTTTCAGTGTTTGGATTTTTAGCATTTGCACACTGCAAACATATAATGCACAAGTTTCTGGGAAGCAGAGAAGGAGTTGTCCAACTTATCATGGAGAGAAACTCCAAGAGCGCTTGTGGAGCATGTGGAGGTTTAGCAAACCCATTCAGTGACTGTGGAAGTGGGTATGCTGACCACCGGGGGCAGGAGAACCTTACCTGTCCTAGCTCCCTGCACAAGGAAGGCAGCTGCCACTGCTGCTGCTATAACCCATACTGGCAACAATAGCAGTCACAGCTGGCTTCCTTGTGCAGAGGGCCCAGGCAGCAGCAACAGCAGAGAGAGCATCCAGCAACAGTAGCCCCATGACGCAGGCTTCTTGGCAGGCACCCTGGGGCCCTGTTTACATGCCTGTATCCCAGATATGCTACTGGGTGCAGGACTGTTGGAAAAATGCCCCTGGGGAGGAGAGGGGCACTATTCCACTCCCCCTTACCTCCCAGATGCACTGCTAGGGGAAGGGATTGCCTGGCTGTTACAGCTGAGCAGCTGCCCCTGCCATGGTAAAGACTCCTGGAGCAATTCTGGCATTCCTCAAAGTCAGCACCTGGAGCAGGTGCCTCCCTCGCATCCTCCTAGTTACGCTACTTGGAATATGTTTCCATGGGAACTGGAGACCAAACATAAAACTACAATCTAGAGCTGGTTTTCATGCTCTCCACACTTATACCCCCAGGACGAGAAAGTTAAGCCCCTTCCATGCATTACAGGTGGTTGTTCATCCTTCGAATTCGAAGATAACCATGACATCACTTCTTTGGTTTCTTTGAGCACCTGAGCTGCTGGTCAGGCCACTTTGTGCTTTGAACTGTCTGTGGCACACTGAGCAAGAGATGCCACTTCGGGTTGCTTGATGAACAGCAGACATGCAGCTGTTGCAAGACTTAAGCTGTTTGTGCTTATGCTCCTCCACTCTGACTTGACTTGAGGGAATCCTTGAAATGTTTCTTCTGGCCTCCCTGAGAGCACTTTCTGTCTTTTAACTCACTGTAGAAGATCTTCTTTGGCAGGTGACATCCTGGTGACATGGCCTGCCCATCTCACCTGTGACTTCATCACCAAAGTGTGGATGCTTGGAATTCCTGCCTGTGTGAGAACCTGTCTCATCTGGGACCTTGTCTTGCCATCTTATCCTCATCCGATTCCTCAAACAGCCCATGTAAAAGTGGTTCAGCTTCATAGCATGGCATCTGTACACTGTCCAGGTTTTGCATTCATACATCAGGATTGGCAATGTTAGGTGTAATTACCTGGAGACAAGCTACACATACATACTATTGCACAGTAAAAAGCGCCAACCAGCTATAAAGTTAGACCTTGAAAATGTGTACTAACTTTATAGCTGGCTGCTTTCAAGCCTTAATTTGCACATGTAGCAGCGTCTCCCCTGCTGCTGGGAGCCCCACCAGCTGATGAGGGTCCCAGCCGCAGTGGCGCAGCATACCAAGTGAAAAAAACCCAAGATCTACAGATTGTCAGCCATGATCCCCAGGATCTAAGGGTTTCCATGAACCCCTGAGCCTTGGGGATTGCAGCAGCCATGATCTGCTGGGTCCAGGGATGCGTAAAACTGGTTGTAGCTGCTACAATCCCTAGGCATCCCCCATGAGTGCAGGAACCCCCATGAGTGATAATCCAGCCCAAGGGTTTTCCCATACCTCCAGGCCAGGAGGGATCACCCTGCAGTGATCCTCCAGCCCCAGGGTGCATGGGGTGCCCCCACAGCTGGAAGCCCTGCAACTGGGATGCGTGGGGCTCCCAGGTGCAGGAACCTGCTTCTTGCCAATATGGCAATAAGGCATGATGGGATTGTATGCATGATCCCACAGTTGTACCTCTTGCCATGCACATGTGGCATAGCAGGAGGTGTGATTGTGTAAATTGTGCATTGGATCCCATCATGCCGTTACCTGCATGTGTGGAAGGAGCCTTAGACCTGAAATACTCCAGGTGTTTCTTTTAATCCATTTCTCCTTAATCTAATTACAGAAGAAGTCTATTTGCCAGAGTCTCTGGCATGGATCTTGTGAGAGAGCACCTTGAGAGGCTGGACCCCCACAGATCAGCTGGTCTGGGTAGATTGTATCCAAGAGTGCTAAAGGAACTGGCTGACATAGCACAGCCACTGGCAAGAATATTTGAGAACTCGTGCCACTTGGGCAAAGCACCTGAAGATTGGAAGAGGGCCAATGTGGTGCCCATCTTCAAGAAAGGGAGGAAAGAAGACCTGGGAAACTACAGGCCAATCAGTTTGACCTCAATGCCTGGGAAGATCTTGGAAAAAATTATCAAAGAAACCACCTGGACACATGCACTGTAAAGAACTTTTTCTTATGTCTAGTCTAAATTGGCCTTCCTAGAGTTTATGGCTATTAGACCTTGTTATCCCTTGGGGAGCTCTGGTGAACAACTGCAGGTCCTAGTGCACCCCTCTTATGAAGTTGAACCTTCTCTTCTCCAGACTGAACAATCCCAAGTCCCTCAGCCTCTCCTCGTACGGCCTGCCCTCCAGGCCTTGGATCATACGAGTGGCTCTCCTCTGGACTCTCTCATGCTTCTCCACATCCTCCCTGAAGTGGGGAGCCCAGTACTGACTGGACGCAGTACTCCAGGTGCGGTCTCACCAGGGCCGAGTAAAGCGGGAGGATGACTTCCCTGGTTTTGCTTGAAGCATTGGTGGATGCACATCAGAGTTTGGTTAGCTTTGCCAGCCACAGCATTGCATTGGTGGCTCATAGTCAGTCAAGACCCCCAAGTCCCTTTCAGTCGTGGTGCTGGCAAGCATAGCACTGCTGAGCCTGTAAGTATGCTGAGGGTTCTTCCTGTTGAGGTGCAGTAGCTTGCACTTCTTTGCATTGAAGGCCATCCAGTTTTGGTCAGCCCACTTTGAGAATGTGTCCAAGTTGGCCTGTATCCCCAGCCTGTCCTGAGGTGTGACTGCCCTCCCCCATCATTTGGTATCATCCACAAACTTGGCCAGTTCAAATCTCATTCCTGAATCTAGATAGTTGGTGAAAATATTAAAGAGTACTGGCCCAAGTATCAAGCCCTGAGGGACTCCACTGGTAGACCTGCGCCACGTTGATTTGCTCCCTTCAAATCTTTTGGGTCGCACCCCGTAGCCTGTTGCCTAGTTACTTTTTGAAAGTCACTCTAAGTTATCTTTGTCCTGTAGTATCGGCACCAGTTAGGATGAAGGACATATTTGTTCTACCAAAGGAGCTAAAGATACAGAAGACCAGTAAGGGAAAAGCTTCATAGTAGGTCTGCTTTTATTCTGCTGTTTGAAAAGTCAGTTGTTCTCAAGTTGGTCCCTGATGCTCTGCTAGATAATGTATCTCAGATTAATAAAACTTAGTACAGGGTGTTATTGTAAGGTTATTGATTGACATGCTTCTACATTGATCTGTGAATACTAAGGTGGGCTACACAGTCGATTGTTATCATTTGCTGAGTATATTTTTGGTATTTTGACTTTGTGCTTGTGTGAGGCCCTCAAATTGTTGGGTGGTTTGATGAAGCAATGAGTCTCAGCACTTTTGGAGGAAGATTTGAAGCCATTCTAGTCTAGAATCCATTCCCTGTTATGTCTTATTTTAAAAGCAGCTAATTCCAGGGGCTAAGGCATCTTCAGAAGGGATTGCTGAACTTGAAGATTTCCATGTGCCTGTGTGTGTTCAGCACTATAACCCATAGTCTCAATGAATAATTTGAGACCAAAAGAGCCAAACAGATTTTTCTAAATACCTAGGACCTGATTGAAAGCCTAGTGAAGTCCATGGGCTTTGAGTCAAGGTCACTGGTATACAGACATTGGTGGGTTTCTATCTTTAAAGGTGTTTCTGATAAATATCACAAGATGGGGTTTTGCCAGGGGATTTAATGGTGTAACTATAACCTTGCCCCATTCTTGAGAAAACTTGACTGCTCTTTGGAAAAAGGAGGTGGTTCTGAAATAGTGGTTGAATCTGCCAGCTACAAAAAAACCTGTCTCTGCTGTCTTCTCTTTTTGATAAAGTTTTAGCATCTGATTCTGTAGACCTTCTTTACTCAAAACCAACAGATGTTATTAACCAAGTAGCAACCAAAAGATCAGGACCTTAAATGTTTTTCTTCCCCATAGTTTTTGGAAGAAAATCTTTTGATTTTCTATTTTATCTGGTTAAGTACTTGATTAATAAGTTGATAATTAGCAGAAATATTGTCATCCATTTAGCTTCATCCCTTTGTTGTCATCTTTAAATGTGAAGGTCCTATGAAGTAGAACATGAAAGAAATGTGATAGAGAGTCTGTTCATTAACAAACTTTTAGAAACTTTTGATTTTGACTGTGAAACAGCTAATTCCTACAAGTATAACTTGGGTGTACTGTGTAATATCTAGCGGGCTTTGTGAACTGTTGTTGTTCTGAGAAAGTAGGAAGGCTCCTGGATGCTGGGAAATCAGGTAGATTGGCTTTCTTGAGTATCACCTACCAGAAACTCCTCGCCTCTCCTGATTTTTCAACCCTAACATGACTCGTCTTCCCATACTGTCATTTCCAAACTCCTCTCTCAAGCCAGGAACAAAAAAGGGAGATATGTCATCTTTGGAGTTCAGGGGCAGGGTGTCACAATCATGGAAACTGATCCTAGGGAGAGTAGGGAAGTTGAGGCAGAGGCAGTGAAAAATGGGTAAGTAGCAAGAGGTTGTTAGTGGGACAGATACAAATATTTTATAGTGGTCAGGAGTTAAAAAGGTAAGACAGAATTGCTGGGGGAGGGCATACCAGTTAAGTGGGACTGGGAGGGACAGAGATAAGAGTGTCTACAATGTTGTGAGGGTTAAATTGTCACAGATGTCTTTTTCTGTCAGCATTTGTTTTGCCTGTTCTGAATTCCAACACCTACATAACACTGTCTCTCCTAAAAGCAATGCTGAAACTCCCAACATCGAGCCCTGCAACAAGTGTGTTCTCAATTACGGGAGGAACTTCCTCAACTTTACTTGATACGAGCGCTCAGCTCAGGTCTGCACGCCTCCAGAGGAATCACGTGAGCATGTTTCCCAGAAGGTCCCCCCTCCCCGCGTCACAGAGAATGTGTGTTTCTTATAAACCCATGCAGATAATTTCATGGCTTTTCCCTTTCATGGCCACCCACCTTCTCTTCCCCACTAGCTTTGATATAAAAAGACAAATCCCTTCCAATTCTCATCAAAAGCCAAAGGGTTGCTCTGTGTCACCCATCCTGGGATTTGGACTCCCAATTTTTCAACAGAAAGTTGGAAAGAATCGCTTGGTTTTTAACTTAGTGCTCTTAGTGAAACAAATCATTTCCAGCATCATTGGTGGAATCAGCTTTGTAGACCAAATGGACAAATAGGCACAAATTATTCTGTGGTGGTGTTGTTTGTGATCTGTCCATGCCGTAATTGTGCAAAGCACACTACAGAGACTCCAATCCCAGCCCTGAGGGACTTATGCTGTAAGTTAGACATATGTTTTGTATAGTTTAAATGCATATTCAAGTCTGGGTAGGGCACTTTTAAAAGCAGATTTAAAGTTATAACAGTAACGCAGAGAGTAATAACAGTTGTGGAAGTGAGAGGAGGATGAGGGTTACAAAAATAAGGCTCATGTGAGTTGTTGTCTGTATTTCTGGTACAGGGCCTGATAGTTATTTTGTTTTTATTCCTTTTTACTTTGTATTTAACTGTTTTTACTGTTCCTTTCACTTCGGGGAAAGAGAGACGGTAGTTTCCAAAGGTGGAGGAATTGGTGCTCAGGAGGAAAAGTTGGTGGTGGTTGATTAACTTAGCTGGAAGGACTGACCTGGGAGAGGAGTGAAGATGTGCCACAGTGTTTCCTTTTGCCTGCAAAACACTTTAACATGGGTGGAATTTAAGAAGATTGGAGCCAGGTGACTTAGAGCAAGGAAGAGCAGAGAACATGTCTCAGGCAAACACTGTCGACCTCTAATCATGTCCCTGGACCCTGGTACAGGGCTAGACTGATTAGAGCTGCATGCCATACATGTCTTCTCCTGCGGCCGAATCCTGAGGTTCATTTCTCAGTTCTTATTCAAGCAAACTTCATTTAAAGACAATAGGGCTTTAACAGAGTAAGACCCATACAGCAACGGAGTAAGGTTCTCAGGATTCAGTCTTTCATGACTGTGACTCCAGTTTGATCCCATACTGGCATCTGGCACATGCATATATTGAACCCACAGCAAGTATCAGATGCCCTTCATTGGTGAACTTTGAAGTGCTGGAACTCGCCTTGACTTTGGTAGGCCTGGGTGTGAGGCAGCTCCAGGCAACTGCAACAAATTTCTTGTTCCAATGACCAAGGATGAAAATGGTTTGATTTTTTTTACAGAACGGATGCATTCTTCTCTTGGGGATCCTTGTGCGTGTGACAGAGACCTATATTGGGAGTTCTATTTATTTTTTCTGCTCATTATTTGTTTAGTGCCATAATTTGGCTACAGCATCCCTGCTGTCCCATTAGATGGGTCACACAGTGTATCTCAGGTGATACAGTATTAGTAAACTTTAAATAAATAAATAAATAAATAATGAGGGTTACAGAAATGAACTGAAAAGTAAATTGACTCCTGGGAGTTGTTCTGGATTTAAAACAGGACCACTAACAATAGAATTCTTGGTTCATTAACGTATCACGTAAGAGGAGATACAGAGACTAACTGTTCTAGTGAAAATCTAGTGAGCTTTTGATCAGTTGTGCCATATCCTTAGTCCCTCCTGTCAGCTGCTTTGCATTGTACATATGCCACCATAGATCCCGAATGCTGCTGTAACAAGGCTGCTAAGTTACCTCGGCTTTGGGGAAAACTTAGGTGACCTAAACCTGGTGTAGTTGGCATTGCACCACCTGTTCTCTCCACACTGGCGCTGGCTATATTCCAGGACAAACTAAAGCATTTTAGAATATTTGCAGATGAATGATCCCTGCCTGATGGAAGGGTCCTGAGGAGGCCTTTACTGCCAGTGTGACTTTGAACAGCCAACAGTTAAGTTTATTTTGTCAACTTCAGGATGGCAGGGAGCAGAAATGAGGCTTCGAACCACCTCTCTCCACTCTCCCCAGGTCCTGTGCCAAGTGGATCTTGGCTGAACTCATGAATCTGGCCTAGTGGGTGTTGTCAATAGGGAGTAAATATTGTAATAGTGTTTGCATTTGCTCAAGGATAGCACTTGCATTTGCTCAGTTAGGTAGCCACAAAACAGCACTTTCGGTAATGCTGGATCCATTTCCCCAGCATTTTCTATGCTGCTCCTCACTTTCTGCCTTGCTAATTAACATGCCTGTACCTGGCAATTCATCTCTGTACTGGGCTGGGTCCAGCCCAACCTAATATATTCTTACCGATGTGTTCAAAACACTATGCTGTGTGTGTGACAGGAGACGGGACTGTATATGTCCATTTATTTATAGGACAATTTAATCACACATCGCTTTAGCATGAAAAACTCTGGCTTGTACCCGTAGGACAGATCCTGTGATTCCCTTCATTTTCTCTACTCTGTGCAGTTTGCATTTTGTTTGTTAATAGATCCAGTTGTTTTATCAGGTGCTGTTTGCAAAGTCATTTGTAATATGCAGTAGGATTAATTTTCCCTCAAGTACTTACCCCAGGTGGGATGTATAATAGACTGCATTTCATCTGATAACTCATGCAATTTATTAGCTGTGAATTTATTAGCTGTGAAATGCAGAATAATGACACCGACCAAAAAACAAGCTGTACTATCCATGCCTAGCTAGTATCTTCCTAAAAGTAGCTCCAGCCAAAGTTCCTATTTCACAATCCACTGAATAGCTTTCTAATGGGTCATGAGAAGAACATACATTATGTGACTGAGGCAAGTGAGCTTTTAATATCTTCAGAATAAGGTGGACAGTTTCTAACAGATTGTGACATTATCAAAGTGCTATTTGAAATCATCTCCATATGCTGTAGCAGTGCTGTAAGATTTCACTCAGAATTGCCTTTTCAAATGTTTTTCATTCAAGTTCAGTGAAGGGAAATTGGAAACATTTGGGTATACCCTACTTATGGATCTGTTAAGACCACACAATAGACACTTAATTTCAGCCTGTATGGGTGTACAGGAAGAGCGTTTCTGGAGGGAGTGAGCAGGGATAACTCTATCCATTAATGTCTTTATAGAATCTCAGCATCATGTATTTTGAAGCTTGCATGATCACTGCTCTTCACACCCCATATTCTTTAGTGATTGATTTTTCAGGAAGGAGACATTATTCAGGTTCAAGGGGTCACTGTGAGCCCTTGAATTCTGCTTGGCTGTAGCAGAGGGTTAAATGAAGTAGCACAACGTCTGTTCTCCCACAGAGCCTGGATCCAGCTAGCAAAGGCCCCAACACATGAGTGACCCCAAATCTTGCCATCAGAGCCCACTTGTAGTCATTCTGGACAGGGGTACTGCCAGTTTGGCATGCAAATCCATCCCAGTGTTGTATTTAGCTGTGCATGGCATTGATGTGTAGGCAATTCAGAGCTTAAATACTTCAGTGAGTGGTGGTATATAAATGTCTGAGAGAAACTGCTTTTAGCTGGTTTGAGAATACATGTTTCCTCTCTCTAAAATAAACTGAATGGGGGAGGAAGGGTTGCTACCATGGGTTCATATTTCTCTGTAGAACAATTTGTGAAAAGTGAGTAATGAGAATGCTTCCATGGTGATTGTCTGCAAGTGATGCAGAGAGGCAAAGTTGCTCACCAAGAGCCTCAGCCAGCCCTGTCTTTAGGCCGGTGGTTTCTTTTATGAGACTATATTACAGTATCTTGCAGGAATTGTCTACGGGGCCACATTTTAGCAAATTTATGATATAGTTGTTCACTGCTACCACATAATACCATGCAAGTGCTGTTACATGGGCTACAGCATTCAGTATGGATGAACTAATGGGTAACTTGGAGGAGGATAATTGAATTCCAGACTTGCACATGCAGATCATATTTAATTAAGCAAAGAATTCAGGGAAACCATAGCCCAATATGAAGTAATCTGAGGATGTGCAATGGGAATTTTTAGTCCTATTAACCTGTATTCAACTGTACTGATATTTTGGGGATAATTGCCATGGATGAATTCAAGCAAAATTATAGTTGTTTTAACAGTGTATTTCAACCAGGCCTTTTGAACTAGGTAGGGTATCCATCTTACGGGGCAAAAGTACATAGGAGAGAGAGAGCTATTTAGAGTCCAGTCCAGCTGTGCTAGAGCAGTACCATGAAGTGGTGTGCGACATCAGCTGTAGCTCCTCCAGTGTCTTAATACAGCAACTCATTGAACTGGCAGAAGACAGACCATCAAGGGACTTGATTGCGCAGCTTATCCCTTTCCAGAAGGATATGGTTTTAATTTTGAAAATGTTATTCATCTAAGATCTCCAAGTCTCTGACCCGCTGTATGAATGATTCTTAGTTTTACATCAGAGCCTGGAGTTAAGAACACACACGCACACCTTTACATCTGGTGCTTTTATGAATCATTTCAAGGAACTGTTACTAAGCAGCAGCAGCGGCTATATCATGGCTACATTTTATGAAGAGGAAGGGCTGCGCTGCTTATTTTGCTTCCAAAAAATTCATTTTGTTTTGCGTTCCCAGAAGGTACTTTTTTTCTCCAAGAAGGTCAAGCAGAAACATTGATGTAAGTCCTGTTTATGGCGGTTTTGTTAGATTTCCAACAATTGCAATGGAACATATTTATAACAAGTATGTTTTTCTCTAGGGTGATACTATTAGTCAAAATATGTTTTCTCATATTTCCACTGCATAAACACAAATTTCTTTTAAGATTCAAGCTTACTGGTCTTGATTCCCACAACCATGTCTTGTAAGTGGTTCACAAGGTCATACAAGCCCTGGTTTCAACCCAAGATGGAAGGTGTTTGTTGGGAGAGCTAACCTTGACCAAACTAGAATAATTTTATATGTTGGCTAAGCTGTTGTCCTGAATACAATGGCAACCAGTCTAATATTTTAAATGAGAGGTTTCTGATTGAATGAACTAAAGTTTCCAAACTTGTCCTGCTTCTGTCTTGTTTCTTTAGTTATAGATACTTCCTGAAGCAGAGGGGTCCAAGGTATGGCCCATAGGCTCACAGAACTTATCATCTAGCCCATGGTGTGGCTCATGCACCTCAGACTGGTTCAAAATGCTGCATGTGGTGTGTGCCCTGGCCACCAACCCTATGCACTGTACATGGCATGTGGGGCCAGGTACAGTGCTTGCACTGCACTTGGTATACAGGAGCAGTCTGGGATGCACTCTGCATTCAGTGCACAGAGGCAGTTCAGCCCTGTACAGTTCTGGTTCCAGCCCACAAATTGGTCCCATGCCACTCATTTGCCCCTTGGGCCCTGATGAATTTGATACCCTTGTATAAAATGTACTTATATGGCCTCACTGATATAGTATCCTATGGTCTCACAATTTTTAATATATGCAGTGTGCCAATAATGGACCGGTCATCCATACTTGTTCGCTTCTGTTTAATTACTGTTACCAGCCTTACACACAGTTCTCTTCCAGGGTTTCTAAACTAGTAGAAATTGTAAAGAAACAAACTTTTCTGTGATTTAATGACTGTGATGAAACATGAGAAAAAACTTTGAACTACCAAAAGCCAATGGTATTATTGGGAAAACAGAGGGTGGGGAATATCCAGAAGTTCTATTACTCATCATGATAGTGGCATCATAACCATATATTGTTTCCAGTCCACTGTGACTTCTGTTTAAACGAACATCAAAATGAATTCTTGCAAAATCAAGAGGCAGCTATTGATCAAAACTGCAATGATTTTGTGGACATCCAGAGTAGTAACCAACCTGGTATGAACAAGTTGAAAGGGGAAAATCAACAAGTTCTCAGACTTTTGTGAAGTCTGAATAGGATTGGGCTTTAAATATGCATTGTCAGTCTTGTTATAGGTTTATTTGGCATGAATCTGTGAATCAAAGCCAGAATCTGTGAACAGAATAGTAACTATATTTTGATATTTGCATAAATAAGAATAGAATTTTAAAAGCATGTTGATAGTTGTCTTTAACTTATTTCCTGTCAACAAAAATACATGTTCAAAACCAAACTCATATATTTTAAAACAGGGGTGGCCAACCTGTGGTACAGGTGCCACAAGTAGCATAGGCAGCCTCTGTGTGTAGCACCCAGAAGACTGGGGAGGGGGTGGGCACACAGTGGCAGATAAGGCAGAGAGCAGAAAGCTAAGGATCAGTTCAGGCAGGGAGCAAAAAACAGAGCAGCAGCCTGGGCAGGGAGCAGAAAGGTGAGCAGCAGATCAACTAAAGGAAAAAAGATCAGAGTGGTACTTGGGGAGGGTGTGAGGCTAATTTGTGTCCTGCCTATCCAAAAAATTTGGCCTCCGTTGCTTTAAGGCTCTTTCAGCCAAATACAAACATACAACTACATTAAATATGAATAAAATTTAGAAGCACCAAAAATAAAAGCCACCTTCATCATAGCATGATTAAAATGCAGCTGCATGCTTTCCCTAGTTGGGCGTCCATTAACAAATACATTAGGCATTTTCTGACCATGATAATATTAGCCAAACCTGTATGGCCACAGGTCAAAGTGCATTGAAACAGAATTTCAGGAGTGAAATCCCAGTGAATAGCATTAAGGGCGTTGTTATGTATCACCATATTACTAAAACTAACTACAATTTAGCAGGAGCAAAAGTTGGCAAAATAGTGCTTAATTTAGTCTGCCAATGTTTATGAGCACTCTTGGGACTCATTAGTATTAAGAAAAAGAGAGAATCTTGTTATTTGTATGATGGCCTGAAAATTTCAGGCCAAAACTTGTTATCCACGCAACATTTTTAGAAATTTTTCTTATTTTTCTCACAGAATATAACTGTGAATTGGTAGCAAGATATGCCTTTCCTGAAGACTTCTTTTTTTCACTGTTCATTTGTATTGCTAGCAATTGAACTCCATGAAGAGCTGGGAACAGCGCTGCTATGTGGATTTTCTGTACTCTGAAGATGGTGTTTGAGTTTAGAATTTTAAAGTGCTTTTCTATGCCTAGATATGAAGAGCAATTATTTTAGGATCAGTGACTGTACAAAAATATATTGGAAAATATTCATCACTGATACATCAGTAAATTTATTTTCATTGGTGAAGCTGCTTTAGGGATGAATTTGGCCCATTGCTCTTGAGAAGCAGAAGCAGATTATGTCTGTACAGACAGAAAGAAAAAGGAACAAGGGCTTATGCAAGGAAAAAGGAAGAGTTTGAAGTGTACATATAAACCCATCCAATCATCTCTGCCAACTGGTTAAATAGATTATCTCCTGAAAATAATATCATGGGAAATAAAGACAGAGGATGAACTCATGATTCCATTGAGGCCAATGAGAGCTTTGCTGTTCACTTGTAGCCAGGAGTTCATACAGCATTTTGAAGGAACGATGTTTAGGACTAAAACCTTGTGAAGAATAGTGTCTGTCTTCCCAAGTGCTTTGTCTGCTTCCTCTTATTCTTCACAAAGCCAGGGTGTATGTGAGACTACAAAGACCATGTGTGTGTTATACAATGGAGACATAAGAATGAGTACAGGAACTTATTAAGACAAAAGAATAAGTGAAGAAAGTGCCCATTATGTTTAGGATAAAGAGGTAAACATAGTGAGAGAGGAAGCTGGGTTAGAATAGAGAAAGAGAAATAAAGAATAATGTCATTAATTTAAGTGGGCTATGGGGTCTTTACTGATGACACCCCTACCCCCATGTCCCAAAGTTGTGGTAGAACATGCCCTTTTTAGATGAGGTGAAGAAATATGAGCACAAAGAAGGGATGTGATCAGAACAGCTGAAAGAAGGCCATAATTGGTTTAGGAGAAGAGATTAAAAAACTGCATAAGTATAGTATGACTAAATGATGAATTATAACATGATCTCCTAAAAGTATTTGAAGGTTGTGGACACTAGGGAGGAAACAAAACTATTTTTGTGTGAGGTAGAAAAGTAAAACTGAAAAAAGGATAATGTAGTATGAACACCCTGAAAAATAAGCCTTCAAATTTGGGGCAGAGTTAAATAACCTCTCAAGAGAAGTAGTGGCTGTTCCCTTCAGAGCTGGGAGCTGGCTATCCATAATATACTGTAAAGACTCTCTCATGGTCAAAAGTGGGAATTAGCTCTCAATGTACTACTAGGCCTTTACCATTTGTAATTTTTGCAGTCTTGTGCGCTTGGTCATCTCCTGTTATACTCGGATAATGAAGAGACTAACAGAGCAGGCCTCAGATCTAGGGGATGAATAAAAACTTTGGCCCATTTTAACAAAGTTTATTTATGAACTGTCGGACACACATACTGATAGGCACTGCCATTGTTTTAGTATACATCCCCAACTGTTCTGAAGGGAGAGCTAATGCATGACTTATTGTATGATAGCATAATAAAATGGTTCCTAGGAGCTGATAAACAAACAAGCATGAAGACTTGAGCCATTGTTTTACAAAGACAAATGTTTTAATATGTATTTTTTTCAAAAAAACTAAACAATCCCAGTGTCCTAGCAACAGCTACATAGCTAATTAAGAATATCAGACTTCCCAGGCAGACATGGAGTTCACCAAAGCTATCCAATTACTCCATGCACTATTTAATTCATATTATCATTGGGCTGATTGTAAGACACGCACAGGTCCTGTGCTGTTCAGAAGAAATGTAAGATACAAATGACTAAGTAATATCATTCCTATGTAAGAATGGTTAAAATGGAGAAGAAAGAAAGAAAACACATATTTACTAATAATGGTACCACTGAAAAGGGCATAAAAGTAAGGTTTATGTATTGAAAACCTGCCTTGCAATTTGTAGAGCAGACAACACAATACAATAAGAAGCGTCCTACAGCACAGATTTGTATTCTGTAAAAGAATGAAGTGAAAATTGCAAGACAGACTGCGCACAGCCTTCCTCTGGCCATGGACATCCAGCCATGAGAGTGATCTTTGTGGACTGGGAAGTTGTGCATGGTCATCTTTCCAAGGCAAACTGGCAGAGCAGTTTGTCAGGGCTCACTCATGTACCTATCATGTGGTATTACTTGGGCTTTTATTGGAATGAAAATCATTTAAAATACAGTGAAGAGTAAAGTAGAAAAATAACTGATTCTCCTTATGAGCTGTTGTGACAGATTCTGAGAACTTTTACTGTAGAGATAAAAATGCCTCCCTATCAGTTTAAGACCTCTCCTTAATTAAAACCTCTCCATCTTCTGTGCCAGGGACCCTGACTGTGGACTTAACGGGAGGAAGGAGACATTAAATCCTCACTGTCTCACTGTCTGCCCTCTGACATCTTGGTCCAGAGCAGAGCTGACATGCTGTTCTCTAGGTACTTCCTGGCAGATGTGCTGCTCTTGGTGCTCCTTCATGTGCCTGTGGTTTGGTCCAAGGACAGTGGATATGGTAGGTTCTCCTGCATAATCCCATCCTCCAATAATAAATGAGAGAGGTCCCAGATTACTCCTGGATGGCATCACCAGAAGCTGGCACCTCTTGACAACAGCTGGCATGACCAGTTGGATCCTACAGCACCTTTGCAGTAATGGCTTCTGCCATGTGCTGAAAGAGGCTAAACCTTCCTGTCACCTGCTTCTCTTGTGTATTTTGAGCATGTGCTGCAAGATATGTTCCCCACTTGCCTGTATCCTTTGATCTTCTAATCTACAGTTTGATGTTGGGCCTTGCTTCATGAGCAGATATATGAAGTCAGATATCTGGTTTGCTGAAGAGAAGAATACGGACAGTGTTGTTTCACGTGATTCTTCATTTAGGGTTGACTCATCTAGAATTTTATGCTTAAGAGGATCAGTCTGTGAATTTGAAGGGATCATCACATTGCTGGAACACAAACTGTTACCTCTGAGCACCTTTCCTCCAACTGTGCATCTCAAAATATAGGATTATGACCTGTAGCTACAATAAGGTAAGATGCATGAGCAGACTGTCAAATTGGTAACTTAGATGCACACCTGCTTGCCTTTTCTGCAACTTCAGGGAGAACTAACAGCATGGCCGTGCTGTTCTTCCTCTTCCCTTGAGATTTGTCCTCACTTTAACTGCCTTAAGGGGTGAAGCTAGCTATTTCCAATTTGCATCCATACTATCTGATCTGCTGCTTTCCCCATCCTCTCTAGAGCCCAAGGCAAAGATGCCATTATACTCAGCAGGCCAGGTGCAGTTTGAAAGATCTAGGAGAATGTTAATAAAAGCCCTGATGAAGAACAAAAAATAAACAAAGCTACTATTGCACCTGTAAGAGAGGCTGCCACCAGGAAATTAAAAAATTACACATGGCATATACTGCCTGCATACACCCATGAACTGCTTTTCAGCATTGAAATAATGTCCATAATATGCAAAAAAGAGGAAAGAAAAGAGAATTGTGTAGATTGCAACAAGTTAACAAAAGAGCTGATCTCCCCTAGTAAACCCTTCGTGGTACTGTGATGACTACAAATTTGCTTAACCTTCAAAATATAGTGAAAACTTAAAATGATCTTCCTGTGAATCATCTAATTACCTCCATTTCACCATGGAAAGTCTCGCTGAATTTTAGCCTTGTGTCTCACCTCCAACGTATTTAAATAGACTGATTTTGCAGCAATGTCATTTGAGGCATAGGATTAAAGCTCAAGAGTACATCAAGTTAAAATGGCTATAATAATACACTGAGTATGATTCACCAGGGTTCAAAATGTAGAGGTGGGGAAAAAATAAAGGATCAAAAGGCCAGGATACTCAAAAGAACAAAATATTGAATGCAGATGATCCAAAAAGCTCTGTGCACCTGCCTAAAGTGCCCATATACAAACAGAAATGGAAGAGCTGATGGGTGGGGAGGTTGCAGGGGGGAAGAGAGCACAAAGGTAAAGACTTTTTATGTTGTGAAGAACAATAGTGAAATTCCCACTGACTTTAAAAGTAATTGGAGTTACATACCCACATTCAATGATTTAGAAGAATTCTCCTGAATCTGTTCTCCTGGGTAAGAAAAACTTACCCAGAAATGCCTAAACAGATATTTGAATGCTGGACTCCTGAAGAACAAAGAGCTTGTAGTGTTGACTCCCCTATGCACACATCTCAGATTAATCAAGTCTGCTGGAGCATGGAAATTATCATGCTCCAGCAGACTCCAGAGTCCCATGTATATCAGTGTCCCCATGCTGGAAAATGGTCATGGGGCACTTTAAACTAAAGCTTGTTTGACGAGCTTTAGTACAAAGTGCCCCACCACCTTTTTTCAGTGTGAGGACACTGATACACATGATGCTCAAGGCACTAATTTGTGCCCCCCCTGCTTCCTGGACCACATCTGTAAATGCCCACAATGTCTCCTGGTTGGAGAGGACAGGAGCAAAGCACCCTGGGATGATGGATTGTTCTGTGGCTTCTCCCACAAGACAATGTGTACAGTTACCCACTGTCTCAGGATAAACTCTTCCAGAAGTGATTTAACCTTGGTTATTCTTGGATTACTTTTCTCTGAGCAGCCATTTTTGCTCTGGGAGGAAAATCCTGAACATCTTTGCACTCATGGTGTACGTATACTCAGTGACTCTCACAGGAGAAACTAAATGTCAGATGAAAAATTTGCTTTCATACCTGTACTATATTATAGAATTGTTGTTCTATATACTTAGGTTGCCTAATACCTACCCACCGATAACTTTTTGTGTTTGAGAAGTTTTCATCACCTCTATCTTATAAAGCAGTCCACTGAAATTCAGCATAGGGGAAGCTCTTATGCTAAGTAAGTGCCTTTTTGTCCCATTATATCCCACTGATGTTTAGCTGACTAATGAGCAGATAAGAATCAGCATTTTCCTTTACTCTCTTCTGCTGCTCCAAGAAGTTTTGTCAGTATGCCAGAATAATAACTGAATATGAACATTTTAATGATGGAGGCCCCACATGGCCACCAAAGCAGCACCAGTCCAGGAAAACCTGGGAACTAGTGTACTAGCTGTAGCAGTAGACTCTTGCTTCAGCAGCTGGATCTAGTACAGGGGCCTAGAATCCCAGCCCTGCTTTGAGGGCACCAGATACGAGAACAAGTCTGCCAGTTCCTGAAGGGGTGCAGACATCTAGACAGTGCTTTCATAGACTTTAGGGCTGGAAGGGACTTCGGGAGGTCACTGAGACCAGCCCCCGATTAATCCTCTTCCCCATAATCTTCTGGACACAGCACATTTCCCCAGTAACCTGTTTCAGTCATCTCTGGAAGTACCACATGGGCAGGGTCTTCTACTTTCCATAGACAAGAGAGTGAAATGGACTGGATTCATTTTAACCACCACACACCCAGCACCCGCACCCACAGTCCATCTTCTAGTATAATAATAGCCTTCTGCTGTGGTCAATTAACACAGTCCTGTAATTCAAGAAGTTGGTATCTGCTGAAAGTGCAGAGTCAAATCCTAAGGTCTTGCAGAAGGAAGGTTGTTACCATTATCCATAATAGCATTTGCTTTTCCCTTTTTCCTTAAAAGAATAGGAAATTAGATACAGAAAGTATATTATTTAGGTTGCAGAGTCAAGCTTTCAGAAGTCAGGAAATGTCAAATGTATGGTTTTTCATACAATTTTATCCTGATTTTCAAGTGCTTGACTTTGCAACCTAAGTATCTAGTGCAAGAGTCTTTAAAGAGATTGTCTACACCCCCAGGGAATGAATGAAGAGAACAATCATGGGAAAAATGTTCTGAGAACAATAACTGGGAAAGGGTACAAATTTTATAAAGCATGATAGAACAGGTGGCCTTTTTCATCTCCTCGGATTTATTTTATTGTACCTACCACCACTGAAAACCGCAAATTTCACTTTCATGTTTTACAAGGGAGCAGCCAGCTCTGACTGAGTGATATTGTGTGGACTCCAGCACCCTCTGATGGTCTGATGCTATTAACTGGTTCTTTCCAATTGTATACAGAGTGACCACACTAAAAATGTTATGAGACAAAACTTGTCTGCTAATGGCTGCTTTTTCATTTGTTCTGTAATACCTTGAGACAATAGTGCCCAACCAGTGGCCAAATGATTGGTGCAGGGTTGGTCCATGGGCTGGATCCTGCACGGGATCAGTTCATGTGTAAGACCCTGCATGCCCAGGTCCAGCTGCACATACCTGGATCCAGCTGTGACCTGGAGCAACGTAATGCTCAGGGTTACATTATCCAGCCTGCAGGGCTCCCCCAGGGGTCTAGAAATTTGGTATCAAGGGAGTGGCAATTAACACTGCTAGCACTCCTCAACACCAAATTTGCAGACAAGTGGGGAGCCCATGTGGGCTGGATGATATAGCTTCATAGGCCAGAGCTGTCCTGTGGGCTAGGGGTTGAGCACCCCTGCCCTACACACATTGTGTAGGGCAGGAAAAGTTGTAAGAAAAATCAAATTGCACTGCACAATGTGTCTCTGCTCAGGAACATACCAATAGAGTTGTGCCCTCTGACTGCCTGTTATTTCCAACTCAAATTATTACAAACCGGCAGTTTTGAATGTAATGGTAGCAGAGATACTGTAGTGCAGGGGTAGGCAACATTTTTGGCTGGAGTGCTGAAAAAACCATAATGTCTGCCTTGTAAGGTCAGACTGCTGGCATGCCAGAAAAACAAAACCAGGGTGGGGGGTACATGGCAAGATGCACTGCATATTAATATAGTTAATAATCATAAATATTGCTTTTTTAGACTAAATACAATGCTTTCTAAAAATTCTAAACCTGGTGACAGTAAATAAAACTTTATATACTGCCTTTGTTCTTGTGTATTCTTTTTTGTTATGTATGTTGTGATGACAGAGAAAAGAAGAGGAAAAAGAGGGAAAGAGAAAAAAGGAGAGAAGAGAGAGAGAAGCAACAGGAAGAGGTAAAGCAAGAAAAAGAAGGCAAAGAGGAGAGTGAGAAATAAGCAAAGAGAAGAAAAAGGAGACAGAAGAGAAGAAAAAGAAGAAAAGAGAAAGAGGAAAAAAAGGAAAGGGAGAAAGAAGGTGTGTCCCTCACCACCCATGTCTCCCACCGCTACCAGCAGCAGCTCAGGCCCACTGGTCCAGAGCAGTGTCCAGAGGAAGGAGGCAGCAACACTCCAGCAGCAGCTGCCAGGGCACGGTCCAGGAGCAGGAGGAGCCCGGGCCCAGGACTGGGAGGAAGGGCCTGGCCAGGGCTCGGGCAGACAGACTCCCCATCCTACCCAGGTGGGACAGCATCAAGGTACTGAGTTCTGGGTGCAGGTGCTCAGGGCAGGGTCCAGGCAGTGCAGGGGGAGACGCCATGGGCAGGCAGGCCCAGCTGGGCCCTTGGGAAGGTGGCACCAGGAGGAGAGCGGGAGCTGGGTGGGAAGCAGGGGCTGCCCTGGGGCTCTGCAGACTGAGGCCAAGATGGGCGGGTGGGGGCGCCCAGGGGCATCTGAGGTGGGGCCCTGCCCAGCCTGCGCAACTCCATGGGGATGGGCCGCAACTGCCATATCCACAAGAGGATGCTGCGTGGCTGGGGCAGCACACCAGCTTCTTGTGCTTTGTAGAGACGCACATCGGCTCCAGGTGAAGATGGCCCGCACCAAGCAGACTGCCCGCAAGTCTACCAGAGGCAAAGCACCTCGCAAGCAGTTGGCCACCAAGGCTGCCTGCAAGAGCGCCCCGGCTACCAGCGGCGTGAAGAAGCCGCATTGCTACCAGCCTGGCACCGTGGCGCTGTGCGAGATCCGGCGCTACCAGAAGTCTACAGAGCTGCTGATCTGCAAACTGCCCTTCCAGCGCCTGGTGCATGACATCGCGCAGGACTTCAAGACCAGCCTGACCTTCCAGAGCTCGGCTGTCATGGCGCTGCAGGAGGCCAGCGAGGCCTACCTGGTGGGGCTCTTCGAGGACACCAACCTCTGTGCCATCCATGCCAAGTGGATCACCATTATGCCCAAGGACATCCAGCTGGTGCGCTGCATCTGTGGGGAGAGGGCGTGAGCGTTTTTGAGGTCCCAGCACCAGGCTCAGGGAGCTTCCAGCAGCCCTCCACAGTGCCTGCCCAGGCCCTGACCTTGCCTACCCACAGCTGCCCTCCAGAGAATGGATTGGGCTAGAGGGCACAACCCGGGGACAGCGTCCCTGCCTGTGCTCTTCTGACTCTGCCCCGGTGCCTGCCGCAGCACCGGGACCTGTGGCTGCTCTGGAGAGCCTGAAGCAGCAACTTAAAAACACTTTTTTTTTTTTTCCTGGCATGCCAAGGAAAATGTCTCCATATGCCATTAATTGGCACATGTCAGGGGTTGCCTATCCCTGCTATATTGTAAGGGAAAGTGCATTGTGAACCCTTTCAGGGGGAAATTAATTTATTTTAATTTGTTTTTAAAATTAGGGGTATCTTTACCCAAACCTACCGTTTACCCTATGCTCATTGAGCCGTAACCTTGATTGGTACAAATCGGTGCAGAACAATTGACTTCAGTGGAACTGTGCTGCTGAGGATTTGGCTAAGGATTTGGCACATAATCTCTTATAGAATTGGTTGTATGCCTTGCAAAGCAGCATCATGACATTGTCTTCATACTGTATGTCTGAATGTGTGATAATGCAGGAGGTCACTTTATATTATGGAAGAATTCATATCACACAGAATCACAGGGTTCCTTGATCAAAGATAAATGCCTACCTGGCCTCTCTTGAAAACTTCCAAAGAAGGAGATTCTACAACTTGCCTAAATTGCTTGTTCCATTGACCCATTGTTTTAATAGTAAAATAGTCTTTTTCTGAGATTTAATCTGTCTGCTGTCTGTGGTAAGGAAGAACAGGTGTTACTCCTCTTATTGTAGCTTTTCAAATATCTGAACACTGCTATATTGTGGCTCTCTTTCCTTTTCTCCAAACCAAACATATTCAGTTTCTCCAACCTCTCATGTGACTTGTACTCCAACCTTTATCATCTTTATTCTCTCATAGGACCTAGTTGAAAGCTCTCTTCACCAGGTTAGCCAGACAGTGTCCAAAGACGTCTTTCCCAATCTTTGTTAGATTTGGAAACCATCCCTTTCCTAGAACACCAACATATTGTTGAAGAAACCAAAGCTCTCATGCCAACATCACCTACACGGACACATTTTCTTCATGTTTGGATCACTATCCCTCACTGAGACCCCCACATAATACACTACTTTTCAAGACAATCCACATTAGTATGTGGCTTTTTGGACATTTGGAAAGAAACAGCTGTTGCTGTTAGCAATTTAGTTTCAGCCTTAATAATAGTGGTGCTAGTAACCTAGTCCCATGGGAAAACTGCTGTTTACTTCTACAGTGCTTTAGTGCTATCTAGTGGACACTTTGCCTTCTTGCTTTAATGTATAATGAACCTGGAGTGCCCCTCATATTTACAATTCATTATTAAATGTTTCTTAACATTTGATATGAATGATTTTATATGTTTCAGTGAGAGAGAGATCTCTCTCTGATTATTAATTTTAAACACGTTATTTATTTGTGAATTTAACGCTGGTGAAAGGTGGTGGGTTGCCAGCCCTGGACATGAAGTACAACATTTATCTCCAGAACAGAGAGATCAGAGGCAGCAGCTGTGCAAGCTTTCCCACGAAGCGACTCCTCTGAACCACAAAAAGGAACCACTTCTCAGAACAGGAAATCAGGTCTGTTTCTATAGTTTGTTCAGTTCTTTCCTGTCATTGTCAAAAAGGAAACCTTGCAGTGGCATTGAAGGTTAGCGTTTTGTGCTATAATCCTACTGCCTCCTTTGTGTCATGCCACATCATAACCCTAATTCTTCGCAGACTGCTGCAGTAGTGCAGGGCACTATGGAATGTTTTTCTATAATTTCACTTTGTGGGGGGGGTTTATTGCTGTTGAAAAACTTTCACTATCGTTGGCACTAATCCCTTGATTTGAGGATGATCACTATGCTCACTGGTGGGTCTTGAAGTGACTTACAAGTCCAAACCTTGAGCCACAGACCTGTCCGAATAGGCCTGATTTTCCAAGTCAAACACTGTGCAAAGGACTCAGCAGCTCCACGGGTTGCTGGCGAACAATTTTCTAATGTGCAGGGTGACTAATGGATACTCTGAGCTGCTGCCAGACTGTTTGTTCACTCTGGAATCATAGAAAATATCACATCTAGTCCAAACCCCTGCTCAAAGTAGGACCAGCCCCAACTAGTTCACCCCAGCCAAGGTTTTGTCTAGCCAGGTCTTAAAAACCTCCAAGGATGGGGAGTCCACAACCTCTTTGAGTAACCTGTTCCAGTGCTTTACTACCCTCCTAGCGAGAAAGTTTTCCCTAATATCCAACCTAAACCTCCCTTGCTACAACTTGAGGCAATTGCTTCTTGTTCTGTCACCTGTCCCCACTGAGAACAGTCCAGCTCCATCCTCTTTTGAATGCCCCTTCACGTAGTTGCAGGCTGCTGTTAAATCCCCTCTGTCTCCTCTTTTTTAGACTAAATCAGCCCAGTTCCCTCAGGATTTCCTCCTAAATCATGTCCCCCAGTCCCCACACCCTTTGTGTTGCCCTGCAGTGGACCCTCTCCAATTTGTTCACACCCTTTCTATCGTGGGGGGCCAGAACTGGACTCAATGCTGCAGATGTGGCTGAAGAGAGGAGAATAATTCCTTCCTTCGACAGGCTGGCAGCAATGCTACCAATGCAGCGCAGGATGCCCTTAGCCTTGTTGGCAACAAGAGCACACGGCCGGCTCACATTCAGCTTATTGTCCGCTGTCATCCCCCAGCTCCCTTTCTGCAGATCCGCTGCCCACCCAGTCGCCGCGCCCCCCCCCTGCACGGGTGCAGGGGATTGTTGCGCCTCCACTGCAGCATTTTGCACTGGTGTTTGCCGAACCTTTTGTTTGTCTCTAGGCACAAAACCGTGGCTTCTTTCCTCCCCGCAGCGCTCAGCGCTGCTGCACCCCCCTAGGCAGCTGTGGCTTCGTGCATGACAAGCCTGGGGCGGCTCTCCCCCCCCGGTGCGGGTCCCCGCCCAGCCCAGCGCCGCAGCTGCTTGCACAGGCTGTCCGGGCGCGGACAGGAGCCCTCCACGCATGCGCAACAGCGTCTCCCCCACGGGCAGCAGTTCCAGCACGACCGCCGCTAGGTGTCGCTGTGCCGCCAGGCTCCTCAATCGAGCGCAGAGCCCGACCGCCCCACCTGCCAGCCCTGCTCAATGAATGCCCGAGGCGGCCGGGCCCCGTGCGGCCATGGCGGTGGCGCTGTCGCGGGGGTTCCGCTGGGGCCAGCGGGCGCTCGCCTGGGTGCCGGTGCTGCTCATCGCTGCCGTGGTGCTCTGGTCCTACTACGCCTACGTGTGTGAGCTGTGCCTCGGTGAGTGGGGGGCGAGTGTCCGCGGCGTGCCTCGGCCTCCAGTCCGCGCGGATGCCGCGACTCCCGGAGCTGGCGGGGGGAGACCTGTAGCCACACATGCGCAGTAGGGTCCGAATAACCTGTCCCTCCAGGCCCAAGGAGCCTTGCTCTTAGTAGCAGGGAGATGTCTCAGATGGTTCAACCCATCATGTGTTGGCGGGGCTAGAAAATGGGTCCACAGTCCACCCTGTTTTCGCATGAGTTGCCCCAACTCTTCTCGGCTCAGATCAAGTGTTAGTCTGTGCTGGCCCAGCAAGGGAAACACCGTGACCGCCTGGTGGCACAGGGAAGACCTCTGTGCTGGCATGGGGATCGTACCTGTGTAGTGGGAAGGTCTTGGCTTTAAGCCCCTTTTACAGAAAGGGTAGACTCCTTCCTGGCTTGCCCCTGCGCCCATAGGCCTGAGGGCAAGCAGAACCAAGGGCATCTGAACCCCAAGCCTCTGCTGCAAGTGGGGTTTGGAAACATCTGAAGCCCCAGGCCGGGGTGGAGGATGTTTGCCAGTAGTAGGGCCGCTTATGGTTCTGGACTGACTCACAGATTTGGAAATTTTTTTGGCTAGGAATATGGAAAATTTCATTAAAAAAAAATAGTTGCCCCAACTCTTGATGCACACTCAGTGACCCTGCTAGTACCAGAGAGGGCTAACTGTATCTGTGTGGGCCTAGATCTGTGTTTTCTGTGTACTAAATAGGCCTGACTTTTTCAAGACAGTTGGGAGGACCTTTTTGCACCTCTGCTGTGTTGGAAAGTGAGCACAGTTTGTATAAATCCTGTAATCTCACTTACTCTGGAACTGACAACAGTGTAGCCACGGCAGCCAGGAGCTATGTGCTGGCTAACCACCCAAATATGTGCCCAGATCTCAGGCATGTTTCACAACTAGTTCCTGCTTTTTTACTGAAGCTGCAGTCACGCCTTTGACTGCAATGTGACAATGTGAACGTTCCCGTCCAGGGACCAATTCACTTGCATTTGTCTTTCTTCATAGCATATGAGTCATCGCGCCTTATTCAGCGAATTCATGACTGAGCAGTGACTTAGCAGCTGCTGGATGCTTCTTGTGGGCTGTTTCATATGGTCCTGAGTCTATATGTTGTATTAGCAGATACCATGGTAGTGGGTGTTTAAACAAATATGAAACTGAGAGAAAGAAGAGAAACTGAATCCCAGTGAAATTTCACACAAATGGACTCTTGAGTCATATGTGAAGGTGTTTTTCATTTAAATTAAAACATAAGTGACTGTTGGTCTGCAATGCAGAGCAATTTCTTTTGGCTTTTGCTTCTTGACTGAGAGACTCGGAAGAATTTTATTTTCTGCTAGGAATGAAATGCTTTGTTTGTTACTCTAGGACTTCCTTAAAGTGTTACATCATAACCTAGAAGGTTTTCAGGGGTGGGCAAAACATATCTAGCCTGCCAAGGGCTTTTTTTCCAGTCTGTGACAGGTCCCAGCTACTGACACTGTTGCTGGGGGGAAGTACTGCTGACTGAGCCTGCAACAACTCACCAAAATTCCTAATGTGGCCCGTGGGCCCAAATATTGCCCATCTCTGCTTTAAATGCCACATAATAAGTTTACAAGTTTAGTGCTCTCTGTATACTGATATTTGATAATTTTAGGGGACTTTGGGCTGTGCGTGCTTATTGCTGAGTGACCCAAAGGCTTTTTGGGGGACAAAAAGGACAATATGACACTGGAAGACTGCTGTAATCAACAAACTTGGTGAGGAGAGCTGGTAGCTTTGGCATGTTAAGCTTCTGAGAGGTGGGACAGAGTGATGTTCCTCTTAAATGGGATAAGGCTGATAAAAGAGTGGATAAAAGAAGTGGAGTTCATGAGAAGAAGTGAGCTGTTTTGTGGTCTTCCTCCAACCTCAAAGATACTTGCTATGGAAGAAGAAAGAACTTACAAATTAGTTGCTTCTCTTCTGTTGAGAGACAGCCAGGGCTGTCATCACTATTTTTGTTTTTCTCCAGTTGGATTAGGTACTAGAGAGTTGCCCTGCATTTGTTTTGTTTAATTTGAACCTGGTGCTAAATTATTCCATTCTATGACCTTGTTATTTTTGTCTCTTTGTGGTTAGATCTATTATTGCACTTTTTTAGGAACTAATTATACAAGAAACAAATCTCCAACTGCTGAGAAATGATTAGTGGGCCTGTTAAGTAACTGTTGTCCCAAATTACATGAAATGTTTAACAAAGTGTATGTCTAAAGTACCACTCAAGATTTTGGAGAATGCTTGGATTGACATGCTATGTAAATTTAATAACATTTCATTCTGATAGCATTCAGTCCCAAGTCCCATGCAGTCAGTATGAAAACGCTTGTTGACTGGAATGGTAGTTGGATTGGACTTACCTTGCAATCTTCAGGATTTGCTGGGCATGCAGGCGTATGAAACCTGATGCATAGAGCACTGAGCAGTCCCCTCCAGCTTCTTGAAATAATAGTTATCTTAAACACAGTTTTTTGTCATATCGCACTATGCAATGCATTTCAAACATGTGAACAGTGGAGATTCAGCTACAGCACCTGTTCTTTGTCTTTAAATTTACAGTTTGATGGGTGTTTAAAGCAGCGTTTGGATGGTGACCTCTGTGCTAGAGGAAATATCTCATGTCATTGTCACTACAGCTCCTGCTGGCAGATTTGGATAGAAATCTGTGGTCCAGAGCAGGCCTGGTTCCAGTGACTAGCTGAAAGGATGCTGCCACAATGTGACAGTGATAGGGAATGAGTATGCCAAAGGCCAGGGACCCATATTATGCCATCCCAGAGAGAAGGGAAAAGAACAAGTTCTTACAAAATCACAAGGTTTAGCTCCTGCTCCCCCTAAGGCCAAGACAGACTTTAGTGCCTGCAAGGGCCCAAGTGCATGGGTCAAAAGGATCCAGGTTGCTGTTGTGTGAAGCTGAACAGGTATCATTTACCAGAGAACCAAAGGAAAGAGGAGAGGTTGCATAGCATTTCTACTGTATAGTGCATTGTAAATCTGTGGCTGCACAGAGGCAGTTCATAAATGTTCCTGAGTTTTTCGTTTGTAAGTCCTGATTATTGAACTCTAAAATAGCTGGTGGTTCAAAAGTACTGATTGGTATGGCTGCTGGGGGCCACCCCTGCCTCACACACTAGGGATTGGGGGCCTGGGAGCAGAGGGTCGGGAGCAAGGGGCACTGGCAGGGCCAGGGAGCTGTTTTCTACTAAAGTATTTACTGGGTCAGCACTGGCCATCTATGTTTACAAGTGGGTTCTGGTACAAAAAAGGTTGAAAACCACTGATCTAATCCAGTCCCTTGCTCAAGGCAGGACCATCCTTGGCTAAATTATCCCAGCCAAGTGTCTGTCTAACCTGGTCTTGAAAACTTCCACGGATAGCGATTCCACAACTTCTCATGAGCCTGCTCCAATGCTTGACCACCCTCATAGTGAGAAAGTTCCTCCTAATCTCCAGCCTAAATTTCCCCTGCTGCACCTTGAGGCCATCGCTTCTAATCCTGTCCAGTTCAGCGCCAAAGAAAAGCTCATCTCCCTCCTCTCTGTACTTGAAGACTCCCTCCCTTCAGGTACTTGAAGACTGCTATCAAATCCCCTCTCAAGCTCCTCATTTCCAGACTAAGTAATCGTAGTTCTTTCAGCCTCTGTTCACCAGTCTTGCCTCCCAGGCTCCTAGTCATTTTTGTTACTCTTTGCTGGACTCTTTCCAAACTGTCCAAATCCTTCTTGAAGTATGGGGCCCAAAACTGGACACAGTACTCCAGGTGAGGCCTCGCCAGTGCTAAATAGAGCAGAAAAATCACTTCCCTTGATTTTCAAGAGACACTCCTGTTAATACACCCCAGTACGTATTGGCTTTTTTTTTTTGTAATAAGAGCACACTGTTGGCTCATTCAGCTCACGATCTGCTATCACCCCCAGATCTGTTTCTGCAGCCCAGCCAGTCATTCCCCAGCCCATATTTATGGATGCAATTCTTTCTTCCGAAGTGTAGAACTTTGCACTTGTCCTTGTTTGATCTCATCTGATTCATTGTCGACCATTTTTCCATCCTGTTCAGGTCATTGTGGATCCTGGCCCTGCCTTCTGGAGTATCTCTAACTCTGCCCAACTTGGCATTGTCTCCGAATTTGCTAAATGTGCACTCATCATCCTAATCGTTAATTATCTCAGCTCCTATTCTTATCTACATAATTGAAGTGAGTGGATTGTGAAGGAAAGATGCCTGCATGACAATCCTAGCACAAGCAGATTTGTCAAGGTCAAGGTCAAATTCCCAATGCTGTCCAGTCCATTTGCTGTGTCCCTAATCTGAAGGGGCTGTCATTGAGATGGGCAATCCATACAAGCTATGGTGGCTCTGTATAGCTGGCCAGCAGGGGAGTTAGTGACTGGCTCTTGATTTTTGAGGGGGATTTGAGAGGGCTTTCATCCTGGCCATCCTACATCCTTTAGATGTTAACATCTTTTAGTCACTACCACTGGATTCAAACTGTCAAACCAGAAATGGAAGACTTTTTATCTCGCTGACAGTCCCATGAAACATTCGTTTCCCCAAGTTATGCTCTGTCAGAGATAAATTAAGTACAGGCAGTCCTCGACTTAAGACTTTTTGAGTTGCAACAAATGGCACTTAGGGTGTTTATAAATTGACACCCTGTTTCGACATTCTGACATCAGTTTCGACTTTATGATGCTGAATCTGGCACCACGCCATACCAGCATACGCGTCTGCTGCGTCGCCCATCTCCCTGGAGAACATCTGTCCAAACTTCCTTGGACACTTTCTTTAAGAAAGCAGACAAGACTCCAGAAAAACCTGCATCCAAGACTCCTGAGAAGACTCCAGCCAAGAACCCTTCAAAAAGTCCAGGAAAGTCACCTCAAAGAAATCCTTCCAAATCAATATGATTGCTGTTTACAATACAGATACATTGTAGCTATATTACTCATCTATAATTGATCGAGTAGGAAATTCTGGGTTATTTTTTGGTGAAAATAGGATATCAGGCCTTAGTTATAACATTGTTCCTATGGGAAAATCAGTTCTGAGTTGCAACGTTTCGACTCAGGACATGGTGTTCAGGAACCGATTGTGTTGTAAGTCTGAGGACTGCCTGTAAATAGAACCTAATGTGGGTAAGAGTCCTCCCTCTTCCTGGTTAAAAAAAAAAATAAAATTGGAAGATCCAAAAGACCAAAAGAAATGGATGGACTCTCAGAAGTTAAAATATTTTAAATGAATGAGGAATAGAGTCTATGGTTTTTAGGCAGTGTTTCCTGGAATAGGAGATATCTTCACTGTATTCAGAAAAGTGATTAAATGTGGATCACGTCTGCTCAGCATTCCAGTAAAAAATATGTATTTAATCTGTTTTGATAAACCTGTAGATTTGCTGCCACTGACTTTGTGTGATGTCAAACAAGTATTTGGAACAGTTCATCTAAACTATCTAATAGTAGTTAATTTAAACCATAATATAACCTCCTCCTTCTGATCTGGTACAAGATAATGCCATCACATACCTTTATTCATAGTTTCTCTTCCAGTGTACCCTTGTAGGGGGGTTTTTGAGAAGTCTCCCATTTAAGGATAGGCCTTGAACACACCTGTGTTAGCTTAGGAAAATAAAAGTGATTGCAATGCAAAAGGGTTTTTTGTTTTTTTTTTACATAAGAGTTGTTTGCACAGCCATGTTCTCTGTAGCCTGATGAGTGATAATAATCCTGTGTAGTAAGCAACCAGCTGAGATGTAAATGCTCCTGCCATGCTGTGTTAGACTATCTGATTATATGTGTAAAGTGGTCTACAAACTCGTATACCTTCCATTTCACTTTGGCTTCCCAAAGATAGTGTTTATTTACCCTTTTATTAAAAAGTTTGCTATACAAATATCTGACGTATTTGTTACAGAGTTCAAATATGTCAATATTTTTGGAATTTCTTTCCAGTAAAAAAATAAATTTGGAAATGGAGGAAAAAGGAAAATTTCAGATAAAAACTCAGGTCTAAAAATTCTTGATTGAGTTTTTGGTAACGAACAAAACCCAACATTCTGGCTCGTGACGGTTGTCTGTCTTAAGAATTTCCTTTTTATATTTACCATCAGTGTTAATCTTTGTAGCCACTAAATGCTAGTTAAAGGCTGGACAGATCCCCTTTGCAGCTTGCCAACTTTGGCATTCCTTAGGTCAGGCTGAGGATATAACTAGAGACAACACAGAGCTCTTGCCACTGTTGACCAGACAGCCGCGCTTCCTTCAATCAGTATAAGTAGCTGTTGAATAATGTTCCCCACCTCCCTGCAGCTTGGAGCAGTGGGCTCCATGGGGTCATGGGTGGCCCAGTAGAGATGTCAAATAAAATCATTGTTTCCTGCATGTCGCTCCAGAGTGCTAGTGATTGGGTTATTGGGTCGGGTACTGTGTTCTCATTTTAATTTATGTAGCTGTAAGGTGGAACGTACATCTCCGGACAGGAAGTGGAGCATAGGAATGAAAGCAGCTGGAGACTAGCTCCAAGCAGGCATAGCAGTAAATAGTGAAGATGTTATTTGGGTGAGATATTAAAGGACCCCTGTTTAGCTTGCAGGTATCGAGTTAATTGGGACCTCCAAGAAAAATTGCATTTTGTAGAAATGGAAAATATGGCATAACTAAGGTGCTTGAATGTTTTATTATGGAGACTGTTTGAGTGAATAAATTTTTTTAAAAGTTGCTTACCAGCTGTACATTAATGTTTGATTGTGTTTATCTTTAATGATAAATACATGATCATTTTTATTAGTCTTTCAGCTTGAATTTACTTCCTTTTTAATTTCCATTTTGTTTTAACAAAGATTATACAGCAAACGTAATTCTCAGAGCAGTCTCTAAACATATATTTGTTTTCTTTCTTTTATTCAGTGACTCTGACCAACCCTGTGGAAAGAGGTAAGTGAATCTTATCCAAGACCTAGACATGTGGTCTTTATTTCTAAAAGCACATGAACATCTATTTAAAATAAATCCCAACAGTTGAAAATCAGCTTTGTGTATTTATATGTGTGCAGCTGTCACAGGGGAGGGGTGAAGGGCAGTGTGAACTAAAGTGTCAAATATTAGACTGCTTCAATTCATTTGAAAACAAACAATTCCATGCTCCAGCAAACTTCACAAATGAGATTTTCCTAGAATTCCATTCAGTTCTCATTCTCCACCAATATTTCCTTATACTTTGTTTTAGATTACAGAGGGGTATACAGCACCCATCATTACAAGTATTCTCGCCTCTCTGCGTAGAGAAAACATGTTAGATGTGGATATCTTCTGTGGATATCTCTTGTTTATTCTTAAAACAAGTAGAGGCTTCCCCCATGGCCTACGGACAGTCAGACACATACACACACTCTGTTCTGCTGAAGGTCTTTAAGGTTTTTCTATTTAAAAAATCCTTTCTAATTGGTATGTCAGTCTCTGGCCTCATTTACTTTTTTCATCATTCTCTGGAGACTTCCCTTTTAAGGCCACTTGTGATGTTTCTTTTTAAATAGCTCTATTTTATCGAAGACCACAACATACCGTATGTAGGCCAATGAATGGTAACGATTTCTGGTTGCTACCAGTCTGGATGAATTAGGACCAGTGACCTAGAAACAAAAGAGTTTTTGTCCCATTGTCACTGGCTTGCACCTTTTGTAAATTCATTTGGTAATGTGGAAGTTTATTCTCAGAGAAATTGTTCTGATGTCGCAGAAACTGGCTCTTGGGGTCACTGAATGAATCGGACAAGAGAAGCAATCTTATCTGATTAAACAGAGGTATAGTTGGTACAAGCAGGTAATGAGCCAAATTCTGGCCCTGAGGAAGGGAGTCAGTGGGGCTTTTGCCATTTGGACCGTTGTGCCCAGATTCTGCCTCCTGCTCCATGCCCTTTTGTAATGGCCTGATTGAGCGAAGGGGCTGGAATCTGGCACTGTATCAGTTAATGTCAGGGAGTTCCCAAGAGAGACAGCCAGCATAGGCAACTCCCACTCTGCCTTCCCCCTTGAGCCTGGCACAGAGATTGGGGAGGAATAGCTCTCACTATCTTCAGCTGGCGCTGTCCCTTGATAACCCTGGCCAGCTGGCACACATTAAAAATATGCCTCTAGGGCAACTCCTCTCCATCTCCAGTAACCAGATCCTCTTAACAAATAGCTGCCCCTATATGACATGGTCACAAAGGAAGTATATCTGCTATGGCAATAGGTTTGTGACCCTCCAACAAAACAGCTATTCTTTGTAAAATCTGCACCTGAATCTTCACAATCGCTCAGATACCCTCCTTCCTGCAAAAGACTTTATACCACCTTACCAGCAGAACAGAACCTGCAGGAAACATGCTCTCCTTAAATGCTAGGTGAAGAATGACTGAATGACATTTAAAAATCAGTACCCCCTCCCGAAGGGGGTTCGCGGCTGTTCTTTAGTGCATGGTTTCCTCCTTGGGTCATGGAGAATTTGGATCTGCAATTCCATTACTTTGCAGAGGCAAGTTTCTTAACTAGCTTACAACTGCTTTGCATTGTCATGGTAGACATTCTCTGTTGTTGTCAGTTAGATTCTGGGAAAACTCAGGGAAATTTTCTAAGTGGAAGGGGTTGTAAAGTTACTGTTTTATTTCACAGGGAAAGGAAAACAATCATTAGGGGCCACAACAGCCTCTAAGAACTTCTCTATGTCTCTAGTCTGGCAACACAGTCCTAATTAATACAGAAATACCATGCGTAGTACCGGTGTATGGAAATTACCTATATCCTTTTGAAATATATAATGAATGATGCACAGGAAACTATCACTAATGTATCTAGGCTGACATACTGCTAACAGCCAGTTACCAGTGTTGACTGTTGGGGAGAGATGTAACCTCACATAAAAACTGAGAAAGAATGGCCTTAGGGGTAAGAGGCATGACTGGAAGTCAGGTGGTCTAAGTTCTGTTTCCAGCTTTGCAATAGATTCCTCATGCATAATTAAAAAAAAAAGCCCTCAGAAAATTACCATAGTCCAGAAGTACACTTCAGACAAAAACTCAGGAGGACAATGAGTTACCCTGTGGTAGAAAATTCGATGAATCACATAGGAAGGGCCTGAAGTGTGCATGCGACTTTTACATTAGTGAAATTTCCATACAATAGGTATAAGGATGCAGGATTTGATTCAAAAGCACCTCATTCCTCTTGTAGTTGTTGTATCCCTCTGTTAGAATTGTTCAAAATAAAGGTAGGGGACAGCGCACACATCACTGCTGTTTACATAGCATGCTTAAAACAGAGCTCTCGTCACTGGAGATGTAGCACTAGTCAATATTGTGGTGGCTTTTGGGCATCAAAAAGAATGCTCAAGTGCTTTGTACAGTGCGTGGAAAACTGCCCTTTGGCCTGCTTTCCCTCTCCCTATGCCTTATTTCTTGCTCCTCCAAAAGTAACACACTTCATATATTGAAATAGGATTGCACCAAATCATCTAGGTTTTCATGAAGTCATGGTGTGCCAGGCACCCTGCCTTGCTTCTCTTTCTCAGTAACCATGAAGACATAGTTTTGCCTGCCTTCTTAAAAGGACTAAGAGACACATCCTAGTACGTTTGTTTTTTCCTCTGGCATGAAATGCATGAGGAGCACAACTGTTTTTAAAGTGAAGTACCGTTAAGTGATGAAAACCACAGCCTGACCTGTGCTTACAAGTCCTTATTCTTTCCTTCTCCTCTAGTGGCCTACCTCGCAGTATTCCATGTCATCTTTGTGCTCTTTGTGTGGACATACTGGAAGTCTATTTTTACTCTCCCAATGCAGCCAGATAAAAAGGTAAGAACTGAGAATTTTTCATGCACTGCAAATCTAAGGCCAGATGAAAGTGAAGGCATTAAAAGGAGAACTTTTTGTTGCCCAAGGCAAATTATCTGTCTTCCTGAATAGATGGAAAGTTGTCCATAAACAGGGAAGTTTAACTATTCTGAAAATCATTTAAATTCTACTACCTGAGGAGTTTAAATCAGACATGGTATTACTTTAAAGCTGTCTTTTCAGGTAGTTCAGATGCTAACAGGATTTAAAATTGTTGAGGATAAAGGTATTTATGATCATTAGCTTACATACTTATAGCTTCTTTGATCTCTAAGCATTTATCAAATTGAGCCAAACCCTGGGGACTTTACACCATCTGGCTTCCTTGGAGGAGTACCATGAGAGTTCTGCTTGATGAAGGACTTGTCTTCTATATTCAGAGCTCCATGTGTCCTTGCCTCCCTGCCTTCATAGAAGCCATTACTCGGAGTAGAGCACAGGTCTCCTGAACAGCAGCACTGTTGCACTGCTAGTGCCATATTAAGATTCCCTCCCAAACTAAAGGACCTGGTCTGCTTGGTTATTGGGTGTGGGGTCCAGCTAGATTCCTCCCTGGTTCTAATGCTGGCCGCTCTTACCTCTTCTGGAAGCTGGCTGCAGGCTGGGACAGATACCAAAGCTCTTCCAGCTCTGAGCAAGTCACTTCACCCTTTTTGTGCTTTATTTTACATAACACCTGCTTCAGAAGGAGGTGATTAAGGCGGGCGACTTAATGTTTGTGCAGCACTTGTTCAGGGGCCAAAGTCTGACCACAATTACAGAGATACACCTTTATGTCAGCCATGATTTTTAACTAATGTAATTGAGAACAGCGTCTGGCTCAGAACATGCCTGGTAAGTGCTGCTATTATCATCATTGCTATTATTATTTTTGTCTGAATGTCTGAAGCAGCAAGTAGTAGTGAAATTAATCTGTTATTCTGTGACCTTCCCTTCAGTTTTGTGTCTCTCAGCAGTTAGTCTCCCTGCATTCTGTCTGTCCGCCACTAATTATTTGTCTGTTTATCTTGTAAGCAAAAGCACTTTCATGTCAGATTAATGTTTGTGCTTTGAAAGGAGTGGGAGGACAATAATTATTCCAACTAGCCCTGGATTTTAAATACTACCTCCTCTACACTTGGGTAATTGGTTTTCTCATCACTTCTGCTCCTAGTTCCATATCTCCTACACTGACAAAGAACGCTATGAAAATGAAGAGAGGCCGGAGGTGCAGAGGCAGATTCTTGCTGAAATTGCAAGGAAGCTGCCAGTGTACACGAGAACGGGGAATGGAGGTCAGCTCAGCAAAGGGCTTTGTTGAAGCAAATCTAATCAGTCAAGCTAAGTAGCATGTGCTGGCAATCCAGCTTATTTTGCAGAGTCACCGAACCTCCCCAGTGCCAGGGCATCCCACTAAAGGATTTCTGTGCTAATGCTGAGGAAATATTATTAGTGTAAAAGGATTTTTCTCCTGTCTTCCTTCCTCTAATCGTTTTTGATTTGGGGGGGGGGTCCTTGAATACTTATTCCATTTGTAAGTGGAGTCCAAGCTGTTTTGAAGCATTAGATTGTTCTCTTTGTTTTATGTCAAGGGTGGAGAACCTGGTTGGGTCCCCAAATGTATATTTGGTAGTGTCCCATAGCCTTTTTTAATTAAATGGGGTTTGACCTGAATGAAGACATGGTTCAATAAACAGGTCATCCCCCATGGACCTGCTCTGCAGTCATTTGCACTTTGCCTTCTTGTTGAAGTCTGCAGGGCTTCCAAATTTGGAATGGCTACAGGTTTTAATGCTGTGTATTTTCATTAGTCAGACATTTGATGTAAGCCACTGTTGTCCTGGCAGCACAGCATTTTCAAGGCCACAGTGCAAATGGAGAGATGGGGATATGTGTGCAGATATCCAGGGGCGGATCCAGAGAGAGCACAGTGGCATGGCTACGCCCCCCTTTTGGATTGGAGTGCGCTACTGGAGCCTCTGGGCACTTTAAGTCCCTAAAGCAAAAGGGAAACCTTTCTTCTTTCCCTTTTGTGTTCAAGAATGAATTTCCCTCCCTTTTCCCCTCCCCCAGTGCCTTTCCCCACTAACTTAGGGCTAGGGAAGCACCAGAGCCATTCCTGCTTGTTGCCCAGGGGCGCTCAACTAGGAATGGGGACGACGGCAGCATGGAGGTTCCACTTCCCTGTGCTGTGACCTGGCAGGGTGGTGGGAACTACTGTTCTGACAGGCTGTTTCCATTGTCCCCCACCCAGATGAGACCCAGTCCCCACTCAGCCCATATGGCTGTGGAGCATCCCTACCAGGAGGGAAGGGGGAAGTGGAGAGGCTTGCTTCTGAGCAAGAAGGGATGGGGGGGATTTTCATCTGCTTTAGGGACTTAGGGTCATGTTACATGGTAATTTTGGGTGGCTCCTGGGGCTCTTAACCCCTGAGTTGTCCACACTTGAGCACCTTAAAGGGGTCTTAAACTCTTATGTGGCTTAAAGTTACACCACACCAAGGCAGGATTATCTTGGATTTGTACTACCCAGCTCCTGTTCCATTAAGGCAAAGGTTCCCTTGGGCTGCGGCCTGGTGCTGGGCCATGAAGGGCTGGCTGTTGGTCCACAGGAGGGTTGGCTGCCGGACCAGAAGTGACTGTGGACCAGCAAACCATGGACTGGAAGTGACTGGCATACTGTGGACCAGCAGCCAACCCTTTTCAATCCTTTTTTATACCAAGTATAAAAAAGGGTTAGCTGCCAGTCCGCAGTACACCAATCACTTCCATCCTGCGGTTTGCCGGTCCACGGTCACTTCTGGTCCCAGGTTTGCTGGTCTGCTATCTAAAAAGGTTGAGAACCACTGCATTAAGGTGTGACCACTCCCCACAGATGAGTTACATAAGTTGAAGTCTTCAGTGTCCCAGAATCTCTCACACTTCTTCACCCCACTCCCATCCCTAGAGCAGAGATAGAAGCCTGTCCTGGTTCACCAGCCCACTAGTGGCAACTCACAGCTACAGCTCCTGGTCCTCCCCTGCTCACCAGGCCTCTAGTGGCAAGTCACAGCCGTGCAGGTGGGGGACAGTTAGAGAAAGTTTCTAGACTAAAGGTGTGACTGTTCCAGACTCAAAGCCAGCACTAGCACTGATCAGCAATTGTGCAGCTCACAGTGTAAGCTTACAGAAGTCCCAAGAGGCTACCACAGAGCTGTTTGCCTACGCTGGTGGGAGCAGAGAAGGCTGGTTGCAGGAGTGCAGCCACCCCTGCAGTGTGGCTTGCTGTTCCCTTTGGGAAATCCTGGATTCACCCCTGCATATATCCATCTCTTTTGACTAGCATTAAGCTGGTTATATACTTCAGAGAAAAATCCTGCCCCAAAGCCAGTTCTTAAGCAGTGGTTCAGAATTCTGCCATCTGTTTTCCAGCTTGGCAGCCAAAATCAACGTTAAACACACCCAGCTTGGAAAGCAAGAGAGGATTGCAATGATAAGACAAAAATGTAAATGGCGAGGACAGAATACTAAGTGTTCTTTTTGGCTGCTTGTGTAACACAATCCAGTGCTAATATTTTTGTGTTTAATTTCAGCCATTCGATTCTGTGATAGATGCCAGCTGATCAAACCTGATCGTTGCCACCATTGTTCTGTTTGTGCTATGTGAGTTACTGGCTTGTTTTTTACACTAATGTCAGTATTGACCACAAAAAATGACTGGCTCCCACATGTGTAGTTATACATATGTAGGTATCCAAAGAATGGCCAAACACTAAGGGAAAGATTTTCAGATGGCTTCTGTTGGGTCTTCACCTTGAATTTTTGTACATGCATGGGCCAGCACCTTGATGCAAACACCTGCATGCATAAGTCTTAGTATTAGCACCCACAAGACTTTTTGTCCCCCTTACAAGAGTGTAGTATTTTATACTTTTTCCCACATGGGGAGTCAGGTGATAGAAGGAATCTGTCTAATGCAAGTTCCACTGAACAGACAAATATTAGTGAATTCAGTGGTTTTTTTGATGTGTTAAAAAAACTGAAGAAGACTACGTTGCTGATCTGCAAATGATGGTTAAGTACAGAACGTAAGTCTTACCTTCTTTGCTTCATTTTTCCTTTATGTCTTCTTGCAGATGTGTGCTGAAAATGGATCATCATTGCCCATGGTATGTCCTGGAGACTGGTTTGTAGATTTTTTTTATTGAAAGTAAACACTGTTTAAGCATCTGTGTCTTTAACAGCATGTTTGCATGCCCCTTCCATTCACTAATGCTGCATGTAACTCCTAGTGTGTCTGTCATGGTATGAAATGGTCATATTGTGAAGTTGTCCACAGCATATAGTATTTCAAAGTGACAGATCAAGAACATTCTTGTTAACTGTGTTTAAGAAGTGTTTGTATTGACACAGTTTAAATAACAAATTAGCTTCTTTGATTATTGCCCAGATTTTCAAAGGGGCCTTGACCCAACCTTTAATTTTATGTATGTAATCAGTCAGGAATATAACCAGTAGTTGATCCCACCAGTTGTGTGTGTGTTTATACACTTAAAAATCCCTTTTGGAGAGTGGCTGTATAGATTTGTATTCTAGAACTGGCCGGTTGAGATTTTTGAATTGTTGCTATTTGATTTCTCAAACCCTGCTGCTCTCTTCCATTTTTCCAAAAGGGAGACTTCAGGAACCAGAGACAACATAGACACAGGCATGAAGGAGAACCGCAGATTTTTATTCCCAAATTTAGGGAGTGTTTCAAATCTGAACTCCAACCCAGATGCGAGACCTCACCTTTTCTCCCCACTGTTTTGCACCTTTTTGAGGTCATTTATACCTCTATAAAGTGGGCATAAAGATGCTTCCATTAATGTGAGCAGAGAATTATACTGCACTAACATTTAGCATTTACTTGGCTGTATATATGCAGGTAACTCGACATGGTACAAATCACTGTGAACTAAGCCCCTGTACTTCACAAGTGGTCCATACAAGCAAAATTAGGATCCCAGATCGGAATACATTCAGTTTTGGGTTTTTCAACACCAAGCATAATTCTAAATTTTGCAGGTTAAGCCTGCCTCTGTGCCAAACCAACATTGTAGGCAAACTGAGAAAACCAAGTCTTTTGATATTTAAAAAATTTGTTTTTGCTAAGTGTAAATTTTGCCTGCAGGTAGGATTCAAAAGTTAAACAAGAACAGAATTATGTTCAATTATTACCACTAAGGGGAGCTGTTTATTGAACATGCTGTTTTGTTTAATCAAACACCTTTAAAGAATAATAGAAAAAAATTAATATTCCTTGTATTTGAACCATGTTGCTGTACATATCCTGATTTCAACTTTGCTTTTATTCTCTAGGGTGAATAACTGCATTGGATTTTCTAACTACAAATTCTTTCTACTGTTCTTAGCGTATTCTTTGTTGTATTGCTTGTATATTGCTGCAACAGTCTTCAAGTATTTCATTAAGTATTGGACAGTAAGTTTTGGAATCTGGTTACTTCTATTTATTTTACAACTCTTACTGGAGTTTTATGTGGTCCTCTGGTACCCGTTTACTTTCACCCTATAGAAAGACTCTGGATTTCAGCAATAGGGTGTTTTCTCCAAAGTCTACATGGGAGTGTTACTCCCACTGTGACTCAGACATGCAAAATTGGAAGGGGAAACAGGAATTTCAGACCAGAAGCCTGGCTCACAAAGCCATGCTTTCTGAAAAATAAGTTTAGGCATCTTTTAACAAGACATAAATATGTAGTTCAAAATCACTTGAAGGTAATGGAGGTCAGATGCCTCTTGACTAGAAATAGATCACCAAGATTAAATGTAGTTCAGAATCAGCATATCATGGTGGTGATAATGTACATTGGACCTTATTCTGCTCACTTATGGATCAGGAATCATTCCATTGAAGCCAATGCACTTACAGAAGTGAAACCAGTGAATAAAAACCAGGGCCTCAGGTTTCAACAGTACAGTGATACATCCAAAAGCCAAATGCTAACTGCTTTTGGGAAATATTGCACAATCCTACGATGTCATCACTGGGAGTGTCTTTGCTGATTGGGGGATAATTTGTCTTCTGGGTAGAATTTCCTGGGTCACTGGCACTGAATGCTAATGAAGTGGCTGCTTGAAAACCACATAAATAATTTCACTATTGTTACAGGGAATTCCTAAGTGGGGTGGGTTTGTTGGGGTTTTTTTTTTACCAGTTATATTTTTTCCTGTAATATCCAGGCTCACTTTCCCAGCCTTGCTGTTGTGGGGCAAGTCTAACACGCTAAGGGGCAGACAAAGAGGATACTCACAGTACTTTTAGTGTTGTTCATTTATTACTGTGCCTAGTGCTCTCCATAAACTTAGTTCCTGCAGTACACCTGCCTTCTTCCTAGCTGTTCTGAGAACTAATATAAAAAGCTGTATCCTGCTATTGATTTACATGCATTGATTATAAGATAGTGTTTTCAGAAACTGCTTTTACCTTCAGTGTCTCCTTACTGCCTTCCTTTCCTGACTTAAAAGTTGATTGAAATACTGAGTGTTACTTTTAAATTCTAATTAGTTTAGACAGAGGTTGGGTCAGCTGATAGTTACAATGGGAGACCAGGCCTCCAGACTCTTGGTTTCTAGTCTCTGTGGTGCTGCTGATGCACTGTGTGATGCTGGTCAAGTTACTTAGCCTCTTAGTACCTTAGCTTAGTCATTTTTTAATTGATGTGATGAACAAAACTTCTGACGCAAACACCCCTAAGGTTGCTCTGCATACTGAGGAAGACTCAGGGACTATAAATACAGTTTAGTGCATGAGGCACATGCAGTTGGGCAGACTGTTGCCCTAGTGCATACATATTCACTTCCAAGAGTCAGGAAAAGCCTGTCTCTGAGTTATTTGGGCTGGAGGACCTCTTAGGCATTTAGCTCCTCTGTTTTAGGGTGAAAGCATTTCAGCCACCTGTAAGATTCTGCTTAGCTTAGACTCACTGTGGAGTGAGCTGTCCCCAGGACTTAGGGATGTTCAGGGTTGCTGTTACCAAGTAGGAGTTCAGATTTCTTGATTTTTCTGAAGTTGGAAGGTAGCCATTGGAAAAGGTGCAGTGAGTTAATGTGCATCCAGGAAAACATGAAGATTAAAGAAAATTCAGCAGAATGCGAACAGGCTTTCAAAGAGCTTGTCATTGCCTGCCAAATGCACCGTGGGCATAAGACGTGCTTCTGATGCCCATATGGGAAACTGTGAACAAACTGGACCTGTTCCATTAAAAAAAATAAGTAGCAAAATCCCAGAAGTGGAGAAAAGTCTGCCTGTCTCCTCTTTGTCTTGTGCTTTGTAGCAAGGCAAAAATTTTACATTTTTAAATGTGAAAGTCTAAAAACCCCGTAGTATGTTTATTAGATATAGTAGAACATTTAACCTATCAAGGAACAATTTCTTTCTCAATTTTTCTTGCCATTTATGCCCTTTTGCTTTCCTTCCCAGGGTGAATTAACTAATGGACGTTCAAAGTTCCATGTGCTTTTCCTTCTTTTTGTGGCAGTCATGTTTTTTGTAAGCCTGATGTTTCTCTTCGGCTACCACTGCTGGCTCATCAGTAGAAATAGGTCTACTTTGGGTAAGACTTTGTGTTCACCATGAAATAGTGTTATAAAAAAGAAAGAGGTTTGCTGTTCACCTCAAGGTATTCCAACAAATATAACAGAAAACATTTAATTTTGAATGCATGCCATTGGAGGTTTTCTCTGTCATTGAAAACAGCATTTTTTAGTTTGTATAGTAAAAATTTCATTAGGGACACTGGAAATGGTTAGATACATGAATTGATGATGTTCATTCTGAATTTTGGGGGTTTAAACAAGTACATTTTTATTGGGTCTTGGGTTATTCTGTGTGATTTATTTGCAAAATTAAATGAATGCCCTCCATTTTAAGATACTGGAACTACCAAATTTTATTACATACAACATAAATCTTTCACCCAAAAAACTTACTGGAAATGGGAGTGTGCTTTGTATGCAAGAAATACGGTAGGAATCATTTTTGCTGTTCATCAGCTAAAATTGTGAGTAAACTCTGCAGTGATCCACAGAGAACAGAAGAGTCAGCAGGCTTGGCTTCCTAGCTGCTGCTACCCATTCAGTTACTTGCTACAAGGAAGGATCTTTTATCCTTTCAAAAACAAGATGCATAATATATTCTGGAGTATGTGCTGTCTGTGAGAAAATACAGTAATCAAAAGATTTTTAGGCTTATTATCTCCATGTTCACTCCTGTAACCATCCACAATGTTCCATGACATAATGTGTTTACTTGTTTAATGTGCCCATGGTATCTGCAAAGTAAATGTTGCTACCATGCATCAATAATGTTTGGTTCTTTCATTTTTTTTCCCCTATAATTGAATCTGTCCATAGAGGCCTTCTCAGCTCCAGTGTTTCAAAATGGTCCAGATAAAAATGGATTCAACCTGGGCTTCGTAAAGAATCTCCAGCAAGTGTTTGGAGAGGAAAAAAAGCTGTGGCTGTTCCCAATTGTTTCAAGGTAAGTGATGGTTAGAGAGGCTGACGCTATGAATGGAAGGCCAAGTCATGATCCCTGGGCTCAGCCTGTTCATACCAGTTCTGTACAGTGGAGTTTTGCCAGAGTCAGGAGTGGCTGATATTTTCCCATGTGGCACTGAGAGGTAGCAAAGGAACCACCCCTAAGCACTTGCTGTAGCTTCATCTGCTGTACCTACACCCACTGCAAAATGGTTATATATAGTTGGAGATCCACCGACAAGCATCCTTGCCTTATCCCTTCAAAGCCTTCCGTGCACAAAGATGATTGAAGCCACTGTGGAGCACATTTCCTGGGGTACAGAGGGTCCACACCTTCCATATGGACTCTGCTTCTGCACACATACTTGTACACACACTCACTCTTTAAAAACTATCCTGGCCTCCCTTGTCTGGCAGGGTTTGTCCCTACATTAACTAGTGAAACACTTTGCTTTTGTACCACACATATTGATCCAAGAATAAACTGGAGGCCAGTTCCCAGAATAGTTGGGCTCAATTTAAAACAATTCTCTGGATTCCAGCTTTATCAGGCAACTGTCTTGACCTTGTGCTGGTGAACTAAGCTAAGACCTCAACTGCACCATCTATTTCCCTCTCCTTCCTGTTCTCAAAGCCAGGGATGGATTAAAAAAATCAGACATGTTAGCATACTAGTGTCCAGCAGCAATGTGGAGTGCAGAGCATAGGGTGCTCATCACAGAACTATGACCTGGGACACACTCCGACTGGCAAGGAAAATTCCTCGATTATTTTCCTTGGGTAGAGATGGTTGTCAGAGGAGGATTGTATCTTAGGTGGCCTGCAGTACTTGCTGCAGGATGTCCAGGAAGTCCAGTCACGTGTAGCCCAAACTCAAGCGTTTGTAATTCATTTCCATTGTATCGCTGTTACTCCCTTAGGCTTCCTCCCTGTGTCATGCCTTGACATAGCATAGACTTTGTCTTTATTATGACAGTCATTGGAAAGTACTCATAAATTTGCAATTAAAGGGTGGGGACCTGTTTGCTAATCTGATGCTCGGTGTCCAGTTCATCCAGACTCTTCCCACCTTTCCTAAAATTGTTGTCTGCACCTGGTTAGAATGAAGTAGGGGGCAGTAATTCATTTTACAGCTGAATATTTTTGCATATCTTTTTTCCCATACTTCATTATTTATCTGGGTAATCTGGCCAATTTCAATTCCATCTGAGTTCTATCAGGAATGATTTTGAACTGTAAAGATTTTCCTTCTTAGCTTTTGCATGAATTCAAGATTGCAACTCTCTTTGTTCTTTAAACATTGCCTATGAGCTTCCACCCAAGATGAATTATATTAAGAAAACAAAGGGTTCATCTTTTAAAATTCATTTCCAGCAATGTAAGAATTTTCTTTTGTTTTTGTGAGAAAAATCATAAATGCATAGTAGAGTTGTACTTCATTTTTCAAAAGAAGTGGTTCTGCGGTAGCTCATTTTCTACCTTTTGTATTTTACAGCCAGGGTGATGGACATTCCTTTCCAATGAGAACTTTGTGTGAAGCTCGAAATCCACTGCTAGCAAATGAAGAGCAATGGGATGATGACGGATTGGATGAAGAGAGCCAGGGTAAGGGGATACAAAAATTAATTGTGCAATTGGATTAGAATAACTGGTTGGGTGAATTGTAGAATAATTGCTCTGTGCAACCATCTTAGAATGTGGCATATGGAAAAGCATGTTGACTTTATCACAGGCAGTCCAGTCTTGGGTAATGAACATAGGCCAAATATAAGGTCCCACTTTGAAACCAATCTGGACAGTATCAAAAGCATCAAACCATATGTGTTTTCTGCAAAGTTTCAAGTGAACCACATTTTAAGTTTCCAAAATCATGGTGCTTAGTTGTCCTTGGGTTAGTACATTTCCATAGCTCAAGGTAGCCACAACCGTATATGTAAACAGAATTAAAATAAAAGTACCTATATTCCATTATGCCATGGAAGCTTATCAGTTGCTATTAAAGGCAATGGGTGTTTTTTTCCTTTTCCTCTAAAGCAGTGGCTGTCAGCCTTTCTAGACATAATAACTTTTCTGTACTTAGTGGCACCCTTTGGAAATACAGGCAGTGGGACCCCCTCTTTTTCTCCATGCAAGAGAGAAATTTGGATGTGGGGATGGCAGGCGAGGATGCCCAAGGTGGAGGAAGCCCAAGTAGGTGGCATTCCCTGTGTCTTGTCCATGGGGGTGGCATGGCTGTCTACACTCTCAGGTGGCCAATGGAAGCGGCAGCAGCCTCGTGGCAGCCCCTCTGGTCAGACCAGCCTTTAGCAAGGTGCTCCCTCCTGCCATTGCTGCTTCCTGGTCCAGCCCCACACAGGTGTGGTAGGGCAGTTCCTCCATTGCAGCAGCAGTGTGTTACCCTTAAAAGAATATCACATCTGGTTTATTGCTTTAGAGACAAAGCTCACATGTGGAGATCCTTTTTGCAACTGTGTTGTAAGCTTTGAAGCAGCTGACAAAACTGAGTACTTGAGTTCACTTTCCTGAAGTACCCATTAGTCACTGCAGATGGCACGTGTTTGGAGACGTGTGAAGGCTGCGGCTTTGTTTAAAACCGTTATTTGACCCTTTTGTAAAAGTGAAATGGGCATTTTCTTTAGCAGTGTGATCCCTTATGGTCAGCTGTCCCCTCACTTAGTAATGATGTTTGATTGTATTAGAGATATTGATATCTGTTGAGGAGATTTCATTGTAAAATAAACAAATGGAGCCTTTTCCAAGGCACACTTCAAACCCTGGCACTGCTGGAAAACCTACTCTCCAGCATCTCATGAATAGGGTTGAAGAGGCTCATTTCATCATTGGTTCGAATAAGTAACTTGAAGTAGCCTGTTTGAGACTTGAAAGAACATCTGCTCCTCCTGCTGAGTCGTGTATGTTGCAGAGCAGATAATCTGTTTGCCAGGCTAACACAAACGAGCTTTTAAAAATAAAATAACAAAACAGTGTCCTTCTGTGTGCTGTTTATGACACTTAAAAAAAAAATCAATCCCTGTAGGAGTGATTCACAAGCCTGGAACTTTTCTAAAGTGTTACGGGCTCTCAGCGGAGTCTCTTTTAGTATTTTAAATGTGAACACCAAATTGTAATGAGATTGAGATCTGATTTGGCCAAAACCAAAAACCAGTCTGGTCTGGAGCCTGTACTTTCAAGACTTAAGAGTGTGTATCAAAATGACTTTGACGAGACTTGTTAGCTCAGTAAAGAACATAAGGTGTAATCTTCTTGCCGGGGCTACCACCGTACCGGTTTATGTAGAAGTGAGTGGATCAGTCTGTAACTATGCGTCCCAGTCCCTTTCCAAGCTCTCTGATCCAATGAAAACTCCCTGGCAGGCAAGGATGCCCAAAGCCACCCTCCATGCAATTCAAGCACCAGTTCCACTGTTCCTTCAGGATTTATCCCATAATGAAAGGATTTATCCCAAACGTAATTGTGCAGCCTTCAGCCCTGGCGTACATCCAGTCCTGGAGAGACAGTACTTCTACAGGCCCTGGAGAGGCTGCCCACCTCAGTCTGGATACCAGACAGCTGTGTGTTTGTCACTTCTGACACTCCAAAGCGTGTTTGTGGGGGAAAAGATGAGACAACACAGCGAGGCTTTGTTCCTGCTCTTCCCCTCGTTGCTGCGGATGCTAATCCACCACTGCCAAAGCTGGAACCATTAGAGCGTCAGTCACATGGAGAGTGGGAATAATGTCCCTCTGATGTATTTAAGTGAGGTGCCTCTCCTCTTGGCACCTTTCCAGCACACACCTGTGCTTCCTCCTGCACCTGCGCCTCATGACAGAAATAATGAGAGCTCTTCTCCTCATGCGGGTCCCTCCTCCAGGCATATGCAGAAGGGAAGAGACGTGCCACAGAGCTAATTTAAAAACAAAGAGCTTGATCGAGTGTGGCTGTATAACCGTCTCCTTTCTAACCACAGTATTCGAATCCTTTGCTTTTGCTCCATTTGATTTTTCCCTGACACCCACTTTTTTTCTGTGCATAAGCAGAACTGAGTAAGGCCACGGGTGAGCGCTGCAAACAGCCCACCTGTGGATATTATTTTAAATCAGTGTTAAGAGGAATTTGGTGGATTTGTGAATAAAACACAAAGCATTACAGAAAACTAGCTAGGAGTGGAGACAGTGCAACCTGGCACTAAGGAGGGTGTGGAAGTAAATCTTCTCAGTTGCTTTTGTCTTCCCTGTATGGCTGTGTCCCTCTCCATTGAACTGGGTGTTCACCTTTTGCCCTGATTTTTTTGTACAAGAGATTTGCTTAGAATTGTAGTGCAGGATAATAGTGTTTCATTTTCAAAGTTGTATATTATGGTAACAGTTTTGTGAGCTGTGTGATCAGCGAGAAGCCAAGAACACCTTTTACTTCACATTTTGAAACTTTCCTGCTTTTATTAATGTTGGTCTTTTATTCACAAACATCTGTCTGATCTGTTTGGCTAGAAAGTGTCCCCCAAAATAACATGTGCATTATAAGGTCATCAGATTTTCAAAAAAATGCATCTTGAATCTTGGTGTCTCAGTTGTGATCTTGCCAGTTTCACATACCAACATCCTCGGTCTCTCTTTGACTTGTGGACAGTTGCTTTTTAAGCTCTGATACAGTACGTAATGTTTAAAAAGAGCTCCTTGTAGGAACTATTCACCCAGAAAACTCAAAAGACTGAATATTTATTTTTTAACAGTTTGCATTGTGCTTTTCTGTCATTCAACTATCAGGTGCTGCAGAAGCAGCACAGAATTGAAAACGGCATGACTTAAGTACAGTAATAGTATGCGCACTCCAAGAGATAGCAGCCTGCTAGCATCCCAAAGACTCAGAGAATCTGAGGGCAATTCTGCAGGTGCACATGTGGGAACAGGAACTGGGTATGTGTTGTGGATCTATTGCAGCTTCATTTTGTGACATTAGGCAAGTCCTTTTGCCCCATGTGCTTCTCTTTTCCTGTCTGTAAAATGGGGATTTTAGGCTCTTTTCTGGCTGTGAAGATTAATTTATTAGCACACTTCTAGATTCCTAAATGAATGGCTCTATAATTAATACTTCGATCAAATTATACAGGAAGGTGATACTGTATTTTCAGTACTATCACACAATTAACAAGGTGCCTTGGATTTTATTTATTGCTATTCCTCCAAACTGATTGTGGGGACTGTTCTCCTGCTCTGGTATGGCAATTTCTGCCTCCTTTTTCTGTGGGCTTGTGGCTAATCTCAAATTCTGCTGTCTTGCCCCACATTTCCAATGAGATGTACGTTGCCTTTTTGTGTTTTCTTGTCCTCATGCAGATTTTGTTTTGCAAATAAAAATGCTCCAGGAATAAAATGATGCTTATTTTAATGAACTTTTATTTCCACTGTATCAAGAAAATATATTCTGAGAGCATCGTGCACATGATCGCCTCCTGCATTAAGCTTGCTGCCTCAGCCAACTCATCTTGATTTGACAGGAGGGAGGATGCACTTCAGATGCAGCTGATACTGTTTTGCAGTCTCATTTTCTAACCATCCCTTTCCTTTCTATCAATGCGCCAACGCCTAAGTGCTGTAATAACTGAGTGTTTGGATTATGTTTAGTGCAGTCACAGGAAGTCAGACCTGAAACATTCCATTAAAACTGGAAGAACTTTAATTGTCATCATGGCTCTTAAAGCTTGTGGTGTGGAGAATACATCAGCAAGCACTGATAAATAAAGCTTTCTGCTTGGGTCACCCTGATGAGGACGAATGTCCAGTTTCTCTTTGAACCAGTGCTTAAAAACGCACTAGCCCTCAGCAGAAGCTGTTCTCCCTGCAGTCAGAAAACAGCAGTATTATTCATCTTTAACCGTTTTGTTTTGTATTCTGTAGGATCCAATGAAGCTTCATCTCTTGCCATAGAAATGGAGACCTAGGAGTTTGCAAAGGCAGTGGCACAAAGCTCACTTGGACAGGTCAGCATTTTATTATCAGGTTACTCGAAGTCGGGGGGGAAGAAGGGATCTAACCTGAACTAAGTGGGATATACTCATTCTATGAGGTGGCCAGCCAGCTCCATTTTTGTGAGGTAGGGTGATAATGCCTTGTAAAGATGCTAAGAGTGTCTCTCTTAAACCTTAAACAGAAGAAGTTGGGCGCAGGACAGTGGAGGATGGGGATTTGTGGTTTGGGATTTCACAGGGATTTCTTACTTTCCTAAATTATCTTCCAAGGAAGCACTAGATGGTGGTGAACTCTGAGTTTGGTGCACAGGTTGAAAAGTACATTCTTCCTTGGTTTTCAGAGATCTGAAAACCCTGTAACCCAAGTAACTGCAGATGTTCAGATTAATCAGTTATATAGGGCTGATGTTTCCAGTGGGTTACACAGTACCAAAGAGAGCTTAAAGGCATGCAGCTTTGGGAAAGGATCCAAGGCTTGTCAATTGCTTGGTGGAACATGGCATGCAACATGTTTCTGTCACATACCCACATCTCTTCCCAGCTTTCTGAAAGAACAAAGATGTGTTTTGTGAATCTGAGAAGGGGCTGAACAGCAGGAGAAGGCTGGAAAGAGTCGTGGCATGTGCGTATTTTTTCCATGCAGTTAGGACTAAGAATAATTTAGAGTACTCTGGGCAGTAATCACTCTCTCAACTGGCTTTCTTTCACCTGCAGACCTGGGTGCAACAGCAGCAGGTGATGTGGGCAGGAGATGCCTGGTCCAGCCCTATATTAAGGAGATCTCTCTATCATCTTACTTCCAATCTGGCTTTCTGGAATGAGCTACTGAGAAAAGCAGTGGGTTTCCTTTCCATATGCACGAAGTAAAATAGCGTTCAACCCAGTGTAAAGAATAAAGTAGAATTGCTTTGACAGAAAAGTGCTTAGAGTCACAGATTATTTTGTCTTTAAATTTCAGCTTCCTTCTCAAGAGCTCCTGTCTCCTCTTTGCACGGACTTCAGCATTGAATATTAGAAAGCATATGGATCTTCAGGATAAAAAATCATCATGAAGTATTATTGGATTGAATCCTCACATTCTAGAATGATCGTCCCATACCTGCCGTGCAGATGTGTCAAGGCTTTATGAGTTTGTTTTATAAGTTATTGACTGAGCGGGCAGTTGTACAGAGAGTGCTTCAGGCCAGGCTTCCTTGGGCCAGCCTCTGATTTTATATATATATATTTTTTTAACTAGAGTAGTGAGAAGTGTACGTGTCAATGCATTACCACAAACATCAGGCACTGTAGGACTCAAAACCGGAATATTTCTTGGAGAGCTGGTTACTTGAGCCTGATTCTTCAACCTTTACCTGCAGCGAGTGGTATTTACCTAGGTGAGTAATTATAAGCCAATAGCCCAGTGGAGTAGATTTGACTCAATGAAAGGCAGGTTTGCTAAATCAGGTATTAAAATCATAGTGCGCACGTGCATGCGATGTATATATTTGGTAACAGGCATATATCTACATGGTGATACTGGTACATAGAATACCTACTCACATTGTCAGAATCATGTTTACAGACTATGCCAAGACTCTTGATGCTTTTGTTTAGAAACGCGTGACCTGGACAAAGTTCTCCATGTTTAATGGCCTTAAAGCACAATCCTTGGAGCAAGGACCTAATATTTTAAGGGAAATTTTATGCAATGTAGCGATTTTGCATTACTTTCTAGGCCTGGTGTGTGGGAGTTAGCTTGCACAACTGGTAGGGTACATTCTCCTCTTCTCTCTTGCTGGGATCAGCATTTGCTAATGGTTTTTAATCTTCTTTTCAGTTCTATAAACATTAATCTACAGGCAGGTAAATTGGAAGTTTGCACTGACTGTTTAGCTCCAGCTGCTATGCTCAAAGACTAGCCTAGTAAAGGAGGATTTGGTGGTGTATTGCTGAAGACACAGCAGCCAATATTTTAATAGCACAGTCTTCTGGCTGATTAAATGTATTGACTGGCATGTGGAAGATTTTCACTGTAAATTGTGGTTAGCTTCTGTCTGCTTTGCTGCACAGTGTTATACCTGCTTTTTGCAATCAAAGCAAAATATAGAATTTGATAGCAGGTAGTAGGCCGGAGAGTTGCCTTTCTGATTTGTGTGCGCCTTATGGGCTGAGTTTTCTCTAGTCACCAGAAGGATCATGGCTTAGTAACTTCACCATGCAGGTCAGAACTAAATGTTTTTGCATAATGCTGATGTATAGAAAATACTAGACCTTAGGATCTGTCATTACACTCCTTATAGACCATTTTATATATAGTTTTTCTTTTCCTGTAGTATCAGGTATTTCTTTCTTGCTAACAGTGCTTAAATTTCAGCTGGGTGTCAGGAGATAAACATCTATCTGTGTTCCATGACAAAGGACTTGGTTACTCAATAGACTTTTCCCACTAAGATTTCTCTGTTGCTTCTACCAGTGGAGATTGCTCTACAGTAGTAGGAACAACAGTAGGAAATCATAAAGGAAAGCACCTGGTGCAGATAATGTTCCTACTCTAAACTGCCGTCCCTAACAGGAGGAGTCACCTACTTGATACAAATCACCGCCTTTAATAAAAGTGTGTTATTCTGGTCTTTAATTTCTGTACTCGAGTGCTGGAGTTGGCCCTGAACCTCTGGCCTTTTGCAGAATACACTGCTGCAAACAGCTTGGAGACTAGAGTAGGAGGGATTGTCTAATGCACCCAGATCTGAAGAAATAAAATCTTCATTCTTCTCTTCATTCTTGTTTAAAGAATATTAACAATCTTTTCTTTGTATGCTCTTACTGATGAGAGCTCCACGCTTCTTTTGTGGCTGTTCTGTTATCAAGTCTTGGTTACTATGGGAGTTTTTTTTCTTAAAATAACTAAGTCTGCTTTTTTTTTTAACATTAGTCAGTTTCCCAAGGCTTGCTTCTTTCATTAGGTGATCTTCTGCCAAGTATAAGGAAAGATGTCAGAGAAAGTAAGGAAGTTACCTTATCTCTTGCGTGCAAAAAAAAAGTGGGGGGGATTAAAAGGAGGATTTGCTAAGGCAGGGCTGGAAACAAAATGTCCTTGAGGGCCTGTCATTTGTGCCTTGGAAAACCTTCCTCCCATAAAATCTAGTATATAAAAACATGAAGGCAATGCAGCTGCTTCCTGCTTCCTTCCTTGTCTATCAGCTTGAATGCATCTGTCAGAACAGAAAGATCAGAGCTGGAACTAGAGCCACACGGAGCTGTGGGAGGTTTCTAGGTAGGTTCTTGCATCTTTCTATGTTGTTTCTGTTTACAGCCATGTAATTCTTTTATTTCTTGCCAAAGCCGGCTGTAAAATGGTAGCAGAAGAGCACCTACCAGGAGCTGTAAAAGCCTCTGCAGTGTACTGCTTGGCTGTAGCTCTGACCTTCTCCTGGTAGCTGGCATCAAGCTGTGTTCCCTGTTGTGGTTATTAAAATGGCAGGTCTCCAGGGATTATGCAGCTATCCGGTTCCTAACAGAGGAGAGTGTGAAATATTTTCAGGTTTTTTAAAAGGCAGCTTTGAGATTTCCTACCATCATTTACATGTTCCAATTAAATGAAATATTTGGGAACCAGATAAGGCTGCTGATTCGCCTTTTTAAGGCTACCTTACCTAGCTATGACCAGCTCCTAGCCAAGTAGAAATTAATAGCTTTTTGGAAGTTTGGAACGTACTTATTCCAGTGGCTGACAGTGTTAGACTGTTGTAAAAAAAGATTCAAAACTAAATGCACAGGGAATAAAATAAATGTTAACATTTCAATCAGCGTGAAGCAGGACAGAACTGCAGTGCAAAACAGAGGTATCTAAATAACAACATAAGTAAGTTTTCAATCTCTTTGCTTTGCCTAGAGGAGAAATCATTTTCTGTTGTCTGCAGATTTAACCTGTGTATGGTGTACCCCAAGCAACAGACTGGAGTCAAGTGAATACTCTGCAGTCCAGGATAGGAACTAAATACAGAAACTTGAACATCATTTTGTTAAAAAAATGCAGTTTTTGGAGACATTCTGGACACAGATGAACAGCCTGGTACTTTGGGGAAACCTGACATCTCAAAATACCTCTGTGGAGAATTGTTTGCTTTGCAGCATTATTGCAATGAGTTGAGGTAGCTTTAAGTTGAGGATGTTGCATTAAGCAGAATGTAACTTAGTCCTTGCATTTTTCACCTTTAGAAAGGATTGTCAACTTGAAATCCAATGTGGGTAAAATTGTTCGCTAGGTTGGACTCCACACCTGATGCTTGTAGTTTTACAGTTGGTTTCCTATTTAGTTCTTACAGTGGTTTTTCTCTTCACTGTTATTGTAGGAAAGTCACACGTTTCATCCCAGGAAATGCACTCTGCCCAGGGTGCTCTGAAAGTCATTAGGTAAATCCACTGGAAGAGCACAGAGAATGGTACTTTAACCTGTGTTCTAGGTAGCAAAAGTAGATAAATATTGAGCTGGGATTGACTTTTCCATGTGGTGTGGTAGCCCTTAAATGTAAAGGGATGACACAACATTTCTCTTTCACTGGGCATTTCATATGCTGGGCATATTTTCAATGCTGCATCACATTTTGTAAGGGGCCAGCAGCTTGAAGTCTAAAGATAATAAGCATCTGTAAACTGAGTCTTGCATGGAAAAGAGGAATTGGGTTTAGTGGTTGTCTGGAATCTAGTCCTTCTCGCCTTTCTTCAAACCGCATAGTTTTAATCTTTAAAGGCTGCAGAATGAAGCTCAGGAACCCGTACAGTTTATCCATACATCAAGCACATTGTCTGAGGCAGCACTGCAAGCTTCTGCCCCCACCCTGAAGGCATGATAGTCTACATCTAAGCCCTGGTCTCTTTCTCAGAGTGCCAACCTAATTGCTAGTTAGTGCCATTTATGGTGGCTTTTGTGTTGTGAATGCAGGAAACAAACTAAGGCTGCTCTGTTCTAGTCATGTAATCCACTAAACAGCCACCCAAGCTTAATTTTTAGTCGCAACCAACCTGAACTATTTTCAGGTAGGTGACCTGAATATCAACAGCTCATATGAAATCTCTTTGGAAATGTTGTAAAGTTCAGCATTTCTTGTTAACTTAAATCAGGGTGTCAAAACATGGGAATTCATCTCCCATGAAGAGCACTTTCTTTTCTGCCATCTGCTGCAGGTGAGGCTGATGCATTGCTTGTGGTGTAGCAGGTCTTCTCCCCCTCCTAAAAGAGAGCCAGGACTTTCCCAGGAAAAAGTTAATGTATGGGGCGGGGGAATGCTGTGGGTAGACTTTACTGTGATGTCAACCATTCCATCAAATTGCCCATCTCCTTTGACTAATGGTCCAGACCAGTCCTCTACTGGCAGTTGTCCCTAGTTTGTATTTCATGTACTTTGCTAAGAAGCAGGTAAGACATCACACTGATGTCTGCATAGGTGGCATTGTGACAAGTCCTACCTTTGCCAGTGAATGAAGAACCAGGGCTTTTGTAAGCATCGCCACGCTGCAAGTCATTTGTAAGTTTAGCCTCTATAGCTGATTCGATATGTGACTGATGATTTTGGAGTAGAATAGGTTGTTCCTTTGAACAGGAAGGGAGTACTGTACATTTTTAATAGGCCATACTTGTTGCATGTATGTGTTGTAATCAGTAAGAACTGGGAAGCTTTCTATTAGCATGATGGGGAGATGAATGTTTATTTACCAGAAATGCATAGAGTTGGGAATTGGCAAACTGATATGTTCTAATTTGGGGGGTGGGGCAGGGAGGGTGTTGCACTCTGGCACAGGCTGAAAGCACAATTTTGGACCAATAACAGGACTAGACGCATAAAGTTTGTCACCCGGTATGAATGTAATGTGTTGGGAGAGACTTCTTTTGTATCTACCCATGGAAGAGAGAGGTTAAGATACTAAAGATGTTGTCAGGGAGCAACTGGCTTCAGGAAAGCTGTTCCGCCAGCACAATGGACCTGCCGTTTGCACGAGTGGCTTGTTCGCAGAGAAGTTGAGAGAGAGCAGTTGGCAGGTTAAGAAAGCACTGCTGACCACACTTCCTAAGCCCGAGTCGACAACTGTTATGCAGGTTCTGTGTTTTCTTTTCAATGATGTCTGTGGTGAAACGGTTCCAGTACTTGAACACGTCTTGCTTTGTTCAGTGTTTTCTGGTTCTGTGGGCAGGTGTTCTGCTGCAGAATATTTACGAAAATAAACTCTTGTTTTGAAACCATCAATTAGAGCATTTGCACAGCAGAGTTGCTTTTTTCATTAAAACTAATGACCTGTCAGCAGCTGGGAGGGTGGCAACTACTTCAGGGAAGTGGCATCCCATGAGCCCTTTTCCTAATCACTTTCCCTTCTAGTCATCCCTTTGTTTCACTTTTTGGTAATTAACAAGCCACCAAGATTGTAGCCATCATTCATGTACGCATTGTCATTGTTCCCATCATGGTTCTTTTGTTCGGCTTTGGGGCTGTACCGTCTGATTCTCAGCAAGTAACTTAGAATTGATCATGTTTCAACTAGTTGCAATTTTTCTTTTAGGTACAAAAAAGGTGAGTGGATTTAGAGTGGACTCTTGCAGTGTGTAGTCTGTTTTAAGTAAGCTCAATCAATTATTTGTCAGTATATAGCCCTTGTCATTCAGATTCAGCTTCCTGTCCAGGGCAGAAAAATCCAATTTTCTTAACGTCTTTTTAAATCTCAGAGCTTTTTAAAAATAAAAAAGAGGAGATTTGGCTTTGATTTGGATGCAAAGCTGGTGAAATCAAATACAGGCATACCTCGGAGATATTGCAGGTTCGGTTCCAGACCACCGCAATAAAGCGAGTCACACGAATTTTTTGTTTTCCCAGTGCATATAAAAGTTATGTTTACACTATACTGTAGTCTATTAAGTGTGCAATAGCATTATGTCTAAAAAAACAACGTACATACCTTAATTAAAAAACACTTTATTGCTAAAAAATGCGAAGTGAGCAAATGCTGTTGGAAAAATGGCCCCGATAGACTTGCTCGACGCAGGGTTGCCACAAACCTTCAATTTGTAAAAAACGCAATATCTGCGAAGCGCAATAAAGCGAAGCGCAATAAAACAAGGTATGCCTGTACAGTGAAATCAGACTTTGCTTACATTTCAGATCAGAAGACTACAAAATCTGTATACGTACAAAAATGTAGTTGCTCTGTATCAGGATTAAGGTTCGGAGCAGCACTTCAAGGAGCAGATGGGGTTGTGTTGCAGTTCCTTGAAGGAGAAAGGGATCATGTTTTCTCCTATATTGAGTTGTGCTTCAGAAAATGCTTTCTTGCACTGGATATTCGTATCAGTTGGCCCATGTAATGCACAAGTGACTTCACTAGATAAATGAGGTGATGTTGCTGGGATGTCCTAGGAAGAATGCAAGAGGCAAGAATTCTTGTGGGTAATATTTTCTATTAGACCAACTGCATGGTCAGGATAGACCCAGGCACGTTTTTCTCAAGCCTCAGGAAGGGTACTATGATACCCAAAAGCTTGCCTCTGTCTATTCCAACCAGGCAGTTGGTCTAAAAAAGCTGTTACCTACAAGAATTCTTGGCTTTCACCTTTGCTTAATAGAAAAACTTGTGGGACTTGATGTTTATTTGGAGCCACAACCCAAACCAGTAGACAGCCTACTTCATGCTTTCCAAAATGCAAAGACCAGTGGATCTTGCAGAAGGTGCATCTGTTATTACATTGCCCTTTCTTCCTTGGCATTGATGTTTTGCAAGCCCCAGTGCTGTTCACATGTTTGGAGAGTGTATCAATTATGCAGGTTCACGTTATTGCTATTAAAAACCACCTTAGTGGATGCAGACAGCATTTCTTACCCTTGAGGAAGAGACAGACTTTAATGACTAAGCGCTTGGTCATACATTAATGTTATTCCAGAATAAGTTACCTGTGAATTTTAAAGCACAGCGTCTCTGCCAAAGTAACTGCATAAATGGACGCTTCTGGAATTAGCATGTCTGCACTTCCGATTTTTCTTATACCTAAGGCTTGTATATATAAGCTCTTCCTGACCAACTCTGAGTTGGTCTTTAAGCAGGGAGTTTCTACCATAACTTCCCTTCTGCCACTGACACAGAGGAGGCAAGAACCTGTTCGCGTGTAAATTTAATGCATCTTTCCTTTGAGACTTAATCCATAGATCATTCAGTCATGGGCAATGCCTGTTCACATCTGTAAGTGATTTTAAAAGGGCCCTTCATAAATAAAGACTTTAAAATTCTGTGTTTATTGCTAATCCTGAGACACCTTCAGTGTCACACTTCATTCTTCATTAATTTTTCCATTTAATATTTCATTCTGCTTCAAAGTCAGCTTGATTCATTTTATTCCAGGCTGCTCCTCTGTGTTGAGTTTGGTAGGAAGAGTTACAGAAATATTTGTAACTGATTTGGTAAAAGCTTCATTGGTGGATGGAACAAATGGTATTTTCCAAAGACCAGGTCAGAGTATTTTAGCTTGTCCGTTAGAGATTAACAACCAGTGCAGATAACTTTCCCTTCATACAGTAGACTGGCATAGTTGGTATTGGGCAGTGACTTTTATACAGAACTCTTAATTGGTTTAAATGAGTTGTACCAATAGCCCCATCAATTTTTTTTTTTTTTTTTTTTTTTTTTTAAAAGTATGACCCTATGCTAGTATTTACAAGGGTATTTTCATTTGAATCTCCAAGATATCTACAGTGTTCAGCAACACTAGCCTGCATGGTGTTTTATGCTCACTCTCACACCTTAAGTTCTAAACATTTTCCAAGGAACTGAAGAGTCTGAGAGCATTTAGGATGTTTAATGCAGGTAACGGAGTTTATTAATGTTGCTGGCATTGGCTTTTAATGTCAAATGGATTTCTACAAAAACTTTTGTCTATAAAATGCTCATTTTTATTGTTGGACAAATATTTTTCTCTTGATTTGATGTATAAATCCTGTGCATACCTTTCAATAGTACTTTCAAGGAGTTTATATGGTTTGAATACTATATTTATGCTTTGTCTTTTTTACTGAAGAAACCTGCATGGTTTATACTGTACTGCAGAAGAGAACTACATTAAAACTGGTTTTGGCTAATTTTTATTATGCTGGTGGCTGATGATTTATCTTAAGTTAGCCTCAACACTTGATAGGGAAGAGGTTGTACTGTTGCAGGCCTGAAGGAGCTTTAGCAAATGGTTGTCTGGGGACAGGGAAGTGTGTCCATAAAATCTTGTGCAGAAGGGGTTATGAATTTCTTTGTATAAGCCACAGGAGTGACCTGAATTCCTACCTTGTTGATGTGTTACCTACCCCAGTTTCAAGCTTGTCAGAAAAGGCTTTGCATCCCAACTTGTTGCCCAAAGGCACAAAGATATGGAACAGGCTATGATCAAGAGTGCACCAAAAGTGCTTTGTTTTCAGTGTTAAGAATATTGTTAATGATTCTAAGAATGACACTAAAGTGACATATGAGTTTTACAAACAGACAATGCAACCATCTCATACTTTAAAAAATTCCCTTTTCAGCTTAAAGTTGTGTTTACATTGTCTTCCAAAAAACTTGTAGTGAGACAAGATCCTGTGTCTAAAATATTACATATGGCCAGGGGACTTATGAAATAAATATTTAGAGTAGTAAGTACTTGGATCCCATTACTGGTCATAAAAGTCTGAATAGTAAGGAAAATAAACCCTGTTGGACAGTGCTAAGTACCAGAAACTGTTTATCTCTTCTGCCAGTTTTCCTCCTCTTTAAAGTGGCTTCAGTAATACTGCGTCATGCGCCAGACTTTTAACAGGGCATGACTGCTAAGTATTGTGTAGATGTATAGAGTTTTTACTGGCTTCAGCATTTCCATCCTCCCATTTTCAACCATATCTCTATGGACATTTCCACTACAGCTGGGAAAGCATTATGGGAATGGCTGAAGGCTCCTTTATTTTTCAGCACCACAGAGCTTAACAAGGCGTCTACAAATGTTTTACTAGTTGGAAATAATCCATACAGAATACAATTCGAAAAGTGGAATCCACAGCTGTAGCCACCATCCAAGGCCTACAAATTGTGCCAGAAACCTACCGTGGCTGCTAGTGGTGATGCAGAGTTCAAAGTGCATTCGTCTTTTCAGTATCATTTGAAAGGGGCTGTAATGACTAAGCTGAAACGATGCAAACGCCACCAATGTAAAATTAAATATACGCCATGGTAGTTTAGTTATTTTATTTTGCTCTTGCAAGCAGCCATAGAACAGGGCTGTGGAAGAATAAATAAATTAAAGCACAGAGTGCAGCAGTTTATACAAGCACAACATTGAAATGCCTTTTGTTTGCAGTAACTGAATGTGCTTTATTATTGCACCTGATTCAATGTTCAAGAAGTAGCCAGATCAAATGAATGTAGATCAAATAGCTCCCCTTTGGCCAAAGAGATTCTGTAAATACACTCTTGGCCAACCCAGCCACAAATAATAAAATGTAGAAAAAAAATATAATAATGTACAGTAACACAGGCAGTCTGTGCTTAGTTTCAGTCTGTTCCAAAATACTTTTGTCCAAAATGTGTTGGTGCAACAGGATGAACTTCTGTCGTTAAAATTGTGATCTCAGGAAACTCCTGGATGATGGATTTGGCACCTTTTGAGGAAGAAGAGAGAGAATAATTTACACTCCAACAGTATTTTAGCCCTATACATGGAGAACTTTAAAAGCAGATGAAGAGGGGTTTGTTTCCTCTGCAGAAAAGCTTTAACAATTGTGTATGGTCCTAATGAACAAGGTGGGTAGAGACTACTGTGAGTTAAACCAGCATTTCCCTGAGCTCATATGAGAGTTGTGCTAGTCTTAATTACAGAAAAACCCAAAAGATCACCACTTCTGAAAAGTGGAGAGCAAGTTTCATTTCTGAAAAATGATTATAAAATCAACTTTCAGAAGTAGATGGCTGTACTATTGCCAGTCACAGTTTTGTAAGAAGATTTATACCATTCTGATTGTTGACATTTGGTGAATGAATACTTTTTGCTCCTCTCCATGTACAGAAGATTTGCATTGCTCTGTAGCACATGGATGCTTTCTGTGCCATGTGATGCCTAGCTCCAAGTATAATTCACCTTTGCAGTTCTGCTGCATGCGACAGTAGGCCTGCTATATTTCCCTAAATTTCTGGGTGGTCCTCACAGAACATTATAACTTCCCCATCATCCCACTCCCCTTCAAAGAGAAACCAGAATTTATTCTTAAGGCCTCAGAACTCAGCACCAGCCAAGTAAGATGAGACCAGAATCCTTTTGTGTCAATCTGTGCTGTGACGGTCATCAACTTGGTGAGGCATGTACCATGGAAGATGAAGCAATAACCACCAACTGAACTGCGACCTTTTATGCGGCAGTATATAACACCTTTTGCTCATTTTTGTACCTAAAATGTTACCCATTTCTTCTAAGTTGCCTTTTCTCCCTGTTCATCTATCAAGTGGACATTTATACAACTCAACTGAGATCTCCTAACTTGAAGTACTGTGGACAGTTCTCCATTATGAATGAACCAGGTTCTTTTAACTTACCATGGGGTGTGGAGAATAGGCTTAGCAGGATTATGACACTTGGTTGAACACCGTGTTCTATGAGAACTTTTACAGCTTCGATTACGGTATTGCCAGTGCCTGGAGGGAAGAAGTGAGTAATTTTTCTATCAAAAAAGAAGATCTTCATGATTCATTGAGGATGAGTTGCACTGCAAGCACAAAGGTGCTACTGAAAGGGCATCGCTCTGCTATCAATACTAGCTGTAAGCATATGGACAGCATATACTGTCCTATTCCTCTCAAGCACTTCATCTCTGCACAACGCTCTATCTTAATGTGTGACTGTCAGTCCAGTGAAGTTAATGGGCTTGAGACCACTCCCTAAGACAAGAAATTTATTTGAAACAGGAAGATGGCAGCCCAGGGCTTCCTGTGAAGGCCCAGACTCCAATCTTAGAGAATTTCTTTCATCCTCACCACCAACTCCTTGTTAGCATTACTTAGGTTTAATTTTAAAATAAAATATCAAATACTACATTTCACGCTTTTAAGTAATTATAGGGTTAAATGTCCTTTGTTTAAAAGGAAGCATTAATATTAGAGGTGTACCGTAGATTGGTCCATATCATATCGGGACCGATAAAAGGAAAATTGATGTTATCAACCACTGGCTTTTTTTCGTTAATGTGGCTGATAAATGTTGTGTGCAGCCGCATCATGCAGATGGCCAGGAGTGCAGCCGGGCAGCTTGGAGAGCTGCATTGGGCTGGTAAGTCTGGGGCAGAGGAAGAGGCATGCAGGGGGGCAGATTGAGGCCCCCGCAGTGAGGGAGGGAGTGGGGCTAGGGAAGAGGCAGGTGATGCACAGCTTGGGTGGGGTGTGGCACGGAGCTGCAAGCAGCTCGTCTTGGGGGCACAGGGAGAGAGGCAGCGCCCGGACACTGCATACACCCCCAGGAGAGGCCTGGGGGTCCATGTCCCTCCCAGATCCAGGGAATGCAAGGTGAAGGTTGGGCTGCCCATTAGGAGCCAGGGGCAGCGCTGGGCTCTTCCTAGTGGGTGGGGCCTGGACTGGAGCTGCACTCGGGGCAGGGGGGACAAGCAGTGGCAGCACTGGGGATGGGGACCTATGGGGGGACCCAGCGCTGCCACTCCATGCCCCAAGCACAGCCCCAGTCCAGCCCCCACCCACCAGGAAGAGCCCAACGCTGCTCCCAGCCCCAAGCAGGCAGCTTGCCCTCACCCCCGCCCCATGCACAGAGCTGGGAGGCACATGCCTCCCCTGAGGATGTACACAGTGGTGGAGAGCTGCCCCCTGCCTTCGGGACGAGCCCCCTGCGGCTCTGTCCCACACTCTGCCTCATCTGTACAGCTCCTGCCCCTGCCCCATCCCCAGTCCTACTCCCACTTCTTCCCTTGTCACAGGGGGCGTCGATCTGCCCCTCCCCCATGCCCGCTGCCCCACACAGACTTACTAGCCAGACGCTGCTCTCCAAGATGCTGTGCTTGCATGCTCACAGTCAGATTGGTATCGGCCGATATGGTTTATTAATTGGCCAAACAAATCTTTATCGGTGCACCCCTAATCAATATCCGTAATAGCATGCACAAATAGAAATTGGAAGTTTTTATACTTATTTACACATTATAGATGTATTAACCACAAACTCTAATGCTTCCCTATGCCACCATCACACAGTTACTCCAGTGATTTGCTCCACATTTATTTTACCTCATTAGATCCGCTGCCTCAACATGTGCATTTTGAAGACAATGCCTGATCAGCTAATGCAGTTTTACTACAGTATATTCTAGAAGAGCTTGATAAATTTTCTGCTGTGTTGCCCAAAGCAAACCAAAAACCTAATAATAGCCACCAAAATTCAGGAAATAACTATTTTTACACAGCATGCCCACAAGTCACAAACAAGAGTTAACCCTAAACATCCTTTAAGACACTTACTTAATATTGGATACATGAGAAGAACTTTTCTCCTGTAGATGTCTGGTGGGAACTTTGCATAGTACACTTTGGCTCTCTGAGTCTCCTCATCACTCTGGATCAGGATTTTTCCTATGCGGATGGACCTGCAGCAGTCCCGTAAACCTTGCTCCATTGCCTCTCCTCCAATTGACAGAAAGAAAGAATTTGTCACAAACTAATGAAGGTGTCAGTGCAAACTATCATTAAACGGAGACTCCAACAAGGAATAATAATAATAATAATCCCCCCTATTTTAGATTATTAAAACTACTTCAGATTATTAACTTCCAAGTTTTCCTTCTGCTCCATTCAGTGTCACTGATTCCCAGGCACTAACACTAAGCTGTTTTTTTTCAGGTGGAAGGGAAACTTTAAATCCAAAAAGGCAAAAGTGAAAAACAACTTCACACAAACATTTTTAATAATTCCTAATGGGTTTGAAGAGCTCCTTTCAGCTCGGAGGAAATTCACCTGCACCATCATTTTGACGTATGGATAGGATGAGAAATACTGGATCTACTGGATGTTACATCTTTAGAGACAGTCTTAAAATTATTGCTATCAGGGATCTAAGGGAGTTGCAGAAGGTTATTTTATCTACCATTCTCCCAAACCAGCACAATTCAGCTACATGGAATATTGTCTTTGTGGAGTAAAAATTAATTAACAGAGCGCTCTAAAAGGAAGACAGGCCTTGCCTCACTTGACTGCCCCTCAGAAGCCTCTTTTCCCTCTAAAAAGTTGCCACTGGAAATATATGGGAAACTACTTCTCTCCTAAAGGATTAATACAACACATTGGTTGACATTAGTAGATGTGGCTTTGTCAGGAATGGGACACACTTCAGCAGTATGGAGTATGGCAACTGGATGACTTGGGTGAACCTGTGCTTCTCATAGAAGACGGGTGATTGCTGCTCTTAAAATGAGAGTGGCGAGAGGCCTGAAGGAGAACTGTACACATTCACATGCTCAGAAACTAAAGAATCACAGCCTACCGCTTCTCATTATGCTGACTCCACAGTTTCCCTTTTCAAACTTTACACCTTCGTACTTGTACCCTGTGGGGGAAAGAAACAGAACTGATGGTGAGTGCACATTATTGTTCCCTTTCATCCCACTTCCATGCCCTTTCACGACAGAACTTACTAAGATATCTGTAGGACTGAAGCTGACATCCCTCCAATTGCACGGTGCAAAGGGAGTCACAAATGTATACTGTACTGTGTGAAAAAGTGGCATGGTGCAGTCTGACAGATCCTACAGATCCTTTCAGAAAAGGAACGGGAGAAGCAGCACACACTTGCATTGGCAAAGGGTTTGTTTAAAAAAAACAAACAGAGCATAAAAACGGGGTTTAGGAGAGAGCCTTCCCTTCTGTGGAACATTAGTTTCAGAACTCATGTACAGGCAACCTCCGCTTAATGCTGTTTCGCATAGTGCTATTTTGCTATAACGCTCATTTTAAATTGATACCTGATTTCACTCAGCACTCAGCAAGTTCTGTTATAATTCTTGCCGTTGCCATCTTGGGTCATTAAAAACACTTGAGGTCACCATCTTGGATCGTCAAACACTTTCGGTTTCACTTAATGCTCGTTTTGCTAAACACTCAGAAACCAATTAAGAGTGCTAAGCGGTGGTTGCCTGCATCTTTGTTTACTTCAAGTGAAAGAGGCCATACAAAATATGGCTAAATAGTATCTCAATTAGAAGCCAGGTAGCACTCCAGTGCTGTGGACAGAGGAGTTATACCAAAAATATGGCAAGCTGGAGTTATGTTTTGTGATCATCTAAAGAAAAAAATTAAAAGAAAGCTACTCTGCATGTGAACAAGGCCTGGGTAGCAGTCCTAGAAGCTGAAATCTTACTTGTTCATAGAACAGCACCAATGCCAAGGCTTGCTCACCTCCATTCCCTGCCCTCCTACACCCATTGTGCTTTAGCACTAATTCAGAGTCTGGCAGGAAGTTTTTGTCTACCTGTCTTTGAAAAAGCAGGGAAGTTTTGTGCAGTATTTTTGGAACTATCACATGCCCCTAAGGTTACCCATGTGCTATTAGCCTACTAGACTGAAAGAAAAAAGAAGCTTTTTATTGGTAAACATCCCCAGGCCCCATCCAAGGTAGGCACCATTTACTCTTCCCATGGCTAAGCCTAGGATCAAAATAGATTCAAGGGTAAGGGTAAAGGTCAGTAGAACTGGCTGGACTGAGACCTGCTCTATGTTATGTATCTTTGGGTGAAAGACTGAACTATGTTTTGGAAAAGCTGTTTGAGTGGCTTTAACCATCTCAGTGGTCACAGGTCCTGAAAGGAAAAGGATGTACATGTGTGAAAGCACACTGGGATTGTTGTGTCAACATGACTGGGACACAGAGACTGCAGCCCAGCAATTTAGTCTAAAAATGGGTGCTACTTTGTGGCCCAGCCACAGGAAGGTGCAGGGAGCCAGGAACATCACCAGAGTGGTATACTTGAGAGGGACTGACAAGTTGAAGGCATGTTTCACCCTGTAACCATGATGCCAGCCCAGTAAGGAACCTTTATGTTAATACTGCCTGCAGCATGAAGCACAACAACTTCATTTCATGGAAACACCCAATAGCCAAACTATTCCGACTGTCAACTGACTTGGATCAGGCTGGACTCCAGTGTCGTGGCAGTGAGAGAAAGCACTTCTTTTAAACAGGTAAGAGCAGCTTCCCCAAACTAGCTCATGTTACACTGATCTTCAACCTGAGCCTCTTTCTTCTTGGAACCTGATCTTTGCATTTGGTGGGAGCAGGCCACAATTATTCCACATGTTCTCTCTCATGGGTAACGCATACAAAGTCCTTTAACTTCTTACTCCTCTGTCATCACACCCAGCTGGGCTCTAGCTGTGGGTGACACAGACAGAATTAAGCAGGTCTTGCACAATTCTCTGCTAAGTATTTTTCCCTTAATAGGCATGTGAAATGTCACTGGCTTGATTTTCTTCCTCATAATGGTAAGGGTAAGTGACTTTATGATACACTTGGATTGGTAAATTTTCATAATGATTTTACAATCCCAATTTAAACCCTTAAGAAGACAGGGAAACCATAATTCTGTAGGTTGATCTGAATATTAAACTGCTTCAGCCTCTCACAAGGATTTCAGATTCTGCTTTACATTTAATAAGCAGTTTCCAGTGCCAACCCAACCAGATGGGGAACATGCTCCCATAAGTTACCTGTCGGAGTGGTCACCGTGCATTCTGTGTATGGCAGCTGATTCAGTCCTTCTTCAACCACAAGTCTGATCTATAGGACCAGAGAAATCTATCAGTTTATAATGATTTCTTACCCATCACCGTAAACTTCTAAATGCTAATACTTTTCCTAGCATAGGCTGAACATACCACTGAGGTGTTTTTTTTCCTCACCCGGTTCTTTTCATATCTGCTTTTCTATTCAGCAGCCATGGGGTGGGCTGTCCAGAACAGCAGCAGGAACTTCAGTAATATAAACACACAGCAAGTCACTCAGTAGAGAAATGTCACCCTCACCACTTTTCTTTGACACCTGTCAGCTGTCATTATTATGGGATGCTCTGCAAAGCACTTGCACTTTCAAGCTGTAGAGATGGCCCAGTTTCAGCAGGGACATCCCTATGGGAGACCGTTAAGTTACACATCTCCTCAGCATCGGCTGACCTGAAAACCTCCAGCTCTCCCACGGTGACAGCCCTGCATCTATACCCCAGGCAAAGTTATCTGAATGTATTAATCTGACCCTGGGATGATTTCCCATGAAAGAAGCTCTGGGTATTAAAAATTTAGAAAATTCTCTCTACTAGTGAGCCAGAGATTCAAAGGCCAGAATGCTTAAAGAAAAATGCTGCCAAGCAAGGATGAAGCTTATTAAGCAAAAGTCACTGTATAATGGCAGAAATGAGGTAGTGTATCCTGGGAATAAGCAAGATTATTTCGCGTTATTAGGTAAATTCAAGGTTTCAGGACTTAAAAACTGAGACCCTTTCTCATTTGAAAACAAGACAAAACCTAATGGAAGGCTCTTTCCTGTCCTTCGCCTTTCTTTCTGTCCTTCACATACAACTGGGATAGGCTGGGGCATCTCTTAGCTCACCTAAATCAAGAAGCCGCTGCTTAAATGTAGGCACTTGAGACAGTGGACAGAAAAGGAGAAAGAAGTTAGCACACACGGCTCAGGTACGGCAGGTTTGGAAGATGCAGTGAAATGCCAATTTCCTGTTGACTGGATGAGCCCCACTCATTCAGCCAGAGCCTTAGTTATACTTTATAAGTTTGAAGTAAATATTTACCAGCTCTGAGTGCTGGATAATCATGTGTCATCTATCATTTGTGTTATAAACATTTCTGGAAATCTGCCTCTACTACCCTAGGTCCCTTCTCCCACCAGCACCTTTGCAGTGGAAGTTTGTTTCTCATGGGGAAACAAACGACTTGGAAGGAAAAAATTGTATCACTACTGATGTATCAGAATTTAAATCCCTCCTTAAGACACAGTCTTGCTTTGACACCAGAGGCCTCTGCCAGCAGCTGATGCTGGGCAGGTAAAAAGTTGAACTGTGTTCCCATCTCGCCTGTGCAACAATGTGCGCTTCATCACCCACCAATCCCACCCATCTACTTTATTTCATCCATCTGTTGTCTCTTGTCATTAAAAGCAAGAGCACAGGATGTTTGGGCAGTGCAAAACATCCCGCAAATCTAGGCCTGGTTTCTGCATAGCATCTTCTGAGAAGGACAGACCAACTGCCTTCCCAACAAACACCAGGGCTGTTGTATGACCAGGGGGCAGAGGCATTCCTGTGAACAGAAGCTCTGTGTCTGTAAAACTGATGGTCAGGCAGCACTAAGCTCCCATGCTGTGTGCCCGAGTTTGGCTCACTGCCTGGGTGCTACAGCCTCGAGCAGTTAGGGAGCAGTCAGTGCTTCCCTCACACACACAGCACTTCCATGAAGATGGGGGAGGCTACAGGAGTGAGAACATTAACTTTAGGGAACTGCAGTGCCATTAATTTGAGGTTAATTAAGAGCTGTCCTTGCACTGCCAAAACCGTTGTTTCTCTCCTTTCAATTACCTTACTGGGGAGGTATATCTCTTTAAAAATAAGGCATGATGGGAACCCCCAACAGTGCAAGAAAAGCAGCCTTAACAGAAGGTGCTCAGTGTGGAAGGAGCCCTGGTAGCAAACAGATCTGAAGTGAAGACCTGGGGAATAATTGCTGTTAATGTTCACAATGGCTTGTGCTGGCGCGCTCTCAGCTGGACGGCATTTGAATTTGCTAGTATTAGGAAACTGGGCTTTTATTTATTGTTTGCATATCTTGAGTCTGTGCATTTTCTGACTGAGAATCTGGTAACCCAGACAAACAGGAACACTCTGCAATGCAGTTGACCTACAATTTCCTCTTTCACAGGCTGCCTGCATTTTTCATGATTTGTCCTTATCTGTTTTAGTAACTGGCAAGAACACTCCTTCAAACAAACGTTTTTTGCTGACAACCCTGATGTCAGACTAAGATGCTCAGGCAAGGACCTTACCTTCATGTTCTATAAAGCACTATCTACAATCAGGGCACTCCAAAAAATAACTGATCCAGCTGTTAGATGAGAACAATCAGACCTCTGACTCCAATAACATCATTAGTGGGCAGTGAAGGTATCAGAAACAAAACAATACTTGTAAGGTGCATGTGGGTGAACAGGCCAAGTTGTAAAGTTAGTAGAAGGGCCGCCACAGCTCCTCAAACCATAGAGCTGTCTGGCTAAGCAGGTTGGGGTCAGACTGAGATTTAGATAGGAGTCACTAAGGAAACCCTTGAACTGTGAGAACTTGTATTGACAAACAAATGCACCCATGGTTAAGACAAGGCCTAGGAAAAAATGTCTTTCCATAAATTAACTAGCATAAAGCAAAGCCCTTGGAAAGATTTCACAGATTTCATAGACATTAGGGCTGGAAGGGACCTCGGGAGATTATCGAGTCCAGCCCCCTGCCCAAAGGGCAGGAAGTCAGCTGGGGTCATAGGATCCCAGCACGATAAGCATCCAATTTGCTCTTGAAGGTGTTCAGTGTAGGTGCTTGAACCACCTCCGATGGCAAGCTGTTCCAGACCTCGGGGGCTCGGACAGTAAAGAAATTCTTCCTTATGTCCAGCCTGAAATGGTCTTGTAGTAGTTTATGACCGTTCGACTTCGTCATCCCTTGGCAGATAAGGTAGTGTGTAGTCTCAGCACATTAACCAATGGAGGTAAAGCCTTAACCTCCCAAATGCATTTATTGTGATCTGCTAATACATGTTATCACTACACAGTGCCTTGTCTCTGCTAGAATTGTTCTGTGCCAGCTGCCATATAGTTTTGGCCACTAATGTGGTGCCCAGCTGTGCTATAGGAACACTGTGTCAGGAGCTGTTTAGTCTTCTGGATGAGACACTATGTGGCTGTCCAAGCTATAAAAAAAAATGCTGTGGTCTTTTCATGAGGATATAGGTGTTATTCACACTAAAACTAGCTTAACTACATCCTGCTCATATATGTTTCCATAGGATTCTGAGTAGTTTCCAATGCTCCTCTCTCCTGTCTTAGTGATGTGTGCTGTTAAAACCGCAGCTGCATTCCACAGGTGGCTGAAGGTTATCTGAAATCATCTGGGACAAAAGGCTCCATGTAACAAAGAGCAGTAGTGCCTAGTCAGATCATTAATATCAGACAGCAACTTATGTTATAGGGAAGCACGCTGCTGCCACTCCATGAATGGTCCAGCTTGAAAGACCTACTTAACACAAGTGTCAAAGTGCAGCAGCAACAAGAAATTCTCCACCTACCAGACGATCAGCAGAAAATACGAAGTCCCCTCTACTGGCTGTCCTGAAAAAGAAAACAAATGCTATTTTAAACTGGTGAACAACTTGCAGACAAAATGAACAGTTACTTGTAACACATTAATTCAAACTCAGTACATTTTACACACAATTTATAGCAGGAGACTTTCCCCACAGCTAACCTGCTTTTAGGTAAAGCATGTCTAACTGAAGTCTCTTTTTAATGGAGGAGATCAGCACCTGGAGAGAGCAAGGCCACAGCAGGGTTTGTCACTTGAAACTGTCTAACTGTGCAGCACTTTGTAGGAAGCAGTTAGAATATCTACACTAAAGCAGGCTGCTAAGTAGCCTTTGCATGGAAAAACGTGACCTTGCTTTAATTCCATCCTCGTTCCAATTAATCATACACATTATAAGCTCTGAGTTCAACATCCTTCTCCAACAGTCAATAGAAAAAAAATCACCAAATGGGATAGCACAGTAACCCTGAAAATGCCCAAATGGTCCACTGTAATCATGTGGGCATACGTTTCAGTTCTACTAATCATGGTGGGCACATTCTCATTTAAAGAAAAGGCCCCAATACAGTAACTCACCATTTCCTTCTTTGAATTCCTATAAAGAAACTGGCACTAAACCTCACATATTTCCAATATTTTAACTGAGTCTGCATGTACAAAAGCCAGGATACTTGATTATTTATTCCCAGGGCAACTAATAATTTGGCCATGTTAAACTAATTGTTCAAAGGGACTGTGTTGGGTCATTTAATTTCATTTCCCATATTTTATGCTAATCTAAAAGTATTTAATATATACAGTGCTTATATTTTGTCTTACATGTTGACAACAACAAATTAGCAACTTCCTGGTGTTCTGGCATTAAAAGGGAACCTGGATATTTTGGATACATTATCTCATGGGCTTCTTGCTAATTACTGTGATCTTACAACCACCTTGTTTTTTTAAAGGTAAGTTTTATATTAGAATTCGCTTGGTTCTCAGTGGTATTTAATGATCAAGAAGGAGGGGACAGAATGCACAGGTGACATTTCTAAGTTGTTCCATATGATGGTATTTTAGAGGCTTTAGCGAAGCAAGGCAAATAGGTGGCATGACAGGTTAAAACCAGTCCTGACATTCAAAGTGATGCACACTCAAAGAGAATAATATAAACTATTCATATTCATACCATTTAGTAAGTTTTAAATTAACTATATCAATTGGGAGGGAGAAGAAAAGAGAATCATCACTGTATACAGCCTCATAAAGAAACTAGCTCAATGTGCAGCATGTAGTCAAAAAGAAAAAAAAGAAAGAAAAAGCGAAAGCCAGCAAGGTATGAGTAACAAGATAAAGAATAGCACTGAAAATGTGTTGATTCATTGGGAAAACTGTGTTCAGGTCTAATAAACCATTGTCAGAAAAAACAGGGCAGACTGAGAATGAGTGTGCAGATGGTAAGGAATTTTTTTAGGGCTGCAGAAAAAGTGTGAAGAGACTGTAACAGTTTACCTTAGAGCACCATAATGCAAATATACAGAACACTGAATGGCCTACAGAAGGCTAGCAGAAGAATGAGTAACACCATTCCCAAATGAAAACCAAAGAAATATCCAAGGAAGGGGTAAACTCAAACTTGGTGGTAACAAGTCATCTTGTGGCCAAAGGCTTAATGGGATTCCATATAGATCAGTTACTTATGGATAACAATACCCAGCTCTGTAATAAACTCCAAATGAGTTTTTGAAGGGATAGGAACTCTTCTGTGTTAGGACATAAGGCAATCGCTAGTTCTCAGAGCTAAAAGCAGCCTTTCTTGGTGGCATTTCCCTCATAAAAGCTTAGTACAAGATATTTCCACCGTCCTCAGTAGTGTCTGGTGCTGGTTACAATTGATGACTACACAGATGGTTGTTCTGACTTAGTATGGCAATTCCTACATTACTTTTTCCCCTGCTGCCATGTGAAAGGCATTCAAGAAGAAACTTACTATTTGATAGTGCTATGGAATCAAACTGAAAATAATTCTTCAGTTTAATCCTCCTGTCAAGAAATGTAGGTGTTAACTGGTACCTGCTATTATAATTTTCACACCTCTCTCTCTCTCTCCCATTTACTTTTTTTAAAGATGCCTAACCCTTTAAGAGCATTGTAGTTGTAGATAAACACTGCAGAGGAAGTCTGAACAAGGCTGAAATAAGTCATAAAAGTATTGTTTACGAAATATTCCTTTTTTAAAATATGCTTTGGGTCTAAGCTGTTATGTATTCAAGGAATAGTGCCTGCTGAGGGGAGATCAGTTATCAAGGCACTAGTCACGGCCTCCTTGGCATGAGACGCAGAGCTAATGCACCCAGCAGTTTTTTGTTTTAAGTGCCTGCGCTGCTGCAAGTGGAATGTGCATGGGATGCCACCCTCCTTCCAAGCAATGAAGTCATCTTGCTGATGAGTTATGCACTGTTGAGTCATCCCACTCGGTATAGCAGTTGAGAGCATATGCCCTGCTGCTTCACTGTCTTCCATTCTACATTGTTCACTGCACCTCCTCTGGGGAATAAAAAGCTTCAGCAGAATACAATAAAAGCTACAGTAACCTTTAAATACCTACACCTAAATCCCACCTAATTTCAGGTTTAGTTTCTTGAATGAGGCTATTGATCTGAACTAATGAAGTTGCTTCTGGGGTACTCTAGACTAGGCCTGTGTGAACTGGCAAGTATTTGATTCAGAATTGGATTCAGCCAATTCAGAGGGATAGTAATTCAGTTCAGTGATTCAAATCACTGTCCCGATTCAATTCTGCAAATTCGGATCCAAAGATCCAGCACCGATTTGGAGATACGGCCATAGACTAAACAGGCAGCAGTCCTCCAGGATGACGGACACAGCTGCCTCCAGCTGGTAAGTCTGTTGTGGTGGGTGGAAGGGAGAGGGAAGGGGCAGATCAACACTCCCACAGTGAGGGAGGGATTGGGGCTGGGACAAGCTGCCCAGCCAGGGCAGGGGTGCATGAGACTCGGGCTGGGGGGACTCCTGCTGCTGCGCGCTGCCAGTCCAGGAGGGCATGGGAGCAGGCATGTGCCCCCAGATCTATGTGGGGCAGGCTGGGCTGCACTCCGGGCGGAAGGTGGAAGGCACTGGGAGTGGGGGCTATGCCCTCCTGCCGCTCGCCCAGCCTCCCCACGCCTCCCACACAAGCCACAGCTTTGCCCCAGCTGGGTGAGAAGCAGCAGGGCATGGGGGCAGGCATGTGCACCCAGATCAGAGTGGGACCGGCAGCAGGGGCTATGGGGAATTTTATGGTGGCTGCAGCCCCCCCATATCCTCAACTCCGCTGAGCCCTGCAGGGCGGGTGGAGCCAGGGCTGCGTTCTGAGCTGTGGCTGGAGCTAGCCACCCGGAGCGCAGGCCGGGGCCCACCCACCCCACAGAGTGTGGCCCACCGGTGGGCAGCTAGGGCTACCCTCCTGAAGCACAGCACAGCCCAGCCCAGCCCACCCTGCGCAGATCCATGGGCACATGCCTGCTCCCATGCCCTCCCAGGCTGGCGGCGCACAGTGGTGGGAGCCCACATTCCCAAGTCACGCATGCAGGGTAGGGAGTGGCAATTTGCAGTCCGTGGGCCAGATCTGGGGGACAGGTACACTCCCCATGCTGCTGCAGGAACACATAAGCATCAGCAAAAGCTGAGTCCTAGCATCTGCCCACTCACCCCTGGGTTCACTTGGGCTCGCAGCCTGAAAAGGTTGCCAATCATGATATTAGAAGTTTCATAATTCGTAACTACTGCCCGAGTGCTAATGTGTAAAAGCTTCCACTAAACTTGGAAAAGGCTGCAAGACTGAATAAGTATGTGAACATGCTTCATGAAGGGGGCCAGGGAGAACTGGGATCTATCTTACTGCCCAGCCTATTGTTTTATGAGCCCAGCTTGTGTTGACATTAATAACAGCTGCACAGAATGAAGCCACAGGAATGTGGACAGCTGTGGAGACAAAAGTAGGCTAAATCAATAATGATTACTTCTTGAACTAACACAAGTTCTCATTAGAAGGCCTGTGGTAGCATACTGATCATTTTCAAATTCTTAGTGAGAAGGGGTGGCGTCACTGAAGAAAATACCAAGCGGCTAAAGGATGTGGTTTAAGGATCTACATAATGCAAGCTCCTCCCTGCCTAGCAAGCTACAGTGCCCCCACTGCCCAGCTCCTCTGCAAAGAATAAGCACTGTAATAAATCAGGTCTGAAATGGGGCGCTGCTCAATTGACAGTTACGGAGGGAAGCTGCAGGTCAAACGAGAGGTGCCTCAAGTTGAGAACCACTGATCTACACAGAATAGGAAGGAGAGGAACACTCCACCTCCTTGTGGTGACAATATATTCAGACATCCTCTTGCAGATGCAGCCACTTGCCAAATCCAGCACACCAGAACCAGATGGGAACAGGCTCTGGCATGCTTTGCCCTATGGAGCTGACCAGAATGACACAACCTGGCACCCCGCCACTTGGCAAGCTCTTGATCTTAAGTGACTTAGATTCTACAAGGATCTCCCGCACGCCTGTGCAATGCATTCTGCATGGCTCCACTGCCTTCTGATATGGAAGGGAGGAAGACCTATTTGCATAAGCTTCCCTTGTCCTGAGCAGCTCCCACTTCTGCCTGCTTCCACACCAGCCCAGATGGTCCTCAAGATAACACAGGCCAGAGCAGAGTTACCATGTTCTGGAACTAGACCGTCCCACCGGTGGAGACAGTCCCCAAATGCCTGTCACTGTTCTAGAGTTGGTCCACTCTTTTCTCTCCAACATACCTCAGCTTCATTGTGCTCCTTCCAATTGGCTTTTTTATGTTATCCCTGTGTCTGAAACTCCATCCATCTTGTGGGGCATTAAACAACCCACCTCCCCTCCTTCACCAGCTTCAACTTGGTGCCATCTGCTCCTTTTAGTCTAAATTCTGCCTGGAAAGACAACTGAAACAAGAAGTGATCTGAATAGCTTGTAAATAACTCATTTTCATTTCCTGTCCCATACTGTCTATTTACCTCTCACCCTGCTAGCTATATCCATTAAATCAAGCTCTTTGGTGCTGGGAATTAGTCTTAGCCACCCACATCCACATCCACAAAGCTGCACCTGCTCTAGAAAAATACTTCCAGCTCTCTACTCAAGCACTGCAGCTGCTCAGGCACCCTAGACAAGGTAGATTATTCTGGCCCAAGAAAAGAGCATCACATCAAATTCTAGTTAACCTGTGCTACAACATCCTCCTCATCTGTATGGCTTAGTAGTACACACTTTAGAAGCTACCTGAGTGAAAGGTGCTGACAACTCTTCCCCCAGTGGAATACAGCAGTTTATGGAAGTGGACTATGGAAACAAATGTTGCCTTCTGCTTTATTATACCTTACAGGAAATAGCACGCAGGAGGCCTGCCTGCTTTTTTTGAAAAGCTGGAGTGGGTTTTTTCCCATCTTACACAGTAATGTTGTATTTCTGGTTAATGTTTAGCACAAGGCTTAGACGTGTCAATTGCAGCACCGCTGCCTTTTTGTTATGCCACGTTCAAGATAAAGTGCTTCTCCAGAACCTTTTGTCATTTCAGCAGCTATTTAATGATCTGTATTTATGAGCTTTCATGCTCTTCCCCCCTCCAAACAAAACTACGTCTTTGCAGCACTGCAAATAAAGCTGATCCCATTTCTCTCTTAAGGTAAAAATACAAATTGGTGGCTTCTGGGGAGACTTCCCAGGCCCAAAGACCTACATACAAAAAACACCTGTCTGGAGTTAGCAAGTGGAATTTCCTCGTGTTTTGCTAGATACCAAGAACTGTAGGCCAGAAGTCAGTGACCTTTCAGCAACAGCAGGCTGAATTAACTCAGTTTGGTCTGGTGCTGATGCTGATTCCCACTGCCATCCCAGCTTGGTGGGCCAGATACAATCTCTCCATGTGCTGCAGGTTGCCAACCCCTGCTGCTGTCTTCACTAGTTTCAAAACTCTTTATAAGTGATATGCTTATCACTGGCAAGTCTTGACTGGTGCTCAATATCAGAAGGAGGGATTTAATCTTCCCTCTCCCTTTTGCCAACTCCTAAACCATGGATTCCCTCCGGATGGACCCTGTCCAGTCTGTCTTCCTCTACAGTGAGTCTGCAGAAGCTCCATGTGTCTGTGCCTGTAATACAAATTGTTCCTCCCTATATACTCTGAAGACTTACAGAAAATAAAAACCTTTAACTTATAAGAACAATTATTAAAATCAAAGAAGTTAATATGACAAATATGTACACAGCGTCTTCAACAGGCAAGTGACAACAATGTTAGATATAAATCTATGTTGAAAGAACACTTTTAATGTTGTCACGTCTTTCATTTTCGGCAGTGTGGGGATGCAGTCAGGAAGGCCAACCGCACCTTGTCATGCATCCACAGATGCATCTCAGGCAGATCCAAGGAGGTGATC
>NW_017728924.1:14133397-14138664 GCF_001723895.1 Crocodylus porosus | reverse complement strand
GCTACTTCACGGTCAGGGTGGCTAGGATCTGGAACCAACTTCCAAGAGAAGTGGTGCAGGCTCCTACTCTGGGGGTCTTTAACAGGAGGCTTGATGGACACCTTGCTGGGGTCGTTTGACCGCAGTACTTTTTCCTGCCATGGCAGGGGGGCGGACTCAATGATCTGCTCAGGTCCGTTCAGACCCTACTAACTATGAAACTCTATCATCAAATTAAGTTAGGAAATGCCAAAAATAAAGTTACACTGAGAGAATGGATCTGCTCTGGAGATGAATTGGGGATGTGCAGTGAAAGAGACTATGCTGTAGAACCTCTTCCTTATTGTTGCAGAAATCAGGTGTGTAGTGTACAAGGACAACACGATCAGCACTCTAAGAAATTAGTCCCCCACAGCACTCTAGATCCAGTTCTTGCTCTAGATCCGCTCTGGTTTTGAATCCATCTGTTTTGTCCCCCCCGTAACCTGGAGGAGGATGGAGTCACAGAGAACACAGAAAAGACAGGCTGCCATCTCTCAGTTTCAATGCCCAGCCCTTGGACAGAGCATGTCTGCTGCTGGGGAAAGTCTTGTGTTGCTCCTGTTGTTTTGGGTGTTAGGTAGGAGCATGCTCTGTCGTCCTGTGGGGATGGCATACACAGTCTGGTCAGCAGCAAGCACTATAGGAACTTGTTCAATAAGGAAGAATTCTTCTGAGATGTTTAGCTGTTAAAGGTTCTAGCAAGTCTGAGCATATACGAACGGTGATTCCCTAACCTGGGGTGGGCAAAATATAGCCCATGAGCTGAATCCAGCCCACTAAGGGATCCTATCCGGCCTGTGGCAGCTTCCTCAGCTCCACCAGGTACAGGCACAGGGGGCAGCCCGGGCAGTGGTATGTGTGGCTGGTCCCACTGGCCCCGCATGTGCAGCGGGGCAGGGGCAGCATAGCAGCCAGATTCAGCTTCTTGGCAGCTCTTGCAGCGGTGACCGCCCAGCTGCCCCTTCACTCGCACCCACCACTGGGGGTGCTGAATGGAGAATGCAAGATGGGTTTCCATGGAGACCAGCTCAGGACTCCTGCACTCACCTGGGCAGATAGGATGGGACTGCAGGTGGGCAGGGAGCAGAGTCTGGGAGCAGGATGGGCAGGTGGGGCCAGGATTGCAAGGCAGTGACACTGCAGGGCTGGGGCCTGGGGCAGATCCATGATCTGCTCCCTGTATGCCCCTGCAACGGACACCGGTTCCACAGCCACGAGCCTGCAGGGAGTGGACTGAGGCTCTGGCCTGGCCCCTGGCCCCATGCTGTCACTGCCCCACAATCCTGGCCCCACCTGCCCATCCTGCTCCCTGCAGGGTCCTGGTCCAGTGTCCATAAAGACCCCACCCACCCATGGTCTAGTGCCCCTGGTGGTGGGTGCAGGGCAGGTGAGCCAGATAGGATCAAACAGCCCCTCCTGGCCTGCAACAGCTCAGCAAATCTCCTTAAATAGCCTTTTAGCCTAAATACGTGCCCACCCCTGCCCTAGCCCTGTGTGCAATCCCTCTCCACTCTTACAACTTGACTAGATATTGGCAGACTTGTATAGATAGCCACGAGCAATATCCTTAACACAAAGGTCACTTATTGCCAACTATCAGTTCCCATCTCGAAAGCCTGGCAGTTGCCAGGGCTTTCCAAGTAAAAAGGTCACCAGAATTTAAAACTGAAAATCTTACCCTTCTCCAGCCTCGTTCTTGGAAATGGCTGAAGTGCTCTGGATGAAACCTCCCCATTAATGCAGCTTGAGAGCCATCAGGAATGAAAAATTTCAGCTCAAAAGAGCAGTCTGGCAAAGTTTTAAGACCCTGTTTTTTCATTTACTTGCAACAGTGCTGCCTATTAAAGATGTCCGATGTTTCATCATCACCCCTACCACCATCCGCAGTGCGTGATTTAAACCAATGCTTGAGAAGCTTTCAGCAGACCCTAACAGCAAAGGCTTAACCAGACAGGAGCAGGACACCAGTGGCCTTTTCCCAGGCAGCAACATAAAATTGACAACTGTCGGCAATTTCACTGCTGCCTGGAGGGGTCTCTAAAAATTGTGAAACTGGCAAAGGTCTTCTTCATTTCATGCTGTTGCTTGCTTAAGATATAAGCAGCAGTGCAGGCATGGAGCTTTCTGTCTTCCCAAGTCAGTACAATGCTGTATTGGTTCAATCAGAAGGAACTCTGCAGCCAAAATAAGGACAGTTTTTTAAAAGTAAATGATGGCTTGAGACCCTTACTCAATAGGTAGGTGGATTTTTGAAGCCCTACCTCAAATTCAGGACAGAACAATTAACTTTTTTTATAAATGAAGGAGAGAAGGGTACGAGTGCCTTCAGAAGCTGTGGCCAGACATTGCAGGCAGACTCTACTTGGCTTACTTTCTACAGTTTGTTCACTGCTCTTCTCCCATTCAGCATGACTGCACTTGTCTGTTTTTTTCAGTCCAGTCTTGCCAATTATAGCCATGTTTAAAACTGCACGATCCCAATTTATAGAGAACAGGATGAAAAGCTAGGTCTTTGCTGAAAAAAAAAGGTGAGTTTCAGCCTTAAAAAAGATTACAGCTGCAAAAACCCAAGCAGAGATCCACTGTGGGAAAGTCCAGCTTCTGAAGCATTCCTATTCCATTATCCAGCAAGTAAACAAGGATCACCACAAAACATTTTCCTGGGCTACTTTAAGAGCTAGTGATCTATCAGCTTTTACAGAGGAAACACAGTGCCCTGTGTGCCAGTCTTTGTGGGTAAGTAGGAGATGTGAACTTCCAATAAATGTCACTCTTACAACATTTTCCCACCATCCTCTCCTGTTGCATTTGGATGCAGTAACAGTAATGTGTCCTGCTGGCTTCTGTGCTTGATTAGTACAGTTTTCCATACGTCCAAATGGAAATGCTGACCGTTTAAAAAAAAACAACCCACAAATACACACCGAGCTGGTTCTCATCACATCAGTTAAGTGTGCTCAGCAACATAGGCTGATGAGTGCATCATCTCAGTGCTCCACTGTCACTGGCTCCTTCCAAATACTGGGTCAAATTCCAAGCTTCAATCCAAAGAACTGCGCCAAGTTATCCAAACAGTTACCTTGGCCTGATTATGATCTCCTATAACTCTGTTATGCTGGAAGAGAACTGTTACCCTCCAGAGCAAGGCTTTTAAGTGTAGGGAGGGAGTTCTTTGTCTGGAACAGGTCAGAATGACATAGTAATCCTCAATAACTTTGATCTAGCCTTGCCACAATAGAACTATTATTACTAAACACTATTACTAAGCATTTATTACTATACCACTATTACTAAACATCTACAACAGTGAGGCTTAGTTTAAAAATCCTAACACAGGGGGCTGTTTTAGGGGCAGTATGCAAAGAGTATTATTATGCAAAGGACATATAAACAAAACACATTTATAGAAGTAAATGTGAATAATTAGCCCAGGAGTCTTTGGGAAAAACTTTCTGGTTATCCCTTAAATCCTAAGGTGTCATGCCTTCCCCTTGGGACTTATCTGGCTAGAAGAGTTGGACCAACATGCCAGGAGCATGCTTCCCTAGGCAGCCTAATCTAAAACCCTGTGAAAAGTGTTCAGCTAGCTATAAAAGGACAGCTCCCTTCCTCAGCACTGCACCAGAACCAAACTCATTTTGTTTTATCTTCTCTTTTACAGCTTTCTGGGAAACGAAGCAGTCAAGGATTTTCTCTACTGTGAACTTCTTGTTCAGGTAAGCTCCTACTAGCTTCTGAGGGGTGGGGACAGGGCAAGGACTATTAATCATATACATATTACTCCTCCTCCGCATATATTACCCCTCCTCCTAAAGCCAGTGGCAGAACTGAAAACAGAATGCAGCTAAAACTCCAAGTTACTCATTGTGGTCTGTCCCCCATAAGCAACATTTTATCTTCTATTTAAATATTTGTTTAACATATGAAGTTGTATGCATGTCCTAGCTTTCACCTAGGACTTCTTTGTAAGGTAAGAAGGAATGACAGGGTACAAAGTAGCAGGAGTTTGAATAACTACCTCCAAAGATAAGAAAAAAAGCATCTGTAATGGAAATGCTGACATACTTACAGGCACGATGACACTAATAGGTACAGCTATAATAACTTTTAATGTCATGGAAGGTGAGCAACGGTTCTTCTGGCTCTGAAGCATGGGACCAATATAGTGTTGTTTGCATGTAAATATAGGTCCTCACCACATGTTCTGCATTTTAACATCCTACATCTAGAACTACGAAGTCAAGTTATAACAAGGAGGTAAACACTGACAGCTACAGCGGAAATCAGCCAGGGAAAAGGGAGGAGGCTTATGAGGCCTACCTAATCTAAAGAGTTATAGAAAATATATATGAGTTTGTAAAAACTTTAAGTTGTCTTTCTCCCGATGGGGTGTATACACTGTACCTGCTTTTAGCACAATATAAAACAGGAAAAGGAGAGCTTATGTAAAAATCAAGAACGGGTTGTGATTTTGTGTTTATTACATGCATTAAGTAATTTTCAGTCTCAGTCAAAATACTAATATAGGTTAGCTGTATAGAGTCTAATCTTTAAATGTCACCACATCAACCAAACCATCGACTTCCTGGGTACGTGTCACAGGGCTCTGGGAGCGACTTTCTGTTCCAGTCTCAGCCGCTCCTTCGGAGTCGGACCTCAAGAAGGAGCAGCGTGTTGTTCAACAGCTGTTCATTATGTGTGGTGTTGTCTGGCTACTGAACAGAGAACCCCGCTGGATAGGGAAGTGTCCCGGGAGGGAGGAGAGAAACTACAAACAGAGACTGATAAAGTGGGAGGGAGAAAGCATGCTGGTCCTATTTGCATTTTGGACAGAGCAAGAGATGGGCATCTGTTTCTGACTTGCTGGCAAGTGAGATTGCATCAGCACTGAGACACTTCACTCGCCACCGCAAACACACGGCCCCGCTTTCTCCCAGACAACGTAACTGGAAGCTGGGGAAGGGCACGTGTTAAGGCTGTACCTAGACGTGGGTTCCTTGTGATTTAGGCGGGGGGGGGACACTCAGATGCATCCTCCCCACGGCCTTGCACCGTGTCCCAAATGCAAACAGGACCAGCATCCTTTCTCCCGTTTCAACCATCTCCTAGCCATTAGGGCCGGAGCAAGATCCTCAGTCCAGCCCCGTGCGCAAGGGGCAGCAAGTCAGCGGGGATCCCAGCAAGATCGCCCCTCCCGCCGCCCGGCCTGGCAGCTCCTGCAGTGCTGGACAGCAGCGAGCGGCCCC
>NW_017728924.1:14112098-14132997 GCF_001723895.1 Crocodylus porosus | reverse complement strand
GCGGCACGTGCGCTGCCTCGGGCCCGGCGGCCGCGGGACTGCCCCGGGGCAAAACGGCCCGCCGGCTGGGAGACGAACCGGGCAGCTCTAATGTGAGTGCTTGCAAGCGTCCCTAATAACTGTTCTAATCAAAGGTGTCATTTGGAAACCAAGAGTTTAGATTTTTGCCTTTTTTTTTTCCTGTCTCGGACCAACAACGCGGCTACCAAATACATCCCGGAAACGTGGAAGAAGCTGAATTTTATCCGATTTTGAACCACAGACTTCATTGCTGAACAACAAGGAGGTTTTCTGCATCTCCCTGCCTGCCCCCTGGCACCACCAGGAAAGAAATCCTGCTTAAGCTGCCCAACCAAAAGCAACCTCACAAAGAGGGACCCCCAGGGACAGGTTTCCAGGTTCTGCTTCCTCTGTGCAAAAATGAAGTTTATTTCCTGCATATGGGGGACTTTTTACCATCTTTAACTTTCCCTGAGCCTGGCAAAGCATGTGCGAGCACAAAAGCTTGCAGAAAAAGATAATTTTTTGTAAATTCTCAGTTAGTATCAAAAGGTATCATTTTTGAACCAAGGGTTCTAGACTTTTGGCATTTCTTTTTGTTTCAGACCAACACAGCTGCCAAATGCATCCCTGAAAAATGAAGTAAGGCCCTTAAGTGTCCCGTGTCTCACCCTGGGGGGCTGAGTCTCCTTCCCCTTCAGCTGTGAGCCTCTGGAAGGCAGAAGCCAGTCAGCCTGAGTCCAGGCTGCCCATAAACAATAATTACATATTTTAAAAATGTAGTACTAGAGGCCTTAGAGGTCCTTGGCTGCCTCCACTATCTTCATCTATTCCTGTCTGCCATGTGCCTTTGTCCTTTAGTCATCCACATTTAATTTCTGTAGGTCTGACCTAATATCATCTAGCGGTCTTCCTCTTGGTGGTTCAGGTCACCTTCTCCAGAACTACCCATAGCCAATGCTCAAATGTTGGTACATATTCACTCACCAGGTCCTTGTCATACCTAGTGCCTAGAGAAACTCCTTTACTTAGGAAAATGTAAAACTCCTTTACATGCCAAATTTTAGCTGATTTTGGATTTTAAACTTCATTGCAGAACAAGAAAGATTTTTTACCTCCCTGCCTGCCATCTGACACCTCCAGGGAAGGAATTCTACCTAACCTACACATCAAAGAGCTACTCAGCACAGCTCACAAAGACTCTCATGGACCCAGAGGGACAGCCTTCCATCTTCAGCTCCCCCTGTGCAAAAATGAAGTTTATTTCCTACCTATGGGGAGTTTTTACCATCTTTTACCATCTATACTTTTCCCAGAGCCTGATGAAGGGCCTTTGAGCCTGGAAGCTTGCAGAAAAGGACAATTTTCTTGCAATTTCCCACTTGGTCTAATAAAAGGTATCATTTTGGAACCAAGAGTTCACGTTTTTTGTATGTCTCCTTGTCTCAGACCAACACAGCTACCAAGTACATCCCTGAAACATGGAAGATGTCCAATTTTAGCCAATTTTGAATTTTAATCTTTATTGCAGAACAACAAGAAAGATATTTTACCTCCCTACCTGCCATCTGACACCTCCGGGGAAGGAATTCTTCTACCTGATCTCCGCATCGAAGAGCTACTCAGCACAGCTCGCAAAGACACTCTCATGGACCCAGAGGGACAGCCTTCCATCTTCAGCTCCCTCTGTGCAAAAATGAAGTTTATTTCCTACCTATGGGGACTTGGTACCATTTTGTACCATCTGTACCTTTCCCAGAACCTGATGAAGGGTCTTTGAGCCCGAAAGCTTGCAGGAAAGGACAATTTTCTTGTGATTTCCCAGTTGATCTAATAAAGGGTATCATTTTGGAACAAAGAGTTCTAGTTTTTTGTATGTTTACATACGAGTTCACTTTTAGGTACTCCCCTAGGTTACTGAGTCACTGTCAGGATCTCATCATTAAATGAAAATCCGTACCTTTCAGAGATGTATTCATTTTCACCTGCAAGCATTTTGGCTGCTTTTTTGGTTTGTTTGTTTCTTTTTAGAATATTACAAGGTATTGCTGCAACAGGAGTAATATCTTTCAGTTATTATACTTCATGTTCATGAACATAATGTGTACTGCCAATATTGAAGGTAAACTGTAGCTCAGAGACCCAACAGACTGTCTCCTTGACAAGCTTTGTCCTGTAACAAGGATTTATGTGTTGCAGGAAAAGTTTAGTAATATTTAAGAGACCTTACCACTTTAGCTAAAGCCTGAAGTTATTTTGAAGGAGTTAGTCAGCTAGAAGAATAGGCGTGCGTATCTAACCTGCAACACAATATTTTATATTTTAACTTAACATTGCAAGTTTGAGAGATGAGGCAGTGTTGTGCAACTGTGTCTGCTCCACGTCTCTCCCAGCCTTTCATTACTGTCTAGGATTCTTTTCTTTCTGTTACGTTTTCAGCCTAAATTGTGGCAGCCTGTTTTATTATTTGTGCCATAAAAGATTAAGTGTATAAAGATAAAACTATGTGGTTTTTTAGTACTGTACCTTTCAATAAATTCTAATAATTAAAGAAGACAAGGTTCTTTGGATGAATAGGATATCTTTTATTAAACCAACTTAAATAGTTGGGGGAAAAAAATCAAGCTTTTGGGTTTAAAAACCCTTCGTCAGGGTTTTTAAAAGCTATAAGATTCACCCAAAGAACCTTGTCTGCCTATGTCCTTAGACCAACACAGCTACAACCTACACCCCTGAGTCCTTAAAGAAAACTCTTTGATGGTATTCTTTACAGACATGCTCCCATACATCCTGGCATGCTAATCGACCTGTAAAACATTTGGCTTGAACTAAAACAGTCACCGAATACTGACTATGCCATCCAAAAAGGGCAGCCTTTTACATCTGAAAGAGTTTGGGCAATCCCTATCTTTGACAGCAGATATTTGGAAGGGGCAGAAAAATAGGGGAGGAACTCTGGACAGATCTATCCCCCAAATAAGCATCTCCAAATCATATTTTCAGATGTATCCTGTAACTAGTCAAACACATTTTCATAAATTTATTTTGAGAGACAAATCTATAGTGCCAAGTTTCAGGCAGGATATTTTTTTCAGTAGAGAAAATAAGAACTCTTTGACAGAGGGGTTAATAATGGAAACACTGGAAGCACCTTAAATGTAGAGGCACAAACACACATCCCTCATTTGACTTCAAAATTTTGATTCAGTATTAATTAAGGGATGTATATCAGTAATTCTGTAGGAAGGTGCCAGTTAGGAGAACAGATTAAAAAAACATACAGTAAATCCTAGGTACATTTTAATTATCTTGTCAATCTGTTTAACTTAGAAGCAGATCTGCAGTAACACTACCGTTTGCAGAACATAGTAGCACTCGACACAAACTTATGTTGTGGTGGTTTATTTAATGTTTTTAAAAATGATAATAAATGGAGGCAAAATAGAAATTTCCATGGCCTCAAACCAGGTTACATCTCTGCATTTACAAAGCGCATCTACAACTATTTGCAGCTACAAAATTGCACCTGTGTTTGCCTGCAAAATGGATTTACATCTTTACATTCATATATGCATTTCTATAGATGCAGTCAAAGGCTGCTATTGAAAATATGCCCTAGATGAAAATTATATCAAGCATGTGCAGCAGACTTCCAGAGACAGGAATACAAAGCATAGGTCTCTGCCAGATCACTACACCTGGAATATAGCATGCTGAGACTGCAAGCTTCCAAAATTTGAAAGGAATGGCAGCCCTGGGGACCTAAGAAAAAAGCTGTCAGATGGGTTGCATCCATGAGTGAATGTGGGCAGCTGGAAATTATCAAAGGACTTGATTACAGGAGACTCAGAGAAAAAGGGAATGTAGATATGCAAATCAACTTCTTACAAGCTTCAGCCTGAGTCCGCATTCCCACTGCTAAGGTTTTGGCATATTCCCAGTATATTTGTGTAGTGAGGCTTCTGAATCAATTGAATCCGTGCTGCTTCTTGTTATACCTGATGCAACAATTTGAGGAATCTACATACTTCTTAAATCTGCTGCTATTACCATCTTTATGTGCATCTGTAGTTTAAGAGATCTTGTGACAGAGGAAACTGGAAGGCTCTAAGAAAGCAGAGGCCGTTCTGTTCAGGTCTTTGACCATTTTCACCAGTTCAAGCTGAGGCGAACATGAAGATTTGGGGGGCACTATCAGAACACAGACTCCCTCCAAAGGGAAAATGAGTTAGAGCAGAGGTGCTGAACCCTCAGCCTTTGGGACAAATCTGGCCTGCAGAGTTATGGCATCCAGTCCACGATGCTCCCCAGGGATCCAGAAATTTGGTGGCAGGGAAGCAGTAGCAATTAATGCTGCCACCTCTTCCTCACTGCCAAATTACCAAGCCCAACACAGCTGGATTGGGCCCTCCCCATGCAGCAGCATCAGGGCCAAGTCCCTCTTCCACCACTACCCTTGGCTGAATTGATGGAGGCCTCCCCACCCATGCATTGGATCAGGGCCCTATAGTGGCCACTCTGCACACTGGATTGGGTCTACCAGCCAGATACAGCCTGCAGACCAACAGAGCATTGTGCATCTGGTCCACAGGTGCAAATGTTTGGGCACCATTGAGCTAGAGTGAAAAGTAATGCATTCTGTTCATTTGCTTGAAGTATGATAACTCTTAAATAAATAGGAACCACGCGTAATGACAACACAGTGTGACAAGTGTTCCCAACCAACCCAGCCCAACCAAGTCTCTGCCATTTAATATGATAACGTTGCTGTACCTTGTCCTTCGCCCTCTGTCTGTTTCCTGAGCTATGGGAGATGGACGCATCATAAATTCAGTTTGCAAAATGATCAGGACAGGAACTAGACAGAGTTTATCTAAGGTTCTAGCACAGCAGAAACTTGATTCCTAATTCAAATTTCCGGGTGCTATCAGAATGCAAACAAATTATAATAACATCAGTTAAATGAGTTAGCTGGTTGCTTTCTTGGCCCAAACTAAGCACCCAATCCTGTTCCTGTTGAAGTCAATGAGTGGAAAGTTTGTCACTGACTTCAATAGAAGGTGAAGCAGGCCAAAAACCAGCACAAATGGACAATTTAGTACACTTGTCATGTTTTCCTTCAAGGGAGAGTGGTCTGAAGTAGGTTATGAGACCTCTCTTACTATTATGAATCTGCCTTACGCAACATCGATCTTGTACTGCTGGCACTCCTGGCTTTCTTTCAATTCCATTAGGGGACACATTCTCAGGGACTGCTGTCACATTAGACTGCCATTACTTGTCCCCTGCACTCAGTCCTGCCTCCAGTCACATGACCTTTCATGGCTATAAGATTTCTATGGGCAGGGAGAGGTCTGTGGTCAAAGATTCAAAGCAGAATTAGGTCTTATATTTGATAGAAATCAGGGGTATTTCTGTTGAAGTTCAAGTCACTGTTAAGTCCATGTGAGTCAAGGGTGAGCAAAATGTGGCCCCTGGGCTGGATGCAGCCCGCCAGGCCATTCTATCTGACCCGTGGGGCCCCTAAAAATTTAGAAAATTAATATTTATCTGCCCCTAGCTGCCTGTCATGCGGCCCTCGATGGCTTGCCAAAACTCAGTAAGCGGCCCTCCACCCGAAATAATTGCCCGCCTCTGAATTGTAAGTAAAAACAGAAAGGGGTCCTGCGTGTACTACAGGAATTTCAGGCTGTTAGACTGTAGTACCTTCAGCATCACACTGTTTCTAAAAGAAATATCTTCATGTATCTCATAAATTCATGTATTTGAATCTCTCTTCTTAAAATTCAGACTAGATAATCAGGTCAGTTGATATCTCCTCCCTGTTTTATATTAATTGCTGAGACTTGTAAATTCCAAGCCCTTGTGAATTGTGCAATATCACAGTCACTGCTCTCTGAATTCATATTGTTAATTAAATGATGAGACTCCTAAATTCCAAGCCATTAATTGGACTGTATTACAGTCATAGCCAGGAATTCTTTCCAGCAAAGCTGAATTTTACTGCCTGCTTTATGACAAAGGTTAGTACCTCTACTTCCTTGAGGGTAAGACACAATATTCAATGAAAGGGGACCAAGGTAGCCAACACAGAAGGGAGGATTCACGAAGAGAAAGGAAAACAAATCCATTGATGCCACAGGCAAAAAATACAATCATATTAACTCTCTTTCCCAACACTGCATAGCTTCTGAAACAGTTATTTTTTCTGATTATGTTTCCATACACAAAAAACAAAAATGCTTTCGGTTTACAATTATTTTCATATTTAGGTTAAGGAAAAAAAACAAATGAAAAAAGAAGAAAAGTAAAAGGTCTCCATTTGAGAGTGCAGTGTTTGCATATAATCTTCATGTATGCCATAGTAACCTTGACATCAAAATTGACTGCTCTCTCCTTATAGAGGTAGAGGGGTTTTTGAGCAGTTTTATAGCTGCAGTTTGTGGGAAATAATGGCATTTTCATACTGAAGTGAACCATTCAGATATAGGGGAGTGTGTGGGGGTAAAAGAACATTTTCTGGTGAGAATTAAAACCTAGCATTGATTACAGCCATTAACAGCAATCAGTTCATTAGAAACATTTAGGGCTTTCTTCTCACAGAACAACCAGAGGCAAACCACAGTATTTTATTGAATTTGTTCAACATTTAAAATCGCTCAACAATTTATGAAAATAATTTTCAGATTGTATATTGTTTGCAAGCATTCATTTGGTGTTTGATAGTCATTATTCAAACTGTATGCTTGGTGAACAGTCACAGCCTATATAGTTTCTGGTCCCTGATTGGAAAAGCATATTTTTTCTAGCTAGTCATAAGACCACATACTTATGTAAATATGAGTTTTCCTTGAATATTTGTGTGAACAACACCTTACCTATATAAATGGTTAAAAACAGGGTTTCATAATAGGTCATGGATGCTGTTAAAGTGGGTTTACTAGAATTATGTGCACAAATGTTTTCAAATCCCATTTTGTAGTCTTTGCCCAGTTCTAGTCTTAAATCTCAAATCATACCAATATACTGCACCTTAAAGTGTCACCATATGGCTATGAGCAGCAACTACTGAACAGTAAATTAGTCTACTGCGCAGTTAGCTAGTACAAGTAAATACAGATACTAGATTAACTGTTCAGTAGTTACTGCACAAGTAGGGCTTATGTAGATGCTGACCAGGAGCGAATTTGCTCCCAGTCAGCCATACCAACAGAGGGCCCAGTTCTGGGGCTGCTCAGCTCCCAGCTCTCCCTAGGAGCCAACCAGTGTAAGGACCAGGTCCCTCTCTGCCACTCCCATCCCAGTGCTGCAGGGCTCCTGGCTCCCCAGAGGAGTAGGAAGCTGAGCAGCACAGGGACAGAAGACCTCTTGCTTCCCCATTCAGGCAGGGACTGGGCAGGAGCTGTCCCACCAGTGAGGGAGCTGGCAGCGATCCCCCAGCCAGATGGGGATTCCCTGCCCAGCCAGAGGTTTGCTGCCAGCTCCCACCCAGCCGGGGGCTTTCTGCCAGCTGCCAGGCAGGGGGCTGTGAAAGTATCCCCTCCCCTGCAGCTGTTTCTCAGCTCCCTACCCCCACTGGCTGATCAGGGCAGGGAGCTGGGAAAACAGCTGCAGGGGAGGAGATATTTTCCCAGCCCTGGAGCGCAGGGCTGGGAAACAGGTACCCCCTGCCCCACTCAGAGCCCATGCCTGACTCCGGTGCTCCCTGCTGATCTGGGGCTTGCACCCAGGGTAGCCTAAAGCAGCTGTAGTGGGGCAGAACAAGGCACAAGTAGCCCTGCTATGAATTGCTCCCATCAGAAGCAAATTTGCTCCAAACAGGTGCACATGTAGATGCACTCCCAGGAAACGCTTACTGCACAGTAAGCTTACAGTGCATCAATATCACTTGTAGATACACCCAGCTAGATGCTTTCTGCCATCTTATGTTCCCATTGTACTTTCCTTTTACAGATACATATTTTGCTTCAGATCTTGCCCTAAACTGTTGTGTGATATTTCTTTGAGCTGGTCAGCAGGTGCTACATTGCATTCCAGATGTATTTGCATATGAGCAGTGGGTAAAGCAAAATACCTTGGTGAGAAAGACAGTATATGGCTGGCGATTCATCCATAGATAATAGAAGCATACAAAAGTAGCTGTTTCATTGTCAATACAGCCCAAAGGATGAGTAGCACTGTGCCAAATTCTATTGTGTAGCTCCAAGTGGAGTTATAACAACAATGTTTTTACTTCACTGTTCTTTGCATCCTCCAGACTATTCCTTGAATGCATTGGAATGAAGTAAAACTAAGCCCACTCTTTTATCTGGCTTTAGATATAAAATCTCATCATTTCTAGTCCCTTATCCCTAACTTCAGTGGGTTTTGTGGACTGCTGTCTTGGAGCCAGCTTTTTCCTTTTACCCAAAAAATGCCAGGGATTTCTGTGAATCCCCTGCTAAATTTACAAAGATAAGAGCTCCTGACCCCAGGGACATTCTGGGAGCCTGACAAGAGAAACTCTGTGCCAGAGCTATTTTCTTGCTGCTCCAAGGACCAAGCATTCCAATGACTGTCTTAGCCAGTGCCAAGAAAATCCTTCCTCTCCATTCCTTCACTGGGTTTTGGATCAGTGTAGGAATTAATCTTTATTAAGAGCTTTCATCAGGCATTCTAGAGTCACCAGCCCTACTGAATTCCCTGTAACAATTAAAGGAATTTGCCTTCTGGTGCTGCTAATTCATGCAAAAGGCTTCCTGAGTCTATTTTTTTCCTGTAGGTCTATGCTTTAAAATCTATTCTTATGCTGGTAGAAAAAATAGAGAGATCAACTACATCTTTGAAGATACAGTCATGTTAGTGTGTGTTGCAGTAGTGGAGCCCTTATGAATCAGATAACAAATTTTCTGTCTATAGTAAAGCAAAATGAATAGCCTGAATGTTTTCAGTGTATCCCCATGTGTAAATCTGCAGCTGTATAGGAAAATACTGATTTACACGTTCCATTTCTATTGAAGTGTGGTGTAATCATGTCTTTTAGTTTACCGCTGTTGACTGGATTTGCCACTGCCAGCAAATAAAGAGCTAACTGTATTTTTAGATTCAAATACTGTACTGCATTTGAATACAAATCACCATCCTGCACTATTAATTTAAATTATCGATAGCTGCTTTTATTTTACTTTTATGGTAAAAAAAATCCTCTGTTCAAAAATAACACCAGGAAAGTGTAAGTAAACAATCTGTCCCCTCTCTGAGTAAAACTTACAGCATTACTTTATAAGCCCTTTTCACCAACTGCCTAGTAAATATAGCAGGCTCAAAAAACCTTCAGGAACAGTCATCAAATTGGTCGTCAGTGCTCTCCTAGACAGACTGAAACAATCAGCAGCCACATAAACAATACCATGCTGCTGATCACATTCTACATACTATTTATCTGTGAAATCAGCTTTCCCTCATAATTTCTACAAGCAGCATTGAAAAACATAGAGGCCTAAATAAAAAAAAAAAAGACTAATTTAAGGCATTTCATTTTTTGTGAAGCTGTTTGAGGCACCCTCCTTAAAAGGGTCTGATTTTTTCAGAGGATAAATATTTATCATTCTCTGAAAATCAGCTACATTTAAGGTATCTCAAGTAGGGTATTCAAAATATAGAGGCACTGCAAATCAGTCACTGCTGGTTAACTGGGGAGATAAAAGCAAAGAGGGTCCTTTATACAGGTGTTGAGATTCTCGTTTAGATTATGCAAGGTTTTATAGTACTGTGATATGTTAATATAAATGATTTATGATACACAAGGGACTAGAGACAAACAAATATGATAACTGTATAATGAATAAGGCTGTTTGCCATAGGAAAAGCCGTGGCAAAAAACTTACCCATCTTTGTCAACCTAATTATTTTCAAAATCATTAAGGAATATTATCCATGCAATACTCCTGTGATAGAGGGAGATATTATTCCTATTTCAATAGTGATAAACACAAAAGTAACAATTTTAGTTTAAAAAGTCATGGCATTGAGTATTCTTATTATGATCAAGTTGTTTGTCATGGGAATGGTGGAAAATGTAAAATATAATTTACTTTTACAAAATACATTGTTTAAAACTATGTAGTAAATCAGACCTTGAAGTCTGAAACCAATGAAAATCTCTACTATAACCTATTATGTTCCAAATAAATCCAAATAGCAGAGCAAAATTTGTAAAATATAGTGGCAGGCTGGCTCAGGCAGCAAAGATTATGGCTTTTAAAGCAGAGTCCCCTAAAAATTATTTGTAGTCACAATAATCCTACAGGGTTTAAAGTTGAGATTCAGCTGCACTAATTATAATTCTAGTAACTTTAAGTAGCTTCTCCTTCTGAATTGCACCAAATAATTCAGTTCTTAATGGTGAGATCCGAGGATTGGTAAAATTTCACAAATGTATATAAATAATGCTAGCCATCATGCCCAGTGAAGGATTTATTCTTTCAGCAAATTTCCTAGTGATTTGCCCAACCTAATTCTAACAGCCCCAAGTCAGGGTGGTGGCCCCACAGTTTTCTAATCTCTAGCCTATTATATTTCATTGCAAGGTTTTTTTTCTTCTTAACTCACTTCAATTTTTCCATTCTAAGTTCATCCCATCATTCCTCATCTTTGCCTCATGTACTTCACTATACAATTCCTTTCCCTCCTTGATTATTATACTCTATATTTCTTACACTTTCATTAAAATGTTTCTATTGTTTCAGTTGGTGTATTCACAGATTTACTGCTGTAAAGGATAATTGCGACCACTCAGTCTGACCTGCATAACACAAGTCATAGTTGACTCAATCATTTCTGTAGTAAGCCCAAATTTGACGGTTGAAAACTTTCCAAATATGAACAGATGCAATGTTGCTTTATGGATTTCATAAGCGGCTAGTTAATAGTAGTTCACATCCATACGTATTTTAAGTGCACTGACAAAAGTCTAAAGCTCTGGGAGGTATGAAGCATCTTCAGTAATCTTAATGAGTATTAATGATGAAGCCTAGTAACGCCAGTTGTAATGCCTGTTGTCATATTTCTGAAGAGAAGATTCAAATATTCTAGGATTCTGAAGGATTTGAGGATTGCAGTTTGAGTTTGAGTAGAGTATTCTCTGTATTCTTTACCCTCCCATCCTAATTCCTGATTAGTATTCAATTCCCATAACTGTAGAGGCACTTTCAAGTAGCCTGACTTCTGCAATCATTTAAGGTTCCAAAGTTACCACTGGATCTAAAGGATTCAGTCTTTGCCCTAATTTCAATACTGGTTCTACTTGGGAAAATATTTTGTACTGTTAAATCTACATAATTTTTTTTTCTGAAAAATTCTATATTTTTATAGCTGAAAGAATTAAATTTGTCTCATAATAGGCTTATCACCCTATCATAATACTGTTAAACATCTTTGAAAAGAGGGGATTTTGAAAAAATTCAACATCATATTTTTTCTACCCTTTAATGCTATTTATGAACAGAAATTCCCCATTCACAACTGATAAAACATGTAATATGTCTGACGCCTCTGCTTTCATCCTAAATCACAGCTTTAACCTTTAAAATTTGTGCATTTTCATGATCTTGATATTTTATATGCAAATCTCAGGATTTCACATCCATACACATTTCAGTTCAAGTACTTCTCTACCACTGCAGAAATCTCCAGTGAGCATAACACTGATGAATTTTTAGAGGTATGGTTTTATTTTACTTAAACTGCTAAGACATTTCATGTATCTGTGTGCAGAGCTGTCAAAATCTGAGGGTCTAAATGAGGCCAGAGCTGCCAACCTTAGGAAACAGAAAACATACAGATTTGAGAAAATAATAGTAGAGAGCTTTCATATCCTGTTGAAATGTAGTTTAGCTTTCTCTTCTCTTTATTAAGGGACTATGATGCTTAAAAAGTGAACCTTATCCTGAAAGAAAATTGGAAAATTCTTCAGGGTTTCTCTATAGGTTTTCTTCTGTGGAAGGAGGGCAAGAACATTTAGTAGATGTCAGTTTGTTTAAATTAAGACGCAGAATTGGAGGGTTGTAAGGTGTACCAGGAAAGACATAACCTTGATCTAAAGTTACCAATTCTCCTCACTGCTGGTACAAGAACTCTTTATATTTAAGTATGGAGACAGACTAGTTGTAAATAGAAGGGATGAACTAATAAAAAGAATTTGTAACAAACTCATTCCCATGCAGGGTCTACACTGTATAAAATCCACACCATTCACATAGACCAAGCCTCCATATCATCCGCCTTGTTTGGAAAACTTTTGCTAGGACTTTCCTTTTCCTGACCTTCCAAATGCACTTTCGCATTTTCCCGCACACTTCTCTCTGGAGCATAAGTTGCCATATAAACACTGCTTTAGTTGATTCATGTTAGTAAGCGCATCCAAGGCAGAGAGCCTAGGAGAGACTCTGGGCATATGCTCAGCAGCCCTCTAAGGCAGCTACATTGTCTTATCTTAGGGAGTTGGCATTTCTGAGAGTGGAAGCGAGTGGCTGGGTTATACTCCAGGGTGTAGCGTAGAGGCTGTATTTATGGATTAAACTCTGTTGGGTTTAATTCATGCTTTTACAATTTGACATGATTTCCATATTGCCCCTCATTCTGTTAGAGAAAAATCAAAGGAAAGGTAGTCACCAAGAAGTGATGAGGTTGACCCCTTTTGCAATTCTCAGCCCAGCTAAATCAGCAAATCCATCTTCTTATCTAATTAGCACAGCATGGGCACTAGGAGGCAATGTGACCGAGGGAATGAGGTCTAAATTAGCACTCATGGTGGAGTTTTTCTTCTGAGATCCCACTGTGACATAAATGTTCTTCGGGGTTTGGATTGTCTTTGGACTTGCTTGCACTTGACAAGTCTCTGCTGGTATAGCAATCTGTTTCTGTAGGCCAGCAAGGCCCCCTGGTGGAGATGCAGCATGTTCTTCTCAACCTTGCCTTTGTGTGCTGACAGAAAGAGCTTATATGGGCCATTGTAGCCACACCACCTGCTGGACAATATAAGCCATATCAACAGAAGCACTATGTTGGCAAAGGTGGACCTAGACGGTTTCTGTCAGCATACCTAAATCATCTAGACTGTGCGATTTTTTATTTTGCGCACCTAGTCAACATAGTTATGCCAACAAAACTCTGCAGTGCAGACCTCTCTTTGCATGTTTCTGCAGTAACTAACAAAATGAGATGGTACACGAATACAAGTTATAACTGCGAGTAAGTTAAAAGGTCGAGGTGAGGAACAAGTGGATAGAAAACCAGAATTGGGAAACTGAACTAAGAACATAAGGAAGAGGAGAAAAGAAACAGAAAAGGAAAACAGAAAAGGAGATGAGGGCAAAATTGTAAAGATTATATACATTAATTCCCTTAAAATAGATTTATATAAATTAAATTAACTTACAGAAAATGTAGAGCTATAGATTTTGGTCATGCCAATACAATGTGAAAATTAAGATTACATTTTTTCCTCTAAAAAACAAAACAGCCTGTACACCCACTGCTGAATTGTCCAGTACAGGAGAATTGCTAGTGCTTTCTCAAGTTTAATATAAAAAAAAATCCCAGATGAAGTGAGTTCCAGTGTTATTCTCCTGTCTGTTATACTGATTTGAGAAAAATGTTTTCTGATATTCATCCTTACTTTTCCCATGTTTAATTTCAGCTCATTTCTTCTTGTCATCTCCTCTTGTATTACCAGATTTTTCCCCTCTTCCTACAGTGTACAGCATAGGCTATTATCATGGTCTCCACTTAGTTATCTGTAAACTAAGATGTTAATATGTAACCCTTTTAATTGCTTCTCACAGTCATCTCTGAGTGAAAGATATAACTCCGTTTTGAGGGTTTCAATCAAAACAGCTACCTGTAATCCATATAAGCAATATGTATACACATGTATTCCTTACAGGACCAGCTCACTTGCATTGGAATTTTAACGATAGATCAGATTAGATGAGAAAAAATATTAGAAAGTGCTTTGTGGAGAAAAAACTCTATAAAGACAAGAATGATTCAATACAATTTTTCCATCTCTAACTTCAATGGCTCTCCAAAATTATGTTGCAGATCCCGCCAGACTTAGTGCTTGACTGAGCTTCAAGTAACCTCTTATTCTTCTCTTGTTCAGATTACATAGGGCTGTAATAATACCATTATTTCACTGGGGTTGTATGTGTCTTGAACAATCTGTGTTTGGCAAGTGATTTTTGGTCACCACTTGAAAGACTCCAGAGCAGCGCAAACCAGCATAGCACAGCGGTTTTGTTTTAGTCAATTGCCAGAAGACCTGTGTCAGTAAGTTTCCACTAGGTGGCAGGGTTCAGACCTAAGTGCTGCCAAAATCAGTTATAATGAAGACTGATTAGTGACAGAAACGTCACCTATATTGTTTGAAATGAATCCTGGTTGAAGTAAAGTTAAATGTCATGGTTCAGCTTAGTAAAACCTGCCTCATTAAAATCAGTTTTAAGCCAGGCCTTTCTCTGTCTTTTGTATGCTGTCAGGCTGTCTCCCTAACTGAGCTCACCACTCTCCTTCAAGGCAGCAGCAGCCGCAGTCAAGGTCTGGTAGCTTTGAAGAGATCTTCGGGTGATTAAAAATGCCACAGTTACAGCTTCATCGTGGCTCTGCCTGACAATCAGCTGAGAGGACATGCACCATTGTAATCCACAGCCTAGTTCCTACTTTCAAACTACTGTTTAATTGGGGACTATATTTTTACCATGTGGAGTTGATGTCAGACGAACAATAGTTGAGCTGATCACACTGTCACTTGCCCAAGGAGTTCTCCAAGGCCTCTTGAATGCAGAGTTATTTCTGTGCAGAAAGAACTACCCCTTTATTGGGATGCAGCCCACATTTCTCAATGCATATTCTGGACTTTCATAGCCAGGCCTCTTGAGTCAAGACAGAGCCCCTTTTTTTTATTCAAGCAGAGGGGAGAACATGAGAATTGCCAGTTACTGGATCAGACCGTAGGTCCATCTTACCCAGTCTCTTTTGTCACACAGGGGCAGAGACTGGATGCTGAGAGGGAGAATGGCCTGGGTATGACCAGGGTTTTTTTCCCCACTGTTCCTCTCTCTTGCAACCTCCAGCTTTTAAGATCAAGGAGGTTCTAGTTCAGCAGCTACTCCCTTAACTCCCACGCTCAACACCCACTTTCCTCCAAGAATGTATCCAATCTCTTTTGGAATCAGCTTCCAGCACCCCGGTGGCGACAAGTTCCCCACTTCACTGACGCACCAGGTGAAAAAGAACTTCCTTCTGCTAGGTTTAAACTTACTACTGACCAGTTTCGACTTGTAACTCCAAATCTTATACGGTGAGAGGAAGCCAATAATAAATCCCTACTGACTTTCTTTTCACCAGTTAGTGTTTTGTAAACTCTGGTCATGTCCTCCCCGAGTATCTCTTCCAAGCTGAATAGGCCTTGCCTCTTTAGTTTCTCATGTTTATGCCCCTCCGTTAGGGATGCCGACTCTGTTTGAATCTATTCCCCGAGGTTTCGCATGACGTCATGACGTTCGTGGCTTGACATGGGGAAGGCAAATGCATGCAACTATTACATTTTAAAAACCTTTTGGACAACTGCATAAATCAGATTCAACGTGCGTTCCCCTCCTCACCCCCATCCCTCTTATGTTTGTCCCTCACTCAGGCGCTGCTGTTCCCTTCTGGCTTCATCTTTTTATTTTCGAGCGCCCTGGCATTTATCTCCCAGTGGCTCTCAGCAGCCTCCTGGAGATTTCTCTCCAATTACTGGAGACGCCGGGGCACTCCAGGAGGATGGCCCACTCTACCCTCCACACCGCCAATCCTTCCCGTTGCCATTTTCTATCCTTTCTGGGGGGAGGGGGGGGGCAGTCCGGAACTGGGCGGCCTCCTCCGGGGTGGAGGCACCCTGGGTTTAAGGGGCACGACAACCCTTCCCGTGATGCGAACAAATTTCCTTCTGAATAATCCCGGACATTGGAATGGCCCTTTTGAGGGCGGCGGAGCCCCGCCAGCCTCCCGCACCTCTGCCCTGGGCGGGACCAGTTAGGGTGGAGCCCCTGACAACACAGGTTAAGCCGGGCTCACGTAGCCCAGGCGAGGGCTGGACACTCCTGCAGCTGCTGCGCGGCCTCCCACAGACCCGCCCAAACGTGGGAGGCGGGAGACGCCCTCCGATCGCGCCACTCGCGGGTCTCCATTGCCAGGACTGCCTCAGGCCCCGCCCCTGCTCTGGCCCCGCTTCCGGCCCGCGCCACCGTCCCACAACCCCCCGCGGCCCGCAGCCAAGATGGCGCTGCTGAGGTCCCCGCCGAGCCTGGCGGTGGCGGCGCTACGCCGGCGGCGGCTGCTGACTGCTTCTGTGCTGTGGCCGGCGGCGGGGGCGGCTGCTGGCGTTCACTGCTGGGTAGACGGCGGGCGGCGGCGGGGCCGGGCGCCTCCACGGACTGACCAGGTGCGCGGGCGACGGTTTCGGGCGCTGACACGGGGGGTGGGCGCCTTGTTCCGGGCGGTGGGTCTCCACCTCTTTTGTACCGGGGCCCATTTGTGGGCAGTCCCTGCCCCCTGGGTACTCCCTCTGCAAGAGGTTCCCACGTTTTTCTCCTTGAAAGGAGAACCCGTTTTGAAAGTTTTGTTCAGTTTTGTGACCCACTTTTGGGTTGGTTGGGACAGGGCGGGATTGGGCGGGCCTAAGGCGAGGTGGGGAGGGATTGGAGGGCACAAGGCAGGGCAGTAGTATCGGGGGCAGAAGGTCAGGCAGGCCTATCGGATATGCATAGGGAAACATAGCACACAAACCTCTAGTTTCCTCTGATGTTAGAAGGAGACACATGGCCTGCAGAGGTCTTGGGACAGCAAAAGCAGGGAGAGGAGCGAGGGGCAGAGGTTGGTAATCAGTGCTCCGGGGTGGGGCAAGGAGCATAGCCCATCAACCCCGAATGAGTCTGCGGAGCCGGCAGATGCTACCCACAAATGGCCCAGAGATGAGTGGATGAAGGGTGGGAAGGTGGCTCCAGAGTCACCAGAGGTCCAGGTGAGATAAGGAGCAGAAAGCTGAACTGCAGGTAGGTCAGGGGAAGGAGATTTGGAGTGATCCTCAGGGAGGGTGCAAGGCTACATTATGACATGCCTGCTGAAAAGGTTGGCCCCTGCTGAAATGCATGATGCTGCTTTTCTTTTGAGGTGTTCTGGGGAAGTGCTGGGCCGATGCCTTAAATGAGCGTGGAACTCAGTAACCTCAGAGGTTGGGTTTTTCTTCATAAGTCTTGTACAGATGACAAAAAAATGGGTTGTATTTGAAGGGTGTTAACCAGTACATTTTAACTGACAGGGGTTTGAAAATCAGTGTATGCCAAGGAGAACAATACATTTCAAAATGTAGAGAGTTGGGGTCAAAGCTAGGGATGTATATTTTGAAATGCAAATAATTCTTTTCACTCTGGCTAGGAGGCCTATGCCTCAGGGTAGGAAGTATCTGCTGCTGCCATCCCCAACCTCATCCACTGTAGTCTAAGACAATATAATTTTGCCTATTTTTTGTTGTATTTTGTTAAAGCGGTCAAGTTTGGTGTGTAAAATTGCCTGGGCGTGTTGAACAGTAGAAAATATTTATTGATATAAGTGTCAGCAAAATTCTTTTAAATAATCATCATGTTTGACTAGATGTAGAACGCCTTTAGTGTTTTTTCACTAAAAATGGTGAAATGTATTCAGCAAGATGTTTACCAGAGTGTTTATTACGTATCATTTTCAGTTTTCATTTCTTTTACTCTTTGCCTTTTTCTTGACATTTTTTATTCCTTATAGTGATTAATGGTGTATTTTTCCATGGACTGTTGTAATGCAGTTGAGATTAGTACTGTAATTCCAAAAACAGTGGTCCTGATTTTAAGATACTATTATTAAAGTAAATGATCATAAAGGTTGATGTAAATTTTGGCTGAAAAATTATTAATAATCTAGTTCTCTGACATTAAGTATACTTGACTTCTGTTTTTTTTCACTGCAGTGTAGGATATTTAAATTCGCTAGCAACTGCAGTAACTATAGAAATAAAAGTGCTTTTGCAATTCTTTCTGTTAAAAGATACAAAACTTGTAAGTGACTTGACAGCAAAACTGTTAGCTAATTTCCTTATGCAAATACAATTCCAGTCAGATGATAGTTTTGCTCATTACGAAATGCAGTTTGGATTCAGTGTAGAAATTGAACCATGGTTTTTAACTGAATTAAGGGGCAAATTTGCTCAACTCCAATTGAAAGCAAAAAATGGAATTTCCACCTGATACAAAAATTACGTTGGTATTTGTTTCCATCCTGAATTGAATAAGAAGTCAAAATATCAAAAATAATTTTTGAATGAAGTGTTCTGAGTGGTCATTGAGTTAATCTCCTTTACTTGATTACTACTCTCAAGATTTGTATGGCTGTGTCAGAAAGGAGATTGCATCAAGGGTGCTGTACTTACATTTATTTAAGTTGGCTGAGTGGTTTAAGGTGCCAGATTCAGGGCTTAGTTGCCGTTGTGGATGGGTGTTCTGATCTCTGTATGGAGGCCTGGGTTCAAATCCCACTTCTAACACAAATGTTTTCACAGTGGCAGAAAGAGATCTTAGAGTCATTATTGATTCCAAAATGAAGATGGGCCGCCAATGTGAGGATGCGGTCAGCAAAGCTAACTGCACCTTGGACCTGCTTGTGTTGCATCTGTGGATGCATGACAAGGAGGTGATCCCCCCTCTTCTATGCGACACTGGTCAGGCCACAGTTGGAGTACTGTGTCCAGTTCTGGGTGCTGCACTTCAGGAGGGATGTGAACAGCATGGAAAGGGTCCAGAGGAGGAACACTAGCATGATCAAGGCAGGGCAGGCCCAACAAGGAGAGGCTACGGGACCTGAACCTGTTCAGCCTCCAAAAGAGAAGGCTGAGGGGGGATCTTGTGGCCTGTTATAAACTTACCAAGGAGGACCAGAGGGGATTGGGTGAGACCCTGTTCCCCTGAGCACCTCCCAGAGTAACAAGGAACAACATCCAGAAGCAGTTTGAGTGTAGGTTCAGGCTAGATATCAGAAAGCACTACTTCATGGTCAGGGTGGCCAGGATCTGGAACCAGCTTCTAAGGGAAGTAGTGCTGCATCCTACCTTAGGGGTCTTTAAAATGAGGCTTGATAACTACCTAGCTGTGGTCATTTGAGCTTAAACTTAGTAGGGGTCATAAGAGCCCTGTATTCATTCCTGCCGAGGGCAGGGGGGGTGGACTAGATGATCTGCTCATGTCCCCTCCGTCCCTACTTCTGTGAGATTATGAAACTATGAAGTCCAGCCACTGAATTAGGTTGATGAGGAGCAGAAAGTACTTGGAAGTACAGCTCCCATGAGGTACTGCACCTCTGTAAACAAGTTCATGTTTGGATCAGTTCAGCAAACCAAAATATTTCAGTTCAGGCTCAGCCGACACAAAACAATTTTTTTAGTTTTCCAACACGAAACTGATTTCTTTTGCTGGGAAAAATCCCAGCAGTGAGGAACATATTTTCCTCCCCCAGCCCTCCCTCAAAATTATTTAAGTGGCAAGTTCTGACTTTAGTTAAAGTTCTTAATGTGTATTTGTAGCAGTAGGGTCTTTAAATATAGATGTGATATATTATATATTTATCTATGTTGGCATATTATTTTAAAATATGGATCAGTATAGCATGTTTGTTCTAGTAAGTATGATATACTGCGATTTGAAATTTACATCCTTTGAAGAACGTTTCAGTTAAGTCTGAACCAAGTATCTGAAATCTATCTTTCGCCCAGTTAAGTCTGTGTGACTCTTTCCTGCACTGTCGGGTGATGTATCATGTATAAACCAGGTTTTACATCCCTTGTCTCTTCTGGCTGTTCTTTTTTTTATTTCTCCTATTAAGTACAGCAAGGTTTACACCCCTCTAAGTAAGTGTTTGGAGGGAGTCTTTCAATTGGACCCTTTGTGTTACTCCAGCTACTCAGTAGCATATCTGCCATGGCAGAAGCTCCTAATTCTTAACACACACGCTAAATATATTTACCATCTTTTCTGGATGACAGTAGAGACACAGGGTAGTTAGATCCTGATATATTTTGAGCCTAGTTATAAACGAATTAAATGTAAAACTTATTATTTTTCTAAGCAATTTGGATATCTTTAGAAGTGCGCTGATATATTGGTCCCATATCAGATTGGCACCAATATAAGGAAAATTGACTGTGTTGGCAATGGCTTTCTTTGGCTAATGTGGCCAATAATGTGATAAATGCCATGTGTGAGCACACAGCCGCAGCGCAGCATGTAGGCAGCTAAGAGCACAGCCTGGTGGTGTGGAGAGCAGCTGGGTCCATCTGGTGAGTCTGTTGTGAGGGAAGCGGGGGGGCGCAATTGAGGCCCCAGCAGCGAGGGAGGGAGTGGGGGAGTACAGGGAGCCCACCGCTGCACATACCCTGGGAGGGCATGGGGCCATGTGCCCCCGGATCTGTGCGCTGGGTGAGGGCAGGCTGCCGCTGTGGGCTGGGGCAGGGAGTGGCACTCAGCTCTTCCTGGCAAGGGGATGGGTTGGGTTGAGCTCCGGGTGGGTGGCCATAACCCCCCTCCCAGTGCCGTCACTGCCTACCCCAAGCTCAACCCCAGCCCAGTCTCCCGCTGAGAAGAGCTTGGCGGCGCCCTGGCCCCAGCCTACAGCAGCAGCCTGCTCTTGCCCTGCACACAGATCTGGGGGTACCCACTCCCCCCCATGTCCTCTTGGGGTGCATGCAGCAGCAGGAGCCACTCCCTCCCCTGCAACCACCAAATGAGCACTCGTGGCTTCATCCCGTGCCCCACCCTGACTGTGTAGTGCTTACCCCTGCCCCAGCCCCCCTCCCTACCTC
>NW_017728924.1:14072021-14111998 GCF_001723895.1 Crocodylus porosus | reverse complement strand
CCCCACACACACACAATAGACTTACCAGCTGGACACTGCTCTCCAAGCTGCCTGGCTGCATATTGGAATCAGATCGGTATCAGCCAATATCACTTGCTAAAAATTAGCCATTGGTATTTTCCCAAAAAATCTCTATCAGTGCACCCCTAGATATCTTTAGTGTATGTGTTAGGAACCTACTGCCGACGGGCTGAATCTGGCCTGTGGACATGGGTTGGGACAAACACTAGTTACAGGCACCCTCTTTCCATGCTGCAGTGAGACTAGCAGTAGCAGCAGCAGGGTCCTAGCACCCACTGGTCATACCAGTCCTCTGCTGGAAAAGGATGGACATAACACTTGAGTTGAATATTTGTAATTTGTTCTTTTGAGCTGCACCTTGAAGCTGATCAACACAGCTCAAATTGTACCAGTTTGCAGCATTTTTTTTCTGTTGGATGTTCCAATTGGTTTGCATGTTAATGCCTCATTATAAAAATCAGAAAGCAAAAGAAAATGAGGAGCTAGCCAAAGTCTTGCTTTGGTTTGACTTATTATGGTTCTTGTTAGATTTCTTTTCCCTGACTGATAGTCAGGGATCCTGGTTTTCTCTGTTTTAAAAATCCCAACTTCCCTGATGCATCCAAAATTCTCTCATTAAAAACCCCCAAATCTGTGTTTTTCCACGATTAAAATGAAATGCCACTATATATATATATGCATCAGTTGAACTCAGTGTTTTATTGATATGTTTACAACTTCAAAGCAATTTGGAAGCCTACCAGTGCCTCAATCATAATAATAAAATAAATTCTATATAGCTATATATTTTGATATTTGAGTTTGGTTTTTTATCATACAAAAATCGGAGCGCCCCCTGTTCCCTTCACTCACCAGGACTTGGGTCCAGCTGCGACTGTCCTTCTCACTGCTTTGTGGTGCTGAGCAGTAGGGCTGTACAAAGCTTCAGTCGCTGATTTGATTCGGCAGAGATTCAGACCGATTTGGTGGTTGAGTCTCCGAATCGAATCGGGAGACCCTTTAATCTCTCCAAATTGAATTGATTTGGAGAGATTCAATGATTCTGACATAGATACAGCTTTAAATGTTTTTTCTACATACCTCATGGTACCAGGTGGCTTGTGAATGCTGGGGATCCAACAGGAATGCGGGGGATTCCCCAGCATGTTCAGCAACGGACCCCCCTCCCCCTTCACCCAAAGCACAACGGCTAGTACCTCCTGGGTCTTTGGGGGCACCCGGGCTCTCCTCATGGCCAATCGCTGAGCTGGGGAGGTGCGGGGTGGGAGGGGGGTCTGCCACTGGAGCACCTGAGAGGCCTCCCTGTGCTCCTGTGGGATGCTTCATCTGCCCCAGCATCGCAGTGTTCACGAGCCGTGCCTGGTACCTCACGGTATGTAGAAAAAATATTTAAAGCTGTGTCTGTGGCCGAATCACTGATTCTCCGAATCAGCATTGAATCTTCAGATTTGGATGCGGCTGAATTGAATCAGAACAGTGATCCGAATCAACAAATCAAATCGCTGTCCCCCCCAATTCAAGCTGAAGCCAAATCAAATACTGCGCGTTTCACACACCCTTACTAAGCAAGACTGGTATGCCAGTGCCCTGCCCCCGCTCATGTTCCCTCAGCTTTTCCAGTACCCGTCACTCCTGACCCGCAGCCCTTTTCTGCCCCCCACTAGCTCCCTCCCTGTACCAAGATGTGGGTCCAGTTGGGCTATCCACCCCTCTGCTTTGTGGCTCTGAGCAGTGTTGGCTTCTGCTGTTCTGCTCCTTGCGCCTGTGCCTAGGCCCCAGTAGTCCCCATGCTCTTTTTGGGGAAACCCTTGACCTGTGCTCAGGGGCTGGGCTGGGCCTGCCTGTGGCTGAGCAAGCCCCTTCCCCTCCAGGCCTGTCTCCCGATGCACTGACTGCTCTACCGTGGGCAGGGTGGTTCCAGGCCCGACTCTGGCTGCTTCTACCTGGAGTACCACCTCTTCACATGTCTCTCACTCTTGCTCGCTTTCTCATACACACACCCCTGCTACTACCTCCACCACTCCTGCTTGACCCACGCAGCTGAGCCTGCCCTTGCCTGCTCTAAGCACAGCTCATGGCCCCAAGCCTGCCTTCCCCTTGCACACCAATCTGGGGCCTGAAACACACCAGGGTGGGGCAAGGAACAGGATGGAGCTGCAGGAGCCTCCTGCCTTCCTCCCCGGACAAGCCTCCTGCAGCTCCATCCTGTTCCTTGTCCCACCCTGGCTGGGTAGCGCTTGCCCCAACCCCACTCCCTCCCTCTCAGCGGCGCCACAGTCTGCCCCACTGCCCTTCCCTCCCCCATGCCGCCCCCCCAACTTACTGTCCAGATGCTGCTCTCCAAGCTGCTGGACTGCATTCCTGGCCATATGCACGCTGCGGCTGCTCACATGCATGTGGCATTTATCTGTGACATTATTGGCCACATTCGCACAAAAAAACTGATTGCTGGTGATGTAAATTTTCCTTTTATTGGTGCCGATACAATATGGCCTGATCTATTGGTGCACCTGTACCTCTGGGAACCCCATAAGATTGGACCCTAATGTAGCCTGTGGCCTGTTCTGACTTATTTATAAAACTTTTCTAACAAGGTTACATGAATATATTGTCTCAAATAGTATATAATTAGAAGTTATAATCCCTATTCCATGATTATACCTTTGAACTCTAACATATCTTACATTAAAACTATCTTTATATAGGTTATGTTTTTTAAAGCATCTTAACAAAAACAAATAAAAAACACAAGTAAAAAAAAAAATCAGATTTAAATTTAAAAAATATGGCATCCTCTGTGTCCCGTTCCCCACAGCCCCCTGGAACTCTGCCAACCTGCAAGGGGAAACTCACTTAAAGAAGAAAATCCTCTAGTTTCTCTGTTAAAGGGAAAAATCCACGTATTCCTTAATCAAACCAAAAACAGAGATCTCTGCTGATGGTTTTTTATAATACTTGCCTAGTCCTTAAATCTTTGTAGCTCAGCCAATGAGCATGTAAAGCTATGATATCAGCAAAATCTAAATCTTTTAGAGCAGGGGGGTCCCAAACTGTAGTACATCTGGCCCTGGGGGTATGCAAGACATTTCTGGGGAGCACGCGGGAGAAATTGTGTAATGGCAGATTTAATTTTATTATAATAATAATTGGCATTTAAGGGGTTAAAATATAAACTGTATGCTGGTAGGGGTACATGATAGGGCTGTGCAAAACAGATGTGTTTCAATTTAGTTTTGGATTTAGACATTTCAGAAGACAGTGATTCGTTTTGGGGTTTTGGATAACTGTCCTGTTTTGTTTCGGTCAAATCTGTTTCAGCGATTTGGCAGAGCCTCCTAATCTGTTTTGAATGGGATGCAAGGGAAGTGTCAAACAGATCTACCCAGCTGGGCAGGGGTTGGGGGCTTGGGGCCCCAGTGGGGCAAAGGACAGGGCAGTGGGTGGCTCATCCGGGGTAGTGGGAGGGCCACGGCCCTCCGTGCATACATCAGGGAAAGCAGCAGCAGAGGGGAGAGTGGTAAATGGCAGGGGGGCAGGCAGCCTGGCCCTGCCTATCTGGCCTGTCATACCCCGTTTGCCACTTCCCCGGCCTATGCTCCCAGTGCCTGTCCCCCCTAACATATCTCCCCCACGCGGATCTCTGATCTCTGTCATGCTGGGTTGCAGGGTGGGGAAGCAGCACAGAGCGGCGAGTAAGCCTGCTGGTCCTTGCTGCACGACTTGACTCTGCAGGGAGGAGAGATACATGCCAGGGTCTCCTTGCAGCCGCTGCCTGCCTCGCACTGCCCCAGAGATGTGGGGCATGCAGTGGTGGCGAGGAGACTCTGGTGCAGATCTCTGCTCCCTGCAGACCCAGGTCACGTGGCAGGGATCCCCCAGCCCCCAGTTTGATTCCCCAGCTCTTCCCAGAGGGTGCAGCTCCCAGATCTGCGTGCTGGTTTCCAGCAGGCTGCTGCTGCAGGCTGGGGCCGGTGGCAGCACCACAGTCTTCCTGATGCTCAGCACAGGCTGTGGTGAGCAGCTACTGCTGGCCCCAGCCTCCAGCAGCAGCCTGCTGAAACCTTGTGTGTGGATCTGGGTGGCCCGCACCTCTCAGGAGGAGCTGGGGGAAGCGATCAGAGAGCTGGGGAGTCTAACTAGGATCTAGATGTCAGTATCAGAGCAGTCTTCCTCCACTTTTTCCCCTCCCTGTCCTTAATTTTTTCTTTCCCTGCAAGCCCGGCTCTGAAATTCAGAAGTGTTTTGGAGAATTTTGGTAATTTCAGAGCCTTCCAGTTCATTTCGGAGCTGTTTCAGAACTTTCTGTTTTTATTCAGTGTTTCAGGTGCCGAAACAGCACAAAACACCTCCGAAACAAAACGGCTGCTGAAATTTCACACAGCCCTAGTACATGGGCAGTGGTAAATCTGGAAGGGGGTACACAAAAAGAAAAAGTTTGGGAACCTCTGTTCTAGTGTTCTGTTGTTAAGTGGTGCAGTTCTTATATTAGCTGTCCATGTGTTGAATGTCTATTGCATGGCTAGTTTTTTAATACTTAAGTGATAATACATATATTTTTGTTTATTTTACTTTGAATATTTTTAAAACTATCAAGCATGAATAACCTCCAGGCATTTTGTTTAAAATTGGTTAGGAGTGTACTCACTTTTTTTATTTGACTTGCTCTTTTTTTTTTTTTTTTTCTCTTTCTCCTCACCTCTCCCTCCCATGCTTCTTTTGGCCACATTTTCCATTCTTCTCTCCTTCCCAACAATTTTTTTACATTATTCTTCTCTTCCTTTTTGTGTACATGGGTGACTGGTGCTACCTCAGTCACAGGGGGCATATGCCCCCCCCAGTGACCAGTCAGTCCCCCACAGCCAGTCTCGTTCCCCCTGCCTATCGCCTAAGTGGTCAGCATGGCCGGTTAGGGGGTGCGTGTAGGGGGTTGCCACTGCTTTTATATTTAAAATGTACAGCACTTTATAACATCTAAGTATCTAACCACTTTTAAATCCCTGACAGTTTGTCCTATTCCCTTGGAACTTGATGGCAAAATCTTTAGTGAAAATGTATTTTTGGTGAAAAAACACTGTGGCAAGGAAGCCTCCCTCTTCTGCTCAGAAAATAGTTGGTAGCATTTTTGTTATTACCTGAAGACAGTTGTAGCAATCATTAACTGGTATCTATTTGCAGGAGTTGCATTAATGATGTAGAACTCAAAATTCCTGTCATCAGTTAGGAGTGGCTTTGGTGAAATACTCCATTAGATGAGATGGTACCTTTTTTCGTTCAGAAATAAACTTGGAACAATCGAAACTATCTGTAGGTTGCAGAATTTTAAAGTAAATTAGAGTTGCAAGAGTATTTCTAAAAAATGACAGGCGCTCAACTCAAAGTTGAGATGAATGAGCTTTCCTTGTAAAACTATTGCAGGCCAATAATCATGGTAAGCCAGTATTTCTTGTAGAAGTACATTATTTATGATTCCCTTTTCATTACTGTTGGTTCTGATTAAATGCCTGTGACAGACAAAGTTCCGTCACCAGCTGAAATAGAGGTTTTATCTTATTACTTCCTTAGCTGGGTAAATGACCAGAACTGACATAACTGAGATGACAAAAAAAAAAAAAATAGCTTCAAATGATGATGGGGTCTTATTTTTTTAACTTGTATGAGACATTTAGAGTTGATTTAAAAATGTGGCCCTTAACCTACCTTACTATGTTGATTGTAGGATAAGGACTTATTTGTTAAATTAATTTAATATTTCCCACTGTTCCAAAATCCTTTCAGTATTCACGTGTTTCTATTTTTTGTGTTAAAAAAATGCAAAAATAATTAATCAGTGTGAAGCAGTTGTTGTGTCCTTTTGAACAGTGTAAAAAAAAAAGTAATAGCTTTAGAAGATTCTAAACAGGAAAAAGTTCTAAAGTGAGAAATGAATAAGGAATAACATGGTCCTAAACAGTGCAGTGGTTTAAATATTTTTTTTCCCCATTTATACTTTTTTCATATAGAAAGGTTGGTTGTTTCTGATTGGTAATGATAAATTATAGTCTGCTGATTGTGTAGAGTAACAAAAAGAAGTTAATTTCTAGTGTCTAGCTAGTGACTTGAATTAGTTTGGTCACTTGACTTTTTTAAAAATTCTGGCAGCAAACAAATGCTACTTATTTGTTTATTTGAATACATTTCAATATGGTTAGATTTTGCATGGGCTTGTTATCATTTTCTCTCTTAATTTTCTTTTTAAAGGTTTCAATTGGTGCAATGTAAATTAAAATGGATATTTTAAATTTCATAAGCAATGAATCTTTACCTACCCTTGTCCTAAACTCTCTGCTCTTCAGTGATTTGGGAATGAATTTGTAGTTAATGAAAACAGTGTGGTAAAACATGGTATGTTACAAAAGTTTACAGGTTGCCTTGTACTAGACAGTTATCACCTGTGCAATGCGCAGAGTAATACTGCGAGGCTTCCATTCTTCCTTTCCTTACCCCTTTTAAGTAGTCCACACTTATTCAAGGATCAACTGCTGGACCTGTGGCCCTGAGAAGGTGGTAAGGGACAAATGTTTAATCCAAAATTCTGTTCTGATGCTTATTCTTCTACCTCTTTATTAATGCATGTTTCAGAGCTGTCACTCCTCTTTTATTACTTTAAAACAAGTGTAGCCATCACACTTGGGTCTGCTTCAAGGTTGTTGAAGGCATCAGAAGTAAATACACTTTTCTGACAAACCTACTAACCTCAAATAGGAGATGGAATAGGAAGGCAAAAAATAAATGAACTGTTCAAACTAAGCAGTTTTCTTTCTAATGCTTTTTCTATTAGGAACACTCTGTCAGTGTAAGACTACCACATGCTATACCAGCATAGCTCTGCTTTGTTAAACATGGCAAGAACCTACACTGTAACTGTTTCTTTGAGAGAATTTTTAACTATAATAAATACAAGTGGAAGAAAAGCTTTTATGTTATATGTGTGGAAATAAAGGCAAGGTTAAAAACAAATGTCTTTAGTATGGTGGAACTACTTTTTGCCTGTCATCTTCCTTATCATTTTACATTTGTGTTATAATCCATATCTTTTAACTTGAACTGTTTGTCTCTAGAGTGTGATCCGAGGCAGGGCAGTGTACTTATGTTTTGTATGGTGGGGTTCTGTTGCAATTTGAACACTTGGGTACAACAGTAATACAATTCATATGTCCATTCTCCCCTCCGTATTTCACTTAGATGTATCCATTGGCTGTGTCCAAAATGAAAATTAACATCTCCTAGTCACTCTGCTTTGGAAGAAGCAGACCTTGGTCAGCTACTGGAGAGAGAGAGAGTTAGCTGCATTAATCTGAAGTCAGACAGAAGGCAGGGCAGGGTGACACCATAGATAGTAAGTCATCTTTAAGGTGTCACCCTGTTGTGCCTTTCGCCTGACTTCAGATTAATACGGCCAACTTTCTCTCTCCAGTAGTTGACTGAGGCCTGCTTCTTCCAAAGCAGGGTGACTAGATGTTAATTTTCATTTTGGACACAGCCATGGGGTACATCTAAGTGGGGAAAAAAAACAACAATGTAAATAATAACTTTTAAGTCTCTTATTTGCATGGCATAGTATGGAACTGATCAGACTATCACCATGATTGGTGTTGACGTGGGTGCATCCTGCCAGAGCTGCTGTTTGACTTAGGATCGCTGGATATTAATGCAGAAAACCAGCATATTGGATGGGCCGGCATGGCTGGTGGGCTTGGAGGAGCAATCCAAGTAAAGAATAATGCAGTCTTCAGGGAGTTTGGGATAATTCCCAGTCCCAGTGCATCCTACTTGCATCAGAAACAAAATCAATACTAAAAAGATTATTTGGCCTAAAAGAAATGTAAAACGGGTAAAGTAGTGTATGATTTGAAAAGAGTAACAGCATTGCAACTGAGGAAAATTGTCTTACAGTGAATCTGCAGGAGTTGAGAGGTATGCTTAGAGGTTCCTTTCAAAGTTCACATTAGAAATTGTAGACAGAAAAACTATATAAATTACTGGAAGGTTGAACAGTAAAAAGCAGAAAATAGACTTCAGTTCTTCTCAGGTTCTCCTGCATTATCTTGACATCCCAGCTGCAATGTGAAATGTGTGATAAGGTCTATGTTTCTGTGCATAAATATAATACTTTGTTTTGTTTTTGTTTTATTGTTTATGTGCTTTTGTCTCAACTTTTTTTAGCTCTTGCTTTTAATAAGCAGTCACACACAAAAAAAAAAAAATCAAGATTGAAAGTGGTAAACCTTTTTTGCTTATATTTTGTATCACCTGTTTTGTGGCCTAGTCTCCATAACAGAATTGCACCGTGCAATACAGCCCTACATGTGTCTGTACTCAATTTTGAAGTCCTTTTGACAAGACCCTGAGTTCCTGCTGGTTATGTTAATTGCCCTTGTGTCAGGCTGCTCAGAAATCAGCAGACTTGCCATTTTCCTCCTGCCACCCTGCAGACAGCATTTCCTCACAAATACAACTACATGTTGTCTTTTACATAATAATAGAAATATTTAGCTCCCTGAATTCCAAGCTAAGCATAAGACATTTCCAGTGGCCCTTTATTTGCCAAATGCATACTCTATGATCATAGAATCATAGAAAATTAGAGTTGGAAGGGACTTCGAGTGGTCATTTAGTCCAACCCCGTGCTCAAAACAGGACTATCCCCAGCTAGATCATCCCAGCCAAAGCTTTATCTAGCCAGGTCATAAAAACCTCTGAGGATGGAGATTCCACAACCTCCCTAGGTAACCTGTTCTAGTGTTTTACTACCTTCTTGGTGAGAGGGTTTTCCCCAATATCTAACCTAAACTTCCCTTGCTGCAACTTGAGATGATTTCTGTCATCTGCCACCACTGAGAACAGTCCAGCTCCATCCGCTTTCAAACCCCTCTTCAGGTAGTTGAAGGTTGCTATTAAATCCCCTCAGTCTCCTCTTCTCTAGACTAAATAAGCCCAGTTCCCTCAGTCCTTCCTCATAAGTCACATCCCCCAGTCCCCTGACTATTTTTGTTGTCCTCCACTGGACTCTCCAATTTATCCACATCCTTTCTGTAGTGGGGGACCCAAAACTGAACACAGTAGTCTAGATGTGGCCTCACCAGTGCTGAATAGAGGGGAATAATCCCTTCCCTTGACCTGCTAGCAACACTCCTACCAATGCAGCCCAGGATGCCATTAGCCTTCTTTGCAACAAGAGCACAATGCTGACTCATATTTAGCTTATTGTCCACTGTAACCCCCAGGTCCTTTTCTAAAGAGCTGCTGCCCATCACCCTGCAGATCTTCAGGCAGTAAAGTCTTTCCCTATAGCAGGCTAGGTGCCTGGAAGATGACATCTCAAGCTGGAGAAGCAAAGGATAGGTAGAGTCCTTGAGAATTGCAGTCACATCACAGCTCCACAAATGTGAATAGTCAGAAGTAAATACCCCTTTTGTGTTCTTCAGAATTCTGTATTCCTACAGTTGGATCTTGCCTGAGTACCCCGTGTCAGTGAAATGTCCATGGTGATCCACCAACATCTGCACAGCTTACTTTTTGCCCTCTTCTCTGCATGTGACGGTAACGTAGTGTGGCCACAGTCTATTACCCCATCACAACTAAGGGAAACCCTTTATAGCAAACTGAGTCATCTTGTTTCCTGCAGGTAGGAGACTCCTGATGACTTTGCACACCACTGATTTTTTTTTTTCCAACACAACCTCATTGCCCACTTACTGACAGCATTCCACCATCAGAAGCTTGCAGACCACAGTTGCTATCCATTCCTCCCATATTAGCAATCTACATTTGGAAAGGGGCATCCTGGGCCATTGAGTGCTGTCCCCACATGTTCCCACAGACATTCATTCATTCAAGGAATCTTCAAAAAAGTCACCTGTTCAGACACTTGGCAACAACTATATGACACATTACCCAAAACACCAAGATGACCCTATAACATACCATAGGCCAGTCAGGGGGGACAGAGGCAATATCAGTGCCCTGCCACTGCTGCGATGCGGAAGAAACTGGTAAATATAAGTTCAGAGGACTCTAGGAAGAAGACTCCAAGCAGGTTGTCTTGCCTGCTGGGTTTTGCAGGCAGGCTTTAGTCCTTGAGGAGCTTTTCATCAGTCCTCCAAAATCACACAGTCCTTAAATAACACATAAGCAAACAAACAAAACCAAACCTTTGCACCTCATCCCAGGCACTAGAGGAGCTCTTTGGTTCTGGTTTCCAGCACAGCAGCCTAGCCTGCTCTGTTAGTAGGTAGTTTAATTCATTCACTTCCTCCCATCTTGCTTGTCCTTCTGGGAGCTTTTTAAAACTGCGAGGAGGACACCCCCTACCTATCCAAATGCCCTGCAGCTGAGCCCTCTCAACACGGCTCACCGTTCCCTCTTAAAGGTACAGACCACCCTGTTACAGAGACCATGTCTTGCCTAACAGAGGAAGACAAACTCCCCAGAATCTGCCCAGAGGAAAATTCTATTCTGAACCCATGTGTAGTGGTTGGTTTGACCCTAGGCAGAAGAGGAGACCTTTTAGTCAGGAACCTCTGCATTTTCTAAGCACTTGCAGAAACATCAGGGCACCACCCCTGTCTTGTTTTGTTTTGTTTGTGTTGGGGTTTGTGGTTTTTTTAAACCAGCTGTAATTGTGATCAGTGTTCCAGCATTTTGGAAGAAGGCAAAACATCCTTATCCCAGAAGCCAGTTGCTTTCACAGAGGTGGAAAATAAAATCCTTCATGGTCCCTTATTTTTGTGATGGTTATAAATCTTCCTATTTTCATTCTAAATTTATCTGTAGCCATTTAATTGTGTGCTGGTGGTGTTTTTCAGCCTAAAAAGCTTTCTTCCTTCCTTTAATATATAAAACCCAAGAACGTACTTGTAAAGGGTAATCACATCCCCTCTCAATCTCCATTTTGCTAAGTTAAACAAGCCAAGTGTCTTTTAATCTTTTTTTCTGTAAGAAAAGCTCTCTATTCCTTTAATTATCTCAGTGTTCCTTCTTTAAACCTTTTCCAGTTTTTCATCTTTTTTTTAATGTAGGTGACCAGAACTGCACATGGTAATCTAAATGGGATCATTGGAAGTAGAGGTGAGGGAGGGAGGGGGGCAGGGGCAGGGGCTAGGACAAGCACGGCACAGAGTCGTGGCTCGTCCGGTGCATGCAGGGGGTGCTCCCACTGCTGCCCACCACTCATCCAGTGGCTTGTCCAGGGGATCTGTGCAGTGTGAGCCAGGCAGGATGGATCCACGGGCTGTGCTATGCTGCTCTTGGGGCAGGCAGCAGCAGCGCTGGGTGGGGGCTACAAGGGGACAATGGCAAAATGTGGGGTGGCTGCAGGCCCCCCCCATAGTCGCTCTTCCAGCGCTACTGCCACATGCCCTCAGTGCAGCGCTGCAGCCTGCCCTGCCCAGCGCAGATCAGGGGGTACATCGCCCCCCCCCCCCCATGCACTCCTGGATGAGTGGGGGGATCAGCAGCGGCAGCCATCCTCTCCCTCAGTATCCCCCAGATGTCCCATGCCTGCTCTGTTCTGGCTGGGCAGCGTTTGTCCGAGCACCCCTTCCTCCCTCAGTGTGAGGGCCCTTGATCTGCCCCTGCCCCATGCCCCTTCCCTCCCCTTTCACCACAACATATTTACCAGCTGGACGCAGCTGTACTAGAAATCAGTTCAGTATTTGCCAATATACTTACTTCCTTAAAAATCAACTATTGGTATCAGCGCCCAAAATCTCTATCGGTGCACCCCTAGTTGGAAGGGATTTTACCAAGCAGTTCCTCCTTGTCTCTTCTGTACATACCCTGCCTAATGCACCCTATCATTGTTAGCCTTTTTCATGGCTGCTTATGGTCCTGTTGTAATCCCTGTGTTCTTCAGTGGCCACCAAACTTTGCATTCCCACCTTCTAGTCTGACTCCTTGTTATTGGCTCCTAAGTGCATGATTGCTTTTCAAGCGGTTTAAACTTCATTCCATTTTTTTCCTGCTCTGTTCCACAAGATTATGTACATCTTCCTCTATATTAATCCTGTCCTATTCCATGTTGCTGATATTCTCCTGCCCTTAACTGTAATCTGCAAGGTTCATGAGCATGCATTTAGCTCCATTACCATGGTTGCTGATAAAAATGGTAAATGGGAATGGGCTAGGTCCTAAGTCCAAATACTTGCGACACACTATATGTAATAGTTCTGGTATCTGTGCGTTGGAGATGCTGGGATTAGCCTGGCATGAAGTTCCGGGAATGTGCCCTTTGGCATTCAGAGTTCTGTAGCAAGTTTTTTTAGGTCTAGATAATGATCTGAGTCCACTTTCTTTTCTTGTTTCATGGGACACTGTCATTTGCAGCTGGTTTGTGTGGCTGCAGCAGCTGCTGACTTTCATTTACGGTCTTCACCCTCTTCTCCTCCTTGGTATTCTTATTTTCACTGCTGCAGACTGTCTGCTGTGGTGGTGATAGCTCCCACAAATGTGAATGAATCAGTTTCTCTGTTGCCCAAGGAAAAAAAAAGACATGAGAAGTCTGATTAATTCAGCATCCGTATTTCTGAAAATTACATGGCAGAAACTGAGAACAGATGCAAAGAAGAGTACAGTGTTAGATAGAATAAAGGCAATTGTGAGAACTTGACCTAAATGCCTACATTTCTGTGAGAAAAGCGCTAGTATCCCAACTGCTGTTGGCTGCTATGATGTGCCATATCATCAAGTTTTCCACAAGTAATGAACCAGGTGATGGCATGTGATGCTTACCTGAATGTTACAGTTCCTGTTGACAGTATAGTAGGGCACTGAAGGGTTGTGACATGTTGGCAAAGGCAGCTAAATATGAAACACGGTAATAGTGTTGGCAGGTGTCTGCTCAGAACTTTTACTAGTAAGACTTTATTGTAACATTGCCCACATCTCTTCAGTGACAAGGGCTCATATGATGAGCCCAAAATGCAGGCTCTTTTTTCTGAGTCATGGCACTTCCTGCTATTTTGTGCCAAAGTTTCTGTGGTGAAAGGTGGCAGATTGACAGCCTTGTATAGGGATACCTTACTTATCTAATGCCTGGTGGCCTAATGGTAAAAGTGGTAGGGGTGCACCAATAAAGGTTTTATTGGCTGAAACTGATAGCCAATTATTAACCAGCCATATTGGCTGATACTGATTTGATAACCGATATTAACTGGGGGGCTGAGTCGGGCTGAGGGTTGAATCATGCTGGGCCAGGCCAGGCAGCTCAGCTCTGCCCACCCCTCCCAGCCCCAGTTACATCTGCAGCATTCGCTGCATTTTACAGTGCCTGCTCTACCCCCAGTCCACACTGGGCCAGCACCCAGGATTCTGCAGCAGCTGCTTTTCTGGTGAGGGGATAGGGGTGTATCTGGGATCACCCTGACTTATGGGAGAGAACCCAGGCATATGAGGGCCCTGGCAAGAAGGCAGCATTTTCAGAGAACATTATCAGCTACAATGGTCCAAAAAAAGCTGATAGCTGATTAATGTAAATTTCCCTTTTTATCGATGCCAATCCAATAGGCAGCTGATATATCGATGTACCTCTAAAAAGTGGTAAAATTCCCTTTTCCCTTCCCGACCTTGCTCTGAATGTAGCTCTGCACAGCAGTAACTTGAAAGAAAGTCCATTTAATGCTTGATCTCTTAGAGGTTAATGGTGTGGCTAATTATGCATGGCAAGGTGTTTTTGTGACAAACACTTGTCTACTGGGAAATGGCACTGTGCCCTCAGTCACCCAGTAGTCTAGTAAATCGCCATCGGGAGGAAATCCAGGTCATTAGACACCAAAAGTTTAATCTGAATCTGCAATTTGCAGTAAACATGAAAGATATCTAGCCTCTTTTTAAAATGAATTAAATGCATTGTATCAGCTAGCACAAACTGCAAATTAAATATGAGTTTTGCCACATTTTCAGAACTGGACTTGGATTTGGGGTATCCAGCCTGAAGTTTCATATTTTAGTTCTTAATTCAGAAGTCCCACGGGCCTGGAGCTTTTATTGAAATCACTGTGATTGCAAAATAACCACTTTGCTAAGGACAACATCTTATGTTATTTAAAAAAATTGGTGCACTGAAGCATAATCTCATGGAACTAAAAATCGTAGTATAAGAAGCTATATATTTTTGAGCTGGAAGTGGGCCTTGTATTCTTGACAAATATTTTGAAAGGCTCTTTTTTAAAGAGGATGTTTCCTCCTTGTCAAATATTGCACTGGTGCTGCTCTAGTGGGGGCTGGGGTTGTTTACTTCATAAAAAAAGAAAATTGACTGTATTGGAAATCAGCTTTTTTTTGCCTGATGTGGCCAATAATGTGGCTGATAAATGCCACGTGCAGGTCCACGGTTGCATCATGAATGGGTCCAGGAGCACAGCCTGGTGGCTTGGAGAGCAGCTAGGTCTGGCTGGTAAGTCTGTTGTGGAGCAAGGTTGGGGGAGGGAAGGGGCTTGGCGGAGGGGCAGATCGAGGCCCCTGTGGTGAGGGAGGGTAGGTGCTACTCAGCTAGGGTGGCGTGGGTCACAGGACAGAGCCACAAGTGGCTCATCCAGAAGGCTTGGGCAGGAGGGCAGCTGCTACTGCTGCACACATCCCAGGAGGGCACATGCCCCTGGATCTGCATGCAGGGTAAGGGTGGGCTGCCACTGTGGGCTGGGGCTGAGGTGGCTCTGGGCTCTTCCCAGTGGAGGCTGGGCCAAGCTGCACTTGGGGCACTGGGAGGGGGACACTGGGGGGCTATGGTGAATTTTGGGGTGGCTGCACGCCCCCCCCCCCGGAGCTCCCTCCCAGCACTGCTGCCACCCACCCCGGATGCAGCCCCAGTCTGAACCCACAGCGGGAGCCTGCCCTCGCCCCATCCGCAGATCTGGGGGCACATGCCCCCCATGCCTTCTTGGAGTGCACGCAGTGGCAGGCGCTGCACTCCCCTCCCTGCACCCCAACCTCCCGGACGAGACATGGATCTGTCCCCTGCCCTGCCCAGGCTGGGCAGCCCCTGGCCCATTCCCTCCCTCACCATGGGTGGCCTCAATCTGCACCTCCCCATGCCCTTCCTTCCCCCCTCCCCTCTTCCACAACAACAGACTTACCAGCCAGACAAAGCTCTTAAAGCTGCCTGGCTGCATATTAAAAATGAAATCGGTATTGGCTGGTACGCCTCCTTAAAAATTGGCTGTTGGGTCGGCCCCAACAATCTCTGTTGGTGCACCCCTAACCCCCACCCTATATATCATAAAGGAAGGTACAAAATAACACATTTTCCTTTCTGAGCCGCCTTTACTGATGGTCAGGAGAAGAGACTTGATAGCACTAGAAGATGGAATCTCTTTGCAGAGCAGGTACAGCATTAAAGCATGGCAGTATAAGCTTCCACCCCACCTCCTTGGGCTGTCATACTGGTATCTTTTTCCTGACCTTCCTGCTTTTAAGAATGTGGCGTCCTCCTGGACTTTCCTTCTGAGAATGGGTTTTTCAAGGAGAAGCATGGGAAAGAGTTGCTTTCATAAGGTACAGGACTGAAAGCCAAGAAAATTGGGTTAGAGTTCCAGCTTTGTTACAGATTTTCCTTTAAAAAATGCACGTGTTTCTGTAGGTCCAGGCCCTCATCCATAAATTTAGATTTTCTTCTTCTATACGAGTGTATTGGATGGCTTATTTACCTAATACTTGATTAGGTGTTACACTTGAGGGAGAATGAGTTCATATCAATATGTCTCTATGTTCTGTGGAAAAAGACCAAGCCATAAAAAAGGCTGGGTATCCCTAGATCCATCTTATCTTCTACCATAGATTTCATTGACATTTGGGCTGGAAGGGACCCCGGAGGGTCATCGAGTCCAGCCCCCTGCCCCAGGGGCAGGAAGTCAGCAGGGATCGTAGGATCCCAGCAAGATAAACATCCAAGCTTGTCTTGAAGGCGTTCAGAGTGTGTGTTTGAACCACCCTGGGGGCTCAGACAGTAAAGAAGTTCTTCCTTATGTCCAGCCTGAGTCGGTCACGGAGCAGTTTATGACTGTTCAATCTTGTCATCACCTGGGGTGCTCTAGTGAATAGTCGTTGCCCCAGATCCTGGTGAGCACCCCGATAAACTTATAGGTGGCCCCCAGATCACCCCTAAGCTTGCGCTTTCCCAGGCTGAAGAGTCCCATGGCTCTCAGCCTCTCGTCATAAGGTCTATTTTCCTGACCTCCGATCATGTGTGTGGCTCTCCTCTGCACCCTCTCAAGCTTCTCCACATCCTTTTTGAATTGTGGAGCCCAAAACTGGACGCAGTACTCCAGCTGCCTCACCAAGGCCGAGTGGAGTGGGAGAATAACATCCTGGGATTTGCTTGAGAAGCATCTATGGATGCAAGCCAGTGTTTTGCTCATTTTACTAGCTGCAGCTAGTAATCACATTGAAGGCTCATGTTCTTCTTGTGGTCAGTCGTGACCCCCAAGTCCCTTTCATCTGTGTGCTAACCAGCATAGCACTGCCGAGCCTATGGTTTTTCCTCCCAAGCATGCCATAGGTTTTTCCTCCCAAGGTGGAGAACCTTGCATTTTTTGGTGTCAAACACCATCATGTCAAACACCATCAGGCTCTCATCCGCTCATTTCATGAGCCTGTCAAGATCTGCCTGGACCACCCTCCTGTCCTCCAGTGTGAGGGTATCTTCTCCAATGTTTTCTCCAATATAGAAAATCAACAGCTGGCCCAATGAAGTACCACTTTTTTCTTTTTCCTAGTCTCCTTGGCAGCTGGTAATATATAGCTGGCCAAAGGTCATTTTATGTGTAGCTTCAGAAGTCTAAACCCCTCATCTGAGAACATGTGGAAATGGACATTGTTGTTTCAGTTGTTTGAACCCTTGGGAGCCAGTAAAGTCAGTTCTGTTTGTTGGACAAAAGACCAATGCATAGGTTCAGCAACCAAGATCTTTACTGAGTGACCCACGAGATCAAGTGGGGAAAAGCAAGGCTTTATCTAAAACCATTCATATTCTCACACACACACACGTACACACGGGGCAATCCACTGGTGCTCAGGTTCAGTCATAAGGGCCAGTCGCAGCGCCTCTGGACACAATGATCTTATGGGAGGAATGCCGGTGATTTTTTTTCCGAGTTGATGTGGATGGCATACGAGGTCATCGGGGCCTGATCTTCACTGTCCTTTTATACTTAGTTTAGGCAGACTTTGCTGCAGGCCCTCATCCATACATACAGACTTTGCTGCAGTGCGCTTAGCTAGTCACCTTGTTGCAGTTGAGCAGGCTCTAGTTGTGTACCTCATGGCTTGGATCCTCATGGCTTAGATGTGCAAATGATGGTAGGGCTTAGACATGAAGATGGGAAGATGGATGGTAAGGAGTTACGTAGATTTACAACATCCGGAGACAGGGGAGACGAGGTGTCTGCTTGCACCTTAAATCCTTGTAGATGGTTTGCGAGTTCTTCTTAAGGCTGCTTTCTCAGTAGACCTGGGTATGCTTGATACCTTATTCATTCACTAATTCATTCATCTAAAATCAATTTTTGATAATATTTTCAATATTAAGGATCTTTGCCTTAGGACTTCACTCCATTGCTCCCATGCATTTTTCTTACTAAATTTGGGAGGAAGTGGAGGGGAATGGGAGAAGCTTGATTTCCTTTGCTGCTGTTAGCAGAGTGGCATAAGCAGTCCTTCAGTAGGTATAGAAAGTATTTGAATTTGTGGGCTTCCAGAGCATAGGGTTGTTATATCTGTAAAATCTTTTTATTTATTTAACTTGTAACAGATTTATCTGCCAGTATTTGAATCGTAGATCCTCACTTTCTACTGCAGCTGTGGCTGTAACATACTTTTTTTTGAACAGTAAAAAACCTACAATGACAAGGCCCATCTTCATGGACAAGATTAAGCCACTTTAATCATGTCAGGGCATTGCAGAGTTGTAACTGAGAATCTCAACATGACATTTTTAGGATGTCAGTGGGACCTTCAAAAGGCCTTCTTCCCAGCAGGATCAGAACTGTTGCAGCTACAGCCACAATTAAACAAAATTGTTGGCAACAGACTGTTAGCATTTTCACCCTGCACAGGCTTTTTGTCTGAATGTGGATTTTGAATATAGTTCTTTTGACAATCAGGCTTATGGCAGATGTTAGAATGAAGGCATGATTAACTTCATAATCGCCCCATAAATAATAGCTCTGCCACACATTCAAAGAATTAATGGCAGGACAAAATGAGAAAGCAGCCACAAAAATATTCCATAAAAGATGCATAACGCTTCTGTGGCTGGTTTCCACCATGCCTTAAAACACATAGCAGGGTAACTTGAACCAGTTTAAGATTCTGGTGTGGTCCCGGTGCTGGAACTGACAGGGCTGCAGGGACCCAGCTTGGTGCATGGCAGGAGGTGTGATTGGTGGGATCAGGGATCAGATCCTACTTCCCAGCGTGTGCCACGGGCCCCAGAGGTACAGGTAGGGTTACCATATATCTGCGTTTTCCTGGATATGTCTTCATTTTGTGTCCTCCCATCTCCATCCTGGCATTTTTTTTAAATATTAGCGAATGTGCAGGTTTTTGCTCTGCCTCCATTTTCCTGGCACTTTCTGGTTTGACCCAGCAAGGAAATGCTTGGGGCTGGGAGCAGTAGGGGAAGGTGATTGGAGGCTGGGGCATCGCGTGCTTTGTGCACAGGCCCTGGGCAGCTGCAGATGGGGGGGTGTGTGCATGCCTGTGTGTGTGCCTGCCAGCACTGGGGTGCAGCAGAGCAAGGGAAGGGGGTCGGGAGGTTCTTTGGGGGCAGCAGGGAGCTGCATAGGGGTAGGGGGCTGTGAGTCAGGAGTGAGGGGCACTGGCAGGATGGGGGGGCTGTGGGTTGGGAGTGAGGGGCGCCAGCATAGTGAGTCAAGAGGGAGAAGCAGTATCGGGGTTGGGGGGCTGTGGCTTGGAAGTGTGGGGCAGGGCACAGACATATCACTGCCCCCATCTCCAGTCATAACCCTCTGCCCTCCCTGCCTTCACCCCCCACAGGTGTCCTCCTTTTTGAAACTGGAAATATGGTAACCGATATAGGTAAAAAGATCAGTAGTTTCTTTTTTCTATTTAAACAAAACAAAACAAATCTCTGTTGGAGCATTGACTGAATTGGCTAGATATTCCTGCATCTTCAGAGGAGGCCTCCAAAGGTGGTGCGTGTTACAGGGATATCCATCCTGAAAATTTGATTTGAAGCCCTTCAGTCATGTTAAATGTGTTCATAGGCTTTTGTGATATTTTTCCCCCCCTACAATCCAATAGCAACTGTTAGAATTGAGGGGTCCTTGAAAATTATACCCTTAGTCATATCATACATGGAAATTGCCTTGCCTGGCTCGTGATCAGGGATCCTGTTTTTCTGTGTTTAAAAATTGCAAATTCACTGATTCATTTTAAAAAACTTTTTATTAGAACCTCTAAAATCTGCATTTTTTCACAATTAAAATAAAGTGCCACTTTACATATAAGTATCAGTTGAACACAATGCTTTATTGCTATATTTACAATTATAAAGAAATTTGGAAGCTTCCCAGTGCCTCAATTATTATAACAAAATACATTCTAGATACCTGTATATTTTGGTGTTCAGTTTGGGGTTTTTTTAATCATAGAAAATCAGAGCTCCCCATTCCTTTTGTTCACCAGGACACTGGTGCAGCTGCGGCTGTTCCCCTCACTCCTTTGTGATACTGAGCAGCCTTGCTATGCCAGTGCCCTGCCTCTGACCCTGCTGGTGTCCCTCACTCCCAACCCAAAGCTCTCCACCCTGCTCAAACCTGCTGGTGCCCCTTACTTGTGACCTGCAGCCCACTGCCCACCCCCGGCCCTGCTGGAGGGGACCCAGGTCTAGGGCTAGGGTCCATAGCCCCCTGCCCGCCCCAGCAGTGCCCAAGTGACGTGGCAGCAGCGGCTGCAACCGGAGTGGAGCGCAGAGCCTGTCTCCCCCTTGCGGGTGGCACAGCTGGAGCAGAGCCCATGAGCAGGAGAGGATGCAGGTTGCCTGCTGTGGGCTCCAGACTCTCCACCCTGCTGTCCTTCCCTTGGAGGTCTCTGAGGCCCAGCAGGTGGGACCTGGCACAGGAGGGCAGAGCGGCCCGGGGAGGCTTGGCATCGCTGCCAGGAGCCCCGCACCAGCTATGCAGCCATAGCAAGGCATCCCTTGACTGCCTGGCAGCAGTGTGGGTGGTGACATGGACAAGCCACCCCCAACTCCCCCCCGCTCCCCAGCTGGGCCGCAGGGCCATGTGTTCTCACCTGGACCCCACGCGCTGTCCTGGCTGGGCAACATCCCCAGTCCCACTCCCCCACTCACCATGGTAGCTTCAATCTGTCCCCCCCACATCTAGACTTACCTGTGGGGAGCTGCAGGAGCTGTTCTCCACACTGCCTGGCATAGGCTACCACATGCATATGTGCATGCACACGTTTGTGGTGCAGCACCCCTCAGATGGTGCTAGCTCTTAGCCTTTTCTCTTTTTTGACTAACAAAAATAATAGAGCAATTATTTGTTCAAAATAGAGCATTTTTATTTGCAAAAAAAAGCAATTATTTGCTCTTTTTTGAGTAACAAAAAATAATAGAGCAATTCTTCTATGACAGAATTCAGAAAGACTACAACAGATAAGAATATTTTTGACACTGTAAATTCCTCTTTGAAATGCCTGGGTTCATCTTGTGAACCATGTGTATGTATTTGCCTACCTACCTGTGCTAGTATTGTGTGACACCCTGAAAGATTTTCGCTGTACCCCAGGGTGCTGTGGCACCCTAGCTGAGAATTGCTGGAAGATGTTTGCAAAAATTCCTTGAGACCAAAATTATTTTCCATGTGTTGTTGTTATGACATATATGCTAAATGTTTTATGCGGGTTAAAAATAAAGGAATCATTAAACTGTTTTATTACAGCAGTTCATCCCATTCTGTATTCAGGATGTTGAAATTAGACGTATTATATGGCAAGCAAATTAGTTTTGCTTCACTGTATTTATTCAGCCATTTGTAACATACCGTGTATGACTTCGGACAAGGGCAAACAGAAGGTTTAAGGCAAAGTATAGAAAATATACACAAGGCAAGGCTGCTGTTTGTTAAGGTTAAAAATGTTTGTCTTGACTGAGTTCATTTTCTTGACGTTTGTCCTTTGCCTTGGGCTGACGAGCTGTTCTGTTGCTGTTTTGCTCTACTGTATTGATTTATATAGTGCATGCTGTGCAGCCAGTCACACAACAGAGCTGTAAAAAGACTGGCTTATGGAATACTAGCTGGGTGGTTTAGGAGTATCTGAAGGACTGATTTTAGGCTCAACCACTGGGAGCTGTCTCCTGGCTGAACAGCTATGGAGGAATGGCTGAATGGGTCTGCGCCCCCAACCCCCCCGGCCGCCACCCAAAAATCTGATTGCTTGCCCATCCTCTCAAACAAAAGGAAGAGTATAGTGAAAGTGTAAATTGCTGTTTGTGTGATGGTAACACCTCTAGGAAAGGTAGGCAGAGGTCTGTGCCCTGAAGAATGGAAAATAAAATGCTCCATTTCTGCAGTAGCATCCGTTAGTATGTAACTTCTGCACCGAGTCCGATCAACTAGAATATATGAATGTGGGGGTCTTGTGTATCCCATCTGGAAGGACCTGCAAGTAGGCCTGCTTAGATGGCAGTGATAACGCTTTCTAGACCTGAGTTGTGGTCATGACTTTGTGTTTTGGGTCAAGCCTGGTACTGACTGAAGAAAGAAGGAATGAAAATAGGGAACATGATAAGCCTCAAAAGAATACAACATAATGAAAAAACAGAACCAAAGAGGAATATTTGAAAAGAATACAAAAGCCAACTGAGAGAAAATGAAATGAGACGAGGGAAGAAAGACTTTAAAGGTTTTCATGATACAAAGGAAAGGAAGCCTAGTGGGAGCCTGGGCAGAGGAAGGGAACAGGTTTATTGTCTTCTAGCAGTTGTAATGGTTGGATGCAATTTATTTTACACCTGCTCCCCACCAGTTGTTTTCATCTAATTTTCTTTGGCCAGTTGTCAAAGAAGGTCTTTGTTTTGTTTCCATGTTGTGCATGGTTTCATGAACTTGGTATTCTCTGGGTATAAAATGTGGACTCTTCATTACTTTACTTTTGCTCTTTTTTTCATTTGCTCTTTCTTTCCTCCAGATTCTACAGACATTCAGGCAAGCTCCATGGCAGAGTTTGGGGAGAGGCTATTCAAAGCAGTTATTAGATGCTGCAAAGGTAGGGTTAAGCAGTCTTTCCTCCCACTCTGCTTGGGCATGTGGGGGCGGGGGGGAAACAAGCCCTTGGAGCATCTTCCAATTATGTTGCATATTTTACATCCATTGCATAATTTCCCTTTTTATCATTTCTGGGTGTTGTGAGATAAATGGGAAGTTATGTTTCTGCCTCTGGAAATGGAGAGAACCTCTGCTGTAATCCTGATATTCTTTCCCCCCCCTTGAGAAATCTTTCTGAATGTCTAAAAGTCAGTGGCAACATGCAGAGTTTTTCGGAAAAGCTTTTAGAAATGTAATTGTAGCTTGTTGACACTCCGATTCATCCTGATATTTTATATCTGACAAAGTATGGAATGCTGCGCGTTGTGCATAAACCTTTATTACTCCAAACATATGCTCGGTTTGTGGAACATCAAGAAACTTTGCATATTTGCTGCTCACTCTCATGGGTGCCAGTCTGCCACATGAGGCTTTTTTTTATTCTTATTGTAAAAACATAAGAGGATTTTTATGAAGCTTCCTATACTAATAATGATGCAGAAATGCATAGCATTTTAAGATGGAAAGGAAGGAAGGATGTGCATTTATTGCACACATACACCCACACTAACTTACTCAATTTTGCTCTTGTGCTGTCTCAAAATGCTGTTAAGTGGTTTAACAAACTTTTTTTTTTTTTTCTGTGAGACTTAGCACACTTAAGTGCTTTGGTAACTTTAGTATTGAAGTACATATAGTACATGAAAGAAATGAGATTTTGAGTTAAGGACTCCTGAATTCTAATACTAAATCATGCTACATTTCAAAATAGTTGTATATGAGATCCCCTAATACAGTCTGATCATGGTTCTCACTTTTATTATTACTGATTTTTTTTGTTTGTTTTTTTGGGGGTTTTTTGCTACCTTTTTTGAAAACTGTTATTGCTTCCATTGTTTGCAGCAGACCTGAATGTGGAGTAAGTCCTGAACTAGTCAAGTCGGATAAATAATAAAAAATAAATGAGTTATAAATTCTTTTCCCTTCTTTTATTTGCATTTATAAGGAAGATTTTTAATAGAAAGCCCCCAAAAGTCCAGCTTTTGTGCCACCATAGCAGCAATATATACTGTCCTGGAAATACCTGAGAAAACCAACAGGCCAGGCCTGGTTGACCTTCTCTGGAGTCCATCCTTGCACCTGGCACATGGCCCAGGTATTCTGCAAGTGCCTCCTGGGGCAGGATTTCCCCAACCTTTGGTGTGGAGCTGGGGGCAATGCTCTGCCTCCTGGAGTAATGGATTGCTTATGCTGCTTGTAATCTAATTATTCCTGTAGTTTGAGATCCAGAAATTTGTGCTGCCATGCTTAAATGTCAAGATTGAACCTGTGCTTTTGATGAAGAGGTTATGGTTACAGCTTCTGACAACATTATTGAACCATTTTCCACACAATCCCTGGCTCATTTTTGCAGAGTTTGGACACAGAATTAAGTTTGCGTAGGCAACTGTCCCTGTCACTTCCTCTGTCCCACCTCTGGTGTTGACTTCCTTTCCTGACACTTACAGGTGATGTCACTGCTTAGCTCAGTTTCTCCATCTGCAGTGTGGGGATAATAATTTAATAAAAAACTCACCTATCTCAAAAGAATGTTATAGATTAATGTTTTGACTTGAAAGCATTTATAGAGTTCTGAAAAAGTGCCATTATTATACTTGCTAAATTGCTCACAGCATTCCAGCGCAACACAGTGATGTTAAGCACTTCACTGAAAGTGTTGTTGCATTTTGAAAAGGGGGTTTGGAAGAATGGCATTTTCTTCTCACCCATAAAGGGAGAATAACTATAGCTGAAAAATAATAATAAAAAATGCTTCTAGGTGATTTAGGAGCTTGCCAGCTTACATGTTAAATTTAATATGCAATTAAACTGTGACCACTGAGAGCTGTAACCTGTTTGTAATTTTCTTGATATTAGGCTTCTATAAAAATATCTTTAAATGACCTGGTGGACATTGTTCAGCTTGTACATAAAGGTGAATTCTAATTGCATCTTTTGCTGTGATCTGAAAGACCAGCTGGATTACTTTTTTCTCTTGCATATAAAAGCTCTGTGAGCCAGCGTAACCTCTTAGTTACACCTGTCAGTGTCCATTTTTTTTGTCATGTTCTCTGGTTATACCTGTTCCTGCTGTTGCCTGTAAACCTTATAAAGGTATAGCAAATTGAGCATAATTGTTGATTTTCACAAGAAGAAATAGAACACATCTCACTTGCTGTTAAACCTTGTCTGAAGACAAAAGTTGTAGTAATTTAATTTATGTCATTTTAGAGAATCTGTTTAGTTAAACTGGTGCACACCCTGTGAGCACCCATGTAATTTAGCTTAAATCTGGCTTTTATGGATTTAGTTTATTTCAGTAAGCAACTGTTTTGAGTGAAATCAATGCAAGTCAGATATAAGCTAAAGTGAGTACATCGTCCAGGTGCTCACATGTGCCTAATTAAATCTGTATGCATAGAAAATAGATCTAACTAATAAGGTGATACTTCTTACATTTTTTTTTCAGTGTTGAACTGTATTCAAAGAATTTAGAATTCTTTCCTATAACCCTTCACCTATCTTTTGCTGTATGATACCATTAACATTTATGCTACAGGATATGATGCCTTCTCATACTGACTTTAAGAGCAAGATGCTATTCTTGGAATGTAATCTCCGTTCCTTTTATGATAACACTTTGCTGCTGTCCTTTTGCCACGATTGTTGCATTGAAGTTAGAGATTAACTTTTGCACACCTTTTTTAAGATATGATTCTTGTAGTCACTGTATAATTTTTTTTCTTTTTCACACAGCATCTCCCAAAATGGCCGCATACAGAAAAGAGAACATGTTGGCATGGTCATGCAGGTGGAGGACTCCACAAAAATCCAAAGGAAGGGGTAAAAGCTTGATTAGACAGTATTATTTGGAGTATCTGAATAAATAAAAACACATTCAACTTTTTAAAGACTTAAGCAACTGAAAAAACAGCAAATTGTCTTCACAGCTTAGACTTCAGTCTAGTCTAATTAATAATGTTAATTGTGAATTTTGGCTTACTAGCTCTTGAATTACTAGGACTGCTCCATACATTTTTTACCAGTTAAGTTTTTTATTAAAAAAAAAAAAAGGAAAGGTCACATGTTGACTTGAAATCTACCTCTGGTATTTTAGCATATTTCATGATAAATACATTTCATTATAAATTAATATGTTGTTTTATTTCTGTTGGTCAGTGGCATTTCTAAGACTCAACATTTGAGGTGGCAGGAATTTGCTTGTGGATATGAGTTAGTGGAACAGTCACTCCACCTACATTCAGTACAGGAATAAAAATAAACTTGTTAGTTTATAAATTGACTATAACTTTGATTTAATTTCTTAAGACGTTAATGCATACAGTTGTGTGCTAGCAGTTATGAACAAAAAAAATCCTTCATGTTGAAAGAATATTATTAAAGTTGCAAAGTCAAACTCTCATAAGGTAGGACTGCATAGAATGAAGTTGTACATACGGATCTAATTCTCTTGTGCATTTTGCATGTTGATATGTAATCTTTAGCTATGTGATCATCATATGCCAGGTTTTCATGAGCTGGGGGGGTTGGTTCCTGTAAGAAAAAAAAAATGTAATCACATCACTAATAGGTGCATTGTGAAGCACACGTAGGATAAATTAAGGTTCATAAACTATCTTTAATTCTGGAATTTCGTAACATCTGAGTACTTGACTTTTGCCACCCTTCATGCTTTTTCTTTTGTGTGTGTGTGGGGGGGGGGCTCCCCACAAGTTTATTAGCAAAAACCTAGGAAATCTAAACATGTGTGTCATGTTGACAGCTATGTGGTTCATGAGCAAGGATGGAAACTTCAGGCCCACCTTACAGACCTCTTCCCCCTTAGGCAGACAGAATAGCTGATGAAGGTGATAGGCTGTTCTCTCCATAGACCACCGCTAGAAGATGAAGCATGCTTTGCCAGGAAATGCAGAATCTTGGTCTTGTACCAAACACAGTATGGGAGTGCTGCTGAGGATACAGACCGTTTTGCCTGTTTCTTCCCTAGCACGCTTTCAGCTTGATCCCTTCTGTCTTGTCCCCTCCAACCTGCCTTTTTTCCCTCTTTCTTTTTAGGAGTTCTATTCCTAGTCCCATTCTTCTAGAGTTCCTTGTCCCAGTCTTCTTGCTGAGTAAGACAATGTTTTCACATCCCATTGTCCCAGGTAATCCCATTTTTTTCTTCCCCCACACCTCCCCATCTGTCTGCCAGCCCCCTTGGCATGGTCTACTCCTTTTTCCTCAAACTGGGTCATCTTTTGTCCCTTTGTTTTTGGATTGCATTGCTTCCTCATCCAAGTTTCCTGGATATCAATGAGGTGTAACGCTGAGCAGCTGAGAACAAGTACAGGAAGTGTGGCTTAACCTCTTTAGTCCTGAATGGGAGTGAGCTTGCTCTTGCTCCTTAGGGATTTGTGCATGTACAGACCGGTGGCATGTAGAGGCTGTGAGGGGATGAAGCATGAGAATGGCTTTTACATGCTCTGTGAGGATGAAATCTAAAGTTTCCATGTCCTTGCCACTCCAGTAAATATGCTGTAGTTGCTTCCAGTGCTATAACTTTTTTATTTTCTTGACTGTATTAGTCAACTGTTTGTTAAGGCCTGAAATTTGTTTCTCCAGAATTCCATGGAAAAAAGCTCTGCAGCCCTAGTATGTTTCACATGGAAATTCATTTCACATGCTCACCTTTATAATTGACATTTTAATTCACCACTGGTGGAGGCTGATAGGCTGTTTCTTGAAATGCAAACCTTTTTCAGCTGAGATGCATGGACATGTAAATGTCATTTGTTGTGAAAGCTTAGTAACACTTAGTCCTGACACTTCTTCTTGTAAATAATCACAGAGAAGGAAATCTACAAATACCGACAGGTTTGAAGTAGCCTAGAAATTATATTCCAGACTGACTGGTTCAGTCTAGAAAAGAGGTTGCAAATTCCGTTTACTAGGATGCTAGAAATATTAAGAGTGTGGATTCTGCCTTCAAATTGGTTAGGAATGTGCTAACCAGAGTTTTGGCAAGCACTTTTTTTTAAGATGACCTAGAAGGGCATTTAAATACTTAAATATTTAAATAGGAACTTTCTTTTGTTAATGAGTAACTTGTCTTACAAAGGAAAAAACACAATTCCATGAATACTTATATTTCGGTAATTACAGATTAATGCAACCACACCAAGAATAGTTAGCTTGGCCTCCCTCAGAGAAGTGCTCATTATTAGGTTGTTGGGGAAAATAACAAAAATTAGCAACAGGCTACACAGAGTGGGTTAAAAGTGAAGGCCAAGAGTAAGACTCAATGTATCAATCACAACAGTTGGGCAAAGGAGTAGATAGGCCACCTCTGTGCTTCCTGAAAGCAGCTGGGTCCAGTTTGTCAGTTGCAACCAACCGGGCTAAAATTAGGGCTTTTGGATATTCTGATTTCTGTGCATTGGTAAACTAGCTTAGGGATGGCACTCAATGCACAAACATCCCTGACTGTCTGGGAAATGTGGCTTGCTGTCACCTGAGGATTTTTCTAGGCTAGGGAAAACTGCAGCTGACCACATATGCCTGCATTCTAACTCTGCAACTGCTGGAAGGGGTATCTGACCCTCTTTCTTTCCATCTGCACAATGGAGACTGCATTAACTTTTTATGCAGTATGCATCATTAGAAGAGAGCTGTTCTGGTGGTTTTTCCAGAGTTTGTATTCTAATCTCCTACACACTAGGTTTACAGAAGTTAATACTCATTGCATGCGAGTGTTAAGACTTTTGCTTAAAAATAAAGTAAATGCTTTGCCCCTTCATAGCATATGGAAATAGTTCTTAAACTTGAGCAAAGCAAAAATATACTAGGTATAAAATGTGTGCAGCATAGCCAACAAAACAGACACACAGGCAGAAGTGCCCATTCTTGTCACATCCCCTCCTGGTCCAACCTTGCATGCTCTTCCTGGAAACAAGGCGCACACATCTATTTCTGGGAGGAGCATGCAGGATTGAACTGAGAGTCTGTGGCAAGAATGGGAGCTCCTGCACGTTCTAGGTTTATCAGATAACCCTAATGTAGTAGCCACAATCCTTCCCAGTCCAGCTCTGCAGAGGGCACACAGGGTAGTTTCACCCTGTTGCAGTGGTGGGGGTACCTGTGCTGCAGCACCCCTGAAAGACTTTCACAGCATTTTTGGTTTTGTAACCTTTCAGAACTCTCCCAAAGCCTTTCCTAGTTTTTTACCTTTTATTGCTTTTGGGTTTGTCCTCTAATAATTTTTCTATACAGTCTGACTAGGCAATAGCAACATACAACTCTCCAATAACTCTGGTAGCTTTTATGTTAATACGACACCAGCTTTTTACTTTCTTTTGACCAGGGATCCTGTTTTTCTCTGTTTAAACATTCAAAATTCTCTGATTAAGACCCCCAGAATCTGTGTTTATTAAAATGAAATACTGCATGTCAGTTGAACACAATATTTTATTGTTATAGTTACAATTTTAAAGCAGTTTGAAAGGCTACCAGTGCCTCTGTCATTATAATAAAATAAATTCTGAATACCTATATATTTTTGCATTTGATTTTGGTATTTTTACCATAGAAAATCAGAGTTCCCCCTGCCGCCTTCGCTCACCTGGATGCAGGTCTAGCTACAGCTGCCCTCCTGCTGCTTTGAGGGACTGGGAAGCTCTGATATGTCAGTGCCCATCACTCCCGAGCCACAGCCTTCCCCAGCCCCACGACTGTCCAGTTGCCATCCCCCCACACTCCCCTCAGCCCAAATCAGCTCCTTGCAGGCTGGAACTCTGCCAGCCTGCGAGGGTAAACGTGTGATTTCCTGTGGTTTTTTTTTCTCCTTTTGAAGGATAAAGTCTCTGTTTTTCTATTGCAAATGGAAAACCTGGATCTCTGTTTCTAACACGTTAATGGTGCTCAGGAAAAAACTCTTCCAGCTGTTTAGATTATGAGACTCTGCATATTCATAGCTAAAAGGGAAAGATTCATGCACATGTTGCTGGAAATAATGCCTCTCTTCTGTGTAACTAGGGATAAGTAGAAATATGTTGTTTTGCACCCACTGCTGACTTATGAATCATCAGCTTATCCATTTTCTAAACGCTATGTGAAGAGTACTGCTTATTTACACTGCTCAGACACATTCACAGTTGTTGACAGTACATACAGTATCTTATTAACTTTTATACTCTTGTTGTCTTTGAAGATGAGATTAGAAACGCAAAAGAACCTGCTTTTTCTGTGCACTTATAAGCTTAAGTTTGTCATATTTGTTTCCCCTGTTGTTTTAAGAGCCTTTTCCCTTCAAAACAAACTACTTTTTTCCCCTTTGGTTCTAACTTAGCTTTAACAGTGAATTTTAAATTGAACTTATGTCTTTCTCCTGAAATTGGGGAAGGTACATGAGATTCCCTACTGTGGGGAACATGAAAATGTTGAAACATCCATCTATTTTCATGGACTCCTTTTTAATGAAAATTCATCTTGAAAAGGGCAAACTTCTTTTCCACCAAGCATTGCTTGAAATGAAGAGATTAGCACACATGGGTGATGGGTAATTCAGTCTACTAGCTAGTTGCTGGCCTCCCTTCAGCTTTAGATAACCTTTCTGTCTTTCAAGATTACCCTTGGGTGTCCAGCACTAAAGAATGAGTTATTGGTAGCTTTCCAGTGCAGTTCGGTGTGTTCGTATTATTCCTAACTGTGATATGTATTTTTAATGACTTAATGCAGCAAGTAGACTTTGCTTTGGAATTCAAGAAGCAAAATTTCTCTGCTTCTATTGCTAATCTATCCCCCTATAACTTCATGTACTTTTTCAAAAGGGTTTGCATTGGAATATCAGATTTGGATTTGGCCTTAGTTTAGAAAGAAAGGTAGGAAGATATTAAATAAAAACAAAAACTTTATAGAACTATTTAAGCCATGTACTTTGGAGCTAGCTTAATGGACTCATAATGCATGATTTCCCAAATTCAGAACCACTTCTGTTAAATGAAATGGTGACATTTTATGCACAATTAAGCCAACTAGAACAGTTTTCTTGCTCTTAGCCATAACTTCACTGTGTGTGCATTGAAAGAATCCCACTACACAGTGTAGAATGTCCTGAAAGAAATGGCAGAACAAGGTTCATTGCCATTCTGTTAGGGAAAAAATGTGGCATGAAGCTTGTTTAAATGATTAAGTTTTAAAAACATTTCAGTTTGCTTTTGGACTCTCATAATTTAAACTTGTCAAGCAATTTCACAGATGCATTTGAGTTCTTATAATCTTAGAAACTGATCTGTAGAAACCTGTATGTTCTTTATTAATAAATGCAGTCTAATACTCCTAACTCTCGTTTCCTGAAATCCATCCAAATCTCTCTTGCCACACGCTTTTTGTTTCCTTCCACTCTTCACTTGACTTCTTCCAAACTGCTACATGTACTTGAAATGGCTTCTTGTGAGATGAAATATAGGAGCATGTTACATACAATCTAGGAAAAACTAACTGTTCCATTTATTATCTCAGCTGACTAAATGTTTATCTTCCTTGTTTTGTATCTCCTTATATATTTGACATACATATTTCCTTAAATGGCTACGAGAAATGTATAATAATATCACCTTTGGAAAAATAGGAACATAGGAATTGCCTGACTGCATCAGACCTGTTGACCATCTAGTCCAGGGGCCAGCAGCAAATACTTCACAGGAAGTTGAAATCGCAGTGTAAATTGCCCCATAGCCGCTTAGCTGACCTCTGTTTTGATATCATCTTAACACCTAATAGGTTTAATTGTCTTAACTTCCTGTTCTGTGATTTATATCCACTCCAAAACGTTTCCTTGTATTACTCCAAAGCTCTGTTGAATCTTGCCAGGTTCTTTGCCTTGGTGACATCCTCTGGCAACAAATTCCACTGTCTAATCAGACACAGAGTGAAATAGTATTCCTGTTATTAAATTTGAAATTGTTCCATGTCAGTTTCATTGAATGTCCCCTTGTTCTTCTACTATGGGACTGGGAGAACTAATAAAATGGTAATGGAAAATAGATCATTTGAATCTGAACCTCTTAACACATTTAAGAGATGTTACTGGGGGTCCACTGATAGAGATTTTTTGGGCCAATACTGATCTGATTTCAATATGCAGTCCCACAGTGTGGAAAGTGGCATCTGGCTGGTATGTCTGTTGTGGGGGATGCAGATTGTGGCCCCTGCAGTGAGGGAGGGAGTCGGGCTGGGGTGGGCCAGGGGCAGGGGCAGGTGCTGCCTAACTGGTGTGGGGCAAGGCATGGGACAGACCCACGGCTTGTCCAGGGGGCGTGGGGAGAAGGGTGGCAGCTCCTGCTGCTGCATACACCCTGGGAGGTGGGGGGGCATATACCCCCAGTTCTGTGTGGGGCAGGGTGGGCTGCTATTGTGGGCTGGGGTTAGGGCTGCGCTGGGCTCTTCTTGTTGGGGGAGGCTCCATCCCATGTCCTGCCCGTACCCCAGCCACATTCCCGCTTCCTCCCTCACCACCAAGGCCTTGATCTGCACTTTCCACCTTTGCTCCTCCCCCCACAACAGACTAATCAGCTGGACCCGGCTGCTCTCCATGCTGCCGAGCTGTATTCCTGGCCGCCTGCGTGCTGCTCTGTGGCTGCACACATGCATGTGGCATTTATTAGCCACATTATCAGCCATATCAGGGAAAAAAAAGCCAATTGCTGATGCTCTCAGTTTTTCTCATATCGGTGACAGTCGTATATGGGACAGATTATCAGTGCGCCTCTAGATGTTACCCTCTTCAGAAGTCTAGAAGTTATTGCAAATGGTATGAAATTATGATGGCCAGTTTATAGTTTGTAAGTCTCAGGTGGTTAAGAAAGCAATTTTATTTTTTTCTGCTTGCATCTGATTTATAATACTTCTAGTTAAAGGCATAATTATTGATTTGTAACTTTCTCTTTTTCAGGTGCTAGTGTTTAAATATGAACTCCTAGTCCCAAAAATAATCCTGCCTTAGACTTTGTGGGATTTATCGAGTAACTTATTTTAGATTAAAGAATGAGTTTATGACTCTGCAGAGCTTTTCCCTCATTCTTCCTGTGCTTTACATATCTTTATTTCCTTTATGCTTCTATTGGTCTTGGGCGTAGTCCTGTAGGCAGTAAGAAAATATACTGCAGTTTCTTAATGAGTTTAGATTTTGAACATTTTGAATAAATTTGGTTTTGTTTTAATGAAATTTGCCTTGGATTTATACTTTGTTTCTTTCACTTTAATATTCTAATAAGATATGTATCTCTCTCTTTTTTTCCTTTCCAATAATAGCTGAAGGAGGTAGATGCCAGGAAAATTATCAAAGCGATGTTATCATACGTGTGGCCCAAAGATAGACCAGACCTACGAGCAAGAGTAGCCATATCTCTAGGATTTTTGGCAAGTGCAAAGGTAAGAACTGTTACTCAGTTGTACTGGTGTCACTGCTGAGTCAGGTGGAACTCTAGTGTCCCTGTGCAGTTCATGGGCAGCTGCTAGAAAAGGGGCTCTCAGGCACAGGTGTGTCTCTCTTTTTTTTTCTGGCTGTGAGATGCTATTAAAACTTTTGGAGTCTCTGGGGTATTCCTGGTGCTGTAGAAAAACAAAAATGGAAAAATAGCTTCATTTGTACCAGATAGTGTAGTCCTGTGTTTTTAGCAATCACTGTACTATCCTTTATTTAAACAAAAGGTCAAAAGCAGAGGAACAGAGTTTAGCTCTGTTACAAGGCAGAAATAATGGTTTTGCATTTATTTTGTTTTTAGTCTCTGAAAGAATCCTTTGTGTTCCAACCCGTAGTAATTCTGTGTTGACCCATTCCCAGGTATTTGGAGGAAAACAGGCTCACAATAAACTTCTACATATTGTTAAAGGAAGGACAGAGTAGGAGTAATATAAAAGAACAAGTGGTTATTCTCTTTATGTACAGATGCTTTTACCTTGGAAAACAAGTGCACACAAACTCTGTGACTGCAAGGTGCTGTAGAGCACATTCTTGTTCTTTCACTGAAACCAGATCTCAAACTATTTACCTACTGAATTGAGTATACTATATAGAAGTTAAAATTAGATTTCCACTGCGATAAGCTAGCTTCTTGCAAATGGAGTTAGAGGGTTTTTCTGTGGAGAAAGTCTGTCCTGGCAAGAAAACAGCTTCAGTACTGAAAGTAGTTGAATAATGTATCAGCTTATTGGCACTCAGCAACAATATGGAAGTTGGGAGGAAGAAACAAAATAGAGCCACAGAGGTGATGAAAGGAGGGTACTTTGAAGAGAGATGTTTGTTTTGAGCTCAAGTGGAAAAACTAGTCTTTGGCTTGCAGCTTTGTCCTACCATTAATCTCTCTTAAATGGATAGTATGGGTATGTTCTCAACAGATAGTCTTTCTTTTTCAGTGTTGTGCAGGAAGCTTATGATAACCCAACTAACAGGGTAGAAGCTGCCGTTGAGGCTTCACCTTCTTTGGCTTTTCATCTTTGTACCTCTGAATCCAGTAAACAGTATTCCCAATCTGCTCAAAATCTAGGTGCCATGAAGGGCTGAAGATAAAATTACACAGGTGCTTGCATGGTGTATTTACCTAGTACTCATGAAAATTTAGGTCTTTGTTTGTTGTGTGTCTAATGTGAATGCTCTCCTTATGCCAGGCAGCAAATCCAAAAATTCATTCTGAAGAGGGCTGTTTTTAAAAGCAGTCTGATTTATTCTTTGCCATCAGTGGCAGAAACGTACCCCCTCAGTGGAAGGTTAGATTCCTGAGCCTGCTTCTACGTGATTCTGCAAGAGGGCCTTCAGTCTGTTTTAAGTGATGCTACAGGTAGTGATTTGGGATGTAGTAAAATGAGAATGAAGGCCAGCATGCTTTACTACCATAAATAGGTCTGTACTAGATGCCCTTCTTCTTAAGCCCAGGTTTGCACCCAGCATATAGTTCACAAACTGCTCTTTGCTCCATTTGTGCCAAATCACAGTAATGGTGATGCACTGAAGAGATCCTGTTGGGTTTTTTCCTTTCCTTTCCCTGCATTATTTCCATGTATCATACTTACTTGAATTTAAGATGAGGTTTCTAAAGTGGTGGTAGAGGATGTAGGTGTGGAGTAGGTGCCAGGTGATACAGCAATCGCAGGGGGATGCAGGTGTTGGAGTGGGGGACAAAGGGGCAAATACTAGGGGGGCAAGCAGCCTGGGCTGCAGAAGGGGGGGCACGTGGCAGTGGAGCAGGTCTGGGGTCTGCAGGCACCGCTGGGGGAGTGGGGCAAGCCACTTGATGGGGGTGTGTGAAGCTTCGGTTGCCTATTTGATTCAGAGAAGATTCAGCCCAATTCAGAGACTGAATCCGAATCAAATCAGGAGACCAAAAAAAACCTGGAGCCTCTGAATCGATTAGGAAAAGATTTAGAAAAAGATGTGGAAGGCAGTCTTTCAGGGGAACAGAAACTGAGAAGAGGGAGGGGGAGCAGGGCACGAAAGACTGACATCTGTAGCTGGCCAGTGACTCTAATCTTTCCATGATTCCCTTTCCAATCACAGAGCTCTGGGGGAGGGACATAGAAACAACACACAAGCCTCTGTCTGCAGCCTTTCTGTGCCTTTTGTGAGCTGTTCCTGCCTGAGCATCAGGAAGGCCCCCAGTTACAGGCTACCATCCCTGCTGTTTTCATCAAAATCTGCCAAAAAATGTCAAAGGTATTTCAGTGATTTCCCATTACAGTCTATGGCTGAACCACTGAATCAGTGCCGAATCTTCCGAAGATGATTCAGCCGAATCAATTCAGGACAGTGATCTGAATATATGAATTGAATCTCTGTCCTCTGAATCAGCCAGATCCGAATCAAATACTTCCCTATTCGCACAGGCCTACCATTGACTTTGCTACCCACTGGCCTTGTCCTACTGCTTGCCTCGCTGCAGTGGTAGGAGGTGGAGGGGTTACAAATTTAAGATCGCCTCTCCAAAGCTAGACTCTGGACATGGGAAATTGTAATGCATTCATACGTTTTTCCATCTAGAATGTAATTATTGGGGGCATATCTTAAATTCAAAGTCATCTTGGATTTGGGTAAATGTGTTGTATTGCTTTTCTCAACATCTGAAACAAACTGAGGCAGACTAACAAGAAGCTATTTTTCACAAGTAAGAGTGACTTCCAAGTAGAGAGAGAATTTTGGGTTTACCAGTTCTTCTGAGGCTTTTTTTTCCTCCCTTCCAGAGACGGAAGATGGTCTTTGTTTCCTTTTTGGTCACTATAGTCTCACAGCTGTTTTTTGACTATGGGGTTAGCAATACATGTTTGTTTCTGAACAGAAAGCAGTAGTATTCCTAAGGGTATTTCTTGGTCACTGATCATATTGGATTAATTGCATGGTTTTACTGGTTTCTGGCGTCACATGAAAACAGAATTAAAGCTGGTCAAAATTAAAAAATTCCAAAACCTGCTTTGGAAAAGATCGGTATGTTTCCATTCTGTTTTTCAAAGCAAAACAGTATAGCTAGTCTCATACCGGTATGGCCATGCGGCAGAAAGGGTAGAAGATCTGGAGTCAGTGGTTAATATGCGGGGCAGAACTGTACGAGAGCTGCAGGCCCTCGGGTTTTCCAGCAGCCTGTCAGGTGAACCAGCAGGAATCCTGTCAGAGCCCTGCCTACTGAAAGGTTTTCACAAAATGCTTCTTGACAAATAGGAGGTTTCCAATGAAAAATCATTCTGATGCAAAGTTCTCAACAGTTGTCATCAGAATATTTATTATGGTGGCTGAAAGGTTGAAAGACTCATGTGGATGTTTCCTGTCTGTTGTTGCTGATGCTCTTTCCAACTACATGCTGTTGCTACCATATCTGTCTCAGGAACTGTTTTTCATAGTTTCTTTTTTTTCTGCAAAGCACTCTTTAAATCTGTTCTCCAGGAAAATAAACCAGTTTATGCTGCTTAATCTGTAACCTGCCTAAACCTTGTACAGGGAAAACCTTGTGCAGTTTTCACATGGAACTGACGTGGTGCCCTTTGCCCTGTTCATTCGCATGATTAGTCCTTGTGTGTTTGATGGGTATTAGCAGGTTATTGTTTAAGGCTGTTTTTAGTGCAAGACATTTAAGGTATCTAATTCCCATCATATTTACTGTAAACTCAGTTTACTTTGCCCGCTATAAACTTGCTTCTGCAGGACTTCTATTCTTAGAATACGTTATGTGTTGTGGCCAGTTATTTGGGGTACTTTTAGGGTGTTTTACTCTGTTTCTGTTTGGATCTGGAATTTAGTGCAATTCTGTTTCAGAACTAAGAAGGCAGTGTTACATTGTGGCTTCTCAAAAGCCTAGTTACATTCTGCTTCTACCCCATTTTGGAGCTAGGTCGTTTGTCACTGGGGAAAAAAAAGGTATGGGTTATTCCTACTAATAGAGCTCTTGGTGCAGTTCTTCCTGACTGGCTACCGCACAGAGTATGACAGGAGAGGGTCTGCTTCAAGGCCAGTAAAGTCTTTTTCTTAGAAGACTCTTGGTTTATAGTCTGCCTGATATATTTTACATTCTGTATCTTAAATATTTATAACCTATTGAAACTCCAGCCACTGGAAAGCTGCAGTGGGGGGAGAGGGGGTATTCATGAAATATAAAATTTAGATACAGTGAATAATGTGCATGGGGGGGATGTAATCTGTACATTCCCTTTCCCATTTCTGTCTTCTGTTACACTGTGTAGTTATTTTGGCTGCTTCGTTTTCCCTCTCCATCGCCAATGCATTAAGTATCCTTAGGAGCTGGATTAAACACATGGATTTGACAAGAACTCCTGTCACCTCTGTCAAATCTGCCGTGTTTTTTGGCCTTTTGCTCATGGACTAAATATGCATTATTCATGACCTGGAGAAATCTTTCACACTCTGCATTTCGACTGACTGCTAATTTTATACGTTTTGGAGGGGAATTGTTTGGCTAAAAGGGCAAGAGAGGAATGTTGCATGCTGATGGTAATTTGCAGAGCATGATGATCGTATCTATCTGTCTAATCAATTAGGTATGTATATAAGCTCAATTATAGTAATACGTGAGCATCATCTGTTGTTACCTTTTTAATCTAATTATTTCTTTAACCCTTGTTATCTGTAGAAATCTTCCTTCATTCCTCCTTTCTTTGTTCCTTTCTTTCTGAGAAGTCTGAAGTAAAATCGATTTTAAATACTAATTCCCTGTGGCCTCCCCACAGTGGAAAAAGGGAAGTTTCAAAGTCCTCCCCACCATCCCCTCTTCCCCAGGTGCCAGGGAACTTCTTGTATCTCTCCATCCATCCTTTCTAATCCTGTTTTTCAGCAGTCCTCCTTCCCCGAGGGATGATGCTATTTCTGCTCAGCATTACCACCATTAGAGTTGAGTGCAGAAGTAGGTGGGCTTCCATGCCCAAAGGGATGCAAAGTTCAGACATTTGTACCAGTATCTCTAGAACTAGCTGTGCTGTAATGTTAATGGACACCTCACTTTTCTGGCCTACTGGCCTGAGATAGTTATCATTTCTTTTTAAGGCCACTTGTAATAAGAAAGGAATCTGTAATATTTGTGCTCAAAAACTGAGCACAGGATAAACTGAGTTATAGTTTCAAATTACTCCTCTTCAGAAACTTGTGTTTGAGTTGCGCTGAATTACTGGTGAAAAATGAGTTCATTTTAGACCATTTATATCATATTATATGCTTGTTCTTGGTGGCTCACCCATCATTATTAATTGAGAAATGAATAGTGGAAAGAATGAGACACAAAGTGCCACTTTTCTGCCCTAAAGAAATTGTAATTGAAGACCGAGGTGCTGTGCTACTATAAAGTAATAAAATCACTTTAAAATATTTAAATCTCTAATTTTCATAGTATAGTATGGCTACCCAGAATATTTTATTTGACCAGACAAATCTTGGGGTCAAAATAAATATGAGACTACACTGCAGTGAGTAGTCAGAGCTGCTTACGTCTCCAGTCAAATTGGAACCACAGGCTGCTTATGGACATGGAAAAAAAACCCAAAAACAAACCAATGCTTTACTTTCAGCTCAGCACACCCCCACACCAAGCTCAGTGCATGCCCAAAAGAGGCATTGCATCAGTTTGACCCGGCTTGCCCAAAGTCTACATAGATTACGCGCTTCAGGATGGCTTTTCGGCATTTTTATTTTTTAAAACACCAAAAAGCCCCACTGAAGCACATGATCTATACAGAGTGGGCAAGCCAAATCAAACTGACGTGCTTCCTCTTCTGGTAAAGCAGTGGTTTTTGGGGCGGGGGTTGTGTGTGTGTGTCGGGGGGGGGGGGGGGGAAGGTTCCATGCCTGTCAGCAGCCATAATGCTTTACTTCAAACCAAGGAAAAAATTCTATAACTCTATGAATGTTTGGTTTGAGTCTTCTAATCAGAATTGTTCTCAAACGATCATACTATATAAAACCTAGTGAAAAGCATGCTGATAATACATATAAAATTAAAATAATGGCCAGCAACTCTTGAGATGTTACTGAAAAAACAATTTAAATTTTGTAAGTAAAATCTGTAGGAGTATTCCATGTATTCCTCATGGCATTGGCACTTAGCTCTGTCATAGCAATGCAAAACTTAAAGTCCAGAGAATTTTAAGAAACTTGCTAGCAAAGGGGCAAGCAAAATATGGCCTGCAGGCTGGATCTGGTCTGTGAAGCAGTGGCCTGTGGGGCCCCTAAAAAAATTTAGAAAATCAATTATTATCTGCCCCTGGCTGCCTGTCAAAGATGACAAGGCACCAGTGGCAGCAGGACCTAGGATGAACCAGTGACAGGACCCAGCAGCAGGAAGCCCAGTCCCACCCCCATCTGGAAGCTTCTGTCTAGCAGAGGCTTCTGGCCTGCGATCCTATAGCTGTTTCCCTGCCCTCCCTCCATCCAAGAGGGAAACTGAGATAAGAACAGGTGGAGGGAGGGGGGTGGGATTGACAGCGCAGCAGGAGCTGGCCTCACCATCACCATGCTGAGACTGTAGGAGGCAGCAGGAGCCAGCCTGGCCTAGCTCAGTCCCCACTGTTCTTATCCGATTCCTGCTGCACCATGCATTCCTGGCCATGCAGCTGGGAACCATGCGTTGCTGGCTGGACTGGCTCCTGCACCATGCAGTTCCTGGCTGCATGGCCAGGACTGCATGACACAGCAGGAGCCAGCTGGGAACCGGAGGGGCCAGGCCAGGCTGGCTTCTGCTGCCTCCTGCAGTCCTGGCCATGCATCCAGGGACTGTGCACTGCTAGAGAAGCCAGCGGGGGTGGGGGGAGCGGTAGTGGCGGGTGGAGAAGGAAGGGAAGTGACAGGGGAAGGGCAGCAGTTGGAGAGGGGGGAAGTGGTAGTGAATGGGTGGGCAGGAGCGCAGTGTCCCAGGGCCAGGGCTGGTGGCAGCAGAAGTCATCTGGGAACTGTGGGGGCCAGGCTGACTCCTGCTGCATTCTGCAGTCCTGGCCATGCAGCTGGGAACCGCATGCTACAGGAGTGGCAGGCGGGGTTGGAGGGGATCAGTGGCAGCAGGTGGGAAGGAAGGGAAGCAGCCGGGGAAGGGCAGCAGCGGCAGGCTGGGAAGGAAGTGGCAACAAGTGGGC
>NW_017728924.1:14037695-14071195 GCF_001723895.1 Crocodylus porosus | reverse complement strand
ATAATTGCCCACCCCTGTCCTAGTATATCTAGTATGGTATATACTTTTTGTCCCAAAGTGTATATAAATTAATTCAGATCTTTGAATTCTGTGCCAAGAAGTATAGGCTACTAGAAAGGTTAGCTGAGTTTGTCTAGTGCAGGGGTGTCCAACCTTTTTGAATGTGGGGCCAGATCATGAACTTTTTATCACCCAGTGGGCCGGAGAGCCATATTCAAACACCCTCTGTCCTGGGCCAGAGAGACCCTGCCTGTGTAGCCGTACTGCACTTACCTGTTACTGCAAAGTTCATGGTAGCTGCTGATGGGCAGGGACAGGAGGGACCCATTCTGCATCCAGCCAGCTATTGCCCCAGAGACCGAAGGGGAGAAATAAATAACTTCACATCCCCATCCCCTGAGCAGTGCAGCCCCATGAGCCAGCGCTGCCTATGGGGGGCTCGAGCGAGGAGGCTGCTGCACCGCAGCCCCTCACCCTGCCCGCCCGCATGGCCCCGCTCACCGTGGTGCCTGGCCGCCCACGCACGCAGCCCCTGTGGCCTCAGCGCTGCGAGCCCAGAGTGCGGGGTCCAGCAGATACCGGTTCCCGCTGCCTCGCCCCACAGAGGTCACGCCAGGACCCCGCCTGCCAAGGCCCCCGCCATGCTGGCTTCCCACATGCACACGGCTCTGCCACCGCTTCTGCTGGCTGGTGCCAACCCGGACGGCCTCCTCCCGTCCCCAGCAGCATGTGGGAAGCCAACTTCAGCTGCATGCTGCTCCGGATGGGACAGACCCACCCGAGTCGGCACCAGCCAGCAGAGGTGGCAGTGGAGCCATGTGCCGCTCGGGACTGACCACAGCAGGTCGGGGGAAAGTGCTGCTGAGCCCCCTGCTGCTCTGGCTGGGCTCATCGTGTCCTGAGCGCCACATGGCTACTCCTCTTCCCACGCACACCGTGTCGGCAACATGAAGCTGACGCAGTGTGTGTGGGAACCTTGTCCCTTCCCCAGCCCTTCAGCAGCCACTAGGAAGTTAACTTTCATTTCCCACTACAGCACCGTGGGCCACGGAAAATGCCTTGGCGGGTTGCATGGCAGCCCGTGGGCCATATGTTGGACAACCCTCGTCTAGTGGGTAGGAGCCTGAAATGTAGTTCATATTGTGTAAACTTGATCTCATTGGCTTTAACACATTGAGTCATAAAGACCCAGTTTAATAACTAACTCTCATCTCTTTTTGGTATAAACCTAGTGAGATTAACACATTTCTTTATGAAAAAAAATGACAGAAATACAGACTGAGTTGATTATGAATGAAATGCAATACCATGCTGCCTTATTCTTATTCAAGTTTCACCCTTAGGGAGTCAGAACAACTGTAACCTGAGATACAGCTTTAAATTTTATTAAAATAGTCTTTTGGGTAGAATTATGTTGGTGTGAAAGGAGACATTCCTGCAAAACTGTAGAGTGTTGCCAGTTAAATTAATTGAAAGTTGAGAACTGCAGTGTAAGGAATACAACTCATTTCTTTAGTAACAGAACTACAGATATTATTTTAAGTGTACTTTAAAATATATCATACAGTGTAGCTGCTTGAAAAGTAAAATCCCTCAAGAGGGTTTTGTGAGAATCTGTAGTAAATCAGGACAATCTGCATTACAATACATTTATTTTCTACTGAGCACGCTCTCCCAGGAAAACCAGCATTTTCCAGTGTTGGTCATCACTGTAATACAGATTGTACTGTAGTCTTCCTTATTAAAAACAAAATACTACAGGAAATTGAGTTTCAGGACAAATAACTCCCAAGGGAGAAGTAGACTTTTTTTTGTAATCTGAAGGGTATATGGAAAAATTTAGATTCCAAAACTGAGTGCATCTGTCTTTTTAAAGCTTCAGAATTTTGATGTTGCATCTCCAATTCCTCAGGGTGTTCTTAATGTTTTATTTTTTAACAAGAATGGCCTGTTCTTCATTTACTACACACTTTTGAAATTGCCTGTCAGTATATTTGGGGGATGTTGCTGAGGTTTTCTGCATACCAGTTGAAGCTTTGTCACTATTTTCACAAGCTAATGGGGAGGGAAGGAAGGAGAGTTGCTGACTTGGGTCTTATCTTGCATTACTTATTTGGGATAAACTTCTGTAGGAGCTTATCCTGAATAAGATCTAAAGGATCAGGCCTTCTGTCAGAACTTAGCAATGAATTCTCCAAAAATGAATGCATCTAGATGCCGTTGGCAGACAAGGTTCTTTGGGTGAATCTGATACCTTTTATTAAACCAACTTAAATAGCTGGAAAACACTTATTAAGCAAGCTTTCGGGTTCAAAAACCCTTCATCAGGCTAAGGAAGTTTCTGCAGTTGGTGTCATTCTCTTCTATGGGATTATCTCTTCTGGGTCATACTTTTAGACGATAGTTCTTGGGATGAGCATGGCAAAGTAGAGAGAAGGGATAATTCCCTTCTAACTTGTACAGTTTTAGTTCTGGGCAAAATACTTTAAGTAAACAAATAAGTTCAAGTATACAATAATTTAGATTTTTTTTAAATCCCTTAAACTGATTTCAAAGCAGGCATTGCAAAAGCTCCTGTCCCTTTAGCGCATAAGTGCCTGTCATCCCCTCTGCAAAGCATTTTCAGTACTATAAAAGTTTGAAACTCCAGTCTGTTTTCCCCACTTTATAACTTGTTTTCAAGCTTTCACATCAGTGAGATCTTTAGCATTTCTCACTGCAAACTTGAGTAATCTTTGATTTGCTCCCCTAACACTAGAGTCTCAATCCTCACTGGCTTCTCCAGGTGCTGTTAGATTTCAAATAGTAACAACCCTGGGTGCCAAGAGCAAAAAATTGTCATTGGAAAAATATTTTAAAGTTTTGTTTGTAAATCCTGACAATTCATTGAAGGTTCATAGGTAATCTCCCTATAGGATTATTTTTTATAAACTATCTGCTTTTCTAGTAGCAGAGCATCTATACAAAGTTAATTCTTTGTAAAAGTACCTTTCCTTGCTGTGCTTTAGAGATATTAAGTCTTAAAACACCTGTTCGTTTGCTAAGAAACTTGTATCCCTTATTTACCCCATATCGTCTTCATTTCCAAAAGTAATTTAAATTGCTGAATACTTCTGTTAGTTGGAGCTAAAATTAGTTGTGTTGACAGTAAATTCTTTATAGCTGGTATAAATGTATTTTATAATAATGTCATTAACAAGATTTGGGATTTTTATGTTTTCTTAAATCTTACAAAATTTTTGGGGTGTTACAGCATCTAATGTTTGCAGGTTAAAGAACAAATCTTATTCCTTGGTCAGAGTTCTTCTTCCTAAAATACAAGAAATGCCAGTGTTCTCTCTTCATATAATATTCAGTGACATATCATGTGTGATAAGGTGGAGTGTGTGATTGGAACTGCTGTATGAAAGTTCACATTGTTGCAATAATTCATAGCACTCTGTAGAATGGGAGTCTGTTATACTCTGTACAGAACTATATAGCCAAAATGTGTAAAAAGATTAGTAGCTGTAAATTACTGTAACAGTGAGCATGTCCACACCCCCTAAGCACCCCCCTAAGGTGCTGTTGTTATGACGCAGTCATTTAGTACTTCCTTTTGGGAGTACTAAATGACAGCTCAACATGATTATTTTGAGCCAGTATGTCACCATAGCAATGCACTATACTGAAGGAGCACGTTGCTACAATAGTATAGCGGCAGCATCATGATTTTTGCCCATGCACGCTACATCGCTGTGGCACATTGCCATGGTGTTGTAGCATCACGTGTAGATGTGCCCAGTAGAAAGCACTGGACAGGTTTTCCTTGCTTTTAAGTGGGTTCTGTATATGTGACTTCACTCTTATGTGATTGCCTTTTTTGTACCCAAAATTCATTATATGCCAGGTAAATTCACTCTTACGTGATCTGCAGTAGGTAAGTTTATGGGGGGAGAGGAAAGGGCTGTGGGGGCAGATCAAGGCCCCAGTGGTGAGGGAAGGAGCACAGGGCACAGGCAGAAGCAGGTACTGCAGTGACTGGGGCCTCAATCTGCTCACTTGCTGGTGGTGAGGGAGGGAGTGGGGGTGGAGCTGGGGCAGGCATTGCATAGCTGGGCTAGGGGGTACAGCTTCTGCTGCTACAGGCTGTTGCTGTGGGGTGGGGCTAGGCCCCAGCCCCAGTTCTGCCCTCACCATGGTGGGGGGGAGGGGGCAGGTTGAGGCCCCATTTCCCCCAGCCCCTGGACCAGACTCTTAAAGGAGTTGGTTCAGTACCTGTAGTGTAGTCCTATTAGTAGTCTCACCGTCGTCCAATGAAGGTCCTACATTCCTGAGGCTCCGCCACCCCTACACCCTCTTCCGTTCTGATCAGCCAGTTGGTCTTTCAACATGACCTCGGTTCCAATCAAAAAAAAAAAACAAAAAAACACCCAGGAAACTAAGAACACAAAACAGGCACTCCTGGCCTGAGTTATTGTTCCGGCTGCTTTTAGCCACGAGCAAACCAAATTGACTTTCGTGAGGTCAGTCCCTCTTTTCTGCCCCTTTCCCCTCTTTGGTGACTCTCTCTGAGCCTCTTGTTGAGGTTGCCACGATTCCCTTTAGCACATTAGGTCCATCTGTGACACCATTTTTGGCATGTGCCACTTTTACATGCTTTACGGTACCACAAAATCTATTGTGCCCTTCTATTAGGGATATTACAGTACAAAACTTTGCTGGGCTCCACCACCTCCCTGTGTGGAAACAAACAGTTCTGAGCCCTGCCGGGTCAGCAGTCTTTGCTCTAAGTTCCCTCAGTGGGGCTTACGCTCTGCAATAGTTTCCTACTGGCTCTCCACGTGGCTCTCAGGGTTCCCTGCAGCGTATGTCGCCTCGCTCCTCCTCCTCCTTCCTGTTCTACGGTCCCCCCTCTTGCCTGTTCCCGGCTCTTCTTTATACCTGCGATGGAGCTCCCTGCCCCTCCCCCCCAGAAACACCTGGGTAAGGGAGATTTGTGCCGGGCTCTTTGGGGCTGTGGACCTGGGGTCACCGAGCCTTTGTTTAGCCCCTGTGCTTTGGAGCCGTGGGACTCTTTCTCACACCGTAGCAGACTTACCTGCTACTGATGCAGTCGAGGTCTTGAAACATATCCATATCTGTTATCTTGTGAAGTGGGTTCCCTTTATGCAAATTTGAGTTATACACAGTTTTTCAGGAACGCATCTACCGCATAAAGCAAGGGAAGCCTGTACACATGAAGCAACAGTTACTGCTAGAAGAGATGTAGGGCCTGTCAGAGGAATGGGAATGCTTGCCAATTTTCCTTGAAGTCAATGGAAATTTCAGGTGTTCACCTCTCATAAGTTGATCCAAAGTTAGCGAATTGGCACCCTTGCCAGTTGTCATCCAGACTGACCATTTCTGTAACTGAAATGTTCACAGCAAATAGTGTCTAATGTTTTAGGCTAGGGACAGCAATTATGCACAAACTGGCATAAGTGATCAGAAACTGGTTCAAATCTGTAACACGGCAGACATTCAGTGCACATAAGCCACTTACAAAATGTCTGAAACCAATTTAAGATAAACCTGGATGGATGTAGTATCAGACTTAGCTGATTTAGGTTAAATAAGTTTATTGAGCTTGTCCCAGATTCCCTCCCTTTCAAGCTGCCTGCTCCAGCTGAGCTGGGAGGTGTGCTCTAGCACCCGTTGGCTTCTGGTGTGGGCCACTGCAAGCAAGTGGCTGCATTTCAGGAATCAAAAATTAATGTCTGTTCACTTGCTTATCGGTTCAATCTACGCAGTTTAAACTAATTTGGGAAGATTGAATCAATTCAGCCTTGGGCTTTTTGACTGTCTGTACTTAGCCTTAATGATGCCATAAATATGCCATGAATTGTCTTGCTACCTTATATCTCCCAGTTTTGCCATCACTTCAATGAGTCTTCGGAGTGAATCGGAAGTGTTTTTTACAGCGAGCCATTTAATTTGGATGAAAACTGATATTTAAAAGGAGCAAGGTATAAACTAACCCTGCTACTCTGGCAGTACACATTTCCTAGTGCAGAGATTGTTATTTTTGGAATAAGGAAAGCCATCCCGCTGTCACTTAAGTGGTTAATAACCAAATATAATAATTGTGGTTAATTTAGGGGAAATATTTATACTCCATAAATAAACATTTTAGCATATCCTGAGTAATTGCTGTTTTTATGCTTTTAGACCATGAATATACTGGTTCCCTTCATGTTTAAATATGCAGTAGACAACCTCAACCAGATGTCTGGAAACATTCTGAACCTAAATGATGCATCAAATACAGTTGCAACCATGGCAACAGCTGTTCTGATTGGCTGTAAGTGTGATTCTTTAATCTGTCAACAGGTGTTTAACTTTTTTCACTAAGGGTTTGGAAGATTGTAGCTCCTGACTTCATTTTTCCTCTGCTAAGCATTTTGTATGGCCGTTTTTGTTATTTTTCCTAGTCTGTATTGATTTTCATTACTAACATTCTGTGAATTAAATTCTCTTGTCCCACCTGAGGACTAAAATGACGCATATAGAAATAATCTCCAGTAATAAATTATCCTATAGACTTTACTCACTTCTGGATGTGTAATCGAGTCTCAAGTAAAAATTGAATTAACATTTTTAAATAAAAGATGTACGTGAGGCCTGTGTAGCAGTGAAGTATAAATTATCCTGAGAAGAAGAAAAATGTTATAAATATGACAGAATAAGGTTTTACTCTATATTTATGCATCAAGTTTTTGGGGGGCTTTTTTGGAAATGAGAGAAATAACTTTTTAATTTCTCTTAAATCCCTTTTTAGATGGTATTTCAAGAGTTGGGGCTGCCTTATTTAATGAAGCTCGAAATGCAGTATTTGGAAAAGTAGCCCAAAATTCCATCAGAAGGATTGCAAAGAATGTCTTTCTCCATCTGCATAACCTGGATTTGGGGTTCCACCTAAACAGGCAAACAGGAGCTCTTTCAAAAGCTATTGACAGAGGAACAAGGGGCATCAGTTTCGTTCTAAGTGCTTTAGTATTTAACCTGGGACCCACCACATTTGAAGTGGTGCTTGTCAGCGGAATTTTGGTAAGTTATTTTTACAGAATCAGAATGCATGAATAATACAGAATTGGGAAGAATGATGAGTTTCTTGCAACAGCTTGCTCTGTATTTGCAGACTGGTGTCAGTGAAAGCAAATACACTCCGAATTTCAACTTGTGCCTGCTCAGACTTTTTAAAAGCTTTTAAATAACTTCAGGTACAAAACGTAGCTTCAACGTTTAGTTTTTACAATCATGTTTACATTACAAGTTTCAAATGTTATTTTCTCTCTCCTGCTTTATGGGGAAAAGCTAAGACAGAAGAGTAAAGTGACTTATTTAAAGTGATATCAGATATATAAAATTGAAGAAGGAGATGAAACTAGGCAAATACAGGGAAATAGTCTCTGCAACTTTTTTTAATGAAATTAATGTTTTATAGTTTTAAGTTGTAAAAACAATTTGTGGAGTATTTCCACATGAATATTATATTGTTTGTTTTGTTTTATTTTTTTGTTCCTGGCTTTTTAATGGACTATACCCCTTTACTGCATTTAATTTCACTAACATTTTAAATTGAAAGTAATCTGAAAAGCAAGCTTCTTCAGACCTGCACATTTTTAGATTTTCTTTTAACAACGTTTTTTAGTAAATTTAAGTTTATCATCTTATAAGGTTAAGGATGTGTGTTGGTAATTCGTGTTAACAATTAAAATGTAAGTATGCTTGTGTATCTCAGAGGTAGAACTAGATAAAATTAAAAGGGAGGAAGTTTGTTTAGCTAGCTCCTTCAATGGTATTTTCATTGCCCCTTATTTTGGATTATCACATGAATATTTGATTATTGGTATTCTTCTTTTCTTAACAATATTCTTGTAACTGACCATATTTACTTGAATCTAAGATAGGGTCTGTGTGTCTGCCCCCCCATTGTCTTAGATTCAGAAACAAACAGGGTATGGAGGGGCAGTGACTAACTCTTAGTCTGGGGTCTCCAAGCCTACCTGTTGCTCTGCCACTTCCTTTCCTCCCTATTGCCCCTTTAGCTTTCTGTTTCCCACCTGCCTCTTTGCCCCCTATCACCTTCCCCATGCAGCACTGGCTTCTGCTGGAGGCCCTGCTCCGGCTGGGGGCAGAAAGCACAGAGCATGTGATGCCCCTGGCTCCAGCCCACCTATCCACTGGCAGCTTTGGCCCCAGCTTTGGGATCAGGGATGAAACTGCCACTGTACAGCAACTGCTGCATGGCTGGGCTGGAGCCAGAGGCAACACGTGCTCTGCACTCTCTGATCCTGGCTGAAGTGGGACCCCAGCAGGATCCAGAGCAGTAAGAGAAACATAAGTAGGGGAGGGGAGCTATAGGGAGGAGTAGCACGGGGGCAGGTGAGGAAGGGAAGGACAGGTGTCAAGGGATCTAGGCACCATCAGGAGAGGCAGGCATCAGGGGGCACAGACCTGCCCAGGGCATGTAAGAGGGAGGGCAAGTGTCAGTGGGAGGCAAGCAGGGGACACATCAGAGGGGTGCAGTTGGAGGGGCAGGCGGCAGGCAGTTCAAGCACCACAGGGAGAGGCAGGTGGTGGGGACAGACCTGTTCTCCTGCTGTTGCTAACCCTGCTGCACTGGTGGTGTAGAGAACAAATTTAAAACAACCTTCCAATAATTAGCTTATAGACATGGAAATTACAATATGTATATATTTTCCATTTCTAGAATGTAATTTTGGGGCTAGTCTTAAATTTATTTGTCTTGGATTTGGGTAAATTCACTAAGTGGCAAACTTCTCTTATGGCTGTCATAATTATTTATATTCATCTTGCTTATCACCCCAGCCTTGATAGCCTTATCTGTCTGCTTCTCTCAGTCTTCTACTCTACTTTTCTTATGCTGTTCACCAAAGAAGCACTGTGGGAAAGTAGTGATTTTTTTTTTTTTTTTTTAGTTGGTTTGTAAGGACATTGCAATCCTTATTCATATCCTTCTTCCTGGCTGTCCTGTCCTCCTAAGATCTCTGCAAGCAAAGCTATTTTATTTACTTTTAATGCTTAAGAAGTTTTTGGATGCCCTTCTTCACTCATCAGAGTGCATTAGGTCTTGTTGAGTTATTTTCCTGTTACCACTCTTTCTTTTGCCAGTCATCATTACTGTCCATTGCTGTGCTTAGATTTATGCCTGTTATTGATTTTATAAACTATTCAAGGTAGGGACTTGCTCGCTCTGTCGCTGTCTCTCTCATACCCTAGTGTTAAAATTTTGAAATAATAGTGTTCTAAGTTTTGTTGGTTTTGTTTTGTTTTTTTTTTCCCCTTTCAGTATTATAAATGTGGTGCAGAGTTTGCATTGGTAACTCTGGGAACACTAGGAGCTTACATAGCATTCACAATAGGAATTACACAGTGGAGGTAAGGTGCTATCTACAATTGTTCAGGTTTCATGGATTAATTATTCTTGTCACCTCAACCAGTACCTTTTGACTATGCAAGCCTTTGTTTTACAGGACTAAATTTAGAATAGAAATGAACAAAGCTGACAATGATGCAGGCAATGCTGCAATTGACTCGTTATTGAACTATGAAACTGTGAAGGTAAGGTCCTTTTTTCCTGCTGGTTAACATCATGAAAGATTTAATTATCAATTTAAATCCCTGTATACTCAGCGAGTTTAGGGTAGGTCCATTTGTTTATCTGTATGACTTAAATGTTTAAACCAATCTTAAGCAACTCAATGTAGGGTTTTTTTCCGTTTGCTTTATTCTTACAGTATCATCTGCTTTTTGATATCCCAGCTCCATTTTACTTTTTTATTTGCAGTCAAAACAGTATCCTGCTTATGAATGGTAAAATCTACATGGTTTGAAATGCCTGCAGTTTTGAGAGCTACTTGCGTATTGCAGCTTGGAGACCCAAGCTCATTTCTCAACTGATGAAAGTAAAAGAGTGGTTTGAGTAGTGCTACAGTGAAGCAGAGAACTGAAATCCTATGTGGCGACCCATTCGGATCAATATGATATAAAGCTTAAACCTCAAAACCAATAATCTGGGCTAAATTGGGTGGTGTGAAAAATCATTTTCAGTGAAATACCTGCTTACCAGTGACAAGTGGGAAGCTTTACCTGGTAAGCACAGGGACCTGTGCCATCAATTTCTGCAAAAGTTTAGCAGAAAAAAAATTACAATTTTGATTGAAAAAATTTCTTCTGGCATAAGCCAATGCAGGACTGTTTTTCTGATCTGGCAGCTAGGTGCTTCTAATTTTCCTGGTGTACTTTCTAGCAGTTCACATCAAGAGCAGCCTGAAGAAACAAGCCTTGATATTTATTAGACACAACTAGCAAAAGCAATAGAAGAGGCAAATGCCTGGTTTCCTGCAGAGTGGTTTGGTAGGGATCCCCATACCCTCTGTTTCCCCACAGCTGCAGGTGTTCTAGCCATACTCCCCAGGGTGATGCCCTGGGCTCTTTTGGCTGAGCCTCATTATTTGTGTCTCACAAATCGGAATCTTATAATTAGTATAAAAACCCCCACTGAGTCTAGTGTATTATGGAATTCACTGCTTTCTACCTTTATTCACTTTATAGTATTTCAATAATGAAAGATATGAAGCCCAGCAATATGATGGATTTTTGAAGACCTATGAAAATGCCTCACTGAAGACTACCTCTACATTAGCTCTCCTGAATTTTGGTCAGAACACTATATTCAGCATTGGCTTAACAGCCGTCATGGTGCTTGCTAGCCAGGGAATTGTTGCAGGTAATTGAGCTCATTCTGAACTAAATACAGACACCAGTTTACCTGACCATTTGTAATGAAACATACAGTTTAGCAGAATATTATCACCTAAGAAACACCTTTCTTTGGGGAGCTGGTTTTTGGTTCTAGTTTTGTTTGCTGGAGGAAAAAAAATCACATTTTTTAATGTTGCTTACCCTGGGCTGTCTTAGTCCACAGCCAAACAAACTTAACAGTATAAAAATGTAGACATGGAAAAACACAAGAATGATACTATTCTTTACATAATACTGGACTGCAGGCATTTTGTATTGTTGCTTCGTTTCATCCTTCTCTTGGGTTTTGATTTTTGACAAAATAATAGTGATTTTTACTTCTTTTTATACCATTTGTTTTATATTTTTTTGGATTGGCTGATACCTATCATGGTTTATTACCAGCATTTGTCTGGTCATTTCTTACCACTGTATCTACAGTTGGAGGGGGGCAGCAACAGTAGGCATAGGAGACATTTCTAAAACCAGTTAGTGAGTAGTAAATATTCAACTAAAATCTGGCAAGCAGACAGAAAAAGACGTGTTGTCTTGTGTACTTCTATATGGTAGGGACCCTCCGGCTGGATTATCTTGCACTTACACACCTGTGCAGGTTGTGTCCTTTAATTATATCCACATTTTGTTTTTTGTAACTTATCCTATACTTCAGTGCTTTATTGTACCTAGTTTGATACTATGCTAGCGGTGAAACACCATCATTTGTATTGGAAGACTTCCGAATCTAATAGACTTCTGCTAAAGCTTTTTGTTTAATTTTCCTTCACTGACTTGAATCCCTTAACTCTAAATTACCTCACTAATTGTCACTCATCTATGGGATAGATCAGAATAGCTTTCAAAATCCTGGAGATTAAAATAGCATCAAAATGGTCCTGTTTTAAATAAACAAAACTAAAGTGAAGCAGCAAGGAGCAATCACAGAATTGCCTTTAAGGGACAGCTATGGGTTTCCGTTAGACCAAGCGTGTCATAGCCGCCTTTTGCCATGTTGAGTTTACTGTTATTTCTTACCCACGCTTCTAAGGCCCTTTGGAGGCTTTCATTTCTTTCCTTTCACAGGGTTGGAGAACTTCCTGATCTGGTATTTCCTGTGAATTTGATAATATGTGCTTGCCTCTGTTTTCAGGCAGTAAATCTTCTTTATCAGTCTGCACAAGTGATCTGCCTGGCACCTCAGTGGACAGATTCTTATTCTCCAAGAATTATTCTTTCATGGTGTTAAAGGATAGTCTCCTGTTTAAAAAGTGAAGTCAAGCCTAACCTTTGCTTTCCAACACCAAGAGCTTTAATATTTATATAGGCCACACTTAAGATACTTCATTCAGCAAATTCTTTCTCTCTTCTCCCTTCCCCTCTTGTTTTAAGGGAACTTGACAGTTGGGGATCTAGTAATGGTGAATGGACTGTTATTTCAGCTTTCTCTACCCCTTAACTTTTTGGGGACAGTGTACAGAGAGACAAGGCAAGCGCTCATAGACATGAATACCTTGTTTACACTGCTCAGTGTAGACACAAGAATAAAAGTAAGTGATTTAAAAAGTACTTTTTTAAATTTACCAAATGCAGTTATTTTCTGGTAATATTCTCCCTCTATCTTCTCATACTTTTCAGAGTCAGTTTTTCTTGTACAAGGAGATGCTCTGTTCCTTCTTGTTCAGTGTATTTAACACAGTAGTGCCTGTTTTTATCCTTCAGGTTCTTTTTAGCATAAGAAAATGTTAATCCACGGAGTTGCATTTACTTTTTCAGGCATTTTATTTGAATATCTACTTGTAATTCATGATGCAGGATTTATTATGAAAATAAGTTCCCTAGAAGCTGAATGGTACAGTAGAATTTTTTTACCTTGCTCGCAGGAGGAATAAATCGCCTCTTTGTGTCTGAAAAAGATAATTAATTCTTAATTTGATCAAGCTAGTTTGCCTTCTTTCTTTTTGTGGGGAGGAGGAACGCAATAAATTCTGTTGAACTTGTTAAGTTGTTTTAGAGTATGTTCCAGTCAGTGTGTAAAGAGGCACACTTTTTTTTTTTTAATAGGACAGAGGACTGGCTCAACCCCTACAGCTCACACCACAGACTGCTACCATTGCCTTTGATAACGTGCATTTTGAATATGTGGAGGGGCACAAAGTCCTTAATGGAGTGTCTTTTGAAATCCCTGCAGGAAAGAAAGTGGCAATTGTAGGAGGTAGTGGATCAGGGTGGGTAAATGGACTGTGCACATTCCGTATCACTGTCTGGATTTTTTAAAAACTTTATTTATTAACAAATGCAATTTATTTCATAACAAATTTAACATTTAAAGATGCATCAAATCCCCTATATACATAAAGACAAATATTTATCTTCCATCCCATAACCCAAGTCAGTGTCTGTAGAGAAGTCTTGGTCTTATGTTCTTTTCTTCTTTTCTTTGGTCACTGACAGTTCCTTGATGTTTCAGTCAATGTTAACCTTTTGTGTTTTTTCATCTCTATATGTAAACTGCTTCATAATTTGCCCTCTTATTCCTCAGAACTCCACACAATACAAAGCTCACTTTTCTACTTATCTCTGTGTTTTAGATTTCAAATTCGCTACAAATTTGTTCTTAACTGCTAGCTCATAGAACTTTATGCTCTCATTCAGTATTCAAAAAAAATTCTCAAATTTTCTGGTTTGGAGGCCAGTGAAATTGCTTTTTCAGCAGATTCTGAGAACTCGCACCAAATTTTTAAGTAAGCACCTCTTTTTTTCTTTCTTCCCCAAATAACACTGACTTGGTAGGACATTTTTTCCATTACTAAAACTTCCCAAACTATTTCAAACCACTGGGTAATTTTCGGATTGTCACTGTTTTCTTCCAGGCTTTTGTAACTGATTTTTACAGATACTGGAAGATGAGTGATCAATTCCCTATGACTTCTATATGTTATACCGTTCTCAGGAAAGTTCAGTAAGAAGGGCTGGGGCTTATCTGATAGTTGGAATTCTGTTGTTTCCCTTACTGTGTCTCCAACCTTTTTCCAGAGCAGTTTGATTCTGGGCCGCATACATCAGATATGGTAGAATCCTCACAAATGACTGCACTCCCTCGAATGCTTGTCTGTTCCTGCACCAGAAATGCATTTAATTTTAAGTGGGGTGAGATATCATTGATATAGCCTTTTAAAAATATTTTTGACTTGTGCAGATGGATGTGTAAAATCCATTCTTCTAGATGGTCTCCCATTCTTTATCACTAATTTCTGATCTGATGTCACTAATTTCTGATCTAATGTCAATAGCACGTATTGTTACAAACAGTGTTTTGTCTCCTATGGCTATTTAAAATTGCTTTCTATAACACAGACAGTATGACCAATATTTTTCTCAACTTCTGTCGAATTTCTATTGAGGTTAACCTTTATTTGGGGATGTGCTGGAATTTTTTTTTAAATCCCAATTTTTATTCTTTTTTTAATTACTTTTTCCTGTGAAGACATTATATTCATTTGAAACTTGTAAATGTTAAAATAAGAATTTAACCTTTGTTTTCAACTCTCTCCATTTTAGGAAAAGCACAATAGTGAGGCTGTTGTTTCGCTTCTATGAGCCGCTGAAAGGAAATATTTATGTTGCTGGTCAGAATATTAAAGATGTCAGTTTGGAAAGCCTTAGGAAAGCTATAGGAGTTGTGCCTCAGGTAAAATGTCTTAATACACTTAAAAGTTTTGTTATCCTGATAATATGGTTTGAATGAAAGTCAAGCACAGTGATATTATCAGACTTCGTATGAAAGCTACTGTACTTCCTTATTTCAGGAAATGTAACTTTTGTATCTGAAACATCAAGTAGAGCTCAGATTCCTGGGAGGATATCTTGATTGCTCTTGGAAATGAGTTTCTCATGCAATACCTTATTCTAAAGCCATTTCCAGGCAGCAGAATTAGGTCATGTGTTATAAATATTTTTAATCAAAATAATTGCTAAAAAATATATAAAAGCTGTTCAAAGTGTACACAGTATCTCTTTGTACTTTCCTCAAAATATTATTGCCTGAAAGCCTGGTGGCAGAATATAAACTATTTTTGGCAATCATTTTCTATTTCTATGCTCAACCTGTAAAGTATCAATCATGGTTTCATGTTTGCACTTCCCAATTGTAGGATGCAGTTCTCTTTCATAATACCATCTACTACAATCTCTTATATGGCAATATTGATGCGTCAGCAGAGGAGGTATATGAAGTAGCAAAGTTGGCAGGGATCCATGATGCTATCCTCCGAATGCCCAATGGCTACAACACACAAGTTGGTGAACGAGGACTCAAGCTCTCAGGTAGGTTCATAAATGTCACTCGTTCTTTTTATCACTTCTGCTAGATTCAAGCTGAAGGTATTGTTTACATGTCATCTTTCATTGTCACAACATGAAATACTAAGCCAGCTTTGTCACGTATTTTAATGCACTTAATTTTTTAATTCTTTTTCTTTAAGTAGAAATGATATGAACATTTGTTCTTGAGATGCTTGTTAAAAGAAAATAAGTTATAAAGAAAAAGTCTTTGCCATACTGGTTAGCCTAACAGTATAACATTTCTTAAAGTAAGACGTCCTTCCCATTTTGAATGGAAAGCTGAGTGGTGAACTTGAGCTTCTTGTATATTTCATTTTAAAGTTTAAGTTGATAAGTTTAAAATGGGTAGTTCTAAACCAAGGAAGGAAAGATTTTTTTTTTTCCCTCCCTTTTTTTTCCACAAAGTGTGCGTTTAACCTCCCTTTTTAATCTAATAGACTCTAATATAAAAGTGTGACTCACTTGCTGGAAAGGTTGCAGAAACAAATGGATTTTGAAGAGTAGCTGCATGGTGTGAAGGCTGTGTTCATAAAAGTGATTCTTAACCTTTTTTTAGCATCGAGGAACAGCTCCATGGCATTTCAATTTGGCAACACCCAGGCTGAGAAGCATAGTTGTGCTGCCTCAGTTTACCTCAGTGCTTCACAAGGATGGGAGAATAGTAGTTCTTATCTCTCAGGCCTTTAGACTTCCTGGACTGAACTTTTGTGAAAGTTGATGAAACCTTTTACACCAGGGTTCTCAAACTTTGTGATACCGTGACCCCGAGTGCTGGATAGTGGCATTGGGGGATGGGGAGCTCGCATGCAGCAGCTGCTGCTGCCATCCATCACGCCGTCGCCATTTCCCTGCATCCCCTGGGAAGTTTGCAGCCCCTTATTAAGTTGCTCACAACCCCCTGGTGGGGTCGCAACCCACAGTTTGAGAACCCCTGCTTTACACAGTTCTTCTTTTACTGTCACTGTGACTATCACACTGACATGCAAAGCACAAGGTATTGAGGGGAAAAAAAACTGCATTAAATATTGGGATGAAATATGATGTTCTTCTGACTTCCATTTGTCTAGGCTTTTGGTGTCAAACCAAAAAAAGGTCTAAAATTTACTACTTATTAAATTATGGTCTGAATTTCCTAGATTATTAGCAAAGCAGTTAAGATGCATTTAACACTGGCATGAATAGCAGATTTAGCCATGTAAAATGTATCTTGATTGTATGTAGGCCATGGTGTGAGGAGCTTAGTCCAGTACTTTTCAGAAGTGTCCACTAATTTGTGACGTCTGAAATTGTACATCATGTTGACTTTGGATGAAACTACGTAGGCTGAGTACCTCTGAGCATTGGGTGCTATCTAACTGAAACATAAAACCCACAAAGAGAAGTGCAAAAAGCAGAGGGGATTCTGCAGTTTTAACTAGAGGTGCACCAATACAACAGTCCCATATCAGATCAGCACCAGTATGAAGAAAATTGAAAGCATCAGCAATCAGCTTTTTTTGTCTGATGTGGCCAAGTGATGTGGACAGTAAGTGCCGCATTCATGCATGCAGCTGGCCAGGAGTGCAGCCCGGTAGTGTGGAGTGCAGCCAGGTCCAGTTGTGGGTGGGGAGCAGATCGAGCCCCCACTGTTAGAGGGAGTGGGGCTGGGGCAGATGCTGCCTAGCCAAGGTGGGGAGGGACATAGGATGGAGCCATGGTTCATCCGGGGGCTTAAGGAGGGGGGGCAGCTCCTGCCATTGTGCACTCCCTGGCAGCGCACAAGGGGGGGCATGTGCCCCAAGATCTGTGCATGGGGCAGATCAGGCTGCCGCTGCAGGCTGGGGCCAGGCCTGCGCTGTGCTCTTCCCAGTGCCTGGGGGGTTCTGGGCTGAAGTTGTGCTCGAGGAGGGCAGCAGCAGTGCTGAGAGGGGGTGTTGTGGGGGGGGGGGTGGGCTTCAGCCACTCCAAAATTCATTGTAACACCTCTCCCAGTGCCACCACCACCCGCCCCAAGCACGGCCTGGCCCAGCCTCCCTTCCCCACTGCTGGAAAGAGCCCGGTGTAGCCCCAGCCTCAGTCCACAGCAGCAGCCCACCCCAACCCCTGCGCACATCCCAGGGCACGTGCCCTCCCAGGGTGCATGCAGTGGTGAGAGCTGCTCCCACCCCCTGTTCCCCCCAGATGAGCCACAACTCTGTCCCATGCTCTGCTCCACCCTGGCTGAGCAGCATCTGCCCCAGCACCAGTCCCACTCCCTTCCTCTAACTGTGGGGGCTGTGATCTGCTCCCCAAGCCTGTACCCTCCCCCCACCACTTCCCCCGCAACAGACTTACCAGCTGGACTCTGTTCTCCACGCTGCAGGGCTGCATATCGAAATCGGATTGGTATTGGCCAATATGGCTCATTAAAAATCGGCTATCGGTATCAGCCCCCAAAATCTCTATTGGTGCACCCCTGGTTTTAGTATCTTAAACTCCCTTTGTATCTTGACAAATATAAAGGTAGACCTCTTTACAACTACAAATGCTATATCCTGTTTTACTTAATGGCCTTGCATTTATCTACAAATGTAGACAAATAAAAATAGCTAGTTTTACTCTCTGGCTTCATTAGAGTGCTGTTGAAGTAATGATTTTGAAGCCTCATGCTTTCTTGTGGATAGTGAAATAAATAGAAGCCAGTCACTCATTCCCCACATCCTTGTTTTCATTCATTTATGAGCTTCAGACAGTAAGTTCGCTCATGTATTTTTAGGGAGCCAGAACTACATGCAGTCCTTTCCACTTGAGGTTTTTTTTCCAAGGCATCTTTGTTAATGGGAAAACTAATGGGGAGAAATAGGGAGGACTTTCTGTATTCCAGTGACTTCTTTGAAATCCAGATATTTCACTTTCCTAATGAAAGAAGTGGGGTGTTGGGTATAGTTGTTCATAAAGGTTGGTTCAGGAAAAGAATGGCTGGATCCCCTTACTGCTGATACTAAAAATAAACCTGGTTGGGGGTGGATAAAAACAATGGATTGCCAGAAACACTGGTCTACCAGATGGCAGATGTGGCAGAACTTCTCATTGGAAATAGTTTTGCACCCTCATACGTTTTAAACTTGTTGAGGCGGGTCAAATGATTTTTTAAACTGCAAATAACGAACAGGGTCTTAAAATTATAGAAAATTAGGGTTGAAGGGACCTCAGGAGGTCTAGTTCAACCCCTTGCTCAAAGCAAGGCCATCCCCAGTTAGATTATCCCAGCCGAGGCTTCTTCTAGCCTGGTCTTATAAACCCCCAAGGATAGAGATTCCACCACTTTTTTAGGTAACCTGTTCCAGTGTTTTACCACCTTCCTGGTAAGAGAGGTTTTCTTAATATCTAACCTAAACTTCCCTTGCTGCAACTTGAGACCATTGCTCCATGTTATGTCATCTAGCTCCATCTTCTTTATTACCACTCTTCCAGATAGGTGAAGACTCTTATTAAGTTCCCCCTCAATCTGTTCTACAGACTAAATAAGCCCAGTTCCCTCAGCATCTAGGTGCCTCCCTCATTCAGTAAGGGACCCACACTTTCCATGGTTTTCCTTTTGTTGCTGATATACTTGTAGAAACCCTTCTTGTTACCCTTCACACCTCCAGTTGCACTTTGGCCTTCCCAGTTCCATCCCTGCATGACTAGGCAATGATCTTATATTGTTCCCTAGTCGTTTGTCTAAGTTTCCACTTCTTGTAAGCTTCATTTTTGCGTAAGCTCACTGAAGAGTTCCCTGCTAAGCCAAGCTGGTCTTCTGCCATACTTACTAGTCTTCCTGCACATCGGGCTTATTTGTTCCTGCACCCTCAGTAAGGTTTCTTTAAAATACAACCAGCTCTCAAGGATCCCTTCCCCCCACCTCAAACTGGGCTCCTAGGAGATCCTGCCCATAAGTTCCCCGAAGGAGTCAAAGTCTGCTTTTCTGAAGTCCAGGGTCCTTACTCCGATGCTCTTCTTCTCTTACCTGGGTGCAAAATGCCAATGTAACCGGCAGGCCTCGAACATTAGGTCTTGTGCTGCTCGGCCTCTGGCGTAGGGGCTTGCATGTCACTTCGTCCCTGGAATTGTCTATTCCGGATAGGTCTTAGATGTAGTTCCTGCCCCTATCTCGCCTGCCACGACTTTGCTTGAACTTCATTGGAGGGGCCGCCTACTTTAGTTTATCCGGCGTTGGGACTCTTGGGGTGATGGTCTTATGCGAGGCTCTGTCCTCCCCTACACCTCACCCTAGTATCCAGCCACGCTGAGTTGTCGGTGATTCCTGGGGCCGACCCTCGCCTTCCGATGCCCACATGTAACTGGGCGAATCCGTGGGCTTGTCCTGACTCCCGATCCTGCCTGTTAAGGAATCCTTCTAAGGTTCCTCCCTGCCCCTTTTACCGTGGGCCACTCAGCAAAACTCAAAAGAAAATGCTACCCATCTGCTTCCCGGGCTAAAAATCAAAGTTTGGGACCCCTGTCCCAGAGACAGTCCTCTCCTTACATAATTCTCTCTGCAGCACCCATATGGCTGGGTTCTGCAGTTCTTTAACAGCCGCTCAGGACTGCTGCCAGCCACCCTGGTTCCCCTCTGCACCCGGTCCCTCGCCAAGTGATTCCACCTGGCAAGGTCCAGGACTCTACAGCCCCTCTTGCTGCTGGTGGTTTGGATCCCTGCTGGGACAGACTCTGGGTGCTCTCCCCAAACCCGTGCTGGTCCCACCTCGATAGCCGGGTCTTCCTCCATCCCCCTTTCTTTGGGGTGGCTCCTCGCATCAGGTTCTGTCTTCAGATCCTTATGCCCAGCTCCGCAGTTGCCAGCCCGGGCATCCGCCACTTCTCCCCAGGCATTATCTTCCCCACTGTCGGGGAAGAGAGTGAGGCTTTGGGGTTTTCTCCCCTCCTGGCTGGTCTCCAGCTCTCCTCCCCACCTCCGTGTCCCGGGGTGCTCTTTATCCCTCCGCGCCAGCTCCTCTCGTTATTGATCGCAGCTGGCTGTAGTTTGAAAGAGATGTGGCTAATCAGCCGCGTGGATCCCGCCGCCGCTTCCAGCTTTCCCGTGTTGTCGGCTGCAGGTAAGGAGCTTATTGTTTTCTTTCCTTCTCCCCTTCTCTCCCCAGTCTTATTTCGGGTCCTGGGGTTCTCCTTTTCCCCTTCGGGGCCATATTGTGCCATCACCCTGTGACAGCCAACTTACTGTATTAAGCAATTCTATTCAAGTAATCCAATGCTAAACATTGTAATAGTCTGGTATGTCCATTTATAGCAAGTCAGCACCTTTGTCTCAGATTTTTTAAAACTTTTTATGAGTAGCTAGGAAGTATAAGCTTAATACGAACAAAACTTATTCCACTGAAATCTGTCGGTTAATTATGTATATGAAAAAGTAGAAATACTTTATCTGTACTTCTCTGAAGAGGACAGGTACAGAAAAGTATTACTATTTTGTGTAATAAATCTAATATTATGTGAAGGAACAATTAAAGATACTTCTTGATGGTGATTCCTCTTACTAGCCTAATACCAAATGAAAGGTACAAGAAGAAAGTATTTATTAAAATGGAATTTTTATTAATTAAAAGTTCAAGTAAGCACTGAATCAAATGATTAATGAGAAATAAACATTTTAAAAATTTAAGGTTTTTATGGAAAGTGAATAATTAAAATTGAGCTGTTTTGGCCTACTTTTAACAATATAAATTTTAAAGTATTGATATAAATATGTAATAGAGCATGTTTTTATTTTGTAAAAGTAAAGCAATTAAAAGCAGTCATTAAACACAGTTTTTTGCTGGATTGTGCATAGAGGAAAATTTGAAGCTGCAGTATGCCTTGTAAACCACCTGCCTCAGGAAAGGCTGTGCATTTATAGGATCACTGCATGCTTTTCAAGCACAGGGCTTATCAGACAGTTATATTTTTAATGCTAGACATTAAAAAAAAAAAAGATGTAAAAGTAGAATCTTGGGCCAGTAGTAACATTTCTGTTTGTTGGTCATCTTTACCAGGGTCACTTTTAAAGCTCACACTAAAATGAGATGATTATTCTCTTTAAGTGGTTTGGGGGGGAAAAAAGCGTCTTTTTTTGCTAAGCATAGCAAGTCACCCAGCATGTTGATGGTATTAAAGAGAATCTATGTAAAGTTTGGACTACAACTGATGAAGACAAATAAATGGTGAATTGCTTCCGCTGTCAATTTTGAAACTCAACCATTTTCTTGACTATGAAACTTGTAAATCACTCAAAGTGTGAAAGTTAGAAAGTTCTGGGATATTTTTGTTTTAAATTGGCTTCTAAAGCTTGGGAGAGATTGATCTAAGAAACTTTGTACTGCATTTAAAGTAAACTCTTAAAACAGTTGCAAAAAGTTATCTGTTGTAGGTAGTGCTCAGTGCAAGCTTCACTGTATTCTATAAACTAGTTTAAATATTTTGCCTACAAACAATGTGGAGGGGTGTAGAGGATTGTTTTATGGAAGAGGGGACAGGGAAGAGACCGGGTGGAAGTGATGGCTGTGTGAGATGTAGCTGTCCTGCATTTACAGGAATAAAACAAGGCAGAGGCCCCGCTTCAAGGAATTTGCATTCCAATATCTACACAGATTGCACAACAAGTAAAGATCATATCAACATAGCAATGTATTTGACAGTAGAACCAAAAAAGATTGGGGATTGTTTTTTGAGTGGGGAGAGAAGGGGCATGATGGAATGATGGCTGTATGAGAACTTCCAGCATCTGTGGTCACTTTAGAATTGTATTTATGTCATTTGTTACAGTGGAGAGCACTTGAGAAAAGGCTAAGGAAGGCTATGCAGAAATTAGTTTTGAGGATAGACGTGGGGATGAGGAGAGTGTTTGTTTGCAAGGTGTAGGATAATTGCAGGCATTAAGAGTGCACCAATAGAGATTTTTGGGGCCGATACCAATAGCCAATTTCTAAGGTGGCAAATCAGCTGATACTGATCTGATTTCTAATACACAGCCCAGCAAGTTGAAAAGCAGTGTCTGGCTGGTAAGATTGTTGTGGTGGAAGTTGGGGTGGGGAAGGGCAGGGTTGCGTGGGGAGTACAGATCAAGGTCCCTACAGTGCTGGAGGGAGTGGGGCTGGGATAGGCACTGGGGTAGGCACTGCCTAGCCAGGGCAGAGTGCAGGACAGAGCCGCAGCTTGTCTGGAGGGCGAGGGGGGAGGGTGGCTCCTGCCACTGCATGCACCCTGGGAGGCAGGGGGGGATGTGTCCCTGGATCGGGGCTGGCTGGGGCCATAATTGCGCAGGACTCTTCCCGGTGGGGGCTGGGCTGGACTTGAGGTGGGTGGTGGTGGCACTGGGAGGGGGATACAGGGGGAATGGGACTGCAGCCACCCCAAAATTTGCCATAGCTTCCCCAACCCCTACTCCCAGCACTGCTACCACCCACCCCGAGTGCAGCCCCGGCCCCAGTCCCTCCTGCCCTGCCCCACGCAGATCTGGGGGCACATGCCCTCCGCTCCCATGCCTTCCCAGTGTGTGCGCAGCAGCATGAGCCGCCCCTCCTTCTCCCACCCCCCAGACAAGCTGTGGCTCTGTCCCGTCCCCTGCCCACCCCAGCCCCACTTTCTCCCTCACTGCTACACCCTTTCCCTCTCCCTCCCCCTCTGCCCTCCCCACAAGAGACTTACCAGCTGCATGCAGCTCTCCAAGCTGCCAGGCTGTGCTCATCACTGCCTATGTGCTGCGCTACAGCTACATGCATGCAAGGGGCATTTATCAGCCACATTATCGACCGCATCAGGCTGATTTCCGATAGTCAGTTTTCTTTATCTTGGTGTCGATCCGGTATCAGACCAAGGTATCAGTGCACCTCTAGCAGACATGAAATGTTATATTAGAGGATATGTGTGGAGTCAGGCTAGTATGATCCACTCAACAGGGCATTGGACTGGCTATCAGGAGGCATAGCTTCTGTTCTTGGCATGGTTCCTGGTCTGTCTGACCTTCCCCCTAAACCCTTTGCAAATAAAATAAGTGAGGGTCCTTAGCTCTTTTTATAAACCATTTTAGGTCTGTTGATTTAAATAAAAGATGTTGTTAAGAAAAAAAAAAAGGAAAGGACCAATTAAAGTGATGCTGGGCATAATTTCATTTTACTTGAATAACATGGCCCCTGGTAAATAGTCTGAGAAGGTTACTACTTCCTCTTCAACTTCAATACTGAGCTGAGAATTGAAATCCTGACTGACTTGAGATTAAGGTAACATGAAAGCTAATTTTCGTTTTACCTTGAGATGATACTTCTGGTGCCACTGTCCAGCAAGGCAGTTAATGGTAGCAGAAGAAATTCCAGGTGTAATCACAGCATCAAATGGACTTTACTGTTTTGTGAACTTCAGGATTTTGATGAGCCCCACAGGTGGAGCTATCTTGTAATGCAGCTGTGATCCTTTTCAGTGTAGAATATGTAATTACTAGGCAAAGGCATATGTCTGCTTTTAAGGTAAACATTGTATTTTCTTGCATATCATACCCCTCTCCATAGGACATGTACCATGTTTTTGGAAGGCAGTAAGTATGGTATTTTTTTCAGGGACAACACAGGCAGCTACGGGTGAGCAAAAACCTGTGTCTTTTATGTGAATGCCCTAGTTGTTGGATGAGTGCTGTCTGCCCACCTAGCTTGAGAACAGAAGAAGGGGCAAGTAGTTCAGCTTAGCCACTAGTACTTTGCAAGTCTGGTGAAGGCCCAACTAGCCAGTGAGGAGAAGACTGGCTGGGCCAGGGGCAGGCAATTATTTTGGGTTGAGGGCCACTTACCAAGTTTTGGTGAGGTGTTGAGGGCTGCAAGAGTAGCCCCGCACCTTGACAAGCGTCCCACCCCGGTCACTATCCTGGGACCAGAAGTCCTTGCCCTTGCCTCTGGAAAAGAGAGATTCCCATCTTGGAATGAGAGAAATTTTTTATGTAGATAGATACAATTTTTTTCCCGTGTGTGTGTGTACACACTAAAAATCAGATACCCATAATATATTTTAATTTAATTTAAAAATATGTATATTTTTGTCCTGATTTGTGTGGTTGTGCTGTATATGTAGAAGTGATTGCATAATAGCAATGCAGTCTTACTCCTGTATGTTGTGGAGGGTATGGGTGGGTGGCTGTGGGGTTTGTGGGGCCTGTAGTGTGTGTGGAGGGGGAGGGTGGCTGGGGATTGTGTGTGTGCATGTGTGGTGAGGTGTGTGTGCACAAAGCAGTGAACGGGTTTCCCCCAGTGCGTGTGGATACGGTATTTGTGGAGTTTGTGATTGTGTGCATGTGGGGAGTGTGTGGCTCTGAGGTTTGTGGGGTGTGTGTGGGAGCCCCCCTGCATGCGCCTCCCTGAGCCGGTCAGCCCTAGCCCACCCTTCACCCCACACTGCCCAGCTGTGGCACATCCCACCAGTCCTGGGCATGCAGTAGCAGTGGGGACCAGTGTGCGCAGCCACACCCTGCACTGGCTCTGGGCTCCCCCATCCGGGCTCAGCAGCAGCAGCTGGGCAGAAACTGTTGCCCTGCATTAGGGAAAGCAGGCCCACCCCGCTGCCCTTGCTGCCACTGGGTAGTTTTTGGTGCAGCTACCCAGAGCATGTCATGCTGGGCTGCCCTACGGCTCCCTCACCTCCACTTCTGAGCCGCCCTGTAGCAGCTCTACACTGTCACCGCTGCTGCTCTGGGCAACCCAGGGGCAGTGGTAACGGAGCTGCACGAAAGCCCACGCTCTCGGAGACCGCACCAAAAACTGCCTAGTGGCGACAAGGGGGAGGGACTGCTTTCCCCTGTGCTGAGCAACAGTTTCTGCCCAGCTGCTGCTGCCACTGCTCCTCAGCCTGGACGGGTGAGCCCAAATCTGGTGCTGGGGCCCAGGCTCAGCAGCGGTGGCATGGGAGAGAAACTGCTGCTCAGCAAAGGGCACAAGTGGCCCCTCCCCATCCTGCTGCCGGCGTTTCCTGGTGCAGCCACTTAGAGCCCACATGGGGCTGCCCTGTGTCTGTTCTGCATTGCCACCACTGCCCTGTGGGGCGACCCAGAAGCGGCAATGACGATGTGCAGCCCTGTGCAGGCTCTGGGCACCTGCATCAGTACTGGAAGCACCAGTAGCAGGAGTGGGAAGAGCCACTTTTGCCCTGTGTTGTCCCGTGCTAGTGCTGCTCAGCCCAGGGCATGCAGGATTGGGGCTGTGCATATTGGTCCCCACCTGTACCATGGGCTGGGGGAGAAGAGGGATGGCCATGAGCGAGTGCGCTGGAGTGCAGCGAGAGCTCAGTATAAGTGTGGGGCCAGCGCCAGCAGGCCCCAGAGCAGGGTGGCAGAAGTGCAGGGTCTCAGCCGTCACAGGTTCTATGGAACCGAGCTGTCTCCTCCCTCTCCCTGCTGGCACAGCTCAGCCTGCCACGTTGCTCTGGGCCCCGCTGGCGCTGTCCCCAGGATACCACGCACCCGCTCACTCCCACCCCCCATGCTGTTGCTGCTTTCCCTACTTTCCTGCCTGCTGCTGCAGCGGGACTCTGGCACCATGTGGCTGCCAACTGCATGGCTGCAACCACAGGACTTGGGAGGAGCCGGCCTGGCCCTGAGGACTGGGGCGATTGTCTGCGGTCCTCCCCTGCCTCCTTGCCCACCCCCCCCAGTGCTTCGTGTTCTTATCTGTATTTTGTTCCGGTGCAGGGAGGCTGGAACAGCCCCATGGTTCCAGGCCAGAAGGCTCTGCTAGACGGGGGCTTCTGGGTGGGGTAGGAGGTGGGACGGGAGGGGTGGGGCAGGGCCGGGCCGGGCCAGGAGGGTCTTGTCACTGGGTCCTGCTGCCTGCTTGCCCTGTCCTATTGCCCTTGGCTCCTGCTATCTTTGACAAGCAGCCAGGAGCACATAAGTATTAATTTTCTAATTTTAGGGGCCATATGGGCCAGATAGAATGGCTTGGTGTGCTGCATTTGGCCCATGGGCCATATTTTGCCTGCCCCTGGGCTAGGCAGTTCTGCTGCTCCAGGATCTGTTCTCAGCTGACTGCAGGCTCTGCTGGGTGCCCGCCCAGTTTGACTGGTAATCTAGCTCCTGCAGGATCTCTGCTCTCTTTCTTCCCTCATTTAAGATGGCACCCCTATTTTCCAGCAGCTAACTCTTGGTGTAGGAGGCGGACAGTGTCATGTTAGGATATCATGTACTGGTGATTAGAAGCAAAAATAACTTGTTTTTTTCTTGTTCAGGAGGAGAAAAGCAGCGAGTTGCCATTGCAAGAGCAATGCTAAAGAATCCTCCTATCATATTGTATGATGAAGCAACATCATCTTTAGATTCTATTACAGAAGAGGTAAAGTAGGGTCAAGAACATTAAAGGCTTTTCACTTCCATTATTGCATCTATTTTTGCCACCCTTCAACTTCCTTAGAAAAGTTCCTATCACTTAGCTTTTTTCTGACTACTGTTCTCTAATGCCACTTCCTGGTATTGTCAGTGTAGAGTGGTGAATTCCTCCAAATGAAGGCTAAGGGCTGAGATGCTGTTCCCCAGCCTACCTTGAGTGAGAGTCAGGAATGTCAGGCCTATAGCTGAACTGATTTCCTGTTTTACATTGTGACACCTTGTTGCAGCAGTAATCCTACGTCATTTGTAATAGCCTTATGTACTTGTGAAGTAGAAAGCCTAGTGTCCACTTTATATGGAGTCATTTGGTTGCCTTTAGCATTTATTAAAAATAAATCAGGTAAATGACTAATATAATGAAAAATAGAAAACCTTTTGTTTTGCTGTGGAACATCTTGCTGGGATGCAAGTCAGGTATGTATAACCTGCAGTGCTCATATTAATTTATATTCATTTCACGGGAAGGGCTGTGAAACATCAGGATGTTGTGACACAGATGTCATGACACTACCACAGCAACTGCATCAGATTTCATAACCACATCTTTGCATTCAATACAAAAATCTCAGCACTAAGAGTAATTTCATGAATTAACCTCCTCACCTAAAACTAGAGCTAAGTGCATTTTTGCAGATTGTCTCTACTTGTGCATAGTATTTGGCATACTTACTGACCTCTGATCTCTGCATTGCTTGTATTTTACAGTTGCGGCTACTTCTCTTTACAGAGTATCATAAAAATAAAATAATCCACCTGTCTGGAGTAAGCTGTTTTTTTGGACTAGTGACTTAATTATTTGTAGCATACTTCTGGAGAGTACTGCTTTATTTTCTCTCCCTCTTCATTTTGCTATATTTATTACAAGTTTTCCAGACAAAGCTGAAAGTTTGCCGAAAACAGCTCTACTTTAAAGGTAGCAAATAAAATGAGTTCATTATAGAAATGTGTATCATATAGTCAAAATGTGTTTTTTGACAAAGGCGAGCTTTCTTTAAGGATGGCAAAATGTAAATCTCAGCTTGTGCAGTCAACATCCAACCTCCTAAAAAGCACTCTTTGTGCTTGATGAATATGTTCTGGAAAGTGAAAAAGTAGTTGTGTGGTGTAGATATGAAATCTATTTCAGAGCTGTTCTAATTTTGAGGATGCTAGTTTCCCGTTTGCCAAGACTTAGCTTTTCTTTACTAGCCTGTGAGCCAGTTAAACGTACTCACTTTTTTGTCACTGCTAGCAACACAGTTTTTTACTCAGCCAAAATACAAAAGTTTTTTTGAATCCAATCAAACACCTCAGTTCCTTCATCCCCTTGCTCCTCTGTGAATTGAACCCCTCTTGGCTTCCCTTGGAATTGTAAAGAATTAGTCATGTCTTATTTCTTGGCTCTCTCTGTCATCTTCCATAAATTTCATAGTTCTCTTTTGGGGGCTTTGGCACTACTGAATGCTTTCTCCTGCATTGTTTGACATGTTAAATGACCTGATTTTAGTTCCTCTTAAATGGATACAATATATGTGCGCACACATACACCGGCACTTTTTATCTTGCAGAACATTCTGAATGCCATGAGGGACATGGTGAAGCACAGAACATCTGTTTTCATTGCCCACAGATTGTCAACTGTAGTGGATGCAGATGAAATCATTGTCCTGAATCAGGTGAGATCATCATCTTCTGAAGTTGTACTTTGATATGTCTGTGTCTGTTAGTGATTTGGTATGTGTGTGTGAAAATCCAGCACAACTCTGTCTTTATATAGATCAGTGGTTCTTAATGTTTTTTGTACCAGAGCCCATTTGTAAAGATCGATGACCAGTCCTGAGCCAGTAAATAGATTAAGTAGAAAGCAGCCCCCTGATCCTCCTGGCGCCCCTCACTCCCAACTCTCTGCCCCCAACCCCCAGTGTGTGAGGCAGGGGTGGGTGTGTGCTGAGCATGGGGGTGGGCTCCAAGTAGCCCCTTGCAGGCTGGAATTCTACTAGCCTGCAAGGGAAAACCTATGGTTTCCCATGCTTTTCTCCTTTAAAATAGAATCTATTTTTAAAGTTTGTTTATGACTCTTGTGTATTCTTGCAACCCATTTTGGGTTGCAACCCACAATTTGAGAAATGCTGATATAGCTCCCTTTGCAACAACTACAGTTTATCAGTGGCAAAATATATATGCATACATGTGCACGCATGTGTGTGCGTTGTGTTTTAACTGCATGTATTTTTAAATGGGTTTAAACGGTTTTCTGGGATGGTCTGGTCTTGGTTTAGGGCAGGGGTGCTCAACCCCCAACCTGAAGGCCAAATGCAGCCTGCAGAGCTATGGCATCTGGTCCACAGAGTTCCTAAAGTCAGGAAATTTGGCAGTGGAGGAGGAGTGGTGATTGTCATATTTACTTGAATATAAGATTGCTCTGCATACAAGACAACCCCCCAATAATTCAATTCTATATATGGAAAATTTAATAAATTTGTTACAATTTTCCAGGTATAGGAGGTTTGCCTTGAATTTGTCCCCCTCCTACTGCTACAGCAGGGAAAATAAATCTGGGAAAGGGTAAGGTAACCCCTTTGTCATGTCATATAGTTCATTGGGCTGGGCCCCAGCAGAGTCCGCAGGATTTCAAGCCATGGTGACCCTATAGCTCAGCACATTTATGTGTACTCCAAATACCTCCTACAGAAGATCCATGAGCTAATTAGCCTCCCACTTATGACTGGAACCAGGGGGTTCTTGTCACAGGTCCTGGGATCCTCCGAAAATGTGTATGCAGATGAGGTGCAGGGTGAACTGGTCCAGCTTCACCTCCAGAGCATGGGACCACACTAATCATATGCAACAAGCTGAGTGAGGGGGCAACAGAGGGATTCTGTGTAAACCGCTTGAGGCCCTGTTTGGTGATGTTTGCCAGATGTTTAGGGCTGGTGAAGAAATGGGAAAGAAAGTCACAGCTCAGCTGTGGGAGTGAAGAGGAAGTGAGTACGTATCCATTGTAGTGGCTCACCATAATTTGTAAAAGTCAGCACTGAGCGGCACTGTGCTCAGTGTGCACTGCCCGCGTCTTATCCAGATGGGCTGTGCTAATCGCTCTTTGTGGTAGGTTCCCATCAGCATGTGTGTCCAATATGAGACGTGTTTTATAGTCATACTTGGTGTTGGCTGCATTTAATCATCTTCATAATTTGTTTCCATTACTGAGTGCAGGCACCAGTGTATTTAATAGGGTTTTCTTGTATGCAAATATAAAATGTGGGGCTTTTTCCCTCTTACTGATTGCGGGGGAGGGGGTGGGGAACAGGGGCAGACCTTGTCTTCTATTCGGGTAAATATGACCACACTACCATCTCTCCCCTGCTGCCAAGTTCCAAAGCCATGCCTCATGCCCCCTATGCAGCTGGGTCAGCACTGGGCCACAGCCCTCCACAAATCTCTGCAGATCAGTTGGGCCTTTCTATATCCACCCCATTTGCCAAATTGGGCCCACCAGCCCAGTATGGACCTGGCACTGCCCATGTGGTCTGTGGGGCCAAAAGGTTGAGCACCACTGGTTTAGGGTGTTGCACATTTTTTCCTTATTTTATTATGGATTCCTGTCAGTGTGCATTCCCAATATGCACACCTTTATTATACTTCATTTTTACCAGTGAGTGGCCATTTTCCAAATATCCATCGTTTCTCTCTCAATAGAAGAGAGGACAGCATGTTTTGGTGTGCCTGCAGATAAATTGTTGCAGGATTATTCAATCTAATTATGTTAGGAATCTGAGCACCGTTTTCTACTGTAGCTCTAGAAAATTGTAACTATCCTTACTTGTCTTTCTCCCCTTTCCTCCCAAGGAAGACCTTTCAGAACTTGATTGATTTATATCACTGTTTAGGTATCACCTCATGCTGTCTGTTCTAAGTTCACCTCCTTTCTGTTAAATCTTGGGAATGGAGTTTTTTAAATTTTTTCTTTTTTTTTAAAGGTTGGTAAGTTCATCAATCTTAATTACTTTAGCTTACATGTTATGGATCTTAAATTTAACACTGTGTAATTAGTTCTCTTTAATTGCTACTCTTGTGCTCATAATCCTAGAAATCTTGACTGAAATATAGCTAGAAGAAAAGCAGACAGGATTTTGGGTGGGTACAACAAATGGTGATGCAGGACTTTCTTAAAGGAATTTTCAGAGCAATGGTATCTGAGTATCACCTGTGCTTCACATGGAAGAGACAAAAGAGATGAAATTAAATAGCCTAAATTTCCTGCCACTTGCAGCTTTTGTTAAACATTTAAATAGTATATATTTCTTGGTCGGGACGTTTTTTATAATTGTACTTTTATTTTCTTTAGCTTTATTATATATGTAAAACCCATACAAGACATTATAATACAGTTCAAGACAGCACAGTGTTTTGAATTGTTGAATTTAAAGATGCACAAAATTAAACCAGTAACGTAGTAACAGCAGAACAGCTTTGAAGCTCAGGTTCATAAGATGTGTTGCTTTCTACCCAATGATATGCTCAGTCAGACAGTAAGAAGCATCCTGCCCTGCCAGCTGGCTGGCTCATGAAGCCTTGTTACTTCTTGCTCTGTGAAAGGTGCTTGTTTACCCCTGCTGTACCCTTTAGGCTATTAGGAGAGCCAGTTAAAGAAGCATCAAGAGTGGTGGAGGGACTGGGAAACAATATGTACATCACAAAGCAAAAGTAGCTGTATAATTTCACAGGTATAGCATTTTTCTCATGTATTCAAAATCAAAATAACTCTTGCACCAGTAAGTGGACAAGCCCCTTATTAATGATATTGAGGTCAGTGCTTCAAAGCTAGGTGAAGAAGATGGAATTGTTTTCAAGGACTGAAAAGGTCCCTTGAAACAGTTTTGTTTCCAGAGCCCAGCAGAGTGAACTCTCTAAATTAATCACTTGGAATTTTACAAAATTCCATAGTTAAGTTGGCAAAGTGCATCTTTGTTAACGTTTTGCCAGCATGAGAAGTAATAAAAGTGACAAGACCCAATTTTGTTTCCCAGCATGTTCATCAGCAGCTGTCACAAGGAGGTAAATTTAACTGTAGATCAGAGTTTGGAACTAATACAAAATCTATGCAGTTGTGCATATAAATGCCAATTTTTCCCAAAATGACTTGTAAGAACAGCAAGAGAAAACAAATGCATCCTTTTCTTTTGAAGCAAGTGTAAGTATGTCTCTTACACAGTTCTCTATTAAAAAAAGGTAGCGTGGTTGTCTGTAGTTTTTAGTAGAGACAATTCATAAGACAGTTTTCTAACCCACATTGAATACAGGATGCAGCTAGATGCTGTGTGGTCTCAATACTGCTTTGGAAAGTGCAGTCACGAACTGGGGAGTTTTAAACATACGAGTTCACCAGTTTAACTTGATCATGTTAATTCTGGCTTAACTACGGATCTCTCTGTAGGTATTTTGATTTGAGGCTTAAGAGTGGCTTTTAAGTTAAAACTGTTCCTAATCAACTTAAGCTAAGCCAATATATATGACATACTCATTCTGGCACATTCACGTGGGCTATACTCTACAGGAATACTAGTAACAACACCTAGCAGTTGTATGTAGCACTAACCCATTTTAAATAGCATGTTAGTAGTATTTTAAACTTGGCAGGCAGGCAAGTTTTAAGTTTTTTCACACTGAGACCCTGGTCAGAATTCAGTTTTCAGAACTAGAGAGCACTCCAGAACTGTTTAACACAGTTAAACAGGCAATTAATTCAGCTGGAGGGCTGCTTAACAAGTTTTGGTGAGCTGTTGAGGGCTGCATTGGTAGCCCTGCCCCTTTACAATTGCCTTACCCCCCGGTCATCATATTGGGACTGGAAGTCCCACCCCTACCCCCTGACCTTTGCCACCGAAAGTCCCTCCTCTTGTCCCCCTGGAAATACTCCTTTTGGAGGGAAGGATTGCCATCTTAAAACCAGAAAAAAAACCAAACACACTGAAAGTCAAATATATCTACTAAGCCTGAAGCACAAATAGTAGTCTCCCTTAGTCAGCCAAACCAAGGGGACCCCAAGGCATAATCTAGACCCACTCCCAATAAGTCTCCCACACTAGGTACAAAGGAGAACTTTATTGGTTACAAGGAGTAGGTTTGAAATAGGGTACAGGGTTGAGCAATATCAGAAATCTCATAGAGCAAACTGGTATGGCTGGGTAGCCTTTGATCACGTATCTGAGTTACTGCAAGCTATATATCTAGCTAGATCTCAAGTAGCTTACTCACAAGTATTATCTGGAGGCAGGTGGAGATTCCCTCTGGAGGTAGACAGTTCATTGATCATGGGTTTTTTTCAAGAGAGAGAGCAAGTTTCAGATGGTCCAGCTCTTCTCTCTCTGAGTTTTCATCATGGCTACTGCCCCTTCTCCTGGGCAGTCCTTAACTTTATATAGACCTTATGACCTCATTTACCTGGTCCAATGGAGGCCAGCACCTGTTGGCTGGCTGCCAGCCAACTAATTTGAAATGTATCACTGGTTGCCAGGTAGACTGGCAGGGTCTCTAGCCCCTTCCCAGTCAGGTTGGCATTGCTTAGAACAATAGGGAGCGTAAGCCCCTCACCCAAATATGTGATGGCAGTCACATAGGCCGAGGGAACAGGTTTCCCCCCTCCCTCAGGAATGTGTCCAGCTCAGGTTACAACTTAGTGTCACTTGAGAGAGGGATGTCTGCACATAGCAGAGTTTTTGGGGAGAGACAGAGGTGGCATTCTGCCACATCCTGCTTCCCCACAGAGTCCTGGGACCTGCACAGCAGGGGACAGCAAAGGCAGCTGGTTCCAGGATGAGGCTTCCCCTGGTGCTGCATGAGTGTGGGAGCTGCAGGCGTGCTGCACTGTGCAGAGCCCCCACGATAAAGGCAGGCTGCATTCCTTGCCCCCATGTGCAGCAGTGGACAGGGCCTCATGTTGCTAGGTGTCAGCACAGGGCACAAGCACCCCTGCCTACTGCTGCTGTCAGCAAGGGATTCACACCATTTGAGGAAGTGTGTGGTGGGGGGTCCCTATACCCCT
>NW_017728924.1:14028592-14037595 GCF_001723895.1 Crocodylus porosus | reverse complement strand
CCCACCCACACCCTACCCACCTGAGCTCTGCACTCCTGCCACCCCTTCATTAAAGATGGGGATTGCCAGGAACCACACTGTAAGACTCTGGGCCATGCTGTCCTTATGCTCAGTAGATCTGGTAAGATTTAATCTCTAACTTTATATTTTACAGGGTAAAGTTGCTGAACATGGTAGCCATTTTGATCTTCTCACCAGTCCCAACAGTCTCTACTATGAAATGTGGCACACACAGAGCAGCAGAATACAGACTAGCAATAATAACCAGAAATGGGAAAAGCAAAATAACCATATGTCCAAAGAGGAGGAAAGGAAGAAACTACAAGAAGAAATTATCAATAGTGTGAAAGGCTGCGGAAACTGCTCATGCTAAATGGGGTGCAGGAATAATTTTCTACAACAGGCTAAATGGCAACTTTAATATTGCACTGAAGCACAGCTCTTGTTTTAAAAATCAAATAATTCATACAGTTCCTGGTTTTGTTTTATTTTTACAGTTTCTCAGTGAAGCATAATGTTAACCAAAGGATTTTATTTCCACATTTTTTGAGAATCTCTAATATTTATTAAGATCTTCAAGAGCTGAACTTTTTTTGAAATCTCAACTTATTGCTAATTAACAATGTATATTTTTATGGCAGTTTCAGACATTTGTACATTTCACTGACAACTATTTGTCAGATGACTTCTACTGTTTCACATGGCAAAGATTGGACTCCCGAAGATGTATTATTAAGTGGTACACAGGCTTGTTCTTAGCCTATATTATTTTTCATCATTGATGGTTGGTAACAATGTTTTATATTTTTAATGTAATTCAGTTAACTTGAATATATTCACTAATGAATAAGGTGTAATTTAAGTTCTTAAATGTCTGTCTGGTTTGGAATAATTTGCTTCTTTTTTAAAAATCAACAAAGCAAAAAAAACCCAAAAAAACAACAACCTCTGATTGCAGAGTCAAAACTGGAACCACTCCGCTTACTCCTCCAAAATAGCTTTTGTACTCGCCCCTCTATAAAACATCAAAGCATTCCTTTTAAAGGTGAGCTAAATGTATTTTTAGGAACTGGATGCAAGTCTACATTAAGAAACTATAATGTTGATTTCATTTATCAATAAATGTTGTAAAGCAAAATATTAGAATTATAAAGCTTCTCCACTATTTACCTGCCAAATGTGTAGTTCAAGAGTCTGTGTCCTTGGCATCCGCTAGAATACCTAAAGAGAATGCAGTCATCAACTTAATTTCAGACATGGACAAGTGAAACCAGCGTGTGAAGGAGCGATGCATTTAATCATTTGTCCAAGTGTATGAGAAATGGACCTAAATGTTGTTCTGCCAATTGCTCCAGTGGGCTTCTAAACCCAAGGTCTACACCTGTGCTGAAAAATTTCAGATCCCCATGCAACTTGTAGGATTTTGTTGGCCTCTGGTTATAGGTCCTAAGATATTGCCATGGGGAAATGTGCCAGCATAATTACACTGCCATAGTTATTCTGGTATAATGTATTGCATAGACTTTCTTACTCCAGAAAAAGATGCAATTTTGGTTCACTTATGTCACTAGTTGGAGTTATATCAGTATAACCAGAAGAGTATAATTATGCTGGTAAACCTTCATGTGTAAACTTGTCCTTAGTTGTGGTATTAATTGCTGGAGATGTGCACTTGAACGTTGTGGTCAAGTCTTGACAGTTATTTTTAGTGAACTGAAACATTTATTTGCTATTCTGTTTGCTTCCAAATGAAATAAAGTAAGTGAAAGGACAAGACAAAAGCCAGAGTTTTCAGGAATTTTCACTAATTCTGGATGCTCAGGTCCCATTTGCCTTCTAAAGTAACTGGGAACCTAAGTTTCTCTGAAAAATCAGATGCAGGATGCCATAGGACTGACATTTTGGAAAGTGAAGCACTCTAATCAGTGAATATCTCTGAAGATTGGACTACAAATTGAATTTGTTGGGGGGCAGGCAGGGGTGTAGTATCTTTTAATTCAGCTGAATTTATCATCAGCTATTGATGAAAATGTGTCAATTTAAATTAGAAGTTGAGCTTTAAATTTCTTTCATTGTTGCTAGTCTGTTGTTCTCTTTAATTGTGTAAGGATAAAGTAATCCATGCCAGTAACCCCCCAATTAAGAATGATTGTAAAAAAGTATGTCACAGTGCAAGGATTTTTTATGGCATTCATAATTTGTAGTTTTAAGGCAAAATAAAATCTTGCTAGTCTCTGGTGACAGTTCAGAATTATTTCTGTTTAGGGTCTTCCTTTTATTTTCCCTAATTGAATACGCCTCTCTTAAATTTTTCACAACAGCACAGCGACCCCAAAAATAGTATCATCTTTAACTGCCAAAAACAGTTAGCAAAATGCTGCTAAAAGCCACTTTGGAGCCTTTTCTCCTCCTTTTCCTAAATCAATTTTTTTTCCTTTATTATTGAAAGAAAAATGCAGTTGAATGAATTTCTTTTTATCTACTGCTGTATATGCCAAGTGGCATACGAAAGTTGTGTTTAGTAGCATTTCAATCTTAAACATGGTTTCCTTTGACACGTTACTTGAGCATTGCAAGTTTTAGAAATTAGTGCTACATGAACAATGCAAAATATCAAGATATATTTTTCTCAATGGAGAGTCGCCCACCTGTTGCCTGACTTATCAACTGTAGTTGTTGCTGAATGAAAGATCTAACACTACTCTGGTGTTACAGGTGACTTGAAAGCAATACAGATTTCAATGCTGGAATATTATGATGTAGGAAACATGCTTTTGCAGCTGAGTAAATGCAGAAGTAAAGTTTATGCAGTTAATTACTGTAAGGTTTTTTTGGTTTTTGCATGTACTATACAGTGAATGTCATTACTGTTGCAGGAGAGGGAAGATCTTTTTTCAGCCTTAAGTAACATGAACACAGCTAATTTTTTTCAAGGGTTTGATGCAGAATTGTGCTGGTTGGCACCTTCTAAAGATTTTATCTCAACAATAAATGCTTGTGTGTGTCATCACTGATTAAAACTAATGAGGTGAGGGCAGAGTAAGGGTTAATTAAAGGTCTTTCCATAATGTAAATAACTGCTCAAAAAAGGTGTGTAGGAAACAACCTTTGGCTGTAGAACTGAAATGACCTTTTGGGCAGTGTTTCTCCTCTTTTGAGGTGTCAAACTTTTCCATGTTGCAGACTCTAGATAAACATTGCAGTACTATTTGCATTTGTATTTGAATGTTCATCCTGCCTCTTTGTCTGATTCCTTGGTTCGCTTTACACATCGCTACTGTAACTTTAGAAGAGGGCAGCAGGACATAGAAGATGGAAGGAAGTTTCTGTAATTTAGTAATAAGATGATAATTTTTCCATGTCATGTGTCTCTTCCTGTAGTTGAAGAGGAAGCACCTCCTCAGAGAGCGGATCCAGTTGTTGGAAATGAAGGGTTACAGATGGACTTAGTTTTGCAGTTGCCCCTATTTTGCATTATGGTAACAAACAAGTGTGGGACCAAAATTACAAGTAGGACATCTTGTCCTATCAGCAGGCATCATCAGACTAGTAGTAGCTCTTCACCTAGTGAACCTCTTGTTCACTTAGAAGGTAAAATTTTGGCTCTGGCTATGTTAAGATTTGGTTTGTGTTCATATACCACAGCTTCTGCTAGACCAGTCGATGCAAACATTTTAATGTACATGCCAACCTAGAGAATCATAGCTTTGGAGGACTTGAATAAAAGTAGAGAGGCACCAACTTGTGAGACTGCAGAGGGGAAATTCTGCTAAAATCCAGAATATATTACCTCACTCTTTCTGAACTGTAATTTTTCCATAATGCTTGGAAGTCTCTTTGACCAGTGACATGCTTCTGGTCCAAATTAAACCAGTTCACTACAATTAATTATGTTGTAGTGAAGCCTGGATTAAATCTTTATTTACATTTTCTTGTTCCTGGAAGAACTTCAACCTCTCATTACTTCTGTACATGTATATTTATTTGAGATGGGTCTTTAGTTTAAAACAGCTGCTGCTTCACTGAATATTGTCCTTAACAGCTGTAAATGTTTCAAATTTAGGTATGTATTCTTAATTCTGGGGGGTGGGAGTGGGGGACTTGTGAAAAAGCATATAAGGATAAATAAAGAAAATGGCTTGAGCTACTATTCTAGTATGAGTTTGCAAACCCAAGGCTTTTACAAAGGTGAAAGTAGAAGTCTCTACTGCAGATGCCTTGATAGTGTTGCCCCTGGCTGCACAGTTATGGATCAACACTTATGATATATACAATTCATGAAATCTAGATTTTAAATTATGTCAAGGTTTCTTTTCAGGATAGGAATGTAAATTGTACAGTAAAGGCAACAAGTGTCCAAAAAAACACCAGTTCAAATCATGTTGTGTAAACATTCAGCTGGAGAGGTTTCTTACCATGACTCCGTTGTTAAGCTGTGTATAGATAATTATTACTAAAGAAAGGATTTATCTCTTTGTGAATAGAAATGGGTGTCCTGTTGAAATGACTCTTCCAGTTTTACAGCAGTTCTCAGGGGAAACAGATATTTTGTCAGTCACATGCACAGAATAATAGTGATGATTTTAATAGCAGCTATGGGAATATCGCTCTGTATCCACCCAAACCAAAAAGCATTGAATTGTTTCGTAGCAAAAGTAATTGTTTGCAGTGCTTACTAGTGTCAGTGAAGTTGGTAACAAATTATAGTGCTTTGGGTTAGCATTAGGCAATCAAACTTCAGATGATCAATCAGAGGAAGATAAATTCATATTATATGCCCAAATTCTAGTTCCCCACCCCTCCTGCCCCAAACACACTCTTGGTTATTATTAGAAAGGTGATAAATATTTGTTTAGCTCCAAAAACACATTTGAAGAGTATTCAGATTATCTACATGGTATTAAAGCTTTTTCATGTTCTTCGTAAAGCTTAAATGTCTTTAGTTTAAAATATTGCTTGTAGTTATTTCTTACTGATACAATAGTCTTCCCCGCCCCATCTTATCCCCAGCACTCACTTGTATAGTTTACAGGAGCCATTGTAGTGGAATAACTCAACTCATTCCTGAAACTAAATTTCAGTCTCTGTAATTTTAGTATTTCCTTTTGAAACCAGAAGTGTGAAGGACATTTAATGCAACCCAACTTGTGATAGTTTTACTGATGCAATATATGGGGCTCATTTAAACTGCAGTAGCTGTAGCTCATGTTAGCACATCATTATATAGCTAGGGTGTTTAACCATTGTATTGTAGGGAGTGCTGTATTACTGGAGTGAAAGAGATATCCTGGAACAGATTGTTTCCTATTTGAGTCTGATAGGAACCTCCAGCTGTTGTTTCTAGAGCTTCATTTTCCACATCTTTCACTCTTAATGATATTATGCAGGAATGTTCTATAGATGCTGACTGACAAAATGCTGCCATTGAATGTTTTTAGGGAATGAGTGCAAATAGGACAATTTTTTTTTTCTCTCTCCACATGTGCACGTATCTTTCATTAATTGTAATTTGAGTTGCATGTGTGCAGCAAAGAAAACAGTAATTAAAGATCATAAACTGGTGGATTTTTACATAAATTAAGGATTGTTTTGAGGTTACCACACTCTTCTCATTTAGAATCCCATCCGTATTTAAACAGTGGTCTCAGGAGTGACAGCTTGGTGCTTTGTTGATTGGCTCCTATTCCCCAGTGGAAAAAACCCAGTGTCCTTCACATTCAATTCATCAGGTGGCGTTTTGGTCCAGTGGAGCTTCTGAAAGTCCACACACTTTTGTTTTTTCTTACCCATTCTGCTGGAGGTTATGATTGAGGCTGTGCACGCAGATTTCCCTAGGAGTCTGACAGTCTGTATCTTTGTTGCTTGCTGTTAGAAAGGTCCAGTGTTTTGCAGAGGAGTGGGAATTTTCCTTACAAAAGCTACGAAGTACAGTCAGCAGGACGACTATGTGAAGGCCTACCACAAAGTGCCACCAAAATATGATGGCAAAATATTACAGCACCGAGAAGCTTATAATACTGATGTTCTGATCACTGGCAGTAATTCATCACTTCTTTCATTGTGCTCATGTAAGATAACAAACAAACTTTGCAAATTTTTTTTTTTTTTTTTTTAAGATCCACCTATGCCTCAGCCCCGAATGATGTTAAAGAAGAAACAGCTTCATGTTACTGTTACCTCATCTTTGGAAAGGTCTTTGAAAAGATTATGAAGGACCATATCTGTGGGAGTCCAGCAGGAAAAATGATGCAGCAGGGCAACCAGCCCATAGTGGACTCCAAGATGCACATGAGTCTTCAGTGTGACGATCATCAGTGAAGCTAACCACACTTTATCATGTATCAGCAGATGCATGCCAAACAGAACCAAGGTGGTGATATTTCCCCTCTGTGCAGCATTGGTTAGACCATAGTTGAGAGAGATTTCAACAAGGAACAATGGTCCCAGACTGACAGAGCAGATTTAGGCTAGATACCAGGAAAAATTTCTTCCTGGTGAGGGTGGCCAGAATCTGGACTGGGCTTCCAAGGGAGGTGGTGCTCTCCCCTACCTTGGGGGTCTTTGAGAGAAGGCTGGACAGGCACCTGGCTAGGGTCATCTGCCTAGGCAGGGGGTCAGACTCAATATTATCTGTTGAGGTCCCTTCTGACCATAGCATCTATGAATAATGTAATGTGCTGACCAATTTCAACAGTGGAGGGATAACCACTAAATCATATCTGAGACAGTCTGGCAATAATCTCCAAAAACAAAACAGTCTTTTGCTCAGAAAGACAACAGGGTCTGCCTTAATTCTAGAGATGAGGATCTTCCAGCTAAGTTTGTCCATTTAAACAACAGGTGATTGGTTATTGTAGGCTCTGATAGCTTGTATGGTCCAACAGAGCCCAGCAGAGAGAGGGGCACACATCTACTGCAAGGCCCTGTATGGAAGACGAGACCCTGTCTTGGTCAGTGTTTTATTTGCAACTGAAAACAAATGGAAAGCCTGCATATTGCCGTCTGGGCCGCCCAGCAAGGAGGGGGCTGCCTTCTGTGCTAGTCAGAGCTTCACCAGCACTTTCCAAATGGTCTTCAAGACGAGGCCTGTGCAGGTCATGAATGGATGTTTGTGAGCCCTGAGTTGGAGACTAGTAGGACTTGTTTGAGCCCTTACAGAAATCTCTTGTTTCCAGAGATCGTGTACAAGCTCTCACAAAGAACTGGGTCTTAGTCTTAACTGTGATACAGCCAGCGCTGGGTCTCCAAACCAGAGACACTCAGTTGTACCAAACTGCATAGCACCTTTAAAATGTGATAAAAGAAAAGGGAGAGAGGCATGGAGGAACAACTTTTTTTGTTTGTTTTGGCTTAAAGCAGAACAACAGTAGGATTGTAGCTCCTCACACATCCATTTCTAGTTTTTAGTACTTTGCTCTAAGTTTGTCAAGTAAACTACTTATGTCACCCCAATTGAACATGTGCCCCGTAAAGCTATTAGCTCTAATATCCTGGGCATGCTGCAGGGGAGTTGTACTTCCATTATGGAAAAAACAAGGTTGTACACTCTGTACATCAGCTTGTGTTGCAGCCTTGAAATGTATTGTCAAGTGTTCTGGAAGTGTAATGTGAAGATTTTACTGGCCTTGTGGTAGCATTAATAAACATTTTGAAAAAGTACATGGTGAAAAGACAGTCTTTCATTTTCAGATAGTTAAGGAAAATGGAATATGAAGATCAGTCTTGATGGTAATTGTGTTTAAGACCCTATTGCAGGCCAATGCATAGCTCGTTTTATAAAAAAATCAAATAAGTAGCTTTATAACAACAGTGAAAATGTATGTTTGTCTATTTTTCATGCATTAGTATGGGAATGTGTAGATTTCCTTTAGTCAATAATTTGAAGAACTTAATGGCTTTTCATAGCAGCTGCATAGTCAAAGGAAAAATCAGGAGGATGTTTTTTATATAATCTGAAGTCAGATTTTGTAATGAGTGGCTGGTAACAAACACTTGCAGGGTTTTAAAACAGGTAGGTAATGCCATGCCTCATTGATACTGGAAAATGCTATGTAGTTCAAGAATGATAAGATTTGGTTTTTAGGGTGGGTTTTTTAGGATTGGTTGGTTGTGGGGGGGGTTGAGACTAAGGCATTTTTCAGACCTTAGTTACATCCTGCTTTATGTGGTGCAAACCTAACCTTCATGTATCTAGACCTGTCATGATTTTAATTGGTGACAAGATTTGAAAGCCCAGGTACAGGACTGTAACATCTTACTTAAGATGTTTAAAAGGGAATGTTTCATACTGCAGTATATGTATGTGTTTGCTACTTCATAAATCTAAGAGAAGCTCCCCATTTTTTCAGGAGTATCAGCACCAATACACTGATTGTAATAGCAGAGTTGATACTGAAAAGGCTGTGAGCAGGACCATGTGCAGAAAAATGGGAGAATGGCAAAAAGGTGCATATTTGTGGTTGGCCTTTTGGCTGCAAGTGCACAATCTGAGCACAAACAGGAATCTCCAGGGCCTTTTCTATTTATGAAAGTGGCACTTGAGGGGGCTCTCTTAAAAATCTAGTATCCTGATAGAACAAACTCAACATCTGAATCAATTTCAAAATTCAAGTCCTTTTAATGTAGTGTGTCTAAATTCTGTTGACAAACTGTTAAGAAATTGTGACAATGCCTAGTATTTCATAAATTGTTTGGATGCAGTATTGCCACATAAAAAATGCAAAGCTAAGATGCATACAGTTAATCCCTCTTCACCTGCTATTTATTAAACATTAAAGGAGAACAAGTCAAAAGCTCATTTCTATTTGAAAATCAACATCAAGCTTCATAGAATCATAAAAGTCGGGTTGGAAGGGACCTTGTAGATCTTCAACTCCAACCCCCTGCCTGGGCAGGAGAAAAACTGGGTTCAAATGATCCCAGCTAGGTAGGCATCAAGCCTCCTCTTAAAGACCCCCAGGGTAGGAGCCAGCACCACTTCTCTTGGAAGTTGGTTCCAGATCC
>NW_017728924.1:14003664-14027747 GCF_001723895.1 Crocodylus porosus | reverse complement strand
GCCCCTAATGAAACCATGCTGGTTGCCCTTGAGCATCATCTCTGAGGCCGGCCCATCACAGATGTGCTCCATGATGATCTTCTCAAAGAGTTTCCCTAGGATTGAGGTAAGACTGATGAGCCTATAGTTGCCCGGGTCCTCCCTTTTTTAAAGATGGGGACATTGGCTATCTTCCAGTCATCCGGCACCTGGCCTGAGCACCACAAGCACTCGTAAAGTCATGCCAAGGGCCCTGCAATAACTCCTGCTAGCTGCCTCAACACTCTGGAGTGGAGAGCATCTGGACCCACTGACTTGAACACATCCAGCCCCTCCAGAAGCTCTCTAACCCGGTCCTCCCCAACCTGAGGTCTGGAGACGTTCCCCTCGAGTCAGTCTTGCATCACGGTGGGGAAGTCCCAGTCCCTGCCCAAGGAAACAGAGGTGAAGAATTGGTTAGAGAGGTCTGCTTTCTCCTCTGGTGCAACCACCAGATTGCCCGGAGGATCTTGCAGGGGCCCCACATTACCCGGTGCTTTCTTCATCCTCATTTGCTTTGCTTAATTTGATCTATAACTGCAAAGATACCAATATTAATTTGAAGGTTCATAGCTCAAAAGATTGTAAAACTTTTCTTGCATTTTTTTAACTGAGTTTTACAGGTTTTAAACAGCGCACAGGCTCCCATGTTTGTATTTAGTTCTATCTGTTTGACACGATCAGTGGTGGGTTTGCCTTGAGGCTACTGCATTTGGTAAGATGGTTGCTCTGTCTGCATTTACTCTGCCTCCTGTTTTTGTTTTTGTTAGTTTTTCTCTCCCTCTCTCTACCTGGACAGTAGTAATTCTCCCTGAAAAGTTTCCTCGCTATAAACTTGCAAAAAATGCTGCGAGCTTCTTTCCCAGGGCTCATTCTGCCTAGCCTTCTATGGAAAAATGCCCTCTTTCAAAATTTACTTAAGGTGACCTGGCTGTGAAGGGACACTGGACAATAGGGGCTCTGTCTGAGGTTTGTACTTCTCATGTTGCAGACTCTGCACTTGTGAAGAGAGCTGTATTTTTTGAAATGCTGCTCAATGAGCTATGCCATGCTGTCTGCCTTCTCCATTTTGGGCAGGCAGATACCTTGAAATATGAGGCAGCTAATTATTGAAGCTTTCTCAGTGCTTGTATGCTAAGTTTTATCCATTGTTAGGGCTTTACAGGCACCTAATTTTCAGCAGCCTTTCCATATAGGATCATATTACTGAAGTGGCAGCATCAGAATGGCCAATTGTTGTGTGTGTGCATATATCAGTTGTAACCACACAATTATTTTATTGTAAGGAAAAAATTATTTTGCTAAAGCTGTGACCCCCATGACAATTAATTTTGCATAGAAGACCACATTTTTTGCCAAGTGTCACTCTTGCTCAAATGCGTCTGTGGCTGTTGTATCTGTTTTAATTAATTTTAGAACAACATGCCTCCATTTATTTAAATAAGCTGTTTTGACCACTTCACCAGCCTTTGCTTGCTAACCCATCTCTCTGGCATTCATTTCTCCATTCTAGCCCCTGAGCAATTCCAAACAACCAAAATATTGGAAGCAGTTTGCCGAAGAGATCTTTCTGTAAAATATTAGCCCCAAATTACAGCTGGTTGAGTCTTAAGATGGACAAGAGTTAGTGCAGTCAGGAATGAGTTTTAGAATGCAATTTTTAAAAGCACTTGGTGTTGTTTTAATTCTGTTCTTGCGGGTCAAGGAGTTAAAACGTCCATAAGATATTAGACTCGTAACGCATTTTGCACTAAAAACTCCCTTTAGATTTTTAGAAATTTTTTTTAAGGAAGGTTTCCTTTGTGTCCTGTACTCTTGGACTGATGGTAATAAAGCACCTGTGTCTATCTGAGCTACTTGGTGATTTATGTTACCATAGCATATGAGCACCTTGCAATCCTGAATGTATCTTTTATCCCAACACCCTGTAAATTATATGTCATAGCATACACAATAACATTGGGTTGATAAAGCATTATCCTTTATCGTGTGGGATGGCCTATATATATATTTCACATGTGAATAATACACCTGTTCCGTAGCTTATGCTAATAAAAACTTCTTTTGTACCCTGCCATCATGAATATTGAACATGTGTATGTAGTGTGGTCTCTGTGCTTTACTGTATAAGCAAAGGAAGAGCAGGAGGAAGGTGGAGGTGGAATGCCTTACTGAATATATTGCCAATTGTAACTTAGGTTGCTCAGTCTGTGCATCTCAGACCCATTGGGTTAACATGGTTAAGGCATGTCAGTTCCCATAACTAGAGGCGCACAAGGGCATGCATAAAACAATTATGTAAGGAGTGGACAGCTCAGGAGACTATCAGGGTAATGTTCATGCCTATGCTGACAAAGGACTGTGCTTAGAGAAGGATACAGTGAAGTTCACAACCCCCCTTCCATATGCACTACACTTTGAAACAAGTGCAATATAACTCTTTCGAGTGTGTGTTTTTGGTGCCTAGCCTGCACCATGACAAGCTGGCTGCATCACATCTATCTAGGGGTAGCGTACACAGAGCAGGCACAGCCTTCTTCCCTGCAGTGCTCTTGGAGTGGCTCTGTGACAGACTAGACAGGACCAATGAGCCTTTCATCATAGAAATATATGGGTCAAAACTGCAGAAATGACCAGACGCTTCTACCTAATGATTGGACACTTCTACAAATAGATCAGTGCCTAATAAATGTTGACCCAGACCCCAGATGCCTGCAACCACCAGAGGTAGCTGCCCACTAGTAGTCTCATGTCAAAGTCTGGAAGGACATACAGACCTGCCTGATGGTACCCTCTGATCTCTGGCAGTGGAGTTACTTGTGAAGCTTGAGTGGGGAAGTTTGAACTGCCCCATGGCCTACAGAATCAATTTTTCAGCCAGTTGCTTTAGGTATAGATAGACAGATATTGCTTAAGGGAATCGGGATATTTTACTGGACCTGCAACTGAGTGGTTTGATTAACTTGCGTTTGCAATCTGGTAGTTTGTATCATCATGAGGATCATTGTGGGCAGAATAATGGATTGTATCACTTTCCCCTGTGGCCGTACAGAAATCCTGTAATAGTAACCAACCTGTGAATGTTAGGCAGAGGCTCCAAGCCAGAGAATGTGTGCACAAAATATATGTGAAGTACATTTTCCCCTGTTGATTTTAACAGTAGAGAAGCAGTCCATCAAGGGATGTGCAGCAGCCATGGTCCCAAAGTATTTGGCCATTTACGACTGAAAGAGCCAGAATGATTACCAGAGCACCCAACAGTATGTTAAACATGAGTCATTACCTTCTCGACAGCTACAAAACTATTTGAGGCTTTTCTTGAGGCACATTCAAAAATGTTATTCAACATTTCAACATTATCTTGGAATTGAAAAGAAGAGATGACCAATGAAAGGAAACTGGTTCACCTGTGTAACCTGGTAGGAAGAATTGAGTGGAAGACAACAACTTCCACCCAGTCTTTCCCAGTGAGTAAGTACTTAAATATGACCAAAGCAATCAGTATGGCAGTTGAATACCAATGGACAGCCTCGCGATTGAAAAAAGAAGCTCCAGTGACAATCCTTCAATATGGGTCACGCCCTTTTTAATAAACATCGCTTAAACTGGAAATAGTGCCAATATTGCAGGCAAGCAGAGGCTCTGACCCATCTGTCATCTCACTGTGCAAGACCTTCAGTCTGCAAAATGCCACTGCCTGACCTGGCTTTTACACGAACAAGGTGAGTGTTCTCACAGTAAATAATCTTTAGCGCACAAAGAAAAAACAGAAATGCCACGTTCTGGGGTGCCAGTAAGTCAACACAATCCAACATGGTAATGGTCATGAGAACCATCTTGAGCTCCATCAATACAATATGCCATCACAAACAAATATTGAGCTTATGATCACCGAAGTGTGCAAACCATTGAATGTTGCCTAGTCTACACCAATTCTATCAAGTAGCTATCCCACATCCTGGGGATACAGTGTCAATGTAGCAAATGAGCAATTTTGAATGTGACTTAAACCAAGAGGAACATCTGTTCAATGCCAGAGCAACCAGGTGTGTTCCACTGTACCAGAAAGAGAGAAGACTACTCGCTGTACGTACATGTTCTGTGACCAAATGCAGGGTCCTTAGTGGAATGGACTGACCTCAGTGACTTCTTGCATAGCCAGCACCATCTTACTCACGCGGGCTGGTCAAGCCCCACTAACGATATCCCTACAAATGCAGCATCAGACCTTTCTAGATTAAACAGAAACAGCTACACAGAAGCTGTAGAAAAAAATGTTTTGCTGACTGGTTGCAAATGTAGCCAATGACAGCAGGTTCATCAGCCTCAAAGTGGTAGCAAATAGGAACATTTTCACTGCTACAGGAAAGGCTATGCTTCCTGCAGAATAGCAAACAATGAGGCACTTTTAAAGGCAAACAGGACAACAGGTAGCTCTATTATTACAAGTGCTCCTGAAATTGCTGAACTCTGCTGAATAAGAGCAACTGGGGCAAAAGCTAAGCAGAGCCTGGATTTCAGCCACTCAAGCAGCAAAGCCTGAAAACTTGTTTGTAATTGTAATGATGCTAACCTTCCTCCAAGCAAAAGACTGCATGTTAGTGCCCACAGCTAGCACAGAAACATCTATGTGACACTATATTATACTGGGTAGACACACCCTAGAGAGAAGCAGCTTTCCAAGGTCCCTTTTTGGGAGGAACAGCTGCAATTCATTCTATACATATGAAAACCATACAAAAGAAAGCAAACTTGGACATTAACTTTTATCATTGTTTTTCAAGTTGCTGCAAAGAAGATGATGACCTGCTAGAATTGTTTAGTGTTTTCTTGCTTTTCCACCAGATTAGAAACCATCTCGCACAAGCTGTAGTCAAGCTTTATCAAGCAACTTAAATCCAAATTATGTTTTTAGTTGAAAACCAAGTTTGTAAAGTTAAGGGATTAGCTGAGATGTTAACAGAGTTCCTTAACGTGGTTTGACTTACGGTGCAGATCATGCTGAAATCTAGACTACAAAAATGTTGGAAAATACACTCGGAACAATCCTGTGCTGTCGGGATGGACTAATGACTGAATTGGCATCTCATTTTTTAGCTAGCATGCTTCAGATTAGATGCCACAAGAGGAAAATAAATATGCAAGTCCTGCACTCAGAAGGAGTGTGGTCATTAAAGAGGGTTAAGACAATGAACAGGATGCCTGCTAATATACCTTAGCAAGTGTGGGAAGTAATATTTGACTCCAAAGTAAACATGGTCTCTTGATAAGGTATTAATTATGTAAAGAAATCATGTGTTCTGCTCTGGATCATTCCTCTTGAGTGACCTTTATTTCTGACATTGATTGGCCTCTGGTTTTTGGTGAGCCCATAAGCGTACTTAAACTATACTAACCATTATCTCACTAGTGCTTCTTTCTGTTTTCAAGGCTTTCAGAAATAAACATTTCTTTTTAAGTAGGACATTAAATTGATTTGTACAAGTGCACAGCTTTTCTTGTATTAGACATTAAAATAAATTGGGGATTGTCACTAAAGTATGATTTATTTTTTTTAAAAGCCTTTGATGGATTGAAAAGTATTTATATAGTTAAGAGTCCATAAGAGAGGATTTACCATTCTTTAAAAAAGAAAAAAGAAAACCTTCTTCTGTGAAAATGCTGAAACTAAGTGGAATGTTTTCAAAAAAATCAAGCATTGTTATGAATCTTTAAGTATGTGTAAAATCCTGTCTTCCAAAAAAATACTTAAAGTTGTTTGGATAGAGTTGGCATGTGCCTCAGTGGAGTTGCACATAAGATAATATGACTGACCATTTTTGGCATATGTTGGTCTAAATTGGCTCATCTATTGGCTGTCAGTCTCTTCTGAATTGGATCCAATTCTTTGTAGGCACGTTTCCATCTGGTTAAGTTTAGGACTCAAGCTGTTGGGTTTTTTGTTTTTTTGTTGTTGTTTTTTTTTACACACTCTCTCTTTCTCTCACACACACACACACACACACACATCTCTCTCTATATTCTTTCTATATATATATCTATATCTATATATATAATGTGTGTGTGTGTATGTATCTTGCACCAATAAAAATATCTTTAAACGGTTTTTTGCTTCTGTTCCTAATGCATTACGTTTTCTTTACTTGAGGCTAACAGGCAAAATAACCTTCCAAAGAGTGAAAGAATATTTGCTCTTCTATTATGGCAGGATCCTAGAAACACACAAATAACACTAAAATTGATTTGAATTTATAAATAATTTCTACAATATGCTATTTTACTTCTAAAGTGGAAAGTCATATTTTAAGTCTGCTAATGTTTTAACTATATGCATTAGGGAAGCAGGATGAATGTATCCTGTTAGTCTCACTGAGCCTTTCTAATATGGGCCTTGAATTATTTTTATTCTGAATACTAGCCATCTGGCACTGTGCACTGCAGTATTTAGTGTCACTAATAATAATTTAAAAATGTGGTAATATCTGATGATACTTTAACATAAAACTATAAGGCTGAGGGTGTAAACTGTACTGTCAGGATTGTAATCTTAAATCAGACAAAAGACCATGTTGTTTACTCGCCCCTTGTTTTCCATAAATGAGCCCTTAGTTATAGACTATAGTGGGAATTACTAATGTGAAGCTTATTGGCTAGTGCACACAAGTGAAACCACAGTTTCTGTAGCTAATGAACTGGGATTCTGGAGGAAAATCTGTAGCAGGAATCAAAAAGGTGTATGCCTCTCTTCAATTAGGCATGGGCACATTCAAGGCATGACAGATAAATGGGTTCTTCATCTTGAAATGTACAGCAGAGACATTTGAGCTTTTCTGCACCTCATTCAACCTCTGTATGAACATCAGGCTTTCAAGTAAAACCAAAAAAAAAAGAAAGAAAAGCCACCTAAGACAATGAAGACTGTGACTTGAATTCTGAACCAATCCAGGACTCTTATTGCTCACCTTGGTTAAGTAGCTTGATTCAGTGAGATTTAAGTAGCTGTGACCTGCATTAAGCATGGGGGAGAGGGGAGCCAAAGGGGACTGAATTCCACAGATTCTTGAGGCCAGCGCTCGGGGAAGTTGCAGCCTTGCTCAGAAATCAGTAAACTGAGCTTTATCCCAGTGTTGCAGGTTAACTATTTATAACGGGCCTTTCTATAAATACTATGAGAACTGCCTCATTGAAAGGGTTTCCATTTATATACCACTACAAGTGTCTGATTACTAAAATTAGATTTGAGTTTTGTAAATAAGCCTTCCTGTTGTAAGCTGTACTCCTACTAGCCCGGTCAAGCTAAGCTACTGATCCATCCATGCCATTGGAAAAACATGGATAATGACAACTTTTTCATGGAGGTATGCTAGCCAGGCCATACAAGCCGCACCTGCACTACTGGTAGACCTGTGCCAGATGTGATGAGTCTTGGACAGAAGAGTGCTGTAGTAGCATAGCTAAGGAAGAGGCAACAGTTAGGAGGAAACACATAAACAGCAGCCACTGTGCTGCTGGCCCTGCTGCTACCCAAATGGCAGGAGTGCCCAGATCTGCCTCTGGGGTGCTGTCGTGTCTGATTAGAGAAATTAAATTGCTTACCAGAGCAGTGCAAATAAGAACTCTAGCACAAGAAGGGAGAACTTGACTTTCTAGTAGTTGCCACGCTGCCATCCTCTAATCAGAGGTAACAGCATGATATAAGACAATGCTAAAATAAGAGTACGGCACCTTGTAATGGTGGAGATGCTATTCACCATAGCATGATGGCATTGCTCTACATTTTGAATCATGCACTCAGTCCTTGGGAACATAACTCTTAGTTGGTTCAAAATTATCTGCGACTGCAGCGCTTGGTTCCCTTGGCCCAGTAGTTATGGGAGTACTGACTGACTGCTGACAGCTAGTGTACTGAGGTGTTAAGGACTTGCCAGCGATCCCACTTCTGTAACCAGTCTTTGATTCCAAACTATAAGAACCTACTGGGTTCTGAACTCAGGCTGCTTTCCTGCATTCCTAAGGTTTTGGATAAGGCTTTTTGATGTCTGCTCTTCTCTTTTTCTTTCAATTAATTTGTGCACCAGTTCTCAGGACACTACAAAGCGATGAGTAGCACCTCTTTTTGCACCAGCAAGGATAGCTGTTTAGCTGCTTAATTGATACTGAAGGTCCCTTCCAAAAAGGGTTAAGTTCAGGATTTATCCTGGCTGCTCTCTCCAGTTGCATAAGCACACCTTCTCCCCTTCTGGGTTGGGCACATTGTTTTCCCTGTTTCTGGCATCCTGGGCTTGGCATGCTCACTTGTAGCTCATCTACTCCTCCACCTTCTGGATGTTGTCCTTGTCATGTTCCCTACCTCTGATGCAGGAGGCTTCTTGCTCCCTGAGCATCACTTCATAGAGAAGCATGAGGTTGTACTGTCTCAAAGTTTTCTCATAGTAAAGAACTGATAATTGACTGCTGCTTGGTGGTATGTGCAAAAATGACAAAAGACATTCTTGTTAGTCTTCACTGATGGTGAACAAACTTCATGGAGTAAAAAGCACAGGAGAGAGCAGGACTTACTGTGTATGAGCTGCACTGTGGTAACTTGTGTGTCTGCTCCATGGTAAGTGGAAGCAAAATCATGGTCACGTAAGCCCTTTTTCTTTCAGGTATAAAGTAGCCCTGGTTTAGCCTTCACTTACTAATAGGACAGGACAGTTACTATAAAGCAACTAATGCAGGGGTGGGTCATTTATTTTGGGCAGAGGGCTGCTTACCAAGTTTTAGCAAGCCACCAAGGGCTGCATGAGTAGCCCCGCCCCTTGACAAGTGCCCCGCCCCCAGTCGCCATCTTGGGACCGGATGTCCCATCCCCTAACGCTTGACCTTTGCCACCAGAAGTCCCTCCCCCTGTCCCCCCTGAATTACTCCTTTTAGCAAGGGGTTTTGCCATCTCTGAACCAGAAAAATACCAAATTATATTCTAAAAATCAAACATACTACATTATTAATTTTATTTAAAAAAAAATACTTTTGTCCTGATTTACATGTGTTTGTGTAGTGTACATAGAGGTGATGGTATACTAGCTTAAAATGAACTCTTGTATATTGTGGGAGGATGGGTATAGGTTTGTGAGTATGTGGGGTATAGAGGAGGAAGGTGGGTATGTGTGTGTGAGATCTGTGGGAGAGTGGATAGATAATGGGGGTGTGGGTGGGTATAGGTTTTGTGGGGAGCTGTCAGTGGGTGGGGGAGGGTGGCTGGGGAGGGTTGTGGTAGGGGAGGGTTTGCCCACAACCTGTCTCCCCCCGCCCTCTCCTCCCCCCCCGGCAGGCAGAGCCCCCGCAAGCGCTCCTGCAAGCCCAGGCCTCACGCTCCTGCCGCTCCTGGCCCTGGGGCACTGATGCAGGCCCTGTGCTCTTGCTCACTGCCACTTGCCTCCTGTCTGCCACCACTGCCCCCCTGTCTGCCACCACTTTCCCCTCCACCCTCCCTGCTCTGGCACCACATCCCAGCTGCTTTTGCGGTCCTGGCACTGCAGCTGGGAACCACGTGGTGTTGGCCAGCAGGCAGGAGAGGGGAAATGGCTGCAGCAGGTGGGGGGAAGGGGCAGTGAGCAGGGGCATGGAGTGTAGCAACAGCTGGGCAGGAGCATGTGGCCTGCACCGATGCACAGGGACAAACAATGGCAGGGCCCAAAGTGGGATAGCAGGAGCACAGGGCCATGGTGCCAGGGGCCAGAACCCCAGAAGCCACCCCAGCCAGGCCTGAGGACTCGGGCAATTGCCTGTGGTCCTCCCCTGCCTCCCTACCCCCCGCCCCATATCTGTATTTCCCTCGGTGCAGGGAGCCAGAGACACCCCCAGGCCAGAAGTCTCCAGCAGCCCCTGCTAGGCAGAGGCTTCCAGCTGGGCCTTGGGGTGGGGGAGCTAGAGAGGAGGGATGGGGCCTGGCCCCAACTTGCTGCTCTGGCTGTTTAGTTCTGCCACTGGCTGCTACTGCCCCTAGCTCCTGTCATCTTTGACAAGCAGCCAGGAGCAGATAAATATTAATTTTCCTAAATTTTTTAGGGGCCCCACAGGCTGGATAGAATGGCCTGGTGGGCCGGATCCAGCCCGCAGGCCATATTTTGCCCACCCTTGAACTAATTATAAGTGAAGCCACTCCCCCCACTTCCCATTCTCTCCCTCTCCCCTCCCCCCATAATTTGGCTTGGTTTGTCATCCAGATGCAAAGTCAAGACTAGTTGTGCACTTTACACTCCCCTATTACTGTTGTAAGGCGTACAACATTTTTTCTCACTTAAGTGTTCTGGAGTTGTCAGCAAATCTCATGCAATGGGCAGGATTGGCGTGGTTACCAATTTGCAATGCTACTTTGCTTTTTTCAGTGCCTCCATAACTACCTGATACTTTTATTTCAATGGCTGCACCACTACACCATTTAAGAAGGTGTCATAAGTTACCAGCCCATACCCATTTCCTGCTAGTGTTACCTGGAGGTCAGTCAGCCTTTCAAGTTGGTTTGTATGAATTCACACATCTTAGTAGGCCAAGACATTAACTCTAAAGGGCTCCTGCTTGCACTTTTACTTCTTGACAGGCAAGATGGAAGGGTACTCAATCTTTACGGTCATGCCCAGCCAGAAAAATACTCTGTTACATACATGACCATTTTCCCGTGTTTCAACTGGCCTGCTGCCTTTATCACGAAGACATTGCAGTAGCATTCTTTATGAGCTCCCTGATGTGGCAAATCTGCTGTTCTACACCAGCATTTTTGTAGCTGATACAATGGATAGTCATTCCTGAGCTCCACTTTGGGTCTCCTTCAGTAGGAGCACTTTAGGCTCCTGGGTGTCACTCCTCTTTCAGTAGAAGCACCTTAGGTTTAGACTCCCTTGGCTGCTCATACACGTGCAGCAAGGCTGCTCTACAGTGCTTCAGAGCAAACTTGATTAATAGTTGCAGTGTCATGTGCTGAAAAATGGCAGCAGAGGTGCTTTAACTAAAACTCATTCAAGCTTTAGTTAAAGTGCCCCACTGCCATTTTTCAGCACGGGGACACTGATACACAAGACATTCCAGACACTTTAATTAGAGCGGCTCTGGGAGCACGTGTATAAATGCCCCTTGTGACCCCGTAAGGTTGTCACAACCCCAGTCTAAATCTACTTTTTTCAAGACTGGCTTTGTGGCGTATTACTACTTTTTATTGCATTCTCATTTGCCTTCCTCTGCAGCAGAGGTATGACCCTCTACCTGGGATATCTTGACCATACATTAACAACCTTTTACAGAAGTAGAAAATTGGCTGCCATGGTTCCCTTGGTTTACCTGTGGCAGGTTTGATTGTTAGGTCTTTTTTTTGTGTCAGGGTTGATGGCAGTTTTACGAACAGTTTAGATTATGGCTTGGATAGGGATGATCCTGCCTCAGGCAGTGGGTTGAACTAGGTAACCTCTGGAAGTCTCTTCCAGTGCTATTTCTCTATGATTCTTTGATGTCAAATCAAACCCTAGCTCCTGTCCTCTCAGCCCAGTTGAGAAACCAGCTGTGCTGATCTGATTTTTTTTCTCTTTCTTTTTTTTCTTTCCTGCTACCTTCACCTCCTGGTCAGTCACAGTAATTGCTCTGATCAAAGATTCCCTCTTTGGTCCAGATGTGAAACAGAGATCTGCTAAATAACAAACCTGAGTGGACATTTGCCAGTTCAAACAGTCCAAGTTCAGTGCAGTAGTCCTTTCTCCATTGGGGTGGTATTGCAGGATGGCTTAATCTCACTACAACTTTATTCCAAGCCATCATGTGAAACAATTCTTACCTATCATCCTGAAGACATGGGGAGAGGCACCTTTAAGGCCCCCATGAGCTGCCATCAGGATTCACACTTCCTTCTAAGCTCATCTGGCACAATAGTGTCCAGGAGCACTTGTTCATTTGACACCCAAGTTGTGACATCTTCAGCTGAAATCTACTAGAGCACACCATTAAAAATAGCAGGCGCCACAACACAAATCCATTTCCCAGCCAAAAACCTCCAGTGGCAGCTGGATTTGTGCTGTTGTCTGTAGGGACTGATTACGAATTATCACTAATTTAACTCCTACAGTATATAATTTCTTCCCCCTGGCAGTGAGGCTTTTTCCATGGATCATAGTTATGTTAAAGTCCAACAACAGCCATAGATGTCTCCAGACATGCTGATGGAAGTAACTGCTGCAGCATCACACCCAGTTTCCCTGGCTCTACTTTTGTTCTGCATGGGAACTCTATCCCTACTGGCCTTTGCCTCCATATTACCTGCACACGTCTTTTTGATCTGAGACCTGCTCGGAAAACAGTCTTGCTTGCTGTGTGCAGGACTGGATTGAGATGGGGTGCAGTGGTGTGGTCACGGTCCTCTTTCAGACCACATAGTGGGAGCAGCAGCCAGGGACTTTAAGTCCCCAAATCAAGTAAGTGTATTCTCTTCCCCCACACCTCCTGTTCTCACCACCTCCTCTCCCATCCATGCTCAGTGGCACATGCCATCCCCTCCCCTCCCCTGCCTACTGCTACTGCTATCCCCACTGCTTCTGGTTGCCCCAGAGGTGGGGGAGCTCCAGAGCTGCTCCTGCCCTGCTCCAGTCGGGCTGCATGGGGAGCCAGGCTCAGCCAGGGATGGAAGCGGCAGCAACAAACAGGCTCCCCTTTCCCAGCTGGTCAGCTCTGGAAGCCCTCTGCCCCTGGGGCAGCCAGAGGTGGCAGCAGCAGGCAGGGGAGGGAGTGAATGGGAGGTGGGGAAGGGGACATGTTGCTGAGCATGGAGTGCTGGGAGCAGATTTTGGGAGGGGGAAATCTTACTTGATTCAGGGACTTAGTCCCAGGCTGCCACTCCCATGTTGTAAGCTGCTTCCCCTCCCCTAGGGTTGCAGAGGGAAAGCTAAGAGCAGGGATGCAATGAACACTGCAGTGCCAGTCATTGCTCCCACTTACAAAATCCTGGACCTGACCATGGCTACATAGAAAGGTTGTCAATAACTTATGTCTGGGGTGTTTCCCCTCTTGGTTTTTTCCTTCTTTGCCCTTTTTCTAGCTGCTTTTGTTTAAGAGCAGCATCTGGAGTGAAGAAGCCAATGAGAGGGTGGGAATTAACTTCTGGACAACTTTCAAGAAACCCCAGTCTCTTCTTCCATATTTATAACTGCACAAAATCTCACCTATGGCTTTATCTAGCCTGCTATTGCCATCTCTCAGCAGAGCCAGTTCCACGTCTGACCCAGCAGGTTCTGCCGTGCAGGAGCCAACTCCCAGTCAGGGTGGGGCGAGGGAAGCCCCATTAACCCGTTTCCTCAGTGCACACAGAAAACAACACTAGCCTATCCTTTCCTGCCACTTCTGGGGTTTCGAAAGGGTCAATATGCCCCTCCATCTCACAGCAGTCATGTAACTATTTTTCCTAACTGTAAGACCCACAATCTGCACTGGAAGGCTGCTGATAAAAGGTTTTGGCACTGCTCTTCAAAATCACTGCTAGTACTGTGCAGCTTTCTCATCAGTCCACTCAGTCATGTTTAGCAATAGCTCAAAGTCTGCCAAGTCCACGCAGGTTCCAGTCTCATCTGAATGGCCAATACATTACAAAAGTGCTTTTGCCATCCTGAAGCTGCTGCCACCAGTTTTAATACCTGCTTATAGAAATCTACTGACTTGAGAACAGAGCCGGGGACAACTTCAGCGCATGCCTACAGGACTTCACTTTCTTCTAGTCCCATCTTATAGCAGCAGCAACATCAGAACATAAAACAAGAGAGCTGACTGTCAGACAAACATATAGCACCCCCTGCTGATGGAGATGCTGTCTGCTCTGATCACCGGGGTATCTGCCTGCAGTGCATACACAAGTCTGGGCAAGCACCCTAACACTTGTCACGTCTGCCTGCAGGTGTCCATGCTACAGAGCTGTGCATGACCCCACAGTTACTAGGCTGTGGTACTAGGATTTCTGGGCACTTATGTACATGATGGGGGTTTAGTCCTCAGGGTTTTACTCTATGCTTGCTACACTGATATGGTGGGTTTTTAATTGAAACTCATTGCTTCAATTTTTACATCATGTTACAGTGAAGGGCCTGATCCTCTCTTTTTTTCTTTTTTTTTGTTGGAGCCAGGGGGTGAGCTGCCAGCAGGCTGAGCAACCCCCTGAGTGGCAGGGGACCTTGATCCTTCCCTCCATGGTGACAGCACCCTACGAGGCCACCCATGTGGGCTGCTCATGGGCCAGGTGCTGCCCCAGCTTGAAGGTAGCACCCAGCCTGATGCAACTGTTCCCTGAGCCCACCGGGGGAGCAGCACCCAGTGGGCTTCCAGTGGGTGGGATTGGGGAAGAGTTGGATTGGGCTGGGTGCTGCCTCTGAGCTGAGGCAGCACCTGGCCCATGAGCAGCCCACCCAGGAGGCCCTGGGGGGGCACCACTGCTGCAGAGGGAAAGACTAGGGCCCCCCACAGCTCAGGGGCCACTCGTCCTGCTGGAAGCTCACCCCCTTTCCATGGGAGAAATGGGCAGGCTCCACCAAAAACAAAAAAGGATTGGGCTCCTTCCTGCTTCTGTTTTCAGCAGGCTTCTGCGGCCAGCAGGACAGTTGGGGCCACTCAGGAACGGGCTGGCTTGTCCCTGGGGCAGAGTGAAAGGGTGACTGGGCTTGCTGGGTGGCTGAAGAAGTTGGCAGGGATGGTGTACAGGGCACTGGAAGCTCAGGTGGGCTCGGGGAAGTGTTGGATCAGGGGCCTCCAAGCTGGGGCAGTACCTGGCCAACTAGCAGCCCACCCAGGGCTCCAGCAGCCCATGCACCATCCCTGCTGCCTTCTCCCACCACCAGCAAACCTGGCCACCCTCCTGCTGCCTTCCTACATTGCCCCAGGGGCAAGCCAGCCCATTCCTGGGTGGCCCTATGCATCCTGCTAGCTGCAGGAGCCTGCTGAAGGCAGAAGTGGTGAGGGGCCCAGACATTTTTTTCTGCGGAGCTTGCCCACCTCTTCCAAAGCCCGGGGGCAAGCTGACAGGTACATCATTGCAATTTCCCATGTTGCAAACTAAACTACACCAGGATGTAGTTTAGTGATGTGTAGCAGGGAGCCAGATTTCGGTGCTTCTATGCTTAGCCTCCCTGCTGAGCTGGGACTGGAAGTTCCACTGCAAGATCCCACTGCTGTGGGCACAGGCTCTTTAAAACTGGCATTTCCCAAGACTGAGAAAGGGAAGCAGAAACTTAGGACTCTGGAGTTCCAGGCCAGTGGAAGGTAGAAATACCTATAAGAAAGGGAATACTAGTTGATCCTGGAATGGGGAAAGAACTGGGGTGGAAAACTTACCGGGTGTCAACGTGAAGGCAAAGGCAAACCAAATATGGGGCCAGCACCAGACATCCTGCAGTGAACTGGAGGAAGCCATGGTGCTCTCTTCACTGAATGCAGTGATCCAAAGAAGCTGGTGATCTGTGAGAGACGAGAGGAGGACAGAGACGGGGAAGAAATTGTGAGTAATACCGAGAACTTGACACCAGGAGGGAGAACTACCCACTTTAAGTGGAATTAGAGCCTTGCTTAGTAACAGAACGAGGGGAAGGAGGCTGCAGGGGCCATAATTGAAACAGCATCCATGATCTGCAGAGCTGCTGCAGACAGTAATAAGATGCCTCTGGCTGGCAGTCTGATTGTGCGGGAAAGACTGTGAACTTTACAAGGTGGAAAGACCCATGTGACCCGCGGCTTGCAATTTGGGTGAGGAGGCAAAATAAAGTGGAAGGAGAAAGAGAAAAGGGGTAAGACCCTATCTAGAGCAGGGGTTGAGTGGAGACAACCCTGAAGACTCTATAGACCGAGTAACGAGTAGAACTGATGATGGTCCTCTGAGGGAAGAGGGTCCACATAAGCAGAAGGATTACCAAAGACATGAATTACCATACCTGGGGTTGTTTTGTTTATTTTTCAGTTTATATAATTTTGTTTGTGTGCAATGGACTGATAGGAACTGTGATCTGTCCCTGATTGTGGCCTACTGGGAATGTATTGTGAGACGAACAGATTTATGCTTCCTATAGGACAACCTATACCATTAAGATCAAGGGGTGAGAGATGGACCAGGGTGTAAAGGCAGAGGAGCCCCAGACAAAAAATATACTCTGCACTCTGTGAAAGACAGTTAAAGTAAAAGAATTTAGGACCGAAGAGGAAATCACACCTCAGAACCCCTCCCAGGACATAATTTTTCTCCAGCTTCCAATAGATTCATTGAGACATGGTGGGCAAAACACACTGGTGGGGGAGAAATGAGAGCCTGAGTGTGAGAAGGTGTCAGGTCTAATAGCTCCCTGTGACAGTTTGCAATAATGCCAACTCCTTTCAAATCCCCAAAACTCTTGCACATATACAACGTGACACCATCAAGCCACACAGTGACATTTTCATCGTGTGCACAAGTCCCCTCTGATCCCAAAGCTCTTTGTGTCTCACAAAGCTGAGCAATTTAAGGAATGGTCAGTAAGGACTGGGACAACTCATTTGCTCTTCCTAGGCCCTGCTGCAGAAGCGTTTTGACCCCACCAGAGAGACTTTTGGCTGTGCACATTCTTTACTTCAGTCTCTTATAGCCAGAGCCTAGGCAAGAACCCAGCACAGGTGGATGAGCTGTGTCTGCTTGTAACATTGTGGCAGGATGAGGATGGAAGAAGTATAAGACCAAGGAAGGGAGTTCAGCAGTGGCTTCTGAGCTTTCAAAAGCAGAAGCAAAAAGATGCTCATTCATACTAGGTACCACCACAGCAAAGTGGAGACCCTCACTGAATTCTACCAGGCCGTGCATTCACTGTATGTGGGTGGGCTCTTCTACTGCCAGGCAAACTAGCACTCAATATTGGAATCATATTATTGCAAAGACCTGGGATGACCAGCACTGACTCCAGAACTTCCAAATAAGGAAGCTGGTCTTCATGGCACTATGTGAAATATTGTCCCCAGGGCCAAGACATGCACACCGGAGAAGCTATGCCAGTCCAGAAAGTGAGTAACTATTGTCATCTGAGAGCTACAGCCGACTGTTATTGGTTTAGTCAGGGGTACCAAAAAACATATGATCGTGGTCTGGAGCTGGGGTGGGGCATGGGGTGGATTTGACACCCCTGTTCTATGACTGCAGTTTGTGGTTGTTAAGTCAGTTGTGAGAACTATTACAGTGGAGGTTTGTGAGCTAATTGTGGTTTCTTGGTGGGTGCGGAGGAGGGTCAAGAAGGGGACATGAATGTTGCTAATATGCCTGAGATAACTGGCTTTGGAAGACTGGGATTTCCATAGTGTACTGGGGCCATCACTCATGCCCATAGTTTGTCCACCAAAAGAAGGAGAAGGTAAATTAACATAAAGTTGGGATATGCTTGCAAGGCATGTGATTCCAATGTATTAAGATCTGGCATTGCCCTGCTGGGACAAAACAGGATCTTATTCCTTCCCAGTAACATGAATAGCTGTGCCCACTGTTGTTTTTAAAGGAGGCTGGCTCTCATCTATCACCAAGGGTCAGGAAACTACCCTGACATGAGGGCGCCTCACACAAGATGCTTAGCAGTTGCAAGAAACTGATGCAACATAGATGTGAGAGTGGCCAAAACTGTACATATTGCAGCAGGCTACATCATACTCAACTGTTGTGAGGGTAAGAACAAGATTTTTTGCCAGGAGCAGTTTCAAAACTGATGGTTTGCAAGCCTGGTACAAGAAACCTAAAATTGCCCTTGTACTTATATGTGCTGAATACAGAATCAAGGGAAATCAGAGGTTCCTTGCACACCTATATATCTGCATTTTAAGCCACCCACATGGAAAAATGCAACATATACTGCTGTAGCATGCATGTATGCATGCCTTCTGAGTGCTTTTTTCCAAGATGTTTCCCTTTATATGTATAATACGTGGGATATATAGATAAATTCCTTGTTTTGTCACTGTAACAGTTTTAAACACCCATGATGTAGAAAAATCTGTCCATACTATATAATTCATTCCAGTAGGCTGGCAAACTCAGTGCAGTCTCAACAACCCCACCACCCTTTTAGAGTGAGCACAGAAGTTAAACCTCTTAACATATTTAATTCTTCTTTGTCATTTACATAGCATTCAATTACAATTAAGTTTGAATGAATAAGAAAATTACTAGACTTAAAATAGTATAATATTTTTCACTTTTCCAAGACTGAGGTAAAAGCCTGACCTGCTGCACCTTACTGCCTGAAAGGTGGCTTTGATGCGCATTGCAACTCTGAGGCATTGACAAAGTCAGAAAAGCATCAAGTGTGGTTATAAGGGTAGTGGAAAGCAGCAAATAGCATTGAAATCTTTCTTAGCTTAGGGTTTTGTTGATCTCTTCCTGCCAAGAGGAGTTTTCTTAGAACCTTGTTCTCATACCTGTGAGTCTCTCATTTGACAGTCTGGAAAATTAATATCCAGCTAAGGCATGTAGCTGTGCTTCCAGCAAGTCACTGCACTTTTTACATCCATTTGTGGCAGTATATAAAAGATCAGAGTCCGCAGACTGTTAATTTTTAAGATTGTTCATACTGCTGTATGGAATTAGATGCTGCTGATATGTTAATATTATGGTAACATTGTAAATGAAGTACCTTAGAGGAATTGCCTGTAGACAAGTGAAACCCAAATATTATGCTGAATCCATAGCCGTGAGGATAATCATTGAGCTTTGTATTTGTGCTCTTGCTAAAAGAAACCACTTAAACAAATACCTGAACTGTCTTTTTCAAAGATGGATCCAAGCAGGATGTTTATTTAATCGAACATATTTCTTTATCTGCAAGAAGGCTCTCCCCACATCTCTGTCCTAATCTCAAGTCAGTAGCCATGCTCTGCTGATTGTTGTAGTACCTACCTTCCCATACATAATGCCACTGTTAAATGCATCAGAAGGAATCCTGTAGGCCTGTCAAATTTGCTAGTGGCTACCCAGCGTTTCCAGTCACAAGTGTTTCATTCTTGGTGTGGTACACAGAATCATAGAAAAATAGGCCTGGAAGGGACCTTCAGAGGTCAACCCCTAGCCAGAGGCAGGATCATCCCTATCCAGACCAACTGATACAAATCTATTGTCTAACCTATTGGTAAAACTGTACAGTCAACCCTGACACAGCCTTGAGGCCGAGCAACCTAACTCGCCACAGGTGAGGCAGAGGGATTGTGGTGGCCAGTATTCTGCTGCCACAAGGGTTGTTAAATTACGCTTAGCAGATCTAAGGAAGAGGGCCATGCCCCACACTAACTAATGAAGGCAAAACACCCTAGTCTGTACTACTCTGACCATGACCTAAAACTCCTTCCTGACCCTGAGCAAGACACTCTAGCCAGGAACCTCTGGGTTTAAGTCTCAGCAGACACATTGCCAGGCCAGTCAAAATCCCTAGCTTTGTCTGCAGGCAACACCCAATGCTTCCAAGGAAGGTGAACACTCCCTTCTCCAGCCCCCTTCCCCTCACACACATAGTAACAGGAGAGGAAAACATTCCTTCCTGGCCCCATGTGTCAACCAGCAAAGCCTGGAAGCATTGGGATTTACTCATAGTAAAGCATATAGGCATAGCTACTCCTAGATTGCCCAGTCAGTGCTTGTACAACCTCTTCTTGAACACCTCCAATGATGGAAATTGCATAACTTCCCTAGGTAGTTTATTCCACTGCCTCACTGTTTGACAGTGAGGACGTTTTCCCTTGTATCCACTCTAAACCTGCTTTGCTGCAACGTTCAAGCCTTTGGTCTGCATTCTGCTCTCTGCAGCACGAGAGAAAAGGTATTTTTCCCCTTCAGGTATTTTGAAGACTGCTGTTTTCTTTTACAACTTTTCCACCAGCTGAATGTGCCCGTTTCCTTCCACCTCTCTTCATATGACTTGCCTTCCAAGCACTCTTATCACTTTTGTCACCTCCTCTTGACCCTAACTTCTCCATGTCCTTTTTAAAATGTGCAGTCCAAAACTGTACACGATACTCTACATGACGCCTAAGTAGTGCAGAGTAGAGGTAGTATTGTGTCCTAGGTTCTACATGTAATGCTTCTATTAATGCAACCCCAAAACACATATGCCTTTTGTGCAGCTACATCACACTGCAGATGTGTATTGAGAATCACCAAGACTCCTAGATCCTTCTCTGTAGTGCTGCCATCCAGGCAGGTGTCACTCATTTTGTACCTGGGTGAAATTGCTGGCAATGTGGCCTAGCAGAGATGCTACTAGATCTGCTTGTCTCTTTTCTATAACACTTTGATGGTCACAGCATCGTAGCATATATGTGAATGTGTTGGTGGGGAGAAGTGGAAGAGTCATGCAGGAGGAGGGACATGACTGAGAGGAAAACTCCCCAGAGTTGATGTAATTTTGAAATGAGTGAGCCATCTAACAAACGCATCCAAATGTGTGTTTACTTTACTGAGTACTACCAGCTGCACTGTCACTTTCTCATGTGACCCTGTGGTGCTCCTGATTAATTACAGTACTCATATTTCAATGTCTTTAAATCTTTCCATCAAGGAAATAAAAGTGAGGGGAAGGGTCATGTTATGGCTGATTTATGAATTTTCAAGGTGTCGGGGATTAAAATGTATGCTTCCCACAGTAACTGTTTCTTGATCAATGTATGCAATAATACTATAGGGGGAGGCATAACTGAAGCGAGGACTGGGAGCTAGGATTTCCAATTTTCCTAATTCTACTTCTGAGAATGACTTGGTTTGTGGCCTTAGTCAAATCATTCAACTTCTGACATCATTTCTACAAATGGAGAAAACATTTTGAATGTGGGTTTGCAGGATAGCAAATGAGTCATTTTTATGTATGTACAGCATTTGGCATATCCTGGCTGCTGCTACCAGAAGCAAGTAACAAATGATAATATTTCCCAACTTGATAAAGATAATAGAGGTTGAATGATTTCCAGAGCATTCTGAAGACAATGAGTACCATACAGATTAATAGTGCTATTGCTTTACTACTATCCTGCCTTTGTAGCACAGGTCCTCTTCCTAGGATTATCTGAGCATATATAAATAAACAAGTTCCCTGCTACTGCAGTGGCAGGCACTGGTGTGACACCCGTGTGTCCTTGCACTTACTACCTAAGGTACTTCCTAACCCAGTGATTCTCAACTGGAAGATTGTGAAATATTTTAAAGAGTGTTGTGCATTATTAGCACTGGTAGATGTGTGAGTATGTACACGTGGTTATCAAGATAAACCTGGAACTTTCAAATAGGATTTTATAGCATCAAAAACAGTCTTGCCTTCTGTGGTCTTTCTGAATTCTTTGCAACAGAAAAATTGCTCTATTATTTTTCTGTAGTCAAGAAAGGAATGAAAACCAAGAGCTGGTATTTTCCAAAGGGTGCTTTGAGTCTAACAAGGGGTGCCACTGAGCCTACAAAGGTTAGGAAATGTTGGCCTAACATAAGCAGGTAAATTAGAAATCTATCTGCATGGGAACAAAGTAGATTGCAGTTCAGTGTCTTACACTTGACACACGTTAAACATTAGAGGCAGATTTATATTTTAATGAACATGTGAAGGTAAAATATTGCAGAAGTCTTTTATTTTAATTAGCTAATTATTAATACATTGTCTTAAAATAGTAAGTACTTTCCACTTCTTTCCTCTTTTACTCTTGGCATGTAATACCCTTTAGACAATTAAACTAGACTGATAGATTTCACTTTGTAGTCGGTTTCAGTCTGCACTCATGAATTAACATAATGCTCTTGTTTGGGTTCACAACATCACAAGGCAATGTTTAAATCTTAAAAAAAGACTATACAATGTTTCTATTTCTATCAGATAACTTTCCCCTATCCCATTTACAGATGTTTGGAAAGCTTCAATTTTCATTGTAAACCACCTGACAATGTGTCCTTTAATTCCTCCTGCAAAAGCACTACTGCAGAATAGAAGCTGACTTGTACAAATGAAATATTGACCTCCCTACCTATTTCTATATAATGCTTGTCTTTCATTTCTTCAGTGACTGATTTGCTCTTCCCACCCTCCTATCCCTTTCAAGAAGTACCATAATAATTGTATCATCAATTTGCTGTTCCTGATTTTCAAGAGGTCCCTAATTTAGTTTCAAATCTATCTTCATGAACATGTTGTCCCTCCTGATTTGGGCAGGTAGACTAATGGATTTTCCTTTGCAGATCCCTTTTTATCCAAATTATCTTAATGGGAGACCCACAGCTGTGGCTACTGTGTAGAGGTTTGTGTTTTCTTTTTGAAACACTGATTTACACTCTTTCTGCATTTTTTTTCTAGGTTCCTTTCTATCCATATTCAGTGATGCTATGCGTAGATCTCATGCAGTATGAATCTGATACTATCAATAATTTAATTGAATCAAGATGTTACAACTGGTGAAGGACAAAGCTAAGTCCTGAGTCTACAGCTTTAACCATACAAGGTAGGCAGGAGGTAGGTACAAGCAACAGGTCTCTTTCTTAAGCTGAGGCTCCACAGTTCTCAGACTATAAAATAGATATTGCATACGTCTTGGGATGATCTTTTTGAACCTGGGCCAAATTGCAATCATTCAGATGTCTACTGGGATACATTCTAAAACGGTTCATGGGCTAAGTACTAAAGTTTATCCTGGGATACTGCAGAGTGCATTTGAATGGTTATCCTGGGGTTGCATCACCAAATCAGTGTCAGAAAAGCAGCAGTGCAGTCAGCAGCTTGTTAAACCCTGAACAAAAGGGTGATGTTTGTACAAGCCAATCCTGGGATATTTCTATTCCGGGACAATTACAGGAACAACTTGTCCAATGACGAATGCAACATCTGTTCCTAGCCTTGCTGACATAAGCTGTATGCTGTCCTGAGCCAAAATTCTCCATCAAACTCGTGTCCATATCACAGAAATCCTCATCATTGCCCCTTTGCCAGGCTCAGCAAAAAGGCCAATGCATAGAGAATGAAATATTTGGCCACCCAAAACGAGGTCCCTCCAGGCCCAATTTCTGACAGGCTGGTGTGACTGCACAGAAGCAGCTGTTAGGCTGATAATTAAGACTCCTCCTTTCGTATGTCAATTCTGCACTTTATCCTCAACTAACTGTAGCCTAGAAAAGCTTATGCCTTTCTGAATAAGTCAGAAGTGGCACCCTGCCCTGTCTTCTGCCTGTTATGTAGGTAGTCTTGAATTTAAAATTTTATACCCAGGCTTATGATTTTGCATTGAAAGTATAGAGACCTAAAAATGTATAGTTGTAGGGAAAAACACAATATCGTCACATGCTTTAGTGTAACTTAACACAGTTGGCTGCTTTGGTTCATGGAGGGGCACTATTTAACCCAGGGGTGGGCCAGAATGTGACCCACCAGGCCATTCTATCTGGCCTGTGGGGCCCCTAAACATTTTAGAAAATTAACACTCATCTGCCCCTGGCTGTCTGTCATGTGGCCCTCGATGGCTTGCCAAAACTCAGTAAGTGGCCCTCCGCCCAAAAAAATTGCCTGCCCCTGCTCTAACCAGAAGAGCATTGTCTGTAATCCCTCTGTACGAGGAGGACACGGGGCCATCTGCCAGGAACTAGGGAAAAGTCATCAGTGGGCACGTGGACATGTTCATGAATGCGTTTTTGCTAATGCGCCTTAAATGTATTAGTGCCTTTTTCAAGTACCTCGCAAAGGAGGGTTAGCCTCTTTTAACCAGCAAGAGGGAAAAGGCAGCATTTTTCGGTGACACTTGAATGTGCATTAAAGTGCACGTGTAGACCCCCAGCGTGTGTTGGTAAACGACTGAGCAGGACCCCCGAGATCGTGTTCACCTGGCCAACGCGGGGTGCCCTTTTTCCCCCAGCTCATCTGTCCTTCGCAGCACGGGGAGTCGACTGCAAGTGCCCCACGCCTCACGGCGCGATGCGGGGTCTCGGGTGGGCGTGGGAAGGGGTGCAGGTGGAGACTGCGTGGGGGGCCCGACACTGCGGGTGCCGGCGCACCCTCTGAGGGCCGAGCAGGCCGCGGCTGGGGGAGCGGCCGGCAGGGGGCGCTGCGGCGCTCTGC
>NW_017728924.1:13998131-14003406 GCF_001723895.1 Crocodylus porosus | reverse complement strand
GCGCTGCCCCGCTCACCTGGGCCCTGCGGCCCTCGCCGGTGCCGGCCCGGGGGCTGGTTGTGGCCGCTGCACCCGCCACTCTTCTCCTCGTCCTGGTCTGGGAGCGGTGCCAGCCGGGGGGAAGGACGGGCGGACGAAAACCCCCCGCCGCTCGCCGGCTTCCCCCTCAGGATGTCCCCCCGCGTTGTGTCGCCGTCGCTGTCGGAGGGTTTTGGGGGGATGGAGCAGCGAGGCGCACGTAGGGGAAGCCGGGAGCGATGCCCGTCGTGTTTCGACAAACGGGCAGAAAAAGACTGGGCCTCGGTATCTTTTCCGAGCTGCCCTTGCCCTCGCCCTCGTCGAGGGGCGCCGCTGCGTCCTTTTGGGGCCCCTGGTCGGTCCCTCTGGTCATCTCGCCCGCAACCCATTCACGGCCGTCAACATCCTGGTATTCGGGTTTGCGTCCCCAGTGTTTGAGGTACCTGCTGTTCTCGCTCGAGCGGTGTGGTAATGCAGTAACCGCTGTGCCGACAGACAAGTCTCTCTGCTGGAAAGTGAATTGTGCCTACGTTATATATATTTTAGTTTAGCAACGGGTATAAAAATAAAGAAATAAAAAATGGGGGGGAAACTAAGGTGGGGGGAGCAAATGACAGCACTCAGGTGGGGAGGATGCAGTTGAAAGTCACTTCAGCTAATGCCTCGTACAAGAATATGTTGCGTTAAAAAATGTGGACGATGCGTAAGGCAGCAATTTTCAGAGAACCACTTTTTAAACAAATATTTGACAAAAGAACAGACCCGTTAAATGGATAACAATTATGTAAGCACATGGCAGGGTTTGACGTATGTCAAGTCTGTTAAATAAATCAACCTGTTCAGTGAATAAATCTGCTATGCACCAGTGCTTTATTTTTTTTTTAAAGGGAATAAGCCTGGTGGTGCATTTAGGATCTCTGTTGTGTGTATGCATCTTATGCTAAACCCCATAACCTCTACTCAAAAGAGAAGTCTTAAAGGGGTGTGTGTGCTTGCATGCATGTGTCAGAGCGGGGGCGGCCAGCTCAGCAAATGATAAGATGAATATTAAAAATACACAAAGATGTGCTTAAGGAGTCCTAGTGATAAAATTCTCACTGATCCATGTCTTGATTGAGTATTTGCTTTGCAGTGGCAATGGCCCATACAAAGCTACATTGATTTAGCTTTCTCAGTTCATGATGGCAGTTCTTGTGAATAATTATTTTCCCAAAAGCTCTAAGGGAAGAAAGAGAGTCCCTAGTTGGCCTACACAGTAGTACAGTATCTTTCAAATCGTGTATCCGGCTGAAAATAAAGAGAGCCAGTTCAAGTGTTACTACACTCAACAGAAATAAAAGGAGGACGGAGAAGGGGAGCAGACCAGTCAGCTTCACCATTTATTCTTTTCCTCCAACCTAAGTGGCTTCCATCCCTGAAACTCGCCAGGTTGTTTTTTGTTGCCCTTTTGTAGCTCTGCTGGTGTGCTTAATTTATTGAGTTCAAGACTGGGAGATGTCTATTCAGATTTAAAGAAAAAGATTTTGACCAATAGGCTTTATTTATTTTTTTACAAATTGGCACAAAGGAGACAGTGTCCTAGACTGGTGTATAAACATAAGGCAGTACTTTCTAAGGGTATATACTCACTCCCAAGATAACAACTAATAGATACGTGTGTGGAAACTGCACACCTGTGTGCACATGTATTACTTTCAAAACAAGTCTGTATAGAAATCTAAGCAAAATTTTGTGTGGGTGTGTGTTCATGTGGGTGCCTGTCCAAAATGAACCAGGCAGAATCTGGACACATGGAATTCTCCAAGCAAGGAAACTGGCAGTTAGGATGGTCTTTCATAGGAGTCTGTGGTCTGATCCCAGATCCAGCTATTTTTAGGAAATGCTGAAAAACCTTCTTCTGTGTAAATGACATTTATAGTGCTGACACCTACCCTCTACACCAGGGGTCAGCAACCCCCGGCATGTGTGCCGAGCATAGCATGCAAGGCCATTTTGCTCTGCACACCACCGCCAGCCCAGGCTCTAAGTAGCTGCTGCCAGCCATGGAGCCCAGGCTGCTCCCAGCAGGCGGCTGGGAAGCTGCAAGCAGACTGTGCTCCGTGGGTTGGCTGCATCCAGGAGGCTGCAAACAGCTGCTCCGGGCTCGGGTATGTCAGCACTCGAGCACCTTCCAAAGTAAATAGTGTGGGGGGTTTTTTGGCACTCTGGCCAAAAAATGTTGCTTACCCCTGCTCTACACTCCCTATAACCAGTCAAAACAAACCTCAGGACCAAACAAGCAACAAATAACAGCCCCTTGCCTTCTCCCCCACAAAGATCCTATACTCCCAAGAAGGACAGCAAAAAAGATCCTGAGGAAACAAGTCAACCAACCACCAGTTCTGGCTCCTTTCCAGACGAATCCCTGTATGCCAAAAAAGAAGAGCTAGGGGTTTCATGAAGCACACTAGGACTGTGTTATCATTATCACCCATCTAATTTATATGGAAGGTGCTCAGGTATTGCAGTTGTTGGCAGCACTATGAAACCTTAAGGTCAGTAGGTAGGTAATCTGCATGCAAAATGCAGTGAAGTTGCCTTTGCTGCTTAGTAATGACAATTTCCAGTCTGAGGGGATTATCACAGAATATTTTGAAAATCAGAACTGGAAGTTTAATAGCTCTGAAACAGTAAAGCTGTTATGTTCAAGATTGTGTTCTCTGGAAAAAGATTCTGCTTTTATCCCAGCTTGGGGTTGGTTTTTTAATCATTATCAGTCTAGGTAGTTAGCTGCTTGGCTGTCTTAATTTTGGGGAACTGGCCAGCAGTGAATAAGTGAGCCATACTACATAAAACCAAGCAAACTGTTTCACTGGCACATTGTCCTATCTATATGCTCTTGTTGCGTGTCATCATGTAAGGACTGCAAGCTATTTGGAGTAGAGACTTGGCTAATCTATTCCACATAGGCACTATGCATCGCACAGTGGGGCCTCAGCTCCCTGATGTTCGGGCTGGTAGCTGCTATAGCAATTTAAATATTAAATAATTATTATAATGTGTTGCGTTGTCCTGTAGAGAGTGGCTAAGCTTAACAAGCCTTGGATAATTAATTAGTTCAAGTTTCCAGGTGTCGGACATGGATTTTGCATAAGAATTGCACAAAGGTAGAATAAGCTGGTTTGCTATTCCTGTAAATGTGTTGATATCATCAGTTTCACACCCACTGATGTTACTAGATTTGCTGATATCTAACAAACATGGAGCTGGAGTGAAAGTTATGGAGGTACCTGTCACTTGGATAAAACAGTTTTGAACCTGGGCCCATAAATTATACATAATGGGCCTTCCCACAAACCATGAAGTACGGCTCCTTTAGGTGAATAACACTTTGGACCATTAGAGAGTAGTTCTGGTTATATTTTGCTTTGAGATTCCATGGGCACAATACAGTCTATGTAAGGTTGCATTTGTGTGGATTTAGTGCAGATTGATGTCTAATAAGTGACAGGAAGCAAAGGCTCTAGACCAGTAGGTCTCACATTTCTGTTGTAGTCTTTTAGAGAATGTGTTGTAGGATATTTTTCATCTACAGTATGTGTCAGATCTTTCAGTCTTTAGGTTGCTTGCTTATCAAAAGTGTATCAGCATATCTGCTATATGACATGGTTTTAGAAAGCTGCATGGTTATGAAGTCTCTTAATTTAGACGTGTGGGATTTGTTTTGTTTCTAAGTTGTGTTGTTGCTTCAGTTCTTTGAATATAGGGATATAACTGATATAGGAATAACATGCCAATGATATGTCTTGTCCAGTGTCCCATTACAGTAGTGGCCAATACCAGCTGCTTTGGACTAAAGGTACAAGAAACTTTCTTGGAGTGTGGAAGCATTTGTGTTTCAGCTTCCTATTTGGCTTATTACACTTTGACTTGGAAAATTTGGTCCCACAGCTGCATCCTAGAATTTTTCTTAGGATTGGTTAGTACTGCTGAGGTTATGTATGTAGTGTTTGGGTGTAGGGTTACTTTTGGTTATGAAAGCTGTTACCCTTCTTACATAGAACCTTTTTTATGTGCTTTTCATCTTGCATAGGAGCTTCCTCGGTGAGGCTGGTGTTTACATTTACAATGGTGGTCTTTACTGTGTTTTGTGAATATTTTTTATAGCTTCAAATATTAACTATTGCAGTTATACAATATATGTTGGGAAAGGGAGTGACAGAGCATTTGGAAATATAATTAGTATTCAGAGATGCTTTCATTCTTTCTTTTCATTAGTTCTACACGTGTGTGAGTTTTATGTCACAAAGTCATTATTTCCAGACTGTTGGAAGCCTACAGAGGATAGGTGTTTCTTATGAGAGAGCTAGTTACAAGGACATGCAGACATCTAGACCCAGGGTTTGCAAAGAGCTCATTTCATGTTATATATATCTGCATCAAATGGCCAGATTTTCAAAAAGGTCCAGTGTACAACAGCTTCCCCATCAGAAGGTGAAGAAACCCTGAGTCTTGAGCACTTAAGAAAAATCTGTCATTGATTAAGTGGAACCTTCAGCTCTTTTGAAAATGTAGCCCATAAGATCCTGATCAGTACAAACTACAGTGTGTTCTTGTTGGTAGTGGTCATACTGTGCATCACAGCTGCATTTGAATCCACAAATTTGGAAGAAGGCAAATTCCTGTTCCCTCCCTAGCAGGTTTTTTCCCAGGAGAACTTTTTCATGAATTATAGTGCAAAATTGTGAAAAGCAGAGAATAAAAATGCCACAGATCTTGTTTCTTGCATAGTATACAAGTGAATGACTTCAACCTGTGATGGGGAAGAGGAGCTGTTCCTTTCTGAAAGGCCTGTTTATTGGCATTAATTATTTTTATTAGTTAAAGCATTCAGTAGCCCATTGGCAGTGAAAGCCCAAAGAAAGAATATTAAATCTTCAGAAGTTTTTTTCAAAGCTTGCATTTTTTATAAGAAGCTTGTGAGGCTTCAAATCTAAAGCTTCCAAAGGCTTTTTTATTCTTCAGAAGTGCTGCTGAAGCTTTTTTTTAATGTTTTAATTTTAGTACTTTAACTGAAATTGTAAAGGCTTCATGCATCAAGAACAGGTTCTTCAACATCTGATCTACTGGCCTGAATTTGCAGGCCTTTGACTTGGTCAGTCAGATTTCCTCTGAATTTGTGTTCTAGCTGCCATTTTTCCTTGTGACTGATGGGGATTCCACTCTGTAGTTGGTACTTGAAACAAGCCAGGATGCATGTAACCTTTCAAGGGGGGGG
>NW_017728924.1:13945452-13998031 GCF_001723895.1 Crocodylus porosus | reverse complement strand
TGTGTGTGTGTGTGTGTGTGTGTGTGTGTGTGTGTGTGTGTGTGTGTGTGTGTGTGTGTGTTTAGAGGACAGCTGACCTTCATAGTTGTTGAATAGCTGAATAGTTGAATTCTTTAACTGCTTCAGTAAAACAAGAGGTGTGTCTGGGAATTGACAAAGTTGAAACAAATGAAGTGTCAGTATGGTTACCTGATAGCACTATTTTCTACAAGACCACAAGGTCACGGCTTATAGACCTAAATCAGAACGTAAAGCTTATGGTGACATTTCAGTGCAATGCAGATGGATACTTGATGCTATTCTGCAGGTGAAGTATTAAACAGGATGTTTAAAACCTCTTGACTGTCTCTGCTAACCAAGTGGGTAAAAATTCAGGGCTCACTTCAAGGAGTGGTCTCCTTTCATAGAGACAATTTAAGGAAGTAGAGAGAGAGTATATTTTTGGCAGAAGTGTGTGTGTGTGTGCTGATTGCTGATAGTTCCTGAACTGATCACACCCAGAGATTGGATAGAATTGGGAGTTCTGTTTAGTGTGTCACCAGTGATCTGGAGGACAGAATTTGCTGAATGTGAAAGATGCAATGGTACTTAGTTTTAGGGGGATAATTTTGGTATCCTGACAACCCAGTGGTGGCTGTCTCTTTCTGAAAGGAGCAATGTGTCCTGGCTTTACAGTTTGTAGCTGGGTACTTTTACCAAAGAAGGGCCTGTATTATGCAAAGCTCTCATGTCTTTTTTTTCCTTCTTTTTTTAAACCAGTGCTTCGTGTAGGGATGTGTATGCCATTTTTGTGATATAATTAAATAAATATTCATATGCAACATGTGTTGCTGACATGGTAGCAGTACCAGTAAAATAGTGGATAGCCCCAAGTTTCAGTATTCTACATTTAAAAACTAGAACATCTAAAAAGTAACTAAAATAAAAAGCCCAGATAGTTAATCCAGTTGAGCGTGATGAGATGTATTAAAAATGCATTGGCTGAAACAGCTGTATACGTGTTTTGTAGCAACAAATTCTTAGTCTCCTTGATTCATAAGATGAAGTTCACAGAGTTTCCTTGGTCAGCAGCTCTACAGAAAAATAATTTCACCCATCCCAGTAACCTTCATCTATCTAATTGTCCTATTTGTCTGGTTAGATTGTCATTTGATTGAGAGCTTGTACTGCAGTAAGATGATTCTTATTTAATATGCCCATCCGCTTCTTTAATTTATATTAATCCCTCATTTATTTTTCATGCTTGAATCCTGGCTCTTTTCTTTTTTGTTTATAATAAATATTGCATTTGTTGAGTTTAAATGAGTGCCTACATAACCCATTCATTTCCAGAAAAGGCATGGTTTAGCAGGATTGGTAAGAGGGCAAAATCTTTGATTAAACAGATTCATTCATCTCAGTATTGTAGACCTAATGCACTGCTGAGTTCTGTGCCCCTACAACGAGTTTAGAATTTTATGCGGTGTCAACTTTGTAGAAATGTGCTACTTGCATACGTTTTTAGTTGTGCTTTATAAATTGATTAGAATAAAGTGCTTAATGGCCATTAGAATGTGATGCTAGCTTTGTCCTTCCCCAGCATCTCTTGTTTCTGGAAGATAGCTAGCTATTAATGGTGATACAGAATTGCAAATAGCATCAGCTTGTGACTGGCATGTTGACCAGTAAACAGTGACTGGTGTGTGGAATTATTGACTTCTGATTAATGTATTGAGCAAACTCTGCAGTATCCTAATATCTTGCAATAACCCCTGGTAGATGTTCTATCACTATTACCAGAAGCCCCCAGTTTGGCCCTCTGAATTTTTTTCCATCAGAATCAGGGTGTTGGTGAATGCTTAATTTTTGTTTTCCTCCCCTAACACATAATTGTGAATTTCAGAGGCTTGCTGTGGACAAATTAGGGGCATAGGTTAACAGCTCAACTGTAGCACTCAGCTTATACAGTACCATATTTTGTGCATTATTTCTTAAAAAAAAAAAAAAAAAAGGTTGGAAACTTTGAAGGTTGGAAACTCTGTCCTACTTTGGGGGTCTTTAAGAGGAGGCTGGACAGAGATTTGGCTGGGGCACCTGTTTCTGTCTGGGGCAGGCAGTTGGAGCGGATGATCTGTTTAGGTCCCTTCCAACCCTAAGGACTATGAACATCCAAAAAACCATTTTTTGTTTTTGAGTTTAACCGTGATGCTAATGGGCACTCAAGACTAAACATCCGGCATTTTCTAAATGCTGGAGGAAGATATGAGAATAGGTGTGTACGAAGATGGTATCTGTGCCCACCCCACTTCCTTCTCCCTCCCCCTCCCCCACTTCCCAGAAGAGGACAAGTAAGATTGTTTAAAAGAGATGGCAGGTTAGAAGTTCAGTGTTGGTGACAGTGGAGGAAAGAGAAATTCTGTCATGTGCCTCAGAACTGACTCTACAACGTTGGATGGAAAAGGCTTCATCTGCGCACAGGTAGATCCATTTTTGCTTGGTAGAGCACAGGCTTCCTATTTCAAGTGCTTAATGATGGTACAAGTGCCTTAAATTTAATGTGAAAGTGGAGGGGTTATGTTCCCAGTTATACGCTATAATAAGCCCCTGAATAAATAAAATTTGCTGCTGTCAGACTTGAATTTGGCACTGGTATCGTATGTATTGACATTCAAATCAAAGAGGATGTAAGGATATGTGGTATGTTGTGCTATATGTTAGGCTTGTGCTTTTGCTGAATATACATGGCAGAATCCCGCTTGCATCTCAGGATACAAGATAACTAACCTTTTCATCTTTAAGTACCAGTTTCCATTGGTTTAATGCGAGTTCTGTATGTACAAATTCACTCTTATGCAATGACTCTTTCTATACCAAAAATTAATCATGTGTGAGGTAAATTCACTCTTATGTGATGGGTGTGGTGGAAGCCCACAGTCAGCTGCTTTGTGCAGTGCATTGTGGGAGTGACAGGCACCAAAATATAGTCTCCTGTGTGGAACCGTGCTTCTTGCTCGTTGTCTGTGACACATTTCTGTAGTTGCCATCCCCATTATGATAGTACCCTGTGCTTGTGTGTACTATCTGCAATTGGTGAGTACCAAAATTGTTTTGTAAAAGTGGTAGAAATTGGTCTGGGGGTCAGTGCAGTCGAGGGCTTGGAACGTATCCATATTTGTTACATTGTAAAGTGGGTTCCCTTTAAGCAAATTTGAGTTATGTGCTATTTTCCAGGAACACATGTACAGCATAAAGCAAGGGAAACCTTGTATTACTTTACAACTGTACTTCAGTATCTTGAAAAAGACCTCTTCTTTACAGGCTGTAAGGGCTATTAGCCCTTATATTTTGAACATTTATGGTGGTAGTTTTAAAGGCTGAAGTCATGTACATAGAACATTGTGTACTTCTGAAATGTTTAGAGTGTATTATTGTTTCATAGTTTGTAGGGTCAGAAGGGACCTGAGCAGATCATCAAGTCCAACCCCCTGCCATGGCAGGAAAGAGTACTGGAGTCAAAGGACCCCAGCAAGGTGTACATCTAGCCTCCTCTTAAAGACCCCCAGAGTAGGAGCCAGTACCACTTTGCTTGGAAGTTGGTTCCAGATCCTAGCCGCCCTGACAGTGAAGTAAGGCCTCCTGATGTCTAATCTGAATCTACCCTCTGCCAGCTTGTGACCGTTATTTCTAGTCACTCCTGGTAGTGCTTGGGGGAACAGGGACTTCCCCAGTGCCTGCTGGTCCCCCCTGACTAGTTTGTAAATGGCCACTAGATTCCCCCCTCAGCCTTTTCTTGTGGAGGCTGAACAGGTTCAGGTCCCGTAGCCTTTCCTCATAGGGGCTGCCCTGCTGCCCCCTGACCATGTGAGTGGTCCTCTTCTGGACCCTCTCCATGTTGTCCATATCCCTCTTGAAGTGTGGTGCCCAGAACTGGATGCAGTACTCCAGCTGCAGCCTGACCAGTGCCACATAGAAGGGAAGTATCACCTGCTTGAGATACATGTGTGGATGCATGACAAGGTATGGCTGGCCTTCCTGATTGCATCCCCACACTGCCGGCCCATGTTCGTCTTGGCATCAGTGATGACTTCAAGATCCTTTTCTGCCTTTGCACTGCTGAGAAGGGATAAGAACAGGATAAGGCAATCAGGACTCATAGTAGAGCTGATATCTTTTATTAGACCAACTAGATTTTTGCAAAAAAAATCTTCAATTGCAAGTTTTCAAGCACAAATACCCTTCATCAGGCATTGGAGAAAAGATTATAAAAGTTCTCTTGGATAGAAATGAAAGTTCATATTTCATAGGATTTGACAGAGAAGTCAATGGGAGTTTTTCATCTACTCTCTACTACGAGTCCTGATTGCCTTTTCCTCTAAACCAATACGGCTACGACCTGGGTACCTTAGAACAGGATACGTATTCTTCAGATGTATGCATGATTATGGGATGTTGGGTGTTGCTCTCATGGATGACTTGCAACTTGTCAACAAAAAATTCCACATCTTGGTTCTTCTTGCACAAGGTTCTGTGTTATACAATAATGCAAAATCTGAAAAACAAGCTGATGTAAGAGCAACAAAGAACTCCTTGTAGTCTGACAAATGACAAGAGTTTAAGCCCCCTCCTCCTGGCCCAAATACAAATGGTATCTTTAGCTAGATATATAGTAGTGTGAAATACACTATTTTAATTTATTTCTTCTAATTCAATTTATATTTGCATTTAGAGGAGCTGGTAATGGAGCAGTAGAATTTAGCTCAATTGATCTATATTTGTGACAGTAGAAATTATACTATTGTAGGGAATGTATGTGGTATTGTTTGTAAACTCTGTTTCAGTAAAAAACCACATTAATGTTAATATCATTTGAGTTCTAAATAATTTCCTTGTTGCAGAATATTCAAGGTCCCACCAGTCAGTTTGCTTCTGCCAGTAAGTTAAATATAGTGGTTGTGTTCTAACTTTACATGAGTATTTGTTAAAAATGCAATGAATGATGGCAGCAGAAAAGGTAGATTGGAGAATGAGCAAAAAACTGGATTAACTGAAAATTTGCAGGATTGCATGAGTTCAAATTGCACCCTTTTTAACAGCATGCAGCACAGTACACAGTAACATTTACTACAAAGAGCACTGCACAGTAGGCCTGTGCGAAGCGGCTGAAATTCGCGTTGGATTCGGATTCGCCCGATTCAGGGGACAGTGATTTGATTCTGTGATTCGAATCATTGTCCCGATTCGATTCAGCTTGGCAGTCCCCCCATGGTCCCACCATCTCCCCCCGCCCCAGTACTTACCAGCTCAGTGTGGCTGCAGCTCCCTGGTGCAGCCACCAGGGACTGCCCAAATCATCAAAGCTCTCCAAATCCTTGCCAAAGCTTCAGAGAGCTTTGAATTGATTCGGACTTTTAAATTGGTCCCCTGATTCGATGCAGATTTGGAGATTTGGCCACTGAATCTCCTCTGAATTGAATTACCACCCGAAGCTTCGCACAGCCTTACCCCACAGGCATCAGTTCTCTCAATATTTCTGCCACATGTAAAAATGGAAAGGAAGGGAGGAAGATACACTTCTGGGAAAGGGTAAATTGACTTAAGTATCCTTTGGCTTAACTAGTTAAAGAGCACGACATACTAAAATGCTTATGTTCCTGAAAGAGACAACTGCCTTTTGGGTCAGTCTGCAGCCTGGAACTGTTAAAATACTACTACTCTGTCTAATTTGATCTTCCAGGGTTTTCACAGCACTTTCTTTGCTTGTATTTAATATCCCAACTCAGCAGAGCACTTCAAATGTTTATGTTTCCATAATCCTGTGCTAAAAAATGAGCATTTTGATGGCACTAAAATTTTAAAACTTAAAAAAATCTGACATAAATAAAAATTATAAATGTTTTGTTTATCATTATTAACAATGAATTTGTAATTAAATGTATGGCATTTCCAGTTCAGCATATTTCATTGCAGGTTTTCAAAGAATTTGTTTTTATAAGGATCAATTATATAAGCTTCACAGCCCACTCCACCCAAGTATATAGCTAAGAGAATCAAATTGCAATCAAATTTAATCAACATTAAGTGATTTGCCCAGAATGTAGATATGAATTAAACCTATGGGTCCTAAACTCCCAATACTTGGCTCCTATGTATAAGACAGTGTCTACCCCAAATGCTTATTTGAGCATTGTTTGTGATAAATTAGTGGCAAAGAAGCCACATGCTTCCTTCAGTAGACATCCATTTTATACTCTTGATGTACAACAGGTCTTTAAGAAGGTTTATTTAAAAATACTTTCAAAGCAAAACAAACAGGAGCAAAAGTAGCAATTTTTCTTTTTTGAGCTGGAATTATTTTTGCTTGGTTTCTACCTGAAGCAAAATATGTTGTTGTTGCTTTTTCTGTTTTGTTTTCCCCCCTACTAAATTATTTCCTACTGAATACAAGAACTGAAGCAATAGAAACCTTAATTTGTAGCAGTAAGTCCCCGGAAATAGTTTGTCCCCACAGAGTGCGCAAACCAGGGAGACACCAGTTTCCCGGTGGGCTTTCTTTTGTATGGCTAGATTTGAACATTGTGTCAATGTTATGATACTGGGTGCAGTACAACATTTAGGTAACATGGATTGTGTATATTATTCTGATAAGGACAAGGCTTATCTTGCTGGTACTGGGCAGAAGTAGTTTGACAGCCTTTTACTAAAAAGACCCCCTTTTCTGCCATAAGGTCCAGCTTTCTGGTAAGGTGTGGATGTGGCAGAGGGCTGGAGTGAGAAATCTGTCTCCTGGCTAAAAAGAAATAGCTGGAAAATATTTGTCTAAAATAGAAAGTTCATGCTGATGCAAGGCTGTGTTTACTTTTTGAAAATTCAGTTTATTAAACTCAAGGCTCTAGAACTCCAGGGATCAGAGATGCTGTCTGTACACCACCTTACACACTGCACAAGCAATTTTCAAAATTACTTTTTTAATTAAAAGTTGTATCAGTTTAATGTGAGTTAAAGGAAAGTTCACGGTCTTGCTATCAGCTGAAACTATGCTGCAGATATGGGCAAACCTTTCTTTCTATCTTAATAGATCCAGACTAGTTCAGTGTGATGTAATGAAATATATATGGGTGGGGTCCTCTTCTCTTCATATATATATGTGTCAACTTCCTTTAACTCACATTAAACTGATACAACTTTTAATTAAAAAAGTAATTTTGAAAATATATGTCCACATCTTACCTTCTTTAAGGGACCAATGGTTGCAAAGGATTTGATGGATTTCTCGCACCAGACTTTTCCGGGCTTTATTGTTATAAATAGTTTAATTGCGTTGAATAGGACTACATGCCTGAGGAAGATGAAAAGGGTCTGGCATGAGGGACAGCAGTAGAGTGATCCACACAGAATTTATTTAAATGGCAGTTGCTTCCAGAGTTTGCCTTAGGAGCTCTGTGGTGGGATTAGGTCTAAAACATTATGGATGGATATGTATAGAAGTGAGAAACAGTTGCTGAGTCAGTTAGGTTCTGTTGGGAGTGCATGCAAATGGAAAATATATGAGAATAACTGCTGGCTGAAAATGATATCTGACAATTAATTTTTAATAATTAATTGAAAAGGATCTTGGCTTCTGGACACAGGAAGACTGTGATCATAGTTGGTGGGCGATCTTATCCGTTTCAGTAGTATTATTCATCAGCAGTATCAGCTGATCAGAACTGGTAACACTTGCTACAAATCTGTTTACTATTTCTTCTGATAGATTTTGGTTTTCTTTTTCTGAATGTGTGTGTGTGTATGTCTGAGTGCATGTGTGCACGTGTTACATGTGCCATACATATCTCTCAATTTTCATGTGCTTTGTTTAGCAAAGGGCCAGGTTAATCCCAGTTAGCGTCATGCATTTATTCTAGGGTTGCCCTTGGTTCAGTAACTTAAGTGTGGTCAACTGTTGTTGGGAACTGACTGAGGCCTTATCCTACTTCCAGCGCTAGGAGTTTGCTGCTTTTATGTAAGATGCTGCTGCTGTTTGTTCATTAAACATTTATATTATAGTAGCACCTTAAAGGCACAAACAAGTTTGAACCAGTTCGTGCCAGGCATGTTATATATGCCAGTCTCTGCCTCCGAGGTTAAAGTTGAACCCAGGCAAAAGCAAGAGTTTATGCTGATGGGCAGGAGAATGTTTTGAAGAATTCCCAGCTGAGGCACTTGGTTGGCATGGCTGAAACTATGCCCACAGCTGGTTAAATTTATCTGGTTGGGAGTACTGTTGGATGCCTCACTGATGTAATGCTCTCCATAGCAACACCTCCAAGCAGCATTTGTCATCATCTCCGGTTGGCTAGGAGCCTCTGTCCCATCCTGGTGAATGCTGACGTGGTCTCACTTATTCATGCCTTCATCACCTTTCAGATGGTCTACAACAGTTCAGTGCATCTGGGTTGTAACACTTAAGAAACTTAGTCTTTGATGCCACAGGGCTCCCCGGCATCTCTTTATTGACTTTCCTGTAGAATATTAAATCAGTCCAAGTGGTCTTAGTCCTTTACTTTCAAGGAGCTTGGAGTATGTTATGACAGTAGACCACCGAGTCATACAGTGATACCTGAGCTAGCTCTGCACGTGCTATTTTGGAAATGGAAGTAGTTGCTTTAGCATGGCAACACACACAGACTTGTTGGCAGATCAAATTTGCCTTGGTGCTACACTGCACTAATGTGATTATACTGTGGTCAGTTCTGGAGCTAGCACATGTGGAGTTCACGTGGGATATGTCCACTCAGTGCTGTGTATTATATAGGCGTAGTCTAGGCTTATGGTATCTGGGCTCAGGATGTCAGCAAGATCTCACAGAGCTCCAGAATAAGGCCTCTGTTAGTAACTTCCTTCTTCTGGCACAAAGGAACGTTCTATGTTGAGGTTCATGTGTGTCAGGGGAAGCATTTTCTTGGGTGAGCCCAGGACTGGATTAATACATTTCCTCAGGAACTGAGGACCGAAGCTTCCTATCACCTGCTCCAAATGGAGGGTACCTTTTTTTAGCATTGTCTCTACTGTGCAAGGTAGCATAAACCTAACCTAATGCAAATGTTAATTGTTTATATTACTGTTGGACACAGACATGGCTCTGTAACACTAGGTGCTGTGTAAACATACTTATAAAAATCTCAGACAAAAGACTTTATTGCACATACTTCTCCCTAGGGAGAGCATGAAAGAACAAGCAGCACATGACGGACATTAACTACATTGTTGAATATAGGCTGGAAGGTGCTCCAATACTGCAGTAATGAGTGAAGTATAAAAACCAGCACCAAATAGAATAGAAAACAGTAATACAAAAGACATGATTGTGGTTAGGTGAAACAAGCAAACAGGTTGGGTTGGGGTAACAAACATAATGACAATGTACAAAAAATATGAAAAATTCTATAAATATATTAAGTTAGTTCTATCTTCCATATGTATAATAGAGAGTAACTGGTCAGTGATCACAGATTACTATCCAATTTGCAGTTTTCAGCATATGCTACATACAGCAAGAGGTGAAAGTTCAGTAGAGGTGAAGTGATGGCTTTGTGTGCATTTTGACTGGGAGCTCTACCACCTCTCCATCACCCACCTCAGTAGCAATTTCTTGGAGAATCGCAAGAGAAATGCCTCCAAGGCTAGGGACAGAAATTATAGACAAACCAGTATAAGTGATCAGAAATTGGTTCAACTCCAACGCAACAAAAGTTCAGTGCACATGAACCACTTTCAAAATGGCCAAAACCAGTTTAAGATAAACTTGGATTAATATAGTATCAGACTTAACTGATTTAGGTTAAATTCGTTTATTGAACTGCTGTCTTTGATCCCCTCCACATTCAAGTTAACTCACAATCCCCCAGCATCCCAAGGTACTTTGGACCTACTCTGCAAACCCCACCCTCAGAGGGTGGGCAGGCTAGCTTTCACCCAAGCTGTGTGCTGCAGCTGAGCAGGGTTGCATGCTATAGTACCCTCCAGCTTCTGGCCTGGCCCACTGCAGGCACGTGGCTGTATTTCCAGAATCAAAAGTGAGTGTCTGTTCACTTGCTTATCAGTTCAATCTATGCAACTCAGACACCTGTGAAGATTGAACTGATTCAACCTCAGACTTTTTGATTATGTACTTAGCCCAAGAGAAGTAGGCATTGAAAGCTGGTGTAATTGGTGGAGCAAGACAGGCATTGGCCTTTTGATAAAACATGGAAAAAGCAGAGCAGGGAGAAAATGTAAGGTGGTTTGAAATGAGGTTTATAGAATTAGTGGTCTGAACACAGGAGCCAGAAACTTATGAATTTCAGTCTTAGTTGTAACACTGACTTCTGTGACCTTGGGCTCCTGGTTACATAGCTTCTCTGTACTAGTGACCCACTTATCACCTGGAACATCTGGGTATTTTTCTACATTTACGCGCCACAGCGCCAGGTGCTTTGAAAAGTGCCTGGCGCTGTAATGCATACAATTGTATAAGCGGCAAAATGCACGTCAGTGCTGAGAAAATGGCGCTGGTGCGCTTTTGAACTAAATCACCTCAAAGGTGCTTTAGTTCAATAACACACCACCGCTGTGTAATGACACGCATTTTGCCACTTATACAACTGCACACAGTGCAACACAGTTTGCCTTGGCTTAATTGACTCTTCTCTGAAGCAGCGGATCTCTGGCGCATTGTAGGGGGAAAAAAAGCATGTGTATAAATGCCTCCTAATACTTGTATACCTGCAGCCTATGGGTGTTGTGAAAATTAGTTAAATTTTGTAAAGTGCTTTGCAAATAAAATGTGCTCTAAGTGCTTGGTGTATTATAATTATTATTAAATTATACAACATATTCCTTCATTTATTTTAAACAAAAGCATTTCCCTTGTTGTTAGCTGTGGTTCCTCAACATTTTCATGCTGTTTCTGTGTTGTATCCTTTGACTCTTTCAATGTATGGTGTGAGATGTAAAACAAATAAAAAAGCCTGTATGAGAATATCACAATGTTCAGAAATATGTCATTCATTACTACAGAAAGTCTGTGAACCGCAACTGAAAGGTGAATGGGAGATGAAAGAACTAGGGCTACGAATAATTCCTGCTGTTGCCTCTTTCCTATGGGAGTGCTGTCCATGGATCGTTTATGTACTGAACTTGTCGTAGATAGTAGAGTAAACCTATTTAATGAAACCTTGTATCCCTTGCAACAATAGTAAAATCATCTGGAAAACTTGAGGAATAAATGTGCCAAGAGGAGTGAAACGGGGATGGTCCTTCAGCTGTGACTAAAGACTATGATGCAGAAGAGCTGGGTTCTAATCATAGCTAGCTCAGTCACACGCATGCTGTGTGACCTTGGGTATATTCCTTAAAGGCCAGCATTTTGTACAGTCTTCTGTGATCTGGGACATTGCTAGTTTTGTGAGCTCACCTAGATGTACTTTTACTTATGGTTTGTGGCTGTGCTGAAGTCGGCGAGAGCAAGCGTTCAGGCATTCTGAAAAACAGGACCAATTTGTCTCCAATGAGACACCTAAATGCTAAAAAAACCAGAAAGCTGCTTTTGAACTTCCTCCTTTAAAGCTCTACATCCTTCTGTTTTCCTGTCTGTAAAATGGAGATGTTTGTTCCTTGTCTCATAAAAGGGTTGTCCAGCTTAGTACAAAAATAATTGTCTTTAACCATAGGATCTGTGTCCCTGTATAAGATTGCCAAGATTTGTTTAATAACCACAGATGGTCAGGACCAGTTCCGTATTGTAAAGATGGAGGCTTTTTCAGCAATGGCTCCCAAAATAACCAGGGAAGGCAGTTCAGCTTTGTCTCGGAGACAAAAACACCACCAAAAGTACTTTTTGTAACATTCAGGTGAGGTGTTCCTGGGAAGGTTTCCTTTGAAGTGCTGCTCTATCTTCACCTTATATGTCTTGCAAAGTTCTGAAGGGTAGATGATGGTGAGGGAAGAAGATATAAACTAAGGAGAAGAAAAGAGAAGAAAATTAGGGACGAGAGACTAATTTATTTACCCTGAAGGGCAAGGAAAATGTCATTTTGTCATGTTCATTGTGATCATCTGAAGTATCTATATGCCACTCTTTCCCCATGTGAGCTTGTCTCTGTCTCCCACAGCCTGCCTTCTTTCCTTCTCCACTGGAAAAAAATGCAGTGCATTTCTTAAAAGTTCCTTCCCCACCCCTGGTATCTGAGTTCATTTTAGAGAATTAGAGGCAAGAAAACAAATTCTGGTTCTAATAGCTTTCTCCTAATTCTACCCCATAATGGAGATGATCAGTGCTTACACAGTAATAGCCTCTTGGATTGTTAATGGACTTAACTCAGTAAAGGGGGTGACAATGAGGAAGAGGTGCTGAATTACTTTAAAAAATACATCTTGGTATTGAAATCATATGGGAAACTGATCTTTCTGAAGAAGAGTCAGCTGCTGGACGTGGACCCTCTATACTCGCTAAGAAGAATGGAGGGCGGAGGGAGTGACATTTGCTTTGCTCAGCAAAGTAAATCGTGCCCATTAAAAATAGGGCTGGATTGACCACTGGAATACATCAATTTTTATGCAGGTTTAAGTTGCAGTCATATTTGTGTAAAACTCAAATAATGTAGATTTTATCCAATATTTTTAACAGTAGATACGTACTTGCCTTAGAAATTATAAATTAGTGAGAAACTACCATTATTACTTTATGAACTCAGTGAGGAAAAAATCAGTAATACTCATGTGTTAAACAGCCACTCACATCCATGAGAGAGGGTACTTTAATTGGATCCCAGAACTAATGCTAGACAGTGATTAAAAAAATTCAGTGAGAAAAAAGTATTGAAATATTGCTAGGAGATATGAGGAGAACTACACCCTGCAGATAAAGAGAAAGAGACTCTATTTTACTCAACCGAGTCAACGTTCTTTCTCCAGAACAGGACTCGGTGATTGTAAGCTGTAAGCCCCTATATACAGAATATAGAGTTGGTATTGGCAAGATTAGGTATGCCAGCCCATGCCCCTCTGTATGGCCACTGCACAAAATGTACAGATGAGGAAGGCACTGAGACTGAGCTAAATAAAAGGATAAAAAATTAATATTGAATACTTTTATTTACCTTCTGCTTTCAAGTTCTCAGGGAAGGCTTGGGTCATATTTCAAGAATTCCTTCACAATCACAAAGGCTAAAAAACAGCGGGGCCCACTCAGCCTCACCCCCCAGCCAGAAGCCCCAGCTGGGGTTTCTGGGCTAGGAGCATGTGGCTGCCCCGGTGTGGGAAGCACAGGTAAGTGACAGAGGGGACCCTGGGCAGCAAGAAGCACGGTGGGGGGGGGGAAGCGGACCCTCACTGCCCCACACCTGGTGCCCCGTGCTGAAGCTGCTTGCAGCCCATATGGGGCTGCCTGTGCCCGCTCCGGACAACCTCATGCAGGATGCGAGTGCTTGCAGCATGGGGCACCAGGCGTGAGACGAGCCGCTTCCCCCTGCGCTCAGCTTTTCCCCGGGCTCCTTCCCTGCATGGAGAAAAGTGGCCCCTCGCCCTCCCCATGGCTGGTGCTCCCTGCCGCAGGCACGTGCCGCCCACGCGGGGCTGTCTGGAGCAGGCACAGGCAGCCCTAGGCTGGCTGCGAGTGGCTGCAGCACGGGGCAGGCAAGGGGTTGTTTTCTCTGACCCCCCCCCCCGCACTCAGCACCACTTTGTAACCCAGCTCTACTGCCAGGCTGGCAGTGGGGTAGGTTACAAGCTGGTGCTGAGCGCAGGGAAAAGTGGTCCCTTGCCCACCCCATGGCCAGTGCCCCGTGCTGCAGTCACCTGCAGCCCACATGAGGCTGCCTGTGCCTGCTCCAGACAGCTCTGCCTGGGCTGCGAGCGCCTGCAGCAGTGAGCACTGGCCACGGGGTGGGCAAGGGCCCATTTTTCCCCATGCTCAGCACCAGCTTCTTCCCTGCCAGCGAGCAGGGGATCAGGGCTGTGCACTGCCCCTGCCTGTACTGCGGGGGTGGGGGGCACTGTGTATGAGCGGGTAGGGAGCCAGTGGGAGCACAGGGCCCGCACCGCTGTCCTGGGGCCAGTGCTGGTGGGCCCCAGAGCAGGGTGGCAGGAGCGCAGGTTCCTGGCCAGCAGGGGCTCTATGGAGCTAGGTCAGCTCCCCGCTCTCCCTGCTGGTGCAGCCCAACCTGGCTCCACAGACCCCTGCTAGCCTGCTTCCCACTCTGGGCCCCACCGGTGCTGGCCCTGGGACATTGGTCCCAAGATGGTGACCAGGGGGAAGGGTACCTGTCAAGGGGTGGAGCTACCTATGCGGCCCTTGACAGCCTGCCAAAACTGGGTAAGCGGCCCTCTGCCCTAAATAATTGGCTGTCCCGCCCTAGGGCTTTACCAGTGATTCCTGCATTTAGTTCAATCACTTGTGGTTGAACTTAAATATATCTATAAAGTCACTAGAAGATGTCGGTATAATTGCATGATGGGATATTGTTCTGGATCCCAGGATTTTGCATCCTGCCATACCAGATGTACATGGCAGGCCACTTGATTTTTAAGATGCAAAATAGAATTTGTTAGATCCCATTGTGTGTGTTGGTCCCATTTGGTGTCTGCTCCCCACCTCCCAGGACCTTCAGAAGGCACTACAGGAAGAGTGGCTTTGGGACCAGTTGCTCATGCTGCACTTCCCACACCACCCTTTCATCTTTCTGGCATGTGGGTTGCCTGAAATAGGAACTCAGAGAAGCTCTCAGCATGCAGGGAGCTGCTCCATGTTCTTGGGCTCTTTGTACACTGACACTTTTAAAAGATGCAATGGGAAGTGTGGCACCTGGGAATGGTTCCCAATGCTGCACTTTTCCTGGCATCAGGGAGTGGCTCTCCACATGCCAGTATATTCAGAGGCTTCACTTAATATGGAAGATCTTTGCAGCTGGTTTGTACAATGCATAATATACATAATTGTATATGTGATTTGTATTTTATTAAAAGCATGCATTTTATTAAAGACGTGCAGGGAGCCCTCTTGTATGCCTCAATATGCAATTTTTTAAGTGTAGGTGCAACAATACTTAAAATGATTGGGTATATAAAAATATGCAGTGCTGGTACGTTAGAGGTGATGGTGTTACAGACAGGTATTCAAGAAGGTCATTGTTGCTGCCGGGACTCAACTAGCCGCTCTCGTGCCTCTCTCACTCCGGTGATGGATGTTACACACCTCGTGGGCTCGCGCCTCTGCCTGAGATGGTGACTTCTGCCAAAATCCTTGCTCCCCGCCCCCGTGCTCACCTGTCACGACTTGATGACCTCAGTGTCTGGGGCCATTCATCAGGCATGCTCATTGGCCCTAAGGTTCCTCCCGGCGGTTGTTCTCGGGGCTCTGCCACCCCTATACCCTGGCCTCACACCTCCTGCGTAGCGGCAATGAGCTGATCGGTGTTTTGCTCCTGGGACCCATGACTGGGTCTTGCCTGGGCCCCTCCTGACACTATCTGACCCATAATGCAGGTCGGTTGCCCTCCTATACCCCTCGGGGCCTGGGGTTGAACCCAAAATCAACAAGAAAATAAAAGGAAGCCTAAACACAAAACCCGGCATACTGCCCCTTTAACTACCCCCCCCCGCACTTCACTGGGACACTGGCTGCCTCATCCCCTTAGGCACCAGTTCCCTGCCTACTCTAAGGCACCTTCCGATCCAGTGGCAATGTTCCCTCCAGTGGCACTTCTCCCTGGACTCCTCGCCGTCCCTCTCCCTCAGGTCGGATCTTTCCTAGAGTGCCTTCTGCCGTCCCTCCATGGCGATCCAGGTGTCGTTCTGCTGCCGGCTCCGCAGCGTCATTGAGATGCTCCTCTCCTTCCTCCTCGCTTCTGTCCTGGCCGTTTCTGTTCTCCGGGACCTATCCCTTTGCTCGACTCTGCTGTAGGGATCTCGGCAGCAGCACTCTCCCTCCTCTCGCCGGCTCCGCAGCATGCACCGCCATTTTTATCTGAGCCAGTCAGCATTCAGCACTGACGTCACCGGCCAGCTGCAGCTATATAAACAGGCAGCCAACGAGCCGCATGGGTTCTGTGTTCCGTCTTCCACGTGTTGTTTTCCTTGCTGCCGGTGAGTATTCTTGCGTCCCGGGACAGTCATAAACAGTTTTATGCAGAGAGATGCCCATACAGCTAGATTTTTGAAACTCTTGGGTAAGAATGAACTTACTAACTGTATAGAATCTTTCTGAAATACAAATATGGATAGAGACCTGGAAACCATGTAGCATGTTACTGGTACCCTGGTGCATAGAAGAATTATCCCTTGGATAATTATGGATCCTTCATGTTCATTTCTCTTTTCAATGTACAATAGATATTAAAATTTATGCTAAAGTAATAACAAGAGAGACTAATCAAACAACTGATACATGAATATTAGTCAGGGTTGATTACCAGAAGGCAAGCTTTACATAATCTATAAAATATATTGAATTGCATCTGATTCAACGAAGTCAAAGAAACAGGAACTTGCTTTATTTCTTCGTTTGAAAGAAGGCATTTGATTGGGTTGGGCAGACATTTTTGACACACTGTATTGAACTACATGTTTTCATTTAAGAAACAAGCTAATACCTTTTACTTAATGCCAAGAGCTAGTTGTCTGGTGAATGTCTTCTCCATTCAAGGAAAGGCCCCAAACAGAACATGAAACAGAAATGCGCATTGCTGCCACTTATTTCCCTGCGAAAAAGAACTGCTAGTTCCAAATACTAGTGCTAATCCATTTGAACCCAGAATAGATAGACTTTCCGAGAGTAGCTGGCTTTAACCAGGTCTTAGGCTATAAGGACACAACAAAGTTCAAAAGATGGCAAGCTAAGTATTAGGGGTGCGCCAATAGAGATTGTGGGGGCCGATACCGATAGCTGATTTTTTTAAGGAGGCATATTGGCTGATACCGATTTGATTTCTAATACAGCTGTGTCCAGCTGGTAAGTCTGTTGTGGTGGAAGGGGATGAGGGAAGGAAGGTATGGGGGGGGCAGATCAACGCTCCCTACAGTGAGGGAGGGAGTGGGACAGGGGCAGGGGTAGGCACTGCCTAGCTGGGTGGGCCAGGCATGCAGGATGGAGCCACAGCTTGTTGGGGGAGGGGGGCGGGCAAGGGCATGGCTTCTACCACTGTGTGTACCCCAGGAGGGCATGGATGGGGCGTGTGCCTCCAGATCTGGGCGGGGCAGGGCAAGTGGGCTGGAGCTGTGGGCTGTGGCTGCGCCAGGCTCTTCTCTGCAGGGGCTGAGCTTGGGGTAGGCAGCAGCAATGTTGGGAGGGGTGGCTATTGGGAGGCTATGGAAAAATTTGGGGTGGCTTTAGCCCCCTCCCCAGTGCCACCGCTGGCTGCCCTGAGCCTAATTCCCTCCAAGAAGAACCTGGCGCAGCTCCGGCTCCAGCCAGCAGCTGCAGATCGGGGAGCACACCCCACTCCACCCCGTGCCCCCTGGACAAGCCGTGGCTCCATCCCACGCCCCACCCTGTCCAGCTGGGCAGCACCCGCCCCAGCCTCTGCCTCACGCCCTCTCTCACTGTGGATGGCATTGATCTGCTCCCCCCCATGCCCCTTCCGTCCTCCCTTCCCTTCTACCACAATGGACTTACCAGCCATACACAGCTCTCCAAGCTGCTGAGCTGTTCTCCACACTGCCTGCATGCTGCTCTGCAGCCATGTGCACACGTGCATTTATTGGCCAAATTATCGGCCGCATTGAGCTGTTTTCTGATAAAGACAATTTTCTTTATATCATTGTTGATTTTATATCAGACCAATGTATCGGTGCACCTTTACTAAGTAGCTATGGAACAGATGCAATAGATACAATTTAAGGTCAACTTTTTTGACCTTTTTAGGTTGGTTAGCTAGAAGATTTTGATACCTTCTTCCCCACAGTACCCTGCTGCCCCAACTTGCATACAGAATAAGATAAGAGAAACTGATGAGCCTTGCCTTTCATTATTTCTAAAAAAAAAATACATTAGATCTAGCTAAGATTTTTCTTTGTAAAGTTAGGAAAACCCACTATTAGATTCTTGCTGACCTTTAAAAACCCTCCAATTAAAAAAAAATTACGTTAATTTTGATGGTATATTGGGCTTCTGACTGTACAAAATTACTAGGCATCTTACTTAGTATACTGGAAAATAGGATTCTCATTTGACTCAGATGGAAGATGATATTATTTGAATTAAAGCTTTCTGTGCTCCTCCACAGATTGAAACTAAACAGTATAGGTTTAAACAACAGGCCTTAATTATAACAATGATAAGGATGTAAAGACTTTATTCCTGAATTGTCAATGGACAGGCATTATTGATAAATATGTACATAAAAGTTTTATCGTTTTAAATAAAATTAATATTTTGGAGCATGAAGCCTTTGACTTCCAAATGGCAGAATTAGAAAAATAAAATGACAAGGTTCTTTGGGTAAATCCAATATATTTTATTAGACCAACTCAGATAGTTGGGGAAAAAAAATGTTTGCAAGTTTTTGGGTACAAATGTCCTTCATCAGGCTAAGGAAGCATCTGCAGATGGTCTGTGCTCTTCCTGGATGGAATAATAAAGAAACCAGAGGCTGGTTTGCATGTGAGGGAGCCAGTCAATGAAAATGTAAATTGAGGTAGTCACTGGATGAGAGACAGGTAGGGGATGGGGAAAGAGGAATGAAACACTTACTTCCTCAGCCTGACAAAGGGTATTTATACCCGAAAGCTTGCAGGAAAGATTTTTTTCCAACTATCTGAGTTGGTCTAATAAAAGATATCAGATTTACCTGAAGAACCTTGTTTGCCTATGTCCTTAGACCAACCTGGCTACAACCTATACCCCTAAGAATAAAATGATGTGTATCAGTAGTACCACAGCCTGCCACCTGATGGAAAGTCAGATTTTCCTCTGGCCTTGTAAGGCTGTGGTCCAAGAAGTTCCTGACAGACATATTACACCATAGGTGTTACAACAAGGAAGAAAACTATATTTTGATATTGCTCCAAAATATAGAATTATGGGGGAAAACATCCAAAAATACTGTTAGAAAAATAAATACGAAGTTCTTCCAGGGAAAAGTTGCTATTGCAAGAGCTTAGGAGTTTTGAGTCTTGCTACTTTTGGATCCAGTGCTCATAGAACTTAATAGCTTGTGAAGGATATGGCATATGATGGAAGCAAAACACTAAGTATTTTTTCTTATAATTGTGTGGACTTTTCTTAAGTTATGTGGCAGAACGTCCTTAGTTCATGGAGGAAAACATGGGAAAGAAAAGGACAGACAGATAATTTTACCTGAAGTTGGACTAATTTAAATTCTGTAAGCAATAAAAAGCATTCTTCTATCTACAATACCAATTTTGTGCTTATTATATGATTACTGCCTGTGCTTCATTTTGTGATATTCTGCTTTTTTGATTTCAGCTTTGCTTAATACAGTTGGAGTAGAAGTGTAATGACTAAAGAAAGATGGAAATCTAAGATTAATGGAGAAGTCAAGTTCATGTTGGAAACATACATTTTTGGTCTGATTTACCATGGGTATGACTAAAAGAATTTCTCACACAAGGGCTTGGGGGGTATATTGAGGCCATTCTTTTCAAGGTCTCTGTTGTATTCCACTACAAACTGCTTTATTTCACAAAATACACAGATCTTCTCTTAAAGCCATTTGAGCTGTACACTTTGGCAATTAGTGTAAAAACTGATTATACTGGGCTTTAACTCATCAAAACAAATGGGACAATCATTTACACAGGGGACAATCATTTACACACGGATTTTGAATGGCAATTAACTGGAATTGGCTGGGATTGCCTGGTGGGGGGAGGAGGATGTTATCTTTTGGATACTTCACAGATCCTTAAAGCAGGACAATGAACGTGTATGTCTGTAGGATCCCATCATAAAAGGCTTTGTTTTGGGAGAAATCTCAGGTCTGTTTTTAGCTATGCTGTTACACTATTCCTAATGGCACGCTAACTTTGCATTCTGGTGGTTGGAACGTACAAGGGAGGTGGTAGGAATTTCAGTGGTTGACTGGTTAAGTTGCTTTTGGATTGCAGGCAGAATCTCATCAGGATGGGAAACACGTATTCAAGTTATTTAATAATGTAATTAAATGAGCTAGAGGCTTTACTTTTCAGTCCTGGAATACAGTTCATGTTTGATCGTTTAAAAAAATGCTTTTTGTTCCTATTGATTTTAAGTGTTTTGCTTCTATGATGGTTTAATGTTTAGTTTTTAGTAGCTAAAATTTTGCTTTGTTGTAGATGTTTTTAAAATTGCACTAGCAGTTAAAACTCAACTCAAATTCCAATAAAAACTTTGCTGATTCTCACCAATGGATGTTTTGTCAACTGGGAGACAGACATGGTAAAATGGAGGATGGTGAATCAAATGATGCTTTATTCATTTATGTCAAGCTGTTTTGGTTTATTCCTCCATACACAAAATTTGCACTGATTTAACCAATACCGGTTTTTTAAATCAAACTGGTGTAATCTCTTCTAAATCTCTTCGAACCCAGTTATTTGATAATCAGTCTAATTGATGTGTATGTGCACTGGACCTTACATGGTAGAAGACAGGTCAGGGTGTGACACCTGTGGAGCCCGGCTGGGCTGCACCAGCAGGGAGAGGGGGGGAGCTGGCCCCACTCCATAGAGCCCCTGCTGGCTGGGACCCTGCACTCCTGCCACCCTGCTCTGGGCCCTGGTGGTACTGGCCCTGGGACACCAGTGCGGGCCCCGTGCTCTGGCTGGTTCCCCGCCCGCTCACACCCAGTTCCCTCCAGCCCTGCGGTACAGGTGGGGGGCAGCACACAGCCCTGACCCCCTGCTCGCTGGCAGGGAAGAAGCTGGTGCCTAGCATGGGGAAAAGCGGCCCCTTGCCCGCCCCGTGGCCAGTGCTCCCTGCTGTAGACAGTCACAGCCCATGCGGGGCTGTCTGGAGCAGCCACAGGCAGCCCCATGTGGACTGCAGGTGGCTACAGCATGGGGTGCTGGCCATGGAGCAAGTGAGGGGCTGCTTTTCCCTGTGCTCAGCACCAGTTTGTAACCTGGCCCTGCTGCCAGCCTGGGCTCCAAGCTGCCTCCAGGCTTGCCTGTTGGCAGCAGAGCTGCAGTCCCCCCACCCCGCTTGCCACGCCGAGCAGTGTTGGCTGCTGCTGCCCTCCTGGAGCTTGTGTGCTGGGCAGCCCAGAGGTGGTGGTGGCAAACACTGCTTGGCATAGCAAATGGCGGGGGGGCCCGCAGCTGCTGTCGCCATGCACAATCCCAACGGGCAAGGCCGGAGCCAGCGTGGGGCTCAGGCTGGCAGTAGGGCCAGGTTACAAGGTGGTGCTGAGCGGAGGGAGGGGGAAAAGCAGCCCCTCACCTGCCCCATGCCCAGCACTGTACGCTGCAGCTGCTCACAGCCCATGTGAAGCTGCCTGTGGCTGCTCCGGACAGCCCCGTGTGAGCTGTGAGCAGCTGCAGCATTGGGCGCCAGCCACGGGGCGGAGGAGGGGCCGCTTTCTTCCATGCCAGGAAGGTGCCTGGCGAAAAGCTGAGTGCAGGGAAAAGCAGCCCCTTGCCTGCCCCATGGCTGGCACTCCCTGCTGCAGCCACTCGCAGCCTGCGGGGCTGTCCAGAGCAGGCACAGGCAGCCCCATGCAGGCTATGAGCGGCTGCAGCACAGGGTGCTGGCCACGGGGTGGGCGAGGGGCTGCTTCCCCCCCCCCAACCTGTGCCCAGCTTTTTCCCGGGTCACTTTTCCCTGGGCTCCTCCCCTGCCCTTCTCCCCCCACCCCCTCACTTCCCCCTTACCTGAGGTTTTGGCGCCGCTGGGGCAGCCACATGCTGGGGGTGGTGGGCCCTGCTGTTGTGGCAGCCTGCTGGGCTTCCCCTGGGGTCCTATTGCCCTTGGTTCCTGTCATTTTTGACAGAAACTAAGGGCAGATAAGTATTAATTTTTTGAATATTTTTAGGGGCCCTGCGGGCCAGATAGAATGGCCTCACAGACAGGATCCAGCCTGCGAGCTGTATTTTGCTCACCCCTGGACTATACAATCATTGAGAATCATGAAGGTGCTCAGTCTGATGTTAGTTTCCTTTATAGTCTTTTAAGAATACAGTAAAACTGCAAGCTAATTTTTTTTTTTATTTCTCATATTTTAAGTACTGGGTTTTTAGTTTAGCAATGTGAGAATTAATAAATTTTAACCATGTTTTTATTATGTCTCAAGGCAGATGTTGGTCATTTCTATAGCAAATGCCTTGCATATGTCTTCATGGGGGGTTTAGTTATTTATTTATGTATTTTTAACCCAGATGTTGCATTTCTGTCAGTATCATGCTAGTGTAAATACTTATGCTATTATAGATGTGTATTGTACTATATAACTCATTTCCCTTCTCATATGGGAATAAGTCTTATTGGTATAATTTAGTATTAAGCTAGAATGATAGTCTACAATGGGAGGGGGTTTGCATGTGTGCTGGTGTTGCTAAAGCAGTACAAACTTGCATGTGCCAAAAAAAAAAAAAAAAAAAGCCCTTAGTGACCTGACTTCTGGTTTTATGTGTTTCTCCTGAGCTGATTGTTGGTGGCTTTACATTAAAAATAAAAATTGAATTAAGAATTACATAGGTAGAATGAACCATATGTTCTCAGGGAGACTAATAGAAGTCCTAAGTCTTTCTAACTTAAATGTGTTTTCTTGAGAGATTCACCAAGTGCATCTTAAATGTGTCCAAGAACACAACACTTAGGAATGTAATGAGGATGTCAGGAAATGATGCAGTATTTTGACAGGTACTATAAAGTGAGTAGGAATTTTTAATTAAGAGTTAGAAATAGCTTGTGAGGGCAGCCAGGCACCAAACTAGTTGAATGTTGTACATATCCTTTGTCCCTAGGCATACAATGTTTGGTTGCAAGTGAAAGCAAAGCTAGCAGCTTTTTTTTTTTTTTTTGGAGTGTGTGAGTTCATTTTCTGATCTGATTAAGTCAGCACCCTGGTTGCGTGGTCCATTACTGCAAGAGCAGAAGTGTCCATCCAAGAATGGATAAGCATAGTGCCAGGACATCCTGGCAGAGAAGTTTGCCTTCTGTCCATTCATATTGTTTGTCGCTCTTGCTTCCTCTGCCTTACAATCTTTGCATTTGTGCTAAGGGTATGTCTCCTAGGGCTGTGCGAAGCTTTGGTCTCTGATTCAGTTTGGCGGAGATTCAGCCCGATTCGGCAGCCAAATCTTTAAATCCTAATCAAATCAGGAGACCCTTCAATCTGTCCGAATCAAATTGGAACTGTCTGAATCGATTTGGAGAGATTTGGAAAGATTCGATGATTTGGCCATAGACAGCTTTAAATGTTTTTTCTATGTACCTCAAGGTACCAGGCAGCTTGTGAATGCTGAGATGCTGGGGAGGATGCAGTGACCCACAGGTGCGCAGGGGGGTTCCCAGCATGCTTGGCAATGGTCCCAGAAGTAGACCAGAAGCACTTCTGGTGCTCTGCTGGGGAGTGTGCAAAGGATTTCCCTCCCAACACCGACTCAGCGACTGGTGCCTCCTGGTTCTGGAGAGGCACCCAGGGTTCCCCTGCAGCTGATTGCCAAGCTGTGAGGGTGTGGGGCGGGGGTCCTTGCACGCTCAGCAGTGGACCTGGAAGTGGACCAGAAGTACTTCCAGTCCACTTCTGGGTTTGCTGCAAAGCATGTGGAGAAGCTCCCCTGCGCTCTGGTGGGGTGCTGTATCTGCCTTACCATTAAAGCATTTGCGAGCCGTGTCTGGTACCTGGAGGTATGTAAAAAAAATCATTTAAAGCTTTGTCTATGGCCGAATTGCTGATTCTCTGAATTGGCATCAAATCTTTAGATTCGGATTTGGCCAAATCAAATTGGGACAGTGATCCAAATCAACAAATCAAATCTCTGTCCCCAATTTGGGCCAAATTCGAATCAAATACAGCCCATTTTGCACACCCCAAATGTCTACACTGCAGACTGCATCATTATGCAAGGATGCCTAAGCTAGCTGCAAACAAGCTAATGGAAATGCTGGAAGCTATCTGGCTGCTAGATAATGTAGTGGCTGGAATTGCCCATGGAGAATCTGTACCAATGTGTCCATCATAGCTAGCACTGGTGTTACTGGCTGGGAGGGAGAACAGTTGTGGGAGACTTCCAGAGAACCTCAGTGAAATAAGACACAACTCTGGTCCCTGTTGTCAAGCCTAAGGATTTGTCTTCACAGAGAAGCTCAGGAAAGTTAATGGGAATAACAGAAAATGTGAATTTACAGTGAAATGGATAAACCATATTAAAGCTAACTGGACGTTCTCATTCATAATTAAGGTGGTCTTAATTCAGTGGGTCTTAATTCAGCTGCGAAGGCCACGGGAGGCCTTAATGTATTTCAACTAATCCACTGCACGTTCCTGTGTAGGTGAAGCCTAAGTGTTTGTCTGCTGGCAAAACTTGGAGATACTGCTTTTCACTGGTGGCCATGAGTACATCATTTCTGTTGGTAGCAACTTTAGAAGCTATAGAGTTATCTGGAATTGGGCACAATAGTGAGCCTGTCTGTGCTCTGTCTTTCTTAAAACCTTCACTGGTGTAACGTCTTTGAAGCTCTACCAGTGTACATGCAATGTTGGGTGCTTTTCCTAATATCTTGGCCAAATTTGACTGGGATCGACGAAATGTCTCCTCAGATGCTCCTGAATAGTTCCAACTGTATTTGAAATTTTTGATTTTTCTGTTCTGCAATGGCAGTGTTGCTGTATGATATGAAACATTTGCTGCTATCTGCTAGGAGATGGTTACACAGCAGTGGCTGGCAAAGTGATTCCTCTCTGTGTTTCTTGGTCTTTCAAATTTACAGAGTTCATTGAGATAAAGGGTGGGATTTTCAAAAGTTCTTCATGTAATTTAAGAGCACTGCTCCCACTGAGTGCTTTAAAAATCCCACCCTACATGTGTCATTATTCTTATGTTAATGTTTTCAAAGCATGTGTTATATAAATAATCATTAAGCAATACAGTATAAATTGGCTTAAAGATATTATTCAGGTGGCCAAATATGGGTAAATGCATAATTATTGAACTGTCTGATTTGTAGGGAGTGAATTCTTATCTGGACTTCAGTTCACTATATGATATTCATCCAGCTCTAGAGAGAACCTAAAGGACTAATATTTCTGAGCAGAATTCTTTCTTTCCATTGTTAGTCAAGAAGAAATTTCTATATATTCCTACTGAGACAGGAAAATATCCCCAGTTTCCAAGAAGTGTTCTAGTACACTGATTGTTAAATGTAAATGAGACCCTGTCATTAAAATCCATAGATTCACAGTGCTAAATGACAAATTGCATTTACCACATCACTTAATACACCATTCTTTTATTTTAATATCTTGAAGGTTTGTTATTGCTCTGCAGTGTCTGAAGTTTCTCAGTGGTTACATGTGCAGGCTTTTCCAAGTCTAGTGAAACCAAGTTTTCCACTGACCACCAAACCTTTTGAGAGGAGTTTTGCGATTACTTTGGAAATAGATTGTTCACCCTTTTCTTCTGCTTGGTGCCAACAGATTTTTGAGGTACCACCATGTTTTCAGAATGTATCCTCCTGCCCTCCTTCCTTATCAGTGTCTGATTGCACTTTCCTCTTGTATCCCATTAATTAGACTTTCTTTTCAGAAATTCTCCTTTAGAAAGGTGTTTGTTCCTTTGGGAAAGATCTTCAGCTTTCTCTGTGTCTGGGCTGCTAATCCACAGAATCCCTTCGTATTTGTGGTGCTAGGCTCTTACGTTAGCAATTATAGTTACATTCTTAAACATATTTCACGTAAGTAATTATATCTTATGGCCTGTAGCCAAGTTGACTAATTCTGCTTCCTTGAAGCTCCAGAGAAAAATACATATTTAGAACTTGCCTAAACTTCCCTTCAGCTACTTAATGAGGTTTCCCTAAGATCAAGCCATTCTAACTGAGAAAATAAAGGTGTTTAGCACGATTTTTTTTTAACCAACTTTCTCCACCTGGCTTTTTAACTCTTCTGTTCTTTACTACTGTCTTTCCAATGCATCTCTAATGATACCTTTATTCCAACCAAGGAAGATGTAAATGGTTAGCTTGCTCTGGAAGCTTTATAAATGCGATATGGCTGGTGTTTTCTTTCAGACATTTGATTGGAATATTTTGAACTATGAGAGCATAGACTGCTTTGGCTTTGCTTAGGCTCCTTTCACAGTTGTTTCATAAGACAAGGATAAAGAGTTCTTTGACTAAATTAATGGTAAGCCTAGACCAGATAACATTTTGGAAAAGCTGCTGATTGTGGTCAGACTACAGGAGTCCTTGCCACCAGGAAGTAATTGAATTAAATGCTTTGGCTCGGTTTAAAGGAGAACTAGATTGTTCCGAATGTAGTGATATTGATAGCATGCCAGGTGTGTATAGGTAATTTTTCTCAAGATTTAGGGCATAAACACAAGTGCGAGATGTTGGGAGGGTATTTTTGAGACACCCAGCCCATACCAGCTTGGTGAGACAGACTGTTTGACCTAGTATGGCAACTAAATACCTTTTCTGCCGATAATGCATAGCTATCAACAAATCTGATCCCGTTCTTGAGCCCAAGCCTCCCATAAAGCATTGCAAGTTTCCTTTTGCCTTTCCATGAATTAATCAGAGTTCTGTGGATTTCAGCTCATACCATACTATGTTCAGGTACTCATTTTTTGCAGTTAATCTTAGTCTTAGCAAATAGGCAAGATTGAGGTTGTTGCTTTTTTTTTTTCTGGTTCAATATAGGCTTAAAATGTGAAGCCATTAAACAATAAAAGCAACACATATGCCTGCAGAGGTCAATTTAACTCGTATAGTAGGACAAAAATACACAAAGGACCTATGTAACAAAACCTAATCGGCTTTAGCTTGAGGGTTACCAGAACCCACATCATTCAGAATGTTGCTATCACTACATTTCTCCAGTTCAGCATTATTTATTTATTGCAGTTAAAGCACAATATTTGTACCTATTAAGCCTTTTAGTTTCTTTTTTAGCTTCTTCCGTAGAAAGCAAGATGCAGCATTATTATTAAACTGTTCTTGGGGCTAAACATTCTGAATGTTATTCATGCCTGCGTTGATAACAAAGGAGGGGAGGGAGAAGGCTTAGCTGTGGCTGGTTTGCTTGACTTATATCAAGGATAACTTTATAAAAGGAAAGGCTTTTAATAAGCTTTTGAAATTGCATAATGAAAAGGTTCTGGAAATAATTTTAAAAATCAGGTTAAATCATTTTGACGATTGTTAAGGGGTTTAATTAATTATTTTTTTTAACCTTTTTAAATTGGCAATGAAGTATAATGAAAATGGTCAGAAATAACCCCTGACACCCACAGAAGCTATATATAGAGATTGTATTTACTCTGCTGTGCAGGAATCTACTGCAAGATGGTACATTAAAATGTGAACAAAACAGCACATCCACACTACTGGATGCCGCAGTGCTGCTACAATCTGATAAACAGTGTTCGAGTGTGGAGTGCGTGCTGTGTGCATGTATTATTTTCTTTTTGAAACAGTCTCTACTCCAGCAGTTAGTGTCCACTATCTTTGGCTTTATGAAATGCTGCAGTTGCTTGAGACTGCACTTAGTCTTAGAGGATTCAGAAATTTATCTAAATTCCTTCAGAATTGAATACATTTTAGCTGAAAATAGTTTATTTCATGTCATCCGGCCTTCCAAACGTCTCATATCAAAACTTTGTCTTTATTTTGCCTTTTATTTATTTATTTGATTTATCTGTTAGAATTATATCTTGCCCTATCCAAAAGGCTCAGGGTGGCCTTCTCTCTTTTTGTGCCTGGAGAATATTTAACAGCAGCTGATACTTGCTAGTTCAGCTGGGGAGTTCCTTTGTTGAGTGCTCACTGTTGGGAATCATGATCTGTGCATCATAATATTTCAATGGCAGGGCATAGTATTATACATTGATCTACTGCTGCAGCCAAATTATGGTAAGGCACTAGTTGTGGTTCTCCATACTTGTGATTTTTTTTTTTTTAGTCATCCATTCAAGTTTCTGAGGATTTAGCTGTGGTTATAAAGTATAAGTTCATAGCCCTTATGGCTGCCTGTATGACTTTCTGCAGATGTGAACTAACTCATGTTAATCCATTTTGTATTTGCTGTGACAGTAGCTTTGAGAGGTTTTTCTCAAAGAAGGCGTTAACTTGGACACCAGCTGTGACAAGTTATGGGCCAAATTTGTAGAGAAGAAAAGTTTACTTACAAGCCCAAACCCCCCCCCAGAAAACAACCCCCCCAAATTGCTGTTGCAATGCTCTCTGGTTTTTGTACACTCAAGTACAATAATATAACATGAAAAGCAATTTTCTGAGCATTCTTAGGTAGATTTCTTGAGAGCTTAGTAAATATTTGCTTTCACAATCACAGGATTTCAGCACACATTCATAGTCACTGCATACAGAAACACAATGCAGGATTTTCCATCTACATCTTTGCATCTTAAATTGCTTATTCAAAATTAGGTCTTGAATGTCAGTATTAACTATTTACTTGCTGTTGATTTTAGCAGAAACATCTGGCTGCTTTGGATATAAGTGAAGACTGGGTTTGTTTGTGGTAATGGAGTCAAGTTACCATAATTTCCCTTTCCCCATCTTTAACTTTTGGGAGGAATTCACACACTTTTGGAGCAAAGCAATAGGGAAGCAATACAGTATCGTTATTCTTTCACTTTTGGTGACTCCATTTCACACATCCCTTTCCAATCTACTCCTCTCTGGACGCAGAGGAAAAATGTGGGGTTTGTCTTATTAAAAGCTGAAGATTCAGTCCTGCAATCTGCAGAAGTGTTATAAGCAGCTACAGTTCTTATGGCCTTCTGGATACAATGCCATGCCCCCTGTTTAATCTATTTTTGTAGTAAGCTGTGAGAATTTTATTACAGATAGAGGCAGAAATATAGTAATGGAGGGGAAAATATTTCATGGTAATTTGTTGGCGTCAAATAAAAGGATGTCAGCATCTTCAACATGGCACTTCTGCATGAACACTTTTTTACTCATTAGCATAATAAGTAGCACCTAACTTTGCCATAACTGAGAGAGATTACAAGAAAAAATGAATATTGCATTTTAAGGATATGTTTTGTACATTTATAAATACTTTTTGTACTTAATTTCCACATGTCCTAGACACCCTCAGTTTTCCCTCGTTCAGCTACAGTATAGAGAAAACTTGTTTTTTAATTGGGGGAAAAGTGAGATTTGCAAAAAAACAAAGTCTTTTTGGCTGGGGGAATTAGGGGCGGAAGTACTAAGTAAAGATACCTTTTAACTCCTTTTCTCCTTTTTTAAGTGACCATAGATTGTCATGATTCATGCAATATAAACTATTAATTACACATTTATTAGTTAAATTATGTAAACATCATTATGTTTCAAGTCAGTAATGAATTTCCAGATTCAGAAAATCCTCAGTATTGTAAGTTGACAAGAGTTCACATGTTCATTATCATGCAGCAATTTATATTTGTGCTTCTTCTCCCCCCCTTTTTTGCTAGTCAAATAGTGAATATTTTTGTTGTGTATTTTAATGGCTTTAATGTATACTGAATTCTGTCCTGGATAAGATCAGTGTGTGGCAAGCAATATTTTTTAGCCTACTATATCCCTAGACATTTTGGTTGCAAATTTAAAAGGAGCTGTTGAATGCTGTTGTTTATGTTTGAATACAGAGATCCTAAGCAGCACGCAGGTATTAAATCACTAACTTCAGCACCCATAACAATGTCCATATATGTTGCAAGTTCGCTAGAGTTCATTCACGTGGAGTAATATGCTAGAGAAGACATGTTTGTTATCACTTGTGTGCAGATGTAGGTTTACCTTTACAGTTGGTTCCCCTTGACTTAGTAGTATGTCAAAACTTCAGCTGTCTGGCTGTCTCTAGGATTTTACTTGTTGTAAATTACACCCTACAAACTGACCAGGTGAAAATCCATCTTTTCTTTTAATGTGTGACAAGGCCTTAGGACAGAACTTTGCTGCACCAGGACAATGTATTTATCCTATCCTTAGTTGCAAAAAAACCCATCCTGCACTCATATTTTGTTCTTCCATTTTATCTTGCTCACAAGTATTTACATTTTACTTAATTCCACACCAGGGACATATTTTTAATATGCCAGTCCTGAGCTCAAATGCAGGAATCTTTCACTTGCTACAAAAGGAGGAAGAAAGAAAGGAAAGCAATGAACTCTGTTCCTGCAAATTTCTGCCAGACATATTTTTTTCCTCTGTGTTGCTGCTTGCCACAAAATGTATTTTTCCCCTTCCCGATAATTTGGCAGCAGGTCCCAATCTTGTCCACTTTCTTTTGCAGTGCTCTGCCTTAGGGTACAGCTGTACTCTCACTGGTGTTGAGATCTTGTTAGGTTGACTGAAACAATAACAGTTGAATTAGGCCATTACTGAAGGATTTTTTATTTTGTGGATTTTAAACTCTTTATGCACTCTACTGTTACTTCATGACTCTGCTTTTAAGATAGAGAATCTAAGGCTGAGGAAGTCAGGAGGCTTCATTTAAAAAATGAAGACCATGTCTACACTGCAGTCTAAGTTTGTGACTACCACTTTAAATAACTTCCTTGAGTACAGATCGGTGTAACCATGGCAACCTTGGGTTCAGGGTAGACTGGAAATCCTGCTTTGGACATTGGACAAATACTCATACAGGTACTCCTCACTTTTTTGCTATAGTGCTATCAGTATCTATACTAACCAGTTTACAGGTAGCCCAGGTATTTCTGCAGTTACTGCAAACATACTTTTGGATGGCAGTGTAAACAACACTCAGAGTGGTCAGATCCTGGAATAGGGTAAGTCTGCTGTTGTTCTGCCTTCTGGATGGACTAGAAGCCAATATACAAAAATGCAGGTCTGAAAATGCAAGTGTGTGGCAGTGAGGATCAGAGGCCATGGGAGACGATAGGTGTGAGGCATGTAGGTTGGGGGTGGAAAAGGGGAATATTGACCTGGTGATAGAATGTAGCTTGTAAAATGTAGAGGGGTTACCTGGGGTTATTGGGTGGCAGACAGGTCATAATATGCCATAAATCCAGTGTATATTTAGTCCATAATCTTGTGTATCCAGTAGGTTTATGAAGTGAAGTTTGTAGGCTCATCTACAAAAAGTGTTCTGTAAATTCCCCTTGAGGATTAGAGCAGAGATTGGAGATAGAGTGGTTGTTTTGTGAGAAGTGTGCACCCACCAGTAATTGTATTTTTGTCTTTGATAGATTTTCAGTGTATGAGCATTGTGGTGCACAGTTGTTGTTTGGTTTCTCCTACATACTTTCCATCGGGGTGTTTAATGTGCTGCAGGTGTAAGATCTAGGAATGGTGAAGGTTCTGCTGTGGGGTGTGGGAGTGGTGGAGATAACGTTGCAGGCTTTATGTTTCTTGTCATAAAGACCATGATCTCCACCACTCCCACAGTAACTACATCCCACAAAAGTACCATCACCATTCCTGGATCTTACAGCTGCACCTCCAGAAATGTAATATATCTCATCCAGTCCACTAAACACCCTGATGGAAAGTATGTAGGAAAAACCAAACAAAAACTGCGTATCAGAATGAATATGCACCAAAAATCTATCAAAGACAAAAATGCCCAATTACTTATGGGTGCACACTTCTCACAAGACAACTACTTTCTCTCCAACTCATAGATTCATAGATGCTAGGGTTGGAAGGGACCTCAGCAGATTATTGATTCCAACCCCCTGCCTAGGCAGGAAAGAGTGCTGGGATCACTCACCCAGATGCCTATCCAGCCTTCTCTTAAAGACCCCCAAGGTAGGGGAGAGCACCACCTTCCTTGGAAGCCCATTCCAAATTTTGGCTGCCCTTACCGTGAAGTTTTTCCTTCTATCTAGCCTAAATCTGCTCTCTGTCAGTTTGTGACCATTGTTCCTTTGTTCAAATCACTCAGTTCTAATCATCAGAGGGAATTTACAAAACCTTTCATATATGAGCCTACAAACTTCACTTCATAAATCTATTGGATAGAAAAAATCATGAACTCAATACAGAAATTGGATTTCTGGCACGTGATAACCTGCCTGCCTTCTGATAACCCCAGGTAACCTCTCTACCAGCTACATTCTATCACCAAATCAACATTCCCCATTCCCCTGCCCCCACCACCCATCTGTCTCACACCTATTGTCTCCCATGGCCTCTGATCCTCACTGCCACACATTTGCATTTTTATAGACCTGCATTTTGCATATTCCTTCTATTCCATCCAGAAGAACGCAGAACAACAGCAGATTTTCCCTGTTCCTGAAGAAGGATGTTTGTGGCTGAAAGTTTGCAAAGAACAGTTTTTCCAACTACTTAGTCTAATAAAAGATATCAGATTTACCCAAAGAACCCTGTCTGCCTATGTCCTTTGAACAAAATGGCTATAACCTACATCCCAAATCCAGGAATAACATTTAGGAATCCCAGCTGCTAAACTCATGTTCTATCCACCAAAATGTACTTTCTTTTAAAATTCAGAGTTTATCTTAAATAGACAAAAGCAGGGAAATTCAGAAATGAAGGTGGAATTCCATCCTTGATTCACCCTCTGTGTTGTTACAAGCATTTACAGAACATATGGTATGTAAGAATCACCCGTTCTTCAGTGAGATCCCAGCAAAATCTCAGCATAACAGGGTCAGTTATGTTCAAAGAATCTCTTAACTCTTCAGTTGCTGAATTTCCATCACTTAGCATTATTTGTATACTTGTGGTTGTCTGTTTGCTTTTATCCAGTAGTACATTTTTAGAGGGAAAGAGTAAGGGAATCCTTTAAGCACTTGTTGTTTACTTGGTCCTTAGTCTTTGGGATTTATGCCATTTTTATATTAAAAAAGCTTTTGCACAAATTGTTAAATGGTGAAAAAAATATAAGGACAGAAAACTATTAAATATTTTTGTGTACCAAACTGACCGTCTTGCATCCATTGCAAAATTGGCAGGAATTGCATTGAATTAGGGTTTTGCAGAATGCCTTGTTAGCCATCATGTAGCCATACAGTGATTTTGTTAAGTAAGATAAACCAGGCCAATTCTGACTTTTTATTTTGTTTGTTTCCTGAAGCTGTTTGCTGATCTTGCATGTTTTGCATGTGTTGTTTAGCATGGAGTTGTTACGCTTGAGGGAAGAAAAACAGTCATTACACAGTAGGGTCAGGTACAGGCATTCAAAAAGCCCAGGGAAGAATTGATCCAATTTATGCAGGTTTCTGTAAGAGACCTCGGTTAGTGAATAGAACATAAAATTGCCCTTCGGAAGCGGGGCAGGGGGCTGGGCATGCAGGCTGCCTGTCGAGGCCAGCAGGTTGGCGCGCAGCTTCATGCCTGGGCCACCCCGATTTGGCTACTGGGTCTGGACGAGCATGCCCCCAACCCCCTGCCATGTCAGTGTATGCCCCACCAGCTCCTGAAGTTTCCAAAATCATCTATCTGCTTGCCCCGGCTTGGATGCTCAGTGCTTCCCCCAACACCTTCTGCCCCTACCTCCCCCAGTACTCTGGGACCCTATAATTGCAAGCCAAGAAAGCCTTGCAGCACCCCAGGTGCCCATGGCCCAGCTACCTGCAGGCAGTGGCTGAGCTGCTGAAGTTTCAGGGTTACCTCCATGGAGGCACAGTCCTGATGTTCTGCCCTTTGCTACTCGGACCCACAAGAGGCGAGCTATCTGGACCAGCTCTTGCTTGCTGGGAGGTAGGATAGGAAGGGAGGGTTCCATGCTGGGGTCCAGGTGGCAGGGTGCCTGGCTCTGACTGCTGAGATATGGTGTGCAGGAGCCAGGGTTGTGGTCTGAGGGGCTGTGCCCAAGCATGGAGAGTCTCCTGGGCTCCTCAGCAAGTCATCCTGTGTACTGTGTACATCCTGAGGTGTACACAGTACATCCTGAGGTGTAGGGGCACAGGGGAGGGGTGCTGGTACCCAGGTCCCAGGCCTCATGCAGGGACGCTGATGCCTTCCTTCCCCTCCGGCTGCCTGCTTGTGCCTGACATATGGCAGGAGGCAGGGCTGCGGAAAGGGTCTGTGCTGATTTGGTTCTGGGCAAGCTCAGGGATGGAGCCTGCTGGATGCTCCTGTGAGGCAACCTAGTGCGGGCTGAGTGCTAACATGCCTCCTTGTGAGGGGCCACAAAAGAGCCTGGGACACCAGAGCACAGCAATCTAACTTGACTTGATACGGGATCTGGTAAAGAAGTTTGATTCATGATCTAATCTAAATCAATGGAGTTTAAGTGCACATTGATCCAGGTCTGTCTTAGACTGGGTTCCACCATTTTTAGATCAGTTCATTGAACTTCTGTATGGTTACAGGTTTAGATAGATTTCCAGTCACTTAGAACCAGTTCATTTGTAATGTTTGTACCTGGCCTAGATGTGTCCCAAATTTTAAGAACTGATCTAAAAATGTGTCTTTTTAAGTCTAACTTACATAGAAAAAAATTTATTAAATGGAAAATGCCAAAACTAAGGCACTTACAGTATGCAGAAAGTAGTAAATAATCTACCCAATGAACAAGCTGTATTTAGGGCTCACAAGAACACTAGAATCCAGGGTTCTGTTCTCTCTTCTGTTTGTTCTCCCATCTCATAAAACAATTGTAAAATATATTTTTCCTGTTTAAAAAATTTTGTAATTACAGTGCAGTCCACAGCTCTGAATTTCTGTGTCGCAGTTCATCACATGGCAAATATCGATCACCAATTTGTAATCCAGTGAAAATCAGGCTTTATAAGGAAATGCTGTGACAATTATCGTTATTGGGATGCCCACTAGGCTTAGTATAAATCGGAAACCCTGTGAAGTGATTTATTTTTAAATTCTGCTCACCCCTCTGAAAACTTTTCCTGTCCTCAGTTTCTAACGTTAGTAACATTCTTTCTGTAGAATATATTTTCCCGCTTCTGTGGCCTTTCTGAGATTTGCATTATCATTTGTCATTTCAAAGTATTATTTTCCTACCTGTGAGATTTTGAGACCTGTGGCTTTTTCCTGTCTGTGAGTTCTGTATGTAAATTACTGATGGTAAATGCATGAAACCAAATCCACTGCTGATAAAAGTGGACATAACCTTTGTCAGTAATGGAATTGTGTCCGCATATGCCAGCAGTGCATTTGGACTCTTTCTGGAACTATTAAAATGGTCAGTGATGCACTCGCATGTTTAGGAAGTAGAATTAGCTGATATGCACACTGCCAGTTTTCAGGGGCTTTTTGAGTAAGGTTGCAATGTGTATGTTAACTAAACATATAATAATAGTTCTCTCTTCCCATACATGAGGGTTTTTTTGATTTGGTTTTTTTTAGTAGTAATTATGAGTGCTACTGAGAAAAAAGATCATTTTGCCAAAAACCTTCATGGTAGGTGATATATTTATGGTGTTTTCCTCCCCCAGGTGCTTTAACTTAAATGGATATGCACAGTATACTGAAGGCTAAACCCACCCACAACTGAGGTGCAGCTACCTCTGAGGTAAATCAAATCAGCTGAACTGTGCGCAGTAATCCTGTTTAGCAGTTTAGTTCATAAAGTGAAATGTATAGAATCTATTAAATCTATAGGTTCCATTTATTTTTGGAGATGGTAACCACTTGGTTAGAAATTGGGATTATCCAAGGCACGAGGAATTATGCCTGTCTACTTCATTAAAGTGGTGGGGAATCTTTAATGATGGAAATAGTCAAGACCTCTGATTTATAAGCCATCTGAAAGATGGCCAGTCCTCTAACAAATGGTTCCTTAGCAATGTGAGGCTGTTTTGCATCAAGCCTGACTCGGAATACAACCCTTTTTTAATGTATTTGTGCTTTTCATTATAGTTTTCACTTCATGGGTTCACCTGATATTCTCTAATCTTTCCACAATACAGTGGGTCTGTTGCAAACTGTATTACACTCTAAATGTGGGGAGCGCTATTGAAGGCCGTAATGCTTGGATGTAATACATACTGCCATCTGGTGAATGAAAACAACAACCAAGTATGCCTGTCTTTTTTTAAAACTGATTCCTGTGTCATCTTCAGTATTCAAGTGATAATCTCTCATACTCTTTAATTTTCACTGACTAATAATGGTGATTAACCTTTTCAATTTTGACATTATAGATAATAAATCAAGCCTATTGGTATCGTATCTGCAATGATACAATTTTTTAAATGATAACACAACAAGGGCTAAAAATACAGCACTGATGAAATCCAGTGGTCGTCTTGGAACATCCTGTAAATCAGCACTAATTATGATGTGGTTCAGGAAATCTTAAAAGCTACTGACGTATGCTACCTTTTAAACTATCTCACTGCAAGCATAGGATTTGTACGTGGGCACTGAAGGTGATATTTTTTATAACCTGTTTAGAGTGTTGGATCTTTCTTTATTTGCAGGTGTTTTTTCCTAATGTTTCTTTTTTTGTTGAAGAAGCAAATCTGTATGGTACGGAAACTCCCAAAGGTTATGGGGGAAGGTGGCAGTGATGGCAGAACAGAAAAATCCACGCTCTTGTCTCCTCCATTGCTATGCCAGATGGAACTTCTAGAGCTGCACATTGTAGTTTTCTATTTTTGGCTTTGTTTAGTCGTGATGGTACAGCATCTCTCCTGAGGGACACGAGTTTTTATTTCCATTGCCGTCCCCGTATATACAAGAGAAAAGGGCTCGGATTCACAGTTTCCTCTGTTTCGAAAATATGATTTTGTGAAGATCAGTTGGAATCATGGTTTGTTAAGCATTTGCTTTCTAGCATAGCCACCAGATTACAGATGGAAATGTGTAGCCATCAGAAGTGGCAGATAGGAAAACAAATTGTCACTGCCAGGCTGGGATGCAGGCATCTCTCAGTCCTGTGTTCCTGTTTCTCATTACATTTCTACCATCCTCAGGAATCTACTCAGACAATATATGGTCTGCCAAATGTGCGACAGGTATCGTTTGCTTAGGTTTAATTTGTCACAGTGCATCAGAGTGCTGGTAGTCACATGATAGCTGGAGACCTAACTGTGGTTTCGTTCTTGGAGATATTGTTAATTAAATTTTTTATGAAGGAGCTGAGGCACACCAGCAGTGATCTCCTTTCAAGCAGAAATGTAGCAGGCAGTTCCCAAAGAGACCTCATCTGCTCTCTTCTCTATGAAAATCAATTAGTGTTATGAATGTGTGATAGCTTCTTAAAAAAAAAAAAAAAAAACCTGTCATAATGGAGAAGTCTTTACACCTTAAAATAGTAACGGGAAAGATGTCTCTTTCCTCATCACTTCCCCCTCTACCTTTCTGCCTGATTTGCCTGCCACCCATTCCTGGGACTGTCCACTTGAACTTTCTTTTTATTTAGATCACTTTTTCATTTAAAAAAAAAAAAAGCAAGGACATGTACATTTTGCTTCATAATGCAATCTGTGAGTGCGTTGGATGGCACTGGAGCACTATCCTGGTGCTTAATGCTTAATGCTTAATGCTTGAGAAATACCCCCCACATGTGAGGAGTGCTGGGGGTGGGAAGAGCGTTACCCAAATTCCCATTTTCTTTCATTTACTAAACAGCCCTCATAGTTTGAACAATCCCAGGTGTACGCCATACAAGTGGTCTAGTTAAAGATGTGATAATGAGAGACAGGCTGTGCTTTTTCCTAAATGTTTTTTTTACTCTCTCTCTCTCTCAGGAAGCTGGGTTTTTTTGTTTGTCTTCATTTTTTATTTCATCCTCCCTCCCCCCCGCTGTTGTATTAGAATGCTGGAAGGAGGAGGATGTTTGAAACTACCTGCATGAATATAAATGCTTATTTCCACTTGTGTTTCTGGCTAAGCCAAGCTATACACCAGGTGATATTAAATATCCCACTTTTATGCTAGGTATATTTGATAGTTTTGTATTGGTTATGGGAAAAATACCATTTTCCCAGTGTGACAGCATGACAAGAATAAATTACTTTGACTGATCAAATTTGGTAATTATTTTACTTTATATTTTCGCTTAAGCCTTTATTTCCCTTTGTCACTACTGAATATTTACCCACTTGCATGTACCATTAGGTGACTTTTTGGGTAATGCTCATTTTTTAAATTAGTCTGTAAACAGTTTTTTAAGAACAAAACAACAAACTCAGTAAATCAAAAAGTGTGGTGATTTTTCACCGCATTTGTTGTGTATACATTTGTTGCATACATTCTAGTTACTCCATCTGTTGTTCACTGTATTACAGGAATCGCTTTCTCCCATGCAAAATGTATGATTGCACCGGCAGGTTACCTATTTAAAAATGCAACTTTGTTTTCCTCTAATCAGTACTTGTAAAATTAATGCAGGGATTCAGCTGTTTCTTGTTTCCCAAATTCCAGAAAGCAAGACTACTATCCCACTGCATTCCCTTTTATAAAAAGAAAATTAACCTCTGTCGGTCATCTGGCAGAGGCCTTTGTAGATAGAGATGAAGAAAGAAATTAGCTTTGAACTCATGATTCAGAAAGTTAATCCATCACAAGTGTCCAGCACGCCAGGATGAGGTGGGCAGTTCCATGGCAGGTGGACAGCTTTATAAATTGAAAGCTTAAACTTATGGGCATATATAGGCTCTGAAAATGTCCCCATCTTGGCCATTAATAAAGTATTGAACAGAGCTGGAATGGGACCTTATTCAGTTCTGCTCAAACTTCACCATCAAGGTGGAGTTAAAAAAAGAAAATCAGTATTTCAGGCTGTAAGCAAAGCTGTTCCTGCACTGTACTACAGCTGGCAGAAAAGCCAGGATGGAGGAGGAAGGCATGCTAAATAGAGAAACTGACCACCAGATGCCTCTGCTTCAGAAAATATCCAGTGTTGGGCATTTGTCAGTTGCAGTTGCCAAGTTCCTGTTAGTTTCAGAAGATACAGGCAGAGGCTGTAGTTCAGGAGCATAGCTGCCAGAGAGATCCATGCAGGGACATGTGTTGGAAAGGATCATGTTCTGTTCATGAGCACATTGGTCTGTAATGTGTATTTTTTTAAAAACCCAAATTAAATAGAAATCTTGGTGTTAGTTTGTAAAACTCATTATAATTATGCATGGGGTGCTTGAGATTTGGAAGGAGAGGTATGCTCTGAGCAGAGGATTAGCACAGACTGAGACACCAGCCGGTAGGAGCAGCTGCACAAGCATCCAAAGCAGGAATTGCTGGACACCCTGTAGCTTTGACTGGACTTACTCTGCCATGTTTGCATTTGCAGCTTATTCCAAACTTCCTTCTTCCTTTCTCTGTCTCTTTACCTCAGCTTCACCCCACACTAACCCTGCTATTCCCCTGCTTTGCTCCTTCAGCCCCCTTCCATTTCTGTTTAGTTTATCCTTTCCTAAGTATGCCTGCCAATAAACTACAGTACAGATCTAGCCTACAGTTTGCTGCCCCCTCTTATTCACAATGCTGGCATAACCCTACACTTTCCTTTCCCTGCAGGTCTCTTGTCTGTTTGGACTGCAAGCTCTTGGGGTATAGCGACTGACTGTTTCTTTGGACAGTGCAAAGGGGCTTTGTTCTTGGACAGCTGTTTGTTTCTGCTGCAATAAAAGTAATTAACAGTAATTAAGATTTAGGATCAGGAACTCCTGAATTTTTAATCCCAGTTTGGATTCACTTAAATTAATGATTTTAGAGAAGCTGAACACTCACAACCCCATGTGCTTGGCATCTCTGAAAAACTGGGCCCTGAGCCTTTCGTCATCTTTCTCCATCTGTAAAATGGAGATAATAATCCTAGACTGTCTTTAAAAGAGAATAACTGATCATTTGGAAAATACTCTGAGAAGCCTTTGCAACTGAAAGACACATTCCTAATGTATGTATTTTGCAAAAGCGTCAGCAAAATCTTTGAAGCCTGTGCGTAAGCACTGTCCTGAACCAGGGCCTTCAGGAACAAGCAGAAGACTGATTGTATTTTAAACTCTGGGGGATGTGGATTGGGGTGGTTTTTTCCGTTCACTTTTGTACACTCTTGGCTCACAATCTTGGAGTATTGTACCATGCAAAAAAAATGCAAAGCTAAGCATCTAAAAAAAAAAAAAAAGAAAAGCAGTAGTCAGGTTATAGGAGCTTGTTCCTTAACAGGGTGTTGTTTTTAACAATCATTATCATAAGACTGAAAAATCCTTTTCTTCCGAATGTTGGTTTGGAGGATATATACCAGGTTTCACAGGCTTTTTCATTCAGCAGAAAGCCTGCATTTTTCCCTCCCCTTTTTACTGTAGGTACATAAACCTCACTGGTACTGTTGGCAGGAAAGTACCTTCACTACAGGGTGCTGCAGCTGTTGGTAGCTGCCTTCCAAAACAGTCTGAAGCATTCAAGCTAGGTGGAGACATTTGGGGAGATTAGGATACTTTAGACCGCATTCAGAATGGCCACTTGTTCTAAGGTAATTTGGGATGGGGGGGGGAGCTAGCATGGAAGAGATTGGGAGGAGCAAGCAGGCGTGAGAGAGGATTGGGGGGCAAGTGGGATCTGCAGAGGGTTGCAGTCCAAAAAGGTCTGGCAGCATCGGGGAGCTCATGGGGGTGGGGGTGGTCTTGAACAGGGAATCAGGGGCTATATTTAGCCCCCGATCCTCCCTGGCAAATCTGCACCCCCATCCTTCCCCCCACTAATACTTTCTTCCTCAGCTGCAGGAGTGGCAAATGCTAATAACTCTGGCAGCACCTGGAGTGGGGGTTGGGGAGGATGGCTGGTCTATGGAGTGGGGGGAGGAGCTGGTGAGCTAAAACTAGCCTAGTACCAGGGGAATGGGTAGGGAAAGGGCAGCTTCAGGCTTGGGGTGGGAGGCTGTGCAGGCTGTGGAAGTTCCATGCACTAGTCTAACACAGAGTGAGTGTGATAACTACATCCATCCAGGTTTATCCTAGATCAGGTTCCACCATTTTTTAGACCAGCTGGTGTGCACAGAACTTCCATACAGTTATGGATTTAGATTGATTTCTGATCATTGAGACAGGGTTTATCAGCATAAGGTCCACACTTGGATGACCTGTTAGTTTTGGGCAGCCATTTTAATGTGATCTAACCTTTCCCTAACATCCCCAAATGTCTGCGCTTAGTTGTAGAGTCCAGTTCCAAAACGAGGGTGGCTGTTCTTGTTTTCAGTTCTTTGGTGAGTTCTGAACGTTTACATTAAAATAGAAATAGAGTGATAAAAAATATAGTAACTGTTCTCAACTAGATTATAATGCATTTTAAAGTACTACAGACTATTGAATTTTGCATGTAGGCAGGTTGAGCATATCTTTAATTGAGCTAGTGAGAAGAAATGAGGCAATGATCTAGCTTTCAGAGAATAACTTTATTCTTGTACTTTGCTGAATGGAAATACAGTGACCATCTTAGTCTTTCCAGTAATATAGTTATTATGCAGGAAACGATTGAGGAGCTACTCCAAGAAATAGGCAAAGGAAAGTGTCTCTGTAGAACTAAGCATGGTAGGTAAACTCAAAAGATTCTGACTCTTATTTTTAAACTCATATTTATTTTGTGTGAAGAAATAAATAAGTTCATCATGTGCTGAAAGTGACCATGCTCTGCTGGTTCCTTTCCAGTTGACATGCAAGTCTATCCCTCTGTTCCTGTTAGCAGTCGTGGGAAGTGTGGCGAGTAGGAATCATTAGTGTGTAGGCTCAAATGATTTGACTCTGGCTACCTTTGACCTATGTCTTTCCCCTTATGTAATATGTTATTGTTTGTGGTTCTCTGCATTATTTTTTGGCCCAGGTCTTCAGGGACAGAAAGCTCAGTGTTTTTTGCAGAGCCAGAGTCTCTTGTGCGTGCCTCATCTGGGAGACTTTAACATAGGCCTGATGTCAGTGAGCACATGGTATATTTAGGTCTCAAATAGCTGCACCCAGAAACTGTTTTTTGGACACTTTCTGTTTTTTTAATTAAAAATCTGTTTTTGAAAAGCCCTATGTTAAGAGCATTCAGGTTGCAAAGTGAAGTATTGAGAAGTCTGAAAATGGTAGATGAATCCGTTAAGGTTGCTTGCCATTTCAGTATACTGTCTTATTACATGATCACATACTATTTCAAAAGTGCACAGTGAGTTGTTCTAGTCATGCTATTTGTTGAGTAGTGGGGTCCAGTCTTGTTCATTACACCCTATCCAAACTGCTTACTGAATGGTGCTAGGGTCTTCTAGATCCCTTTTCATTTACTGCATGTTGACTGTCCTGGCCATTGAGAATTCAGGTATGTTTTCAGCATTGCCTCTAAATTCATGTTTTGCATGTCATCATTGCAAATAGAATTGAGTATCAAATAAGGCACACATCTATCAGATCTTACCTGTTTCCTTATATCTTGCCCTTATTCACTTCTCTGTTTACCAGCCATCCCAGAAGCTGAAAAAGGCAGGGGTTCTGTGGTAGGGTAAAACTTTATCATAACACTTATGCACAGGGGTTGAGATTTTAAATTACACACACAGGGTTTTCATTTAGATGCTTTCAGGTTTGGATTGTTCTGCAGTGTTTTTCTTCTTTAGATATTGGTTTTGTTCATGAAATTGTGTGTGGTTTCAAAGAAGAAAATAAATTGCATCATGGGAAACTTTTTAAGAAACAACAGCACAGTAACATCTTTTAACAGGACCATGTATTATTCCCACTGTCCTGTACCATTGACTCCTTACAGTGTTGTATCACTCAGATAACTCTTCTGTGATTAATGAGGTACAGCTATCTTGGGCACACTTGTAAGTATGGTCCTATTTCATGGGACCTGGGTTATGAGTCCTTTCTTCTGCCACAACTACTTACCTTCAGCTATAGTATACAGGCTTACTAAATTCTGCCTTCCCCAAGGGGCCAGATGGCTTGAGTCACAAGCTAGTTCATAAGCACAGGACCCTGAGAAGGCGCAAAAAAAAAAAAGAAGTATAATGGGATATTTCCAGTCTGATATTTCAGAGACCCTCAAAGCTAGAAATCACTTTTTTTTTTTTTTTAATATCCTGAGAAGCCGTGGTTCCTAGTTTTACTATGGTGGATAGTATGAGTTTCTAGACCTAATAAATTATATCAAACCCTAACCAAAATTGGCAACTGGAGGCCGTTTTTCAGAAGCCAAAGTCCTTTCGGTATCCTAAGGAGTATGGGCCATTTGGTCTCAGCTTTTAATATTTAAAAAAGGGGTGGGGGAAATGAATCAATGAATTACTTTTGCAGTAAAATCTCATCTTTCTTCCGTTGCAGAGCTCTGCAGATGCCTATGGGAGTGAATTAGGAAATAAAGAGTGCTGGTGGGAATTGCTGTGGCATGATGGAACTGCTCATTTTGCTGAAATACAGCACATTTAAAAACAAAGACCAGTACCCCTAAATTTCAAGGATTGCAGTGTAATCTTTTCACCATTGACTTTAATTGCTCCTGTGGACTCTAATGGGAGTTGTGTGGCTCAATCCTCTGTGCAAGTCTTAGGTGAACATGTAGGGGTTAATGTTAAAGCAGAGCACGCAGCTTTAGAAATGGGGAAAAGTAGATGCAAATTACTGTGAATGCTAATTGTTTCTATTTGAAAATTCTTGTAGTGTTTTTCTGAAAACACTTCCATTAAGTAAGCATTAGGTGGATAGCTAAACTGTTTGCAGAAAATCTCCTCAGTCATGTGTGCAGAAAGGCACAGTTGCATAAGAAAATGAATATGAAGCCTTCTGTTCTATTCTATACCCTTCTTTGGGAGCTTATAATTGTGTATGTTGTAGGGGGAGGGGCGAGAGATTTTAATGGACTTTGTAACCAGAGGGCAAGAGCCTCTACTTTGGAGTGTTGTCTGAAAGGGAGGGGAAAAAAAACGCTAAGGGTGGGAAATGCTGTAATTTGAATTATTCTTTGTGTGGGGAAGGGGGGGAAGCAGCCCTCTGAAATGCTTCCATTGTATGGGAGGCTGGTATGTACCTTCTGCTGAAGGCTGCCTTCACAGTAGCTGCCCTGACAACTTTGCAGGCATCATTTAGGCTGACTGCAATAAGGGTCTGGTCAAGTGCCTGTCAAGTCACTGGGGGTCTTTGCATTGACTTTAGTAGGCAGTAGACCAGATGCTATGAGATGAGGGTAGGTCATGGAACTATGTACCCTGGGTGAGCAGAAGTGAAAAACTTGGGGGCTGACAAAGTTGCACTTAAACAGAGTTAGCAGTTTCAGTCGCATTGAATTAACTGGGAGCTGCCACAGCTTCCCCATACCTTCCAGCCTTCCTTCCTTCTCCACCACCCGTCTATCCATTCATCCATCCCTCCACTCATGTGAACCTGTTAATTAGACTGAAGCGAAGTGGATGTTTTTGTGCTTTTCATCTGGATTGGGTCAAGGCAACCTTCTTGAAGATAAATGATCAGATAGCAAAGGTCACTGTGAAAAAGTAGGTGAAACAGAAAAACCTGCTTGCCCATCTGCTTGCTCATCTGTACCTTGTATGCATGTGGAGGAAGAGAGTAGAGCAGTGGCAGGCAATTATTTTAGGTGGAGGGCCGCTTACTGAGTTTTGGCAAGCCATCGAGGGCCGCATGATGGGCAGCCGGGGCAGATAAAAAAATTTAGAAAATTTAATATTTAGGGGCCCCGCAGGCTGGATAGAATGGCCTGGTGGGTCGCATATGGCCCGCAGGATGCATTTTACTCACCCCTGGAGTACAGTATGTGAAAACTTCAGTTATCCTTTCTTTTTCTTTTTTTTTAAGAAGTGCAGTATTCAGCCCTACTATTTCAAAGGGGCAGTGAAAACCTCACTAGAATTGTTGCATTTAAAAGCTAAACTTTATTTCTAGACAAGGTGCTGGTCAGCAGAAATAACTCAAAGGCAAAACAGTTTTGGTATTAAAGTACCTTCTAATAGGAGAAGAGCTACTACACAGATTCAAAATTCATTATATTTATTACACAAAGTACTGACAATATTTGCTTCTCAAATATTACCTTCTCTTGAAGGCCATTACCATGTTTTCTCACATACAACATGCACCTTTTCTCAAAATTCAGCTGCTGGAAATTGAAGTATACATAAGCAAAGAAATATGGTAATAGCAGCTTCTGTTTCAGCTGGAGAGAAATGGGGGAAGCAAAAATAATGCCACAGTGCTATTTTTTGGGTTTCTTTGGGGCTGCAGATTCTTTCTGTTTCTCCTTCCTGCAGGGGTTCCTGCTGGTCAGTCATGTACAGCTTTTTACCAGTATTTTTAGGGAAAAGTTTTTTTTTTTCCTTCATTCTGCCTTTCAAAAACAAAGTGCATATATTAGTTGGGACATGTTATATGTGAGAAAGTACAGTAACTTTGCCCTGGCCAACATAAGTGAAGGTGACAATAACTAGGTCTGAAAATGGCTGTTGTTCACATAACTTGGGCTGTCTTGCAGACTAATTCTTTCTTTGGTTCTGACTGTGGGGAGGAGGTGAAAGGGGAATGTTTGTGTGTGGGAGAGAGTAAGATGATCATTAGTTTGCAGTCACTTCTAGCCAAGACACTGACAACCCTCCAGGGGCCACCTTATTTTTTCTATAGCTGCAGTTTACTAGTGCCGCATATTTTTCAGATATTGGTGAGTTTAAGCCATAAAGAAATACTTTGTTTAAAGTAAGAATTTGACAATCAGTAACTTGTTTGATACTGATATTCTTTAATCTCTTTTCTATCATCTTAGTTTATATATACAAAAATTATGTTTCAGGAGCTTATAGTTTTACTTGTATTTATCCATTTGTCTGTATTGACAGATAATCCCATTACTGCTATACTTAGTAGTTTGTTGACTATGATTGCTTTTATTACAGATACCTGGCTTTAAAACCCCTAAATTAATCTGAGTGCTTTATTATACCTTTAGTGTTGAACAGTTATACTATAAGTGATGGACAGAATTATGATGAATATACTTGACATACACATTTCTTCTATTATGTGATGTAGCTTTAGACCAAGACTTTGGCTTTGGCATCTTTGCACTTTAATGTCTGTTAAAACTGATGACATAAAATGGTCTTAACCACAGGCAACTTTGTATAGACTAATGGACTGTGGTTTGCTTTGGAGGCTGAGGGGTAATTGTGATCCAGAGTAAAGAGTACCATTCTGGGACTTTTGGATTTGTTCTCATGTCATCAAATTACTTATTACAGGGTTTTGGACAACTCACTTTAGCTCTGTTTCTTAATGTAGAACTGAGATATTGATAGTTAACTCCTTTGTCTCCTGCTCCTTTGAAATCTGTTGATAAACAGTTCTTATATTGGGTTCGTCATCATTATCATCAGTGGTTCGTGTATGTAAATATGGCATATGCAGAAGATTGTCACGCTTGTGCTGTGTTGTCTGAAAATGTCCTTCCTTGCCCTCCCCTTGGTTTTGGACAGTGACACCCAGAGACTGTCAGCAAGAGCAAGCTAATACATGTGAAACTGCCATAATGGGTTACTGGGAGATGGAGGGTCTCCCATGGATCAGAGCTGTTTTAGATTTACTTCACCTTCCCTGCTCCCCCTCCACAATCCTCCTCATTCTTTTCAGTGTATTTTATATCACCTTACTTTTTTTTGTTTTAATGAATTATATTAATTGATTGTTGAAAAATAAGCAAGCTAACATTTGTTCATGTGAGAAACCAATGTACCATGTGAACACTAGGGCTGAACTTGGACATTCAGGAGGAGGAAGTAGGGGTGTGTGAAACGGGCCATATTCAATTCAAATTTGGATTTGGCCCAAAGTACTTCCAGTCCACTTCCAGGTCTGCCACCAAGTGTGCTGGGGACCCTGTGGGATGCTCCATGTAGCCCAGCATCTCAGCATTCATGAGCTGCGTCTGGTACCTTGAGGTATGTAGAAAAACCGTTTAAAGCTGTGTCTGTGTCTGAATCATTGAATCTCTCTGAATCAATTTGGAGAGTTCCGATTCAATTCGGAGAGATTAAAGGGTCTCCTGATTTGATTCGAATTCGGACAATTGGCCGCTGAATCGGGCCAAATCTCAGCCAGATTGAGTCAGCGACCGAAGCTTTGCACAGCCCTAGGAGGAAGATCTCAGTTCCAGCCCACTTGAACAGAGGACCTTCTTCTCGTAACAGTGAGCCTGTTGCTGTGGAGCCTGCTCTGCCCTCGGTTGGCAAATTTACATCCATTTTGGGGGTGGAGGGTGATAGTGCATGGCTCACTGTTTGTGGAGGATTCTCCCTAGCCTGATCGTTTGTTAGTGTAGACTTGCCCCGTGCGTTTGTACACGTCTTATCGTCATCACTTCAGCCCAGCTGATGACACGTGTAGGTGTTCGCTTTTGGTTACCAAAAGAGACTTTGGACTAGCCATCACTGGCTATCGGAGGGTAGGGGTCAGCTGCTTCCCCATCCCCAGTCGCTGGAAGATCATAGCAGGAAAGCAGCAAGAGCACAAGGTGCCCCCATGGTGTAGGGAGCAGAACTCTGATATGGTGGCAAACAGGTCTCTGCTTTTCATTGTGCAAGTAATAGTTAGAACAAACAAACATACTTAGTGTAGGCTTATAAATATTTTTATTAAAAAATTTAAATAACCTCAGTGAACTCAGCCCTAATGTTAGCAAGTATTGGACACTGAATGTTACTGAGCTGGAACTGAATATATCACAATCAAGAGCTTGGGTGTGTCTGTTAGTGTGGGATGAAATGTGTGGCTTTTATTTTACACACCAGAATAAGCCTTTTAAGGGTATGGTATGTAAAGTTTGGTTTGGGTCCTGCTAGATATCATTTTCTAAACAATGAAATTACAGTTATAGGGAAGTGTAAACGAGAGAGAGTTTGGGTTTTTTAAGTTGTTACCAAAGTGAAGGGAGAGAAGGATACTAAAACCCCCTTTGCTGTTGTCTGCAGGTCAGTATGTTGGGCTTGTGCATTGTTCTCATTCTAGTGCTTTTTGCCAGGATATTTTCACGGTTTGAAACCAGCCGTTTGTGTGAGGGGGAGAAGTTTGTGTAAAGCATTTACATGTTAAAATCTTAATTTGGATGGCATAGCAGGATGAAATGCCTGAAAGATCTTAGTGGATAAGTAGAGTTGAGTTTCAATTATAGCTTCTCCTCTTGAGAATTAAAAAAAAAAAGAAAGAAAAAACAAAAATCCAACTTTACCTAGGTGAAATGCAAAGAGTGGGGAAGCTGTTTGCTGTACGAAAGCATTTCACTATGCTACTGTTAGAGGTTTTGCTTCCTCTGGCTTGATTTGGTTTTATTCTATAAACCAAAATGCAGAGCAAGAATGTAGTTACTATTTTAGTTTCTGCTTCAGTTTAATCTTCATTTTACAAGGAAGGCAGAATGCAGGAAAGTTATTGCCGGAGAATTCAGTAGCTTGAAACTCAAAATTGTTGTTTCCTCAGCAGCCTGCTGGAAGGCTTTTCCTGGGTTCCCAGGCTTATTATTGCCTCTTGAAGGCTCAGATCAAGTGTAGACTCAGTACTTGCATTTCCTATGGAATCTGTTTCCTTTGGCTTGCTTTTCTCTCCGTGATTCAGTATTAAGATGGTGTCTACTTAATGATGCCCTTCAAAGCACTGTTTCTCCCCCAACAATTTTTCCCCTTATATTTGCAAAATGTCAGGTTTTTACTCCTTAACAAAGAGGAGGAAGAGGATGCAGTCTCTCTCATTGCACGGAGGATAAACGTAGTTCATGTTACAGGTTCATGTTGTTTCTATTGTGGTCCTTCAGGATCTTCCAGCAAAGAAATATGAAACAAGGGCCTGATATTCTGATGTAAGAGCAAAAAGAGAAAATTGTGTCTTAGGAAGATGAAACGACAAGGTTGAGTTAGTCTTTATACTACATCTAGAACTAGAAAAGGTAAAAACTCACTTGCATTTTGCTTTGAATTCCATCTTTAAAATAGTGTTTGCAGGAACTTTTTATAAGGGTATTAATTTATGATAAACATGCAAAAAGACTCCCTATCTCTCAGCTAAACACCTGCACCTTTTCTCTTCCATCTTCACTAGCTGGTGGTTAGAGCCATTATTGTGAAGGTAATGTTTTTTGGCTGAAAGTTTTGTACCTGCTAGACTTGCTTCCAAAACCTAAAGTTACTGTGGTTGAAGGAAATTAGTCATTTTTTACTTTCTTAGTCTGTGCTTTTGACAGTTCTTTGTGTACAAACAGTTTCACTGTTTCCCTGTATAGTCAGTCATTTTCTCTGGTCTTAAAATACCTTTATAAATATGAAAAGAGGAGAGGAATATCCCTCATACTTTTTAAACACTAAAAAACAAACAAACAAACAAAACATTCTGAGACTCTACTTACCTGTCTCAGGAGCTGGAATTTTTTAATCATGGGGTTTTCCCATTTGGGTATCAGCTAGCATCTACAAATCCCAGTCTAAAGTAGTCATTTTAAAATATTAAGTTACCCTATAAATCCAAAAATCATCAGAATTCATTGTATTTATTGTTGTGTATTAGTTGAATTGCAGTAAAACGTGGAGAGCCATTCTTGGGTTACCTTGTGTCCTAGGCAGGTTTGTCCCCTAAAAGAGCTGTTGGTTATTAGCATGAAGCAAAATGCACAAGTGGGTGTGAAAAAAGAAGGATAATGGAGTTACGTAGGGAGCTAATGGACAACTAAGTGATTTTTAATCAGCTTAATTTTTAAAAATAATAAATTGATGCTCTCTGGCTTGCATTTTAGCTATCTGGCTAATTTTGTCTAGATGACACTGTCAGCATGTTCTTCAGGAAGAGTTTGAAGAAGAGATGACTAATGGCAATGCAGGTCAATTCAGCTGTAGTTCTCGTATAGTCATATTGTCTCATGAAATGCATATATTATTTCTTAGTTCAAATTAAGTAGATAAATCTTTTTTCTTGAGTTGTAGCCGTAACCTCAGTCTTCTCCATTTTGGCAATGATGTCATGTTCATATGTCCCTTTGTCAGCTTTTCACAAAAAATCAACTCTGTACTTCTGCATGGATGACGAGTTTTTTACAAAATCCAGTAAAGGGACAGATGAGTAACATAGGGCTGGGAAGAATCTCCTGGGCCCTTAAGTCCAATCCCCTGAAATTGTAGGCAGTCGTTCACCTGCGGAATCTCCAAAATTAAGACTTCAAACCCTCTCACTGAATTGTAAGAAAATCCTTTAACTTGCCTAGGGCAAAAGGAAGTGAGAAGGCCCTGCCAATGTTCTGACACTGCAGTAAGAAGGAAGTAGCTGGTTGATACATGCTTAGGATATCCTGGGAAATGGATGGGATAGTGGCCCACACAACAGAACAATGCAATAACATCCATCTTTCCCAGTCTGTCGTAGGGACAACATTCCTTCCTGACCCCAAATTTGGCAATCAGAGTGAACCATGACTATTTAATGCAAGTCAAAACCTAGGGCAATCCATCCCATTTCAATGATCTGTTTTTAGCTCTGGATGCTTCACAGCTATGTAAAGTGGGACAATGGACCTATATGTTTGTAGGATCCCAGGATAAAAAACTTTGTTCTGGGATAAATCTGACATCTGTTCTTAGTTGGAGGTGCTAAGTGAGACTTTTACTTACTCTCCCTAATGTTTGTGCTGAATATGATTATCTGGTCATGTGAAACCTGTGTTTTCCTTAGCTAATTAAACTAAGCCATTTATTTAGAACAAGTGATGCATTCTACATTCTTAGCTAAACTTTTGGCCAAGATCACTGACGTACAGAATTTCCATAGTGGGTTTTTTTTTTCCTTTGGCAATAATTTTTTCAGTGAATTTTTTTCATTTTTTTTTTGGTATTTTTTTCTAAATAACTATGTAAAAATATTGGGTGGGGGATACATGCTGTTCAATATATGGTTCAAAAAAGATCCCAGGTTTTGTATCTTCTTCCAGATACAAATAAAATCAATCATCCAGGCTTTAGATATTAGACCTCCTTAAGTTTGTACAAGCAAAAAATATTGTAAGGGAATACCAATTACAAACCGAACCCCATGGATCAGGGCCCTCAGTTAAAAAAAAACGGGCATTTGGGAAAAGTATGGTCATCATGTCCTTTGGTTCCATTCCTCTGTACTTGTCATAAAGCACATGCATTAAGATACCTTTTTCTCTCTGGCTTTATGTGGGGTTGAGGGCCATTGAAAATGATTTAAAGAAGTGAATTATTTAGATTAAACAGCTACAAAATTGCTTGACCCTTCATCTTCATCGATCTACCTTGTTCCTCTACCTAGGAATACTGTTTATAATACTGCTCCCTGTTCAGTTCTCAATTTATGGAAAGTATTTGGGTCTTTCCTATCATAAAAGTTAATTTAGAAGGATATCACTCTAAAAAATCACACTTCTTTCTGACTTTCTATCTACCATTGTTACAAATAACACCTACTGTCACTGTGACTGGAAGATGAGAGAGGAAAATACTCTCTCTCTTTTTTTTGGTTTTAATTTACTTTTGTGCATTTGTATACTTCCAGGTTCACAGCTACCTCTGCAGCATAATATTAAGTTCCCTCTTTTGTTCCTGTAGACCATTTACATGAAGTGGGAGAGAGAGAATATATATGTTTGTGTGTGTGTGTGTGTGTGTGTGTATATATATATATATGTATATGTGTATATATATGTGTGTGTGTGTGTGTATGTATATATATATGTATATATAAAAATAAATAGAAGAAAGTGTTTCCAAAAGTGCAAAAATTGTCAGGGAGATTGAGGACAGATATAACATCTGAAATCACTTTTAAGTCTTCAAACAAACAAACAAAAAAGGATCTTTCAAGTTGTTCATATTTTTCTGTTTTACATGTTTCACAAATCTTGATGCTTTGCATGTAATCCAGGCATTTATAGTGAGATCCTCAGCTGCACTTTGACTCCTTTATGCTTGAGAAAAGAATCAGGCTCCAGAAAAATTAATCTCATCCAGAAACTGAGGCAAACATAAGCAATCTTTGGAAGGTCTCCTAGCCAGAGCTGCCATAGTGAATATCCTGACAAGGGAGAGAGCCTGTTGTTGGCAGTGCTATTGAATACTGTGCTACAGAAATTTTGAACATAGGGAATCCTGAAGAGGTAACCAGAATTTACACATCATGCCACAGCTGTTGAAATGACATGAGTGGTCCATTAAACCATACTGTAGACAAACGTGTGAGGTTGCAAAAGTGACTTAATATCACATGTGCTAGGGACAGAAGTTAAACATAAACTGGTTTAGGTAATCAGAAACTGATTTAAACCTGTAATAAAACAGAAGTTCAGTGCACATAAACCAGTTTCAAAATGGCTGAAACTGGTTGAATATAGTATCAGACTTAACCGATTTTGACAAAGCAATAGGCAGAGCCAACCGCACCCTGTCATGCATCAACAGGGGCATCACTAACAGGTCCAGAGAGGTCTTGCTGCCCCTCTATGCGGCGCTGGTCAGGCCACAGCTGAAGTACTGTGTCCAGTTCTGGGCGCTGCACTTTAAGAAGGACGTGGAGAACCTGGAGAGGGTCCAGAGGAGGGCCACTCGTATGGTTGGGG
>NW_017728924.1:13936772-13945282 GCF_001723895.1 Crocodylus porosus | reverse complement strand
ATAGGCACCTGGCTGGGGTCTTGTGACCCCTGCCACCCCCAGTGCTCCTTCCTGCCCATGGCAGGGGGTCGGACTAGATGATTTTTCTAGGTCCCTTCCAACTCATTGATTCTATGATTTGGGTCAAACCGGTTTATAAAACTTCTGTCCCAAACTCCTTCCTGGTTCAAGTTAAATCACAGTTCCCCAGCATCCCGGCATGCTTTCCGATCCTCTGCTGTGCTGTGCTGTTTGCTTCAATAGAGAAGGGTTGGAGGGGGGGTTCCCCTGCACCCCGGCAAACCCTGGTTGGGTTCTGGGGCCAGGGAGAGGGGGTTAAGCTTCCCTTCCCCTGAATACGGAGCTGCCCTGCCCTACTTTCTTCGTGCTGGCTATGACTGGACTACAAATCCCATAGGCAGCTGGAAGAGGAAGTAATCAGCAGCCCTGCAGCTGTAATTTTGGACTGCAAATTTCAGAGACCTCAAGGGCAGCAGGAAAAGGAAGCAGACACACAGCCCATGCTGGCTATGTGCCAGAGAGCTGTGCTGTGCTCCCCCCTGTCCTCTTCCTATCTTTTAATATGAGCCACTGCAGACATGTGGCGGCATTTCCTGAATCGAAAGTGAAACGTGAATGTCTGTCCAGTTGTTTCTCAGCCTAATCTCTGCAGTTTAGATTAACCTTCAGAAACTGAATTGATTCAGCTTTGGGCTTTTTGACTGTCTGTACTCAGCCTTTAGGTCCATCCTCACTCCAGGCTGAGAGCTCTGTGCCGTACCTTTTTAGAACTGAGGACAAATGCTGCCTGCGTCTCAGGAAATGATATCCCATATGCATTGCTTTAGGGGTTTTTGGCCGGTTTTGCACAGTTCCCTTAATTTGACCTCATTCTGGATGTTTCACGTTCACTGATAATATAGATGATATACAAACAGGATAGCTTAGTTTGTTCATTGGAACTGCATTGCACAAACTTGGTTATGCTTCTATTTCTACATTTTTCCATACATTTCTACATTTTCATTGTTTACACAGTGCATTGGTGTTTGAGCTACGTGCTCTGCACATTGCTGTTCTTGAGATGAAACAGGCATCAGATTTTTGTATAAATTTTTATCGGCTTTGAAACAAGTAATTTTAGGAATTATTACATAAAATGACAAATGGAAGGTGTTAGACCCTTAAAGCTTGTTTAATCATTGGAGATTATCCTTTGATTTCTTGAATTGAGGGTAAGACGAAGCCGTTTTCTTTTTATGCAAACTATATATTTTACCTGTTTTGATTTAGGATTAAGGATTAAATACTGAGATTTTATTTTGAATTGTGAATGATACCCACTGAGCAAGCCTGCTTAGTGCTACTCAAAAGAGGCAGACTTACAAAAGTAAGTTTTTTAGTTTAACCCTTAAACTAGCATTTGTGGTGGTTGGAATTTGGTATAGATAATAAAAGTAACTTTTTGTCTTAGTTTTAAAGCTGGAAGTATTCCATTAATATGGAGGCCATTTTCCCTCGTGAAGGAATGAATATGAATTTTTCCCTTTAATGTCCAGACATATCAGGTGATAAAGGGCTATTATGTTCTGTGAAGGTGGTCCTTGTCTCGAGCAGTATACAATTTGTCAGACAATCCTCTTTGGCAATATTTTGCAGTCAAGGATGATTGTCTTCCATGAATGTCTCATTTGTGGATCAAAAGATGGCTGGTAAGGCTGATCCTAGATGGACAGACTCTGTTGCAACTCAGGCATGTGTTTCTGTGCAGGGTAGGTGGCTCCAGGTTCTTGACACGCTGCTTTTGCCACTCCTGGTTTTTCTGTCTCCTGTTGTCATGATAAGGTTTCAAAGTCCTGAGACCCTTGTAGCAGACTCTTCCTCCATTTGGAGTGGTCCTGGGCGATAAGTCTTTCATGAGTTGATGTTACATTTTTTTCAAGTTGGCCTTGAGGATGTGCTTGAAGTTTCCTTCTCTGCCCTACTTTTTGAGCATATGCCTTGACTGAGCTGGGATATTAAAACTAGCTTTGAAAGTCTGGAGTCTAACATCTGGATGATGTGACTAGGCTGGTGAAGTTGATGTTGGATGATTATTGCTTCCCTGCTCCTGGTGTTTGCTTATAAGGGGATGCTAATGTTGGTGCGTCTATCTTCCCACTGGATTAGAAGGATCTTCTGCAGCAGCACTGATGGTACTTCTCCAGTGACTTGGTGTCTCATGTATACTGTCCACATCTCAGCTCTGTACAGTAAGGTGGGAATCGTAACTGGTTGAAAATCAGGAACTTGGTTTCAAATCTGATGTCATGCTCTTCAAACACCTGTTTTCTCTGAAGGCTGCACTTGCACATTTAGGCAATGTCATCTGTGAGAGATGGCTTCAGAGGTTTAAGAAATACTCTACATTCTCCAGTCCCACCGTGAGCTAGGGACTGCTCATTAAGAGCTTGTTGATGGAGGACCATAGTCTTCTGGATGTTAAGCATCAGTTGCATTTGCTTTTATGCTTCAGTAAAGACATCAACAGTTGCCTGAAGGCAAGTAACAGACTGCTTCCAAGTAACAGACTACAGCATCTCAAAGGGATCTGTGATAGATCCATTACTGGGGGCATGGAGCTGTGATGTGAACTCTTTTCCCCCCTTCTTGGAATGGAGAGATTCTATCAGCTCCAGAGTACTTGTTGTTCAAGCAGACTTGTCTGTTTGATGGCTTTCCTCACCTCATCAAGGGTTGGAGGGATTCTGAGATCATCTCTGAATGGATGTTGGTGGATGGAGTTCAGAACACGCTCATCAACAACAGAGTCTCAAAATGCTTCTTCCAGTAGGTGTTGTCTCACTTTTCCTTGATCAGGTCTCCTCCATCCTTAGGTCTCAAGAGGGTTGGTCCCTGAGTGCTCAGACCATAGATGGCTTTGGTGACATTGAAAAAAAAATTGCATATTGTGGATGTCAGCAAGATATTGAATTTCCTTTGCTTTGTCTTCCTACCATGTTTTTCATATCGTGGGTCCTCCTTTGGACCTCAGCCATGGCTCGTTGGAGATTCAATTTCTTTTGCTTGGAGTTGATGTCATTCTGCCAAGCACAAAAGGGCTTGTGCTTGCAGTTGATCAAAGCTTTGATCTTGGGCATTCTAATCTAACCAGTCTTGATGTTTCCTAGTAGAGAATCCAGGTGTCTCTTCGCAAGTACTGATGATGGTGGACTTGAAGGCGCTCCAAGTGCTGCCGGCATTCTCCCATTGTTGTTGATTGGAATTTGCCGGTTTTTTTGTTGAGGCACTGGTGGAAGAGGTCTCGTTTGATTGGGTTCTTGAGTCTTTCGATGTTGATTCTTCATAGGCATTGCTTCTACTACAGCTGTCATTTGGGAGTCAGTGTGAGTGACATAACTGAGCAGATGAGTTGGTGATTAGTCCAGCAATCCTCAGGTGATATGGACATCTTTTTGATCCAGGCCATGAACAGTGACATAGGTGTCAATGTTTAGATTGTGGGTGTTGTCATGATGTCTTGTGCCCGTTTTTATGGTAAGCAGGGTGTTGGTAATGGTGAGTCCATGTTCCACACATTGGCCAAGAAGATGCTGATGGAATTGACCTTTCCCACTCCTTCCTTGCCTATTTATTCCGTTTCAGTAGTTCAAGTCCCTTCCAACTCTGGGTTTGAAATTGCTTAGAATAAGTATATCTCTGTCTGGAATGTCAGAAAGGCTTGGGTCAAGATTGGCATAAAATTCCTCCTTGGTTTTATCAGCAGTGTCAAGTGTTGGGGCATACATGCTGATAATGGTGGCGTACTGGTTCCCTGCCAGTTTAAGATGGAGAGCCGTGACTCGCTTATTAATTCTGATAGGAAACTTGTTGGGTTGGCTTATGAGTTCATTCTTGATGGCAAAATCAACTCCGTGAAGCTAGCATTCGCCTGCCTGTTTACCCTTCCAGAAGAAGGTACGACTGTCTGTGTTTTCTGAGCTGCCTGTCTCCTGCTTGCCAGATCTTAGTGCAGTGACATCAATGTTATATCACCTGAGTTCTCGAGCCACAACTGTAGTGCAGTGTTCTGAGTGTTCAGAAGTAGGATTGTACACAAAGGTCTTGATGTTCCAGGTTCCAAAATTGATTATTTTGACCTCAGTAAAGGTGATCCCACTGGACGCATTTATTCAGTCAGGGAGATGGTAGACAGGCAATGTTTAGGGTACCTTTTCTATTTCTCTCCCCATGTGGGGTGAGCAGAGCATATCCTGAAGAGGGCTGCTCATTTGCAGTTACAGTTGCCAAATTGCACTCCTGCCTCATCCAAGTGCTAAGAGACCTTCTTGTAATTACCACTTTCATACCAGTTCATGACTAGGAGTTTCCAGGCCTCACAATCCTGCTCTTGTTGTCACTAGCTGGTCATCAAAGGCCTTGAAAAATGTGCTGGAAAAGCTGTTTTCGTGGAAGATTTCTTTTCTGTGCATGATTTCTTTTATCATGGAGCTACACATCAGCTTCCATGCATTTCTTGACAGAACAGGACCTTAATACAATGAAAAGGAGGCCAAGACAATTGGAGATCTCCTGCTGCTGCAGCTTTTGTACACCTTTGCAGCCGCTGAGATTGTGAAATCTTCCACTTCCTCCACTGTGAGTACTTGTAGAGCCTATGGGTGGGGACTGGGCAGACTTATTATAATGGCAACCTGTGCTTGCCACATCACAGCACTGTCAAAGAATGTATGTAGACAAGGTTCTTTGTGTGAATCTGATATCTTTTATTAGACCAACTAATATAGTTGGAAAACAATTATTAAGCAAGCTTTCGGGTTCAAAAACCCTTCGTCAGGCTAAGGAAGTTTCAGCAGTTGGTGTGTGCTCTTTGATTTCATTTTCATTCCATTCAGGAAGAGCCTATGTCCTTAGACCAACACGGCTACAACCTACATCCCTGAAAGAATATATGTGGCTTTTCAGGAGGGAAAACATTGCCATCTGCTATCCCCATCAAATCCTGGTGGTGCCGCTGCTTGGCCCATGACAGCTTATTCCTCCTGCTTATTTTGCAGCTAACCTTCCCTGAAGGTTATTCCCCTATCCACCACCTGTGGGCACTCTGGGTAGCAGTACAGCTCTGTAAATACCCAGCCCTGATACAGTAAGATGTACTGGAAATCCCATGAGAGGAACTACTTGAAGTTTTTTTAAAAACTTCTTGATTGTTTTCTTGAAGGCAGTGAACATAGTGAATGACAGAGCTTCAGCTCGTGTAAACTGTTGTAGCTCCATAGACTCTGGTGGAGTTACAGCAATTTAAATCAGCTAAGCATCTGGTCCTGAGTCTGTAGGGAGAGCCTGAAAGGGCAGAGGGTGAGAACTTAGTGAGCCTGTATGGGGAAGGAATGCCATTTTGTGTAGTGTGTCAAAAGTCACAGAGATGGGCAAGGGAGCTGCATTTGATCTTAATCAAAAAGCCAAGAATAAGTAATTTAATAGATAGTACAAGGGGTAAAGACTGGAATACCTATATGTAGTGATTATCTTGAGTCAAGAAGTTTGGCTCCAAAAAAGTGAAATTCCCCAACAGTTTAGGCAGGTTTGGACTTTTGCTTGCTTTGATAAACAGTAAAAAAAACTTTTAGAGCAGCAGGATCTTTATTAGTAATTTTTAAAATCTTTTTATATTGAAAGACCTCTTATGTCTGTTATAAGAGCAGAAAAAATAACTTCAGGAAGCAAAAGCACCAATTTAATAAGTAGTCACTGGTGAAAAGTGAATGCATTATTATGTTTTGGTGCCATACTTAATTTGATGCACACTTTACCCACAATGGCATTTTAGTTTGTTCTAGTAATTAAACACTGCGAATTAAAATCTGCACTGTGGTTTGCTAGCTTTCAAACCTGAATAGCATTCTGGTCCTTGTGAGCCCATAAGCTCTTCTTTTATACAGTTTGTTAGCTAGCTCTTACTTGAGGCAGAACTGTGAGCTAACATAATTACTGCCTATAAGACGACGCCCTTTATAAATATCCCTTTAATATTTTGAGACTACATCTCTTTTCTCTTTATTTATAATATTCTGTTAATTTTTTTTGGAAATGCATATCATAGACTCTGTGGGTAAGAATTCATTGCTTTGCTGAGAAGTGGAGATTCCAGGTTAGGGTTGTTGTTGTTTTTTTGGAGTGTCATTTCTGCTAGAAACAGTGAAATCAGGAAATCAAAAATATAATTATCCCATCTGTGCCAGTTGGGAAGTAATTCATATATTGTTTCCCTTCAGGTAGCCTAAGTGGAAACTATTGGGTGAGAGAGAGAATTGGAATGGCCAATCTGGTACTTGCTAGTATATAGCGATTTTGGAATAAACAGATGCTAAAATATTGCCTACTTGTCAGTGTTATAGGAATATTGATTTACTTTATTTCAAACCTAAATGCTTTGGAGTGCGTTCCTTGTATTTGTAGATGTTTTTAAAGTCATGGGCCTCTCATTTTAGAGGCCAGGTGAAAAAATAATAAAATAGTACAGAGTACTCTTGTTCTGTTTTTCTTGGTTGACATTATTACTGCCAGTGAAGAAGAAAAATGAGAATGTGAAAGGTTGTAAGGAGCTTTAGTTGACCTGTTCTTGAGCCCAATGGTTACTACTTTATTTTTTAAAGTTTAGAATGATAGAACCCCAAATATTGACATTTCTTTCAATAATATGAACCCAGGTTTTTTTTAGTCTACAAGGAATTCTGAGCGTCTGTCGGTTTTCATGGAAAAATATATTTTGTAAAAGGACCAGCTATTTTTGCAGACTGTTTTATAACATACTAGAACCTGCAGTCTTGTGCCATTTTTACTCTCCACCCCCTACTCTTCAGGCACTACAGTGAAATATTGCCATGTTTCCACTATGCTCTGAAGCACAGGCAATTTGAAGGCCCAAACAGCATCCTTGACATTTTGGAGAGTCAAGGAAAAAGCCTTTGTGACACCCTCTGGTTTTATCTCTGTTCCATGGAGAAGCAACCTCACAGGTGTGAGAGGTGAGGCTTCTCTTTATTTGTGCTTTATACCATCAAAGGGGTACATTTCAGATTGCATGAAGTTTTGCCTAAGAAAGGAAATTTGGTTGCTGCTGTGAAATTAATGATTTACGTTGAATTTTATGGGTACTGAATTTAAACTTTTTTTAGTTGATGGCTGAGCATTCTGTGTTCGTGGTTAAGCTTTTTTTAATTTTATAATAATATACAAACCTATTCCTTAACAAAAACACGATTTCTTCTTCCTTAATTGTCTGATTAGAACTGAAACTGCACTCATGTTGCATGATTTCTGCGATGCATTCTTGTCATGTCTACAAGAGGGAGAAGACTTGGGACGATGTGTATAGGCAATATATTCCCTTTGGAACTTGTCTCCCATTGGTGTTGCATTGTCCACTACAAATTTAATTGCTGTGCAAGAAATAGTTTTTTCAAGTGGAGCCATAATCTAGGATTTAAGCCAAAGTAAATTAACAGTTCTCAGAAAACCTGGAGTCTGAAAGCCAAGAATTTCAAAAGCTTTTAGGCATCCCTGCTTTATTGGCAGGCATCTTGTGATGTCATGCAGTAGAACAAATGGACACCAAAAAGCTGGAGTCAACTTGGTGCCAGTTCAGTGTGGAAGATTAAAAATGATTAATTTAAAGATGCCAAACTAGAAATAATTAATACAATCAAAAGATATGGAGTTACTGCTTATAATAAACTAGCATATACTTTTTTTCCCCTCAAATAAGTGGCAGGGTTCCAAGCTTTATTTTTTCAGTCGCTTGAATATTTAACACAAATTTTACATGTAGGAGTGGCGGGGCTAGATGTATTATTTAAATTTGGGTTTGTTTACTCACATTTCAAAATTAATAAAATGATGTGATTCTTACTTTTTCAATAGCTTGCCACACCTATAAAGCCAGACATTTAATTTAGCATAAACAATGGGCACTCATCTACTGGACAGTAATATTCCACTGTTATAGTTTAGAGCAGTTTTGCAAATTTCTTGAATTGAATTATGTCCTCTGTATGAGAGGGAGTGCATGAGCACAATTGAAGGAACTGTGGTTGTGTTACAGGTTGAGTGTGTGCTAGAAGTCACCCACTGTGTCTTATGTACTGAGTTTATAGATCAGTTATAGCTGCTGTTAGAAAGACCTGGCTTTACTTTAAGAACTTGGTCCTTTTTTAGCTCTGGAAGTGTCCAGTTCAGTATGGGAATGTTGGCTAAGATGGCTGTGGTCAGATGTGCCCTGAAAGGGCATGGGTGGTTTCAGCTTATTAGAGTGGCCATCAGGAGCCCTCTGTTGTGGGTCTTACTTCATGTTACAAAATCCGTGCTATGTCACACTTGCACCCCTCTCTGAAGGGAGCCATTGGTCAGTAATCTAGTAAAATTGTCATCAGCGTGGTGGAGATCTTCCCCCACTGACTTGTAATTTGTTGTCACTGTACTCATTGTTTCCAGTGAGGCTGCTGTGCCACAGTATGTTTGAACCAGCCCCC
>NW_017728924.1:13904201-13936672 GCF_001723895.1 Crocodylus porosus | reverse complement strand
TGGAACTTCATCCACTGAGTGGCAGTGAGGGAGAGACAAGACTCGCTTCCTCTGCAACTCTTTTCCCCTGACACACATCTTACGTGTCTACTTTAAACTGTCACACGGTAGGACCGGCCATTTTAATATTTGCCTTTAATCTATGGTAGAAACCCTATTTAACTGCAGGTAATATATATATTCACTGGTTATTGTCCAGTAGAGATGTCAAACATCCTGCGGGGTGCGGGATGGAGCCGTGGCTCATCTGGGTGTGGGGGAATGGCTCCTGCTGCTGTGTGCACCCTGGGAGCACCCCTTGCATGAGGGTGGGGGGCATGTGCCCCCTTGGATCTTTGTGGTCTGGGGCAGGCTGCTGCTGGAGCTGTGCGGGGCTTTTCCCGGCAGGGGCTAATCTGGGTTGTGTTCAGGGCAGGCAGTGGCAGCCCTGGGAAAGGGACTATGGTGGGGGGGCTGCAACCACCCCAAAATTCGCCATAGCTCCCCAATAGGGCAGGCTGTGGCACTGGGAGGGGGAGTTGAGTGCAGCTTCCTCCTACCCTGCCTGTGCCCTGTGCCCTCCCAGGGTGCATGTAGTATTGGGAGTCCCCCCGCCCCCCCAACTTCCCCCGGACGAGCCGTGGCTCCATCAGCACCCACCCTGCCTTGGCTGGGGAGCACCTTCCTTTGCCCCACTCCCCCCTCACTGCGGGGGGCATTGATCTTCCCCCCCACACCCCTTCTTTTCCCTCTCCCCTCCCCTTACAACAGACTTAGCAGCTGGACCCAGCTGCTTTCCACACTACTGAGCTGCACTCCTCGCTGCCTACATGCTGTGCAGTAGCTGCATGCATGCACGAGCATTTATCAGACAAATTATTGGCCACATCAGGCCGATTTTCTGATGTGCTCAATTTTTTTTATATCAGTGATGATCTGATGTCAGACCGATGTATCACTGCACCTCTACTAGCCACATCTGGAGGTAAATCTCCTGGACCTCAGGAAGTCCTATAGGCTGGATGACTTGCCTCTGCAGGCCAGACCCGGCCCATGGTCCAGATATTTGACATCCCTGTAGCACAGTAAAGGAGGCAGGGCTACTTAATGCCATTTCACTGTTACTGCACATGCTTTAAAGCAGGAAAAATTAGTTTCTGTGGGAACTGGGCCTCTGGCACTATTTATTTATGAATGAAAATGAACCGATATTTGTGTGTAGAGTGCGTAATTTTATTTTTAATGAAGACCAGGCATATATGTTTTCACTTCTGGAATTCTGTGGCCATCTAGCAAATAGGAAATCCATTCTTATATGTATATGTGTGTTTAAATGTAGCAAATTGTAGAGAATTTTTTTACCATAAAAACCTTTAACAAGGTTAATAACTCAAGTTGGGAAATACCTGAGTTAGCATAGGATGTACAATTTCAGCTCTGCAGTAGATTGCATGGTATGCAATGAATGAAGAAAAGATGTAACATTTGGTTTTAAATAGCTTATTAAAACAGCAGCAAAGAAGGTGGGTATGCGGTATAAGATTTAGACCTATTTTTTCTCTCATAAAATTAAACACAATATTTATTTATTACCATGCAGAACATAAACTCATAGTGGAAAGTGAGAGAAACTGAGAAAAGTCCATATAAACAGGAGTGTATAGGCATATGCAAAAACATAAGAAGCTCTGCTCAAGACGGAATCTGCAGAAAGTAAAGAAGTTATGTATTAAAACCAATGTGACTGACTTGGTTTCTTATTTTAATGTTTATAGTGGGTATTAAGGATGTATAAATGCAAACAGCACATTCATGAATTAATTTGGGTTGCCAATAGGTTTCAGAAGAAAATAATTTGTAATGAGCTTTATTTATGCACTAGAAATAAAGATAGGATTAGGAAAATATTGAATTGTAAATGCACTAGTGATTTTTCACTTTTGGGTGTAGCAGAGAATCTCATTATTTATCTCTGTGCTTATCTTGAATATGCAGAGCTAGCTATGCAACACTCTCGTTTTGAGCCCGTGATGCATGTCCATGTCAGAATAGGTAGAATATTTATTTAGGACTTGTTCTGTTGTTTTGGCGCTTGTCCTATTGTCCTGGCTATTTGTGAGTGTAATGTAGTGATTCTCAGCCAGGGTATTGCGGCACGCTGTGGGATCCTTCTAAGGGTGCCACAGGGTGCTACACAATATAAGCCTGTTAGAACTCTGCATGATTCCCAAGATAAAACCAGAGATTACAAGTAGGACTCCATAGTTTCAAAACTGATCTGACTGACATATTATGGTCTTTGCAATAGGAGAATGGCTCTATTATTATTATTTTTTTAAATGGGGGATGATGCTAAACTCAGAAATGTTGTAGAGGAGCGAATGGAGTCTGCGAAGGTTGTGAACCACTGGTGTACAATGCAGCATTAATTGCCAAGGCCTTGTCTTCTTTGGCCTTGCCACTGATGGTCAGGTTTCCATAAAAATGCCTAGCATTTGTAGTCCATATAGTTGATGGGAATCTGTGTGCTTATAGTCTCAGATTTTTGTGGCACAGATCTGTTTGGGGCTTTTGGCTTGCTATTTTATTTAAAGTTGATGATGTTAGGCAGAGTGAGGGCTTTTCTAAATGGAGAAACTTGTTAACAGGGCACTAGATACTCTGCACTGACTGCCTGTGTCGCTGCTCTTGGGCCTCACTAAGTGAGGTTATTTTATGTACTCTGCATGCATTTTCTGAGTTACTCCATGGATAAAGCTACCTGATGCAAAAGAACTCTTAGTGGTCATTAAGAGTATCTGCATGCTCTTAAGATTACTGCACAGTTGCTAGTGTACTGTAAATGTATCTCCTAGCTTTCTGTGCAGTTTCTACCCCATTATAGACAAGCTCTGAGCTATTTTTGTGGGAGTAGCAAAGCAAATGAGTTCTGGAACCATTTTAGATGAAGTTCTCTTTACACTGTTGCCTTTTAATGGGCTGCTGACCATGCTCCAGTATCTGTTGTATAATTGCTATCTAGTACCATAGGTATGCATAACACTTAAGGGCACTTAAATACTCCATCCCAGGTTTCACATATGCTTAAGCTTTAGCTCTTTCATATTTTATAATATTTCGACTAATGTACAGGTGTTTTGTGTCTACCTTTGATGTATGTATCATGCTGCTTTTGGCAGCATTGTAGTCAGTCACATGTCAGATCTATATGCTTCCTGCTTATGATAAAATTGGTATGGATCCGCTGTGTTCCTGAACAGAATTTGCACAAAACTGCTAATGTTGTCACATTTCGTTTCTGCCAACTCACTGAAAGGGACTGATGTATATTGGCAGAGCTCAAGAAGTAGCTTCCGTAACTTCGTAACCTGTTTATGAGATGTTGTCTTGAATGAATCTGATACAGACGGCTGAGTATTGTTTTCTTAAGGCTAGTGTAATCTTTCCAGTTCCAATATTATCAGCAGCATTCTGTTGTGGCATAGATTTAGTTTCCATTTTCTTTTGCTGAGCTAATTCTTCAGTGTGAAGGTCTGCTTCATTTTGCATAGCCTTTCAGGTTTTACAAAACAACCTTGCCCCTTGTTGGGTTGCTTGGAATTAGACTTTCAGCTGAATTTAGTCACCTTGAAAAAAGACAGCCAAAAAACAAAGACAGAATTCAGTGATATGGATCGGTTTACACCAAATCAGCATTGTTGCCTGCAAATCTCTCTTGCAGTGAGAGAAGCTTGAAACCTGCAGGGTGTCTTTTTATGAAAAAAGCAAAATACATACTTATTTGTATGCATAGACCACCTAGGGGAGTTTCTTTTGAATTTTGCACTGTTTTAAACACTCATTGATGTGAGTGCTTAGTGCAGAAGCAAGGACAAATAAGATGTACGGTAGCTGAAGGGCCATTTTTGTCTGGAGGTGCACAGAACTGGAGTAAACAAGGTTCATTAGAATAAGAGCAAGGAAGAATAACTGTGAGGACACATTCCCTACCAGTACAAATGGTACAGGACTCCAGAAATCAGATCTGAACTATTTTACTGCCTCTAAATAAAGCTGTTTTTTTTTCCCTTTTAGTGTGAAGTTTGTGTGCATGCATGTGTGCAAGGTTTTATGTATTTATATTACTATTTCTAAATATGTGTCTGGGATGCTTCTGTGTTTTCTCTTCTCTGTTCAGGTGCTAATCTAGACCGTTATCATCTGAGTCTGGCAAAGAAGTCTCATCAAAATTCCCTCTAATTGTCAAAAAGATTTTCTTGATTTAACCTTGTTTGGTACCGGACACTTTTTTGAGAGAGGAGGGCATAATTCAATCATAGTATTTTGTCATGGGTAACATTCTGTGACTTTATGCAGGAAACCTGCTCTTGCTTTTCATTAGATTTACAAAATAAAACCATAATTGTAACAAACAAAAGCATTTGAATCTTGAGTTGGATGCGTTTTAGCCTAGGGTGACATGTGCTTTCTAGCTTTTCAATTATAGCTTTATGCTTTAAGTTCAGCGGCATAGAAACATAATTGTTTTATTGAAATGTGTCACCTTTAACAAATACAAACTACAATTTTTTGGAGAAAAACTCTAGGGCATAACTTTTTAGAAATGAGAAGGAAAGTATTTGCTGTATTGTTAGGAAGGATATCTTCCTTTTCAGTGTTAGTGTAGTAGGCTAGGGTCAGAAGTTACACATAAACTGGTAGAAGTGATCAGAAACTAGTTCAAATCAGTAACACAGCAGGGCTAAGCACAGACAGTCAAAAGGCCTGAGGCTGAATTGATTCAGTATTTGCAGGTTACTCTAAGCTGCACAGATTGAACTGATAAGCAAGTGAACAGACATTCACATTTGATTCTGGAAATGCAGCCACATGCCTGCAGTGGCTCAGGCCAGAAGCTGGGGGAGAAGGGGTGCTAGAGCATGCCTCCCTGTTCAGCTGGAACAGACAGTTTGGGACAGGGCTAGCCTGCCCACTGTGAGAAGAGGGGTTTGTGGGAGAGGTGCAAAGTATCCTGAGATGCTGGGGAACTGTGAGTTAACTTGAATCTGGAGAAGGTCAGTGCACAAAACCATTTTCAAAATGGCCAGAAAACCTGGGTGGATGTAGTATCAGACTTAACTGATTTAGGTTAAATTGGTTTATTAAACTTCTGTCCCAAATCCCCTCCAGATTCAAGTTAACTCACAGTCTCCCAGCATCCCAGGATGCTTTTCATCTCCTCTGCAAGCCCCCACAGGGTGGGCAAACTAGGTTTGGCTCAAGCTGTCTGCTGCAGCCAAGCAAGAAAGCATGCTCTAGCATCTCCTCTTGGGTGGACAGCAACTATCTGCAAGCTCTTTTAACTAAACAGATTATGATCACTTAATACGCAAAAGGCTTGCTTAGGATCTTTTCCTGACCCAAGTCTAATTATAGATGCTATTTAGTTTGTCAAATATACTGCCAAGAATTCTGAAAGTTATGGCCAAATGGTCTCTAGAAATACACAGTGATACAAGTTGAGGAAAGCCTTAATGTGGTCTGCTAGGGAGTCCCCATGAAACCGGAGAGCCTTACCTTTGAACTGAACATTAGATGATTTTACTTTCAGTAATGCACATTAGTCAGTTTTGTGTAAAAGTAATTGGTCGTTAGAAACTGACTGTAAGTGAAAGGGGGTTTTCAGTTTTTGGTTTTTGGCTTTCCTTTTTTATCCCTGAAGTCTTTCATAGTATGAGAATTCAAGCATTTCGACTTCTGTTGGAAGTAAACTGGAGGTGGAGGTGAGGTGGGACACAGTTTGGCTTTTATGTAGAGAGGAGGCTTGTGGACTGTTTTTTGCTTAACTACTTGGTTCTACCCAGTGACTTTCCTTTCCCCTTCCCCTTTCCCTTTCTCTTTTCTTTTGGTTCCCAAGGTACCTTCTTACCCAGTAGCATAACTAGTGGTGGAAGAGGGGCATCAACACTGGGTGCCAATTTAGAGAGGGTTCCAGGGTGCTGGCCCCTGAGGAGCCTGCATGGTGGTAGCCACAGTCAGTGTGCCAGTAGCTCATGCTGTGACATCAGCAGCTTGGCACCCCCCTTGCTCTCTCCAGTGCACACTCTTTGTTTCCTGGCTAATTTATACTTTAGTATTCTAAACTTAGATTTCTGAGGATGGCATTTTAACACCAACTGATATGAATATTAGCTGGCATCTTTTGTAGTGGTGTTGTAGTCCGAAGAGAGCTGCATTTCCAGGAGTGATGTGGAATCCATTCAGCCATGGAAATATGCAAGTTGGACACTGGAGAGAAGCAGTGACAAAGTTTCATGGCACAAAAGGTCTACTGCTGTGCTTTGGGAGGTACTTTAGGCCTCTCATTTCTGTATTGGTTCTTTTTTCTTTCTGAGTCAATCATCACAGTGTGCGAAATTAATTCCTTCCCTTTTTTTTTCCCCCCGGAAGGTACCATTACACTTGAATAGGCATTTCAAACTCGGCTCCATTGAAAATAATGGAATTAGCTTAGTTTGTGAAGTCTATCTCTGTGAAAGAAATCAGTCTCTTTTTGAAAGCCTTCGTGCTTTTCAGGGCAGCCAAACTTCATAGAAGGAACTACCTATCAGCTTGTATAGAATTTCACTGGAGGCCTCTGATGTGGGTAGATGGGGGATGGAGATGCAGAGATTTCAGTGTGGTATTTGAGGGAGATTTGCTGAAGTCTTTAAGGTAGTATGACAACCTGCATTTCTCTGAATAGTCTCATGTTGTAACTATTTAGTTTTGAATGGTTTTCTCTCACCACTTGAAACGACCTGTCCTCTTGCTGCTTAGAGTATACTGGCAGATTCCTAGGCTGTGAACACCAGGTCCAGGACAGGTAGTTGTATGGATATCTAATAGCTTTTATATCTGCTGGTGCTGTTTTGGGATCCTCTCAACCTGACCAAGAGCAGGCATCTCAAAACTAGCTGTCAGAATAGACAACCAGTCATCTTCACTCCAGATAAGTTGTTGTTGCTGTTGCCTCTCGGGTTGATTACCAATGTCATTTTTTGGCCCTGTTCATTCACTTACGGATATTGAGTCACCTCTGAAATGCCGTATGCTCTGCCAACTAAGAGCTGTGGATCCCAAATTTCCTGCTGATATGTTAAGCTGTTGGATATTATAGAATCAATGAGTCGGAAGGGACCTAGACAGACCATCTAGTCCAACCCCCTGCCATGGGCAGGAAGGAGCACTGGGGGTGGCAGGGGTCACAAGACCCCAGCCAGGTGCCTATCCAGTCTCCTCTTGAAGATCTCCAGGGAAGGTGAGAGCACCACCTCTCTGGGAAGCCTATTCCAGGCTCCGGCCACCCTTACGGTGAAGTAGTTCTTCCTAATATCTAACCTAAACCTATCCTCCCTCAGCTTGTGGCCATTGTTCCTGGTGACTCCAAGGGGGGCCCTGGTGAACAGACTTTCCTCGAGTCCCTGCTGGTGGCCCCTGATAAGGTTGTAGGCAGCCACAGGATCCCCCCCTCAGTCTCCTCTTGCGGAGACTGAAGAGGTTCAGGTCCCTCAGCCTCTCCTCATAGGGCTGGCCACAGAGGCCCTCAACCATATGAGTGGCCTCCTCTGGACCCTCTCCAGATTCTCCACGTCCTTCTTGAAGTGCAGTGCCCAGAACTGGACACAGTACTCTGGCTTTGTCCCCTCTCTTTATCCTTTTCTATCCCGTTCTAAGATATTTTAGTGCTATCAGCAGGTACGTTTCTTTAGAAAATAAATCATTGTTGAGTGAGAGGAGAGTGAGACCAAATTGGCAGTTTTACAAAAGGTATGATGCCTTTGATAGATTAGTTGTCAAAGAAATGTGATGTACTAAATAGGATGAAGATTAAAGATGCTAAGATGGTTAAAAATCAATTTTCATAAAAGTTTGGTATGAGGATTAAATCCCCTGCCAGAATTTAAATTTTTAGAATGCCATGGATCTGTTTCTTAGTTATTTATTTAATTTTGTTAGGAGCCATCACTAACATGCTTAAATTTTTTAAAACTTTTGAATCTTTGGCATTGGTGGCTTATGAATTACACAGACAAGTTAGTTTTGGTGATTAATAGTGAGCCAAATAGCTTCTAAGGTGCATTAAGACACTATTTGCAGGCGCTGAGTCTCAGAAATAATGGTAGTATTATACTGAACCTCATAATTACTCACAGGGTCCAATTTGATAGTATATCTAATGTTCAATAAATAATAGCAGTGTATTTTTCAGTACATGATTATTTAGGTATTTAGCTAGATATACAGCAGAGGAAAGGATTAGTTCAACCAAACAACTGCTTTCATTTGGGTTAGAAATTCTCCTCCCTTCCCATTCCCCTCCCTTGTCCTTTCATTTGTATCGACATTATCCATATCCCCATCTCTCTTGCTGCTACTTCTTCTCATCTACAAGGCCGGTTTTAAGGAAACAAGGGTGGCAAGGTTTCTTTGTGTCCCTAAGAAAGCTGCAAAAATAACTGTGACAGGTCTGTGGCATGCATCCAGTTTTTTCTGGTTATGCTTTTAGATTGTAAGATTGCATTTTCTCTGTGGGAAGAAAGATGCTTTCTGCCTTTGTATTAGTTAACAGTTGGTATCTTGAGGCGATTGCTCTAACCATGTCCCTCTTCTTTTTGCCTTCCTCCACTGGCTTTCGCTTCTTTATTAGACCAGGCATAAGCCGCTTGTCTTCACTTTCAAGGTCTTTCATGCCTTGTCCCCACTCTACCTATTCTCTTATTCAGTGTTAAGAGGTTGACTCCTGCCTCTAATTAGCTTATGGCTCCAGCTTTTACTACCCACTTAACGTGTTCATGCTTTTCTCCATGCTGCTCTTAGTGCCTGGGAGGAACTCCCTGTACATATCTACCAAGTTTCCTGCTTAGAAATCTCCTTTGCCATAATGCCTACAAAAACTTCACAGCAGTAGGCTCCTGACACTGCTGCCTCTCATGATGATGATTAATATTGCCTCAAGGTTTATTTATGGTCACCCATTTTATACTTGGGTTATAAAGTGTTTGGGACTGGAACCTTCTGTTTGTTCTCTGTATAGCACTCAGAACAATAGAGGTCTTGGAGTCTTTTAGATACAGTGGTAATACAAATAGTGATAACTAAAACCAGTTAAAACCTTAGTGAAGATGCAGGTGTTTGTAGTTTTCACACTTGTTAACAGGTAAAGGAAGTGCCAGGGGTTTGCCTCAACTTTGCTAACTTGTTAAAAAGAAAGCTTTCACTAGATATTTACTTAAAATACCATTTTTTCTCTTTAAGTATAGTGATGAACTCCTCATATGTGTTTGTACAGCATGCAATGAAGCCCCAGCTGAGAATGGGACTTGAAGGCACTATATTAATAAAAACAACAACATTGCCTTACTAATCAGATCTGAACTGAGAGTATTCAGGAATAAATTTATGCACTTTACTAGAAAAGTGAGTCTTTTTTCCCTCAACACAACTGTGGGAAATTGAGTTGGATCCTGGTTTTGCTTGTGTACCCTCAACTACTACTAAACTAAATCCTACTGCAGAATTTTTATTGATGGTGGTGATGCCGAAGCCAGAAAAAACACAGCTTGTGTTTTAGCTCCAGGGTTGAGTTTGCAGGTCTGGCAGGTAGAGGAGTTGTCTTTATAACTTGCAAACAGAGCAGATTTGGTATGAAAGTCACTAAGACACAATAAATATGGAGCCCTAAGGTACCGTTTTCAAAATGGCTTTTCAGAGTGTAACAGCACTTTAAACTGTGACTGTAATAATGAATAATTAAAGTGTAAAACACTATACCAGTAAATATTTCATTAAAATACTAAACCTGAAATCCTAAATAAATCAAAAATAAAGGAAATACTGTCAACTTTTGTTTTTGTTTTCTTTTTTTGGGGGGGGAGGGGGTTAACTGGGGAAGCTTGAGGTAAGGGACAGCAGGAACAATGCACTGTATTGGAACCACTGAACCAGCAGTGATGTCAGCGGTTCAATATCCCTCCTTATTAATTAGCCACTGTCTTCTGAATCTCTCTTAATAAATGATCTGTTGGGTAAAATGTCTCAGATGACATCAGGGTTTTTTTTTTTCTCTCTTCACCCCAAAGACTTACAGGCTTTGAATCTGAGAAACAACCAGCATGGCTTTGTCAAGGGGAGGTCATGCCTAACAAATATAGTGTGCTTTTATGACCAAGTAACTAACCAGCTGGACATGGGATATGACGTGGACATCATCTACCTAGATTTCAGCAAGGCCTTTCATACTGTTTCCCATAATATTCTTTCATTTAAGCTGGAGGTTACTGGCCTAGACCAGGCTACAGTGAGGTGGTTTGGCAACTGATTCAGTGGCCGATCCAAGCAAGTTGTAATTAATGGGGTGGCCTCATCCTGGAGGGCCATCTCCAGGGGTGTCTCCCAGGGATCCATGCTTGGGCCTGTACTCTTTAATATCTTTATTAATGAGCTGGATGAGGGAAGCACAACGATTAGGTTGTTGGATGACACCAAGCTGCTGGGAAATGCAGACACATCTGAGGGCAGGGCAAGTATCCAGGATGACCTTGACAATCTGGTCCTATGGGCAGAGTGCAATCAGATGAGGTTCAACGGGGAGAAATGCCGGGTCCTTCATCTTGGTAGGAAGAACCTTCACCATAACTATATGATGGGGGGTGGCCCACTGTCTGGCACTGCATCTGGAAGGGACCTGGGGGTGACAGTCAACTGAAGGATGAATATTTGTCATCAGTGTGATGAAGTTGCCAACAGGGCAAATCAAATTCTGGCATGCATCAGCCGATGTGTTGCGAGTAGATCCAGAGAGGTGCTCCTCCCCTTCTATTCGGTATTCGTGAGGCCACAGCTGGAGTACTATGTCCACTTCTGGGCACCCCACTTCAAGAAGCGTGTGGATAAGCTTGAAAGAGTACAGAGAAGGGCCACCTGCATGATCAGGGGTCTGGGGGGACAGGCCCTATGAGAAGAGACTCAGAGAACTGGACCTGTTCTGTCTAAGAGAAGACCCAGAGGCAACTTGATAGCCACCTACAAGTATGTCAGGGACGAACACCAAGATCTAGGGGAGCAGCTCTTCAGAAAGGCACCCATCGGGAGGATGAGGTCCAATGGGTATAAGCTAGTTGAGGAAAAATTTAGGCTAGACATAAGGAAAAACTTATTTTCTGTAAGGGTAACTAGAATCTGGAACACACTCCCAGCAAAGGTGGTGCAGTTACCATCCCTGGAGGTATTCAAGAGAAGGCTGGACAAGCACCTTGTGGAGTTGATTTGAACCCAGTTGCCTCCTGCCCCTGCCAGGGGATAGGACTCCATGATCTTACAGGTCCCTTCCAGTCCTTCTATTCTATGATTCTACTTTGGAAACAAAAGTGGCTGAACAGCAATACAACCGATATACTGAAAAGAGAGTTCAAGCACTAGTCAGTAACTAGCTTAGAATGGTTGACTAGTGGATAAAATGCTTGCCCTTATTGGTAACATATCAGTGAAAGAGCATTATGTCTGCCTATTAAAAATAAAGTGTCAACAACAGTTGGCTGATTGGGAAATTTAATCACACCCAAAACTCAAGAAAATCAGCTTTACAATCATTTCCCCTTATTTCTATTTGTCTTCCGCTCTTGCAGGGTATAATTTATACAGGTCTTCCATAATTAAAAGTCAAATCAGATATTGGTTGCCAGCTGCATGTATTAATCGTGTTTAGCAGTTACAGAATGCTATTAATTTCCAAGTACTAGTCCAACGATCATCTCTAAAGCCCAGTGAGGTAGGGTAGACAAGTATGTACAACTGAGCCTCCTGCTACATGGTACATATATTATGCATTTAACCAGTTAATTGCATAATAAATTTAGACTAGCCACATGTGCAAAGTAATTATCACATGATAAAAATGACTATCCATCTATAAAAAGATAGCCAACCAGCTATACAGGTAGTGCTTGACAGTGTGCAATAACTCAATACTTGGTTTGTGTCCAGCTTTAATTTGTACATGTAGCAGGGCCCTGATGAAGAGAGAATGAGTATTCAAGGTTGATGATAACCTAATGTCCATTTAAAAAAATTATAGCAGATTCTGTCTGAGGAGTTGAAAACAAGCACGTAAGAACACTTTTTGCAAAGAAGGCTAATGGCATATTGTGCTGCATTAGTAGGAGTGTTGCCAGCAGATGAAGGAAAGTGATTGTCCCCCTCTTTGGCACTGGTGAGGCCACATCTGGAGTACCATGTCCAGTTTTGGGCCCCCTACTACAGAAAGGATTGGAGAGAGTCCAGTAGAGCACAGCAAAAATGGTTATAGGGTTTGGGAACATGACTTCTAAGGAGAGGCAGAGGGAACTAAGTTTATTTAGTCTGAAGATGCGAAAACTGAGGGGAGGGGAGGGAGATTTAATAGCAGCCTTTAAGTACCTGCAGGGTGGTTCCAAAGAGGATGGAGCTGGACTGTTCTCAGTGGTGGCAGATGACAGAACAAGGAGAAATGGTCTCAAGTTGCAGCAAGGGAAGTTTAGGTTAGATATTGGGAAAACTTTCTCACTAGAAGGATAGTAAAGCACTGGAACAGGTTACCCAGAGAGGTGGTGGAATCTCCATCCTTGGAGGTTTTTAAGACCTGGCTAGACAAAGCCTTGCATGGAATGATCTAGTTGGGGGTTGTCCTCTTTTGAGCAGGGGGTTAGACTAGATGGTCCTCTGAGGTCCCTTCCAACCCTAATTTTCTATGATTCTATTAAAGATGTGTTCTAGAAAGTGTGGTTGGTGTCACTCTTTTTCCCTTTATTTTTCTTACTCTCTTCCTCTCCCTCTCCCTTCCCTCCCAAAAAAAACCCCAAACAAACAAACAACAACTGTGAGGCTTGCACCTCATCACAGGGTGATGCAAACAAATCTCTTGTATTTCACTGTCATTTGCATGTGCAACTCTCCTATCCCTTTCTATTAGATGCCTGCTTCTCAGGTAGATATTGATGGCCACTGAGTTCTGTTGCTTTCAAGCTAAGGGCATTTATCACTTAGATAGCCTTACCCTAATCACCCCTTTCTGGAGTCCAAATGGTTAATTAAGACTGTACCACAGTTTTACAAGAAAAACAGTCTTCAGGTTGCCTCTGAATCTCTCCCCTGTGACTATGTTGGGCATTGCCTTGGGGTATAAATAATTTTTAAGTACCTGATTTCTAATTGCAGCTCTGGTGCCCGAGGTCACTCATTTAACCTGTCTGCTCAAGTTGTTGCATTTAAGATGTCACGAGGGTATTCTGAATGTTAGCTAATATTTGTAAAACACTTTGAAGATTAAATGTACTGCCTATGTTCATCACCTATCTTATATTGAGCTCAGATACCAGGTGATGAACATAGCATAAAAGCCTAAAGGGAGAGACGAGTGTTGAGCAAATAATTATTATTGATCTTAAAAACCAGGTAAAGTCTTTGCTTTTAAGTCTCTCTCTCTCTCGTTTGTTTGGTATAAGATTGTCCATTTACTTACTTGGACTTCCTGTCAATTGTGGTTCTTGTCACTGGGAGAGTTTGGAGGAGACTATCATTTTAGTAGAAAAGACTATCCATTAAACATAATTAATTGGCTCTGACAGCCAAATTTAAGGTGAAAACAAATGGTGGACAGCATTGGGTGGGCTTAACTGGATATCTTCAAAAAGAGACCGGATGCACAGTCTCCTTGCTTGATTATTTGACCTCAGCAGTCTGTCCTGCCCAGAGCAGGGGGGCTGGACCCAATGATCTCATGAGGTCCCTTCCAGCTCTACACTTCTATGTCACATGTTTACAGATTCACAGGCTCTCACTGTCATATGTCTGTCCTGCAGCAGTAGTTTACATCCTAAGTTTTGTTTTATTTATGAAAAACTTCTATCTTTTACAATGCTTTAACTGTGACATTATTAAAAACTAAAACTATTATTCTTTAGACACACTTCCTATATCTGATTTTTCTAGGAAAAAAAATCCTAATTATAAAAGACTACAGCTTTCAAGTAGTAACTGGTATGATTTAATTTGCAACTTGCTATCATTATCTGAGTCACTCCTGTAGAAGAAAGTACTCTCAGTATCTCTATTAGATATGCTGAAGCAAAGCTGGTATTCTCTTGTTGCAATATGGTAGTAGCACCTTGAAGATTTTGCTTCTGTTGTATTAAGAAGAAACAAACCCTTTCCTTTAAGGTGTCAAAGCAATGCTACAATTATACTTTTTTGCTTTCCTGCTAATTATTTTTTCTTATCTTTCAGCCACAAGTATCTCCAAACAGTGAATCAGTTTTGACAAACATATTTTGAATTGGTTAAATCCTATGCTCTTTCAGCTTTTAAATACTTTTTTTTTTGTGATTAGCTACAGTCTGTTACTGTGAAGGAATGTCTGCTCCCCCACAAGAAATGAGCAGAAACAGTAATATACTTGTCCTGGAACACCAGAGCTTTGTAATCCCAGTGGGTAGGATATATACACTTATTAAGGAGGTTCCCATTAAATACCTTAAAAACACTAGTTAGATAGTTAGATGCTACTCATACAGACATTTTGTCTTGTGTTGCAAGAGTAATTGTCGAGCAGCTGTGCTTGAATTCTTTTCAACAGAGTTGTTTCTCGGTTCCGCCTGAGGCAAACGGATGATGCTCCACTGCTTGACAAGGCCCTTTCCCAGAGGGACAGAACTATATAAGTGCACTGACAGGGGTTCTAGTTCACAAAATGGACTGGAATTATTAAGTGTGTGATAGTGTGAAATACAAAGCTTCTCGCTGCCATGTGCATAGAAGATGGGGCTGGGGGAAGCAGCGCTGATGTGAACAGACGCTATCCATTTGAAATAAGATCCAAAAGAAGCAAAGCATTTTCTGGGGGGGTTTTATGCTGAAAATATTTAGAGCCAAAATGTTGCACACGGAAAAAATACAATTAAAACATTAATTATTAGCACCGCGAGTGCTTTGAGTCATTTTTGTACTTAATCGGCTGTCATTAAATACTCGGTGAACACAAAATTAGGTCAGACATTATGTAAATAGGATGAGATGTCCATTCTAGCAACAAATACTTTGGAGTCCTTGAAGATATTATTCAAGATTGGACTCTCAGAACTAATTGGTTCAGCCTGACCCCAATTTTGTACTCTGTCACAAGCTACCTGAATGCAAAGTATAAATATCAAGGGCGAAATTGGATGAGACCATTGACAGGTCATATGTTGGCTCTAGCAGTGGCCACTACCTAATGCTAGGGAGCAAGATAAAGCCTTCTTCTCAGCTCATACACTCAGCCAGTTTTGCAGAGCTGTCTTCCTGACCCAGGTAGAGAAGCTTTGTTTGGGCTTGATCCCACAGAGTGCTGACTGAGCAAATGGTTTAATCCCATGCCTCCCTTGATAGACATGGTTTTTTGGGTAAATGTGATATCTTTTATTAGACCAATTAAATAGTTGGAAAAAGTGTTTTTTGCAAGCTTTCAGGTACAAACACTCTTCTTCAGGCACAGGGAGAGTTTGTTGCTCCTTTGTGTGCTCTTCCAGGGAAAATGGAAGCTAGTACTGCCAGTAGAGCACAGAGAAACAACAAACTCTCCCTATCCTGAAGAAGGGGGTTTGTACCCGAAAGCTTGCAAAGTACAAATTTTCCAACCTTTTAGTTGATCTAATAAAATATATCACATTTACCCAAAGAACCATATCTGCCTACGTCCTTAGACCAACTTGGCTACAACTGACAACACTAATGCTTTAATTGAAGCCTCTAGCCTCTTTGAGGTCATTGGGGCTACTTACCTTTTCAAAAGTCAGTAAATGCATAGGTGGTTTGACAGATCGGGGCCAGAGGGCTCAGGATCTTGCAGAACTGAGCTCTTAACACTCTAAGCATGACATTTAATTACTTTTGTTTTAACATATGCATCTACAAAAACTGATCTTGATATGGCTGCAAACAAGAGAGAGAAGTCATGATGGATCTGTTATTATTAGTCAACAATTATCTAGGTCTTTAAAAAAGAAAAATCAGGCCCTTGGATTCTGCCTCCTTATGTGAGAATTTCTCATTCAGAGTGCATGCTGTATAAAGCAGCATTTCAGAGTAGGCTGAAGTCAGTTCATCCTCATGTTCTCCACTCATTTCAGAATCATTGCTCCATTTTCCAGAAGCGGCTCTTGAACATCAGTGCCTTTGCCCCATTCTGTTCTTTCAGTCTACTGTTTTTTCTTTTTAAAGCTACATTAGTGTCCTGTTCATACACAAGACATTTTAGGGGAAAGCAAGAGGATTCAGGGAGCTGGGGGATGAAGGAAAAGAGATCTAAAGGATTTTATTTCTGAGTCTTTTCTTCTCTCCCATCACACATTCTCGTCTCACCTCAGTTTTTTATTTTGCTGTGAACACAGACACCAATCTAGGTGCTGCTAAATTTGTCAGGGGATGATGGACAGGAGGATGGTACATTTATCCTTCTCATCCTGGTTTTCCTGAACACATGCAATTTCTGTGAGACTTGCATTTTTGAGGTGATGAAAGAAATACATCTTGCCCCTCTAAATTTTAGTTGTTAGAAGACACTGATTGTTTTATTTTCCCCTCTCGTATCCTAAAGCACCAGTACTTCCATTTTTAAGGATAATGCCATTTCTTTCTTGAGAAAAATGGTTGGCATCTGAATCTCATCTGCTGAAAAATGACAACGTAGCTTTAAAACAATAAGAGATCAACCATACTGCTTGGACTAAGGATAATGTACAGAAAGAAATGACAAGCTGAAACATCTATTCCACTGAGATGTTACCATCACTGGGCCAAGGTGTGGTGGTTCAGTTTTTCTTCACAAGGAAAGTTAATGCTCATATTACTGCAAGGGAAATAACACATTCATTTTTATACTTCAGCATATATTTTCTATTGTAGCTTGATTTTTTTTTTAAGCTATCTACTTGTGTAGAATATATATATGTAGTGTGTACTGTGAATCAACATGATTTAAAGCACAAGGAAGTGATTGTAACAATTTGGTCCATTTAACGATTGAAAGAACAGCACAAGACAGTCCTGTAGCAACAGACTTTCTTGACATCTGATAGCTCTTGAAGCCAAATAAATTATGTCGTTTTCTTGCCACATTACATCTGGAATTGAACTATGCATGGCAATTGTGCTCCAGTGCTGTCAAACCAAAAATCGTATACTCCAGCCTGATTTGAATTAAGTATGTATCTTTAAAAAGGCTGGGCAGATGTTTCATGAATGGTGGACAACTTGTAGTGTTCTGTTCTTAGTGCTCATACTCTGATTTGTGTAATTTGGTGTTAGTTACTGTTTGTTTCTAATAATAATAAGTGCTACTGAAAAAAATTGAGTAAGACTGACTGTATTGTAGACTTGATAATCAAGTTTTCAAGCTGAGAGGGTCAGGCTTGACTGGGTTCAGCTTCAGACCACCAGGAGACATGGATTTGGCTTATCAAGCAATCCTGGACTTGCTAAGAACTTGGCAGACATTATAGAAGGACAAAATTCCATTCATGCTGCAATGGATAAGAAGTAGGAAAGCATTGGTTTAAAATTGCAGGAGGCTAAGAGGAAAATTGAAGTCACAGAGATAACAATCATTGGATTCAGGTGCTATTCTTGTGGAGAAAGCCAGAGACTTGGGGTGTAAACTATGCAGAAGTCCAGTTGATGATCTGGAAAACAGACTGAGAATTATCAGCTTGGTGGAGGGAACCTGTGAATTTTGAGTTTGGAGATCTTAAGAGCTTCATTTGCCTGTTATAAATTGCTAATGAGCTGGATAAATTCTGGAGGAAAGACTTAACGAAAATGAAAGACCACTTCTGCGTTTCACTGTGCAGCAGGTTCCTGGAATACCACATCAAATAATGCCTTTCTGGTGCTTACATGTAGTAGATATCTTAATATATATAGGACATTATTTTGAAATTGGTTTGTAGGTTAGTCCATAGCCCTTAGCTGAATCTGTATTCTGAAAAGGACTTGGGGCAGAAGGGGAATACCTTTCTGTTTGTTTTCTGCTCTGAATGCAGGTGGTCTTTCAGTGTGAAATGTCATCTAGCTAATTGTCATGCCATTTGCATTTTCTCTGTAGTTTGGGTTTGATTTCTTTTAATAAATTTTTAAAAGCGAATGTTTGAATTTGGTCTATGGCTGAAGTTAGTTTGTGGCAGCCTTTTCTACTGATATATTTTAATAAAATATTTTCTGTTTATGCAAAAACTGTCAGAGTGGCAAATTTGGTGTTGATCTAGTGCAGCAGGTAGCTTATTAAGGAGGGAAGAAAAGAGAGAAGGAAGGAAGGAGTTAAGTTCAATAGTAGCCTGTTTGTCACAACTGAAAGTTTAATGTGCCAATAGGTAGTGGATGGATAAAATCTTCTCTGTGGTATACACAATCTCTGTCAGTTTTTATCCTACAGTAATGAAGATTTTATGTGCAGCTGCTGACAGAAGATTTTATTTGCCTGACAAGAGCATCTGTGGGGAAAATGTTCCTCTGTCTGCAGCCGCACTTCTGTGGCACAGCTCCAAGTCATTCTCCTACCTGGATCCACCATCCTCACAGTACTAAAATATTGAAGCAGTTCTTGGGAAATTCTCATCCTCTTCCCTGGCAGTGGCAGCCCACCTTTACCTTTAGCTTGGTTCTTTCCATGCAGCCAGTTAGTTACCGCAAGCATCCTTGGCAAATAGTGGTGGGACAGATTAGTTTTCTTGGGATGTGTGTTTGAAAAAGGGCAGAATCAGAGAACAGAGGGAAGGTTGTGGTAGAGGGTTTGTGGTTGTGGTCACATGCTTGTCTGGAGTATATGGTCTCCTGTGACTTGACTTTTCATTTTTGTGGTTTAGTGGCAAGTGTGCTGTGTACATATTAACCATTTCCCAACAAAACTTCCTGTGTGTTGATGTGGCTGGGTCCTAAATGGTGCTTTTGTTTGGGGAGAAAGGGATTGAACTGTCTTATTTGGAATTATTTCCCTTTAGTTTTAGGACTGACATAACATTACTGCCATGGCAGGAAACTTGTGTGAATCGATTCCCTTCTTCTGAGTGTCTAAGAACTGTATAAATCTGAATCTGACTTTTTCTTAGGAGGAAAAAGAGTAGAGGACAGAGGTAGATCTTTTGTTTTCTTCTTTAGTCTGCTACCTGCACTCAGTGGGGAGGTGGCCGACTGGATTGTATTCCGGCAAAAGAATAGCACAACTCAAGCTTTTTCCATTTAAGAGATTTAATTTTCCTGACACCAAATTTGATTTATTTATTTACTTATTTATTTAAATTTTCCTGAAAAGAATAGCAAATGCTGTCAGTGGTATGATTATTGCGATGCTTCCCTTTGATTAGATAACAGAACATTTTGGATGAATATAATTCTGTTTGACCAATGGTGATGGAAAATGCTCCCTTCTTTTACTTCGTCTACTAAAAGTGGTCATCAGTGGCATTGTACTGTTATTTATTATTTGTATGTTGATAGCTGTTTATGGCTTCTGTCAGGATCTGGGCCCTGTTTTGTTGGGCAATGTGCAGACGCAGTGAAAAGTGTGATGCAAGATACAGTGGAGGCAAATTACCATTAATTGTACATGGATGGACTGATCTTGTTAGGCTTAAGCGAAATAGAGCTTTAATTAAATGAGATGGCAAGCTCTGGGGGAGCAGGAACCATGGATATTATCTATGCTGTAAGGCCGCTAATATAATTTTGGATGCAGTAAAATACTAGCAACAATACCAGAGGTGCTCTGTTTTGGATGATTTATGAAAAGGGTTTTGAGACCACTTGTGGTCATTTGAGCCTCTCTGGCATGTTTCACAGATTACCATGAGGGATCCTAGTTCCCAGTGTGCTAAATTCTCGTAGGCATGATTACTTCTTGCTTTCCCTTCCACTCCAACGGTGTGGGGTGTGGGCGCTGTGTGCGGAGCTGACTTATCAGGTGGTTCTGGCTTTCCTTGCATGCAGGGGAGAGAAATGGAACAGAAGGGAGGTGGGGAAGAAAAGAGGAGTAAAAGGAGACAGCATGATGAACTTTTTCTCAAAAAGGACAAAGCACTTATTGTACTAAGAATACAAAAATGCTTTCCTGGTATTACTATGCACGTGGAGCAATGCCATAGGGATGTTACATGATAGTGAATGAAGGCGTTTGAGCTTATCTCTGTTAGGAGGTGATCCACTGATGTAGTTTGAAAAGCTGAAGTGTATGGTTGAGTATTCACTTCTTGTCTGAACTACCTTGCAGTTATTGTCCTCGGTTAAGCAGCTGCCATCTTCTTCTATCTGAGGTAGATAACATTTCAGTGGTGGAGATGGTGTAAGCATCTTTATAGCACTCTGCTCTGCCAAAATGGTAAGGCTAATACAAACATTCAATAAGTATGGGAAAGTACAGTGCACGTAGATACACTTCAGCTCAAGATCAGTGGGATGCCATTAGCTCCTGACAGATTGAGGTTCAGAACCTGGTAAGTTAAGAGGAGCCTACTGTCTACAGAGGCTGTTTGCTTGGTTGCAGAGTATTGTTCCCACCATGCCTCCTCCCAACCCGTGGAGCCTGAACTGCAGCAGTATGTCTATAGAGTAGATCCTGTGGGCTAAAGTGGTGGGGGTGATAGGGAGAAGGCATACAATGTGGCTACTGGCCTTCCTCTGTGCCTCACTGTCTAGTTCACTCAGCTTCGGGACTCTTCTCTACCAGAAAAAAACAGTAGTAAACATCTGATCTTATGTTTTTTCTGTTGCATGTGATTTTCAGTCAACTCCTTTGATTTTCTGCAGTGGATCAACAAGTGCATAAATGCATTTCTTCTTGGCTTTTAAAATGGATAAGGTCTCTGATTACCAGCAAAAGTGCTTTGGAATCCTATAGGATTGTTGCATTTTGTATGCTTGTAGCACATTTACAACAAGCTGCTTACTGTGACAAATCTAGGTCACTATTCTGACAGTTTACTGGACAGATGTTAAATTTACCTAGCTCACCTTCTGCTCTGCTTCCTTCCCCTCTCCCCCCCACCCTTTATTAAATTACATGAAGTTGTAGGTAGTAGAATATCCTTGCCACAGCTGACTTTTATTGTGCTTTTGTTGCATCGTTGCATTTTGGGGACACAATGTATGTTTGTTGTACATGGAAGAAAAAGAGGCATTTTTGTCTTTGACTCTGTGTGGGAGGTCAGTCTTTTCTGTCTGCAGCTCTAAAACCAGCACAAACTGGGGTGATTAGCTCCCTTTTCTAATGAGCACACAAAGCTGATTGTGAATGAGCCAGTGGGCTCATTGTGAAACCTTGGCCTCCATTTAATCCTTTCTGCAAGACCCCCTTTTACACAGAGATAGCAATTTGAATCCAATTTACACTAGCGTGGGCATTAAATCTCCTTACACTGGAAATACTACTAATCAATGAAATTGAAATTCAGTTGCAGTTAGGAGTCTCTTCCTTTCACTTATGCCACTCAGCTTCTGCTACACTGCACATTTAAAGATAGACTAAATCTTTAAGTGGGAAACACTTTGTCTTCTTAATACAAGAATAAACAATGTTTCATTTCTTGGCAAAACACGGGATTCAAAGTACTGTATAACAAACAGGAGATATCTTAAAAGTCCATCAAGAGACATTATGGTAATTTTGCCAGAACGACCACCTTGCTTTTAACAGGAATTATCTAAATATGAAGATAAAAGGGAAAAGAGAAGAAGCCTGACATGTAGAGAGACACATGAAACAGTTTCTGTGGAAGCTTCCTTTGCTATGCAGATCTATTAACGGTTGAGTTTTCTGGCAAGAACCCTAATAGCTGGGTTGTTTCCTGTCAGGTTTATGCTGTGACAGTTGGGACTTCTGAAAATCATGTTTGGGGTGCAACTGGGCACAGCGAGTGACAGCTTTTTAAGCAGCTATGATAGATTTTATATACAGCAATTTCCTCTTGAAAGGACTTTATGAACATTAACTAACCAGTCACCTCACAGCACCTCTGGGAACTGCAGAACAATAGTTAAAGAAAAATCTGTTTTACAGATTGGGAACTGAGACACAAAATGGGAAAGGCCTCAATTTTCACATTTAACTAGTAGTTCTGGGTGTCTCAATCCAGCTTGAGATGGGAACTGGTTTCTGAAAGTGCTAAATACCCAGACTCTAGTTGTCAGATTGCTGCAATGTCTCACACTGGACACCTAGATTAAGACACCTCAAATTACCCCTTTTGAAAAATACAGGTCAAGGTGCCCTGTCAGAGGTCACACATTGTGCTAGTCCTAGCACTGGGATCGTAACCCAGTTGTCTCTGGCATGCTATGCCCTGTTGGACATCTCTAAGTGACATGTCTGTCCCTTTCCTCAGTCATTAATGCCATTATATTTCTAGCTTATAGTAGCTCTCCAGAAATGTCTGCATCCTACCACCGTCATTATATTGGTCTTGCCTAGGAGGCAGTTGTGTGTATTCAAAAATCATAAGTTTGTTCCGTAAAATTACAACTTTTTTTTCCAAATTTAACAAAATTTGGTCGCATCATATTTTTCTTTTGGTTTTTTCATGTGTATTCTTACCCAGAAAGTTCACAATATTGGCAGGGCTTCTGGACTTCGTACCATCTCGTCTTGAGCCTGTTGACAGTCAGGTTGGCCCAATATGGCACTTTTGTTTGATTAGATATCGGTGACCTTTCCTCTCAGAGCTGGATCTGGCTGCCCTGATCTGAGCCTCCATGATGCTTGTATCGAATTATTGCAGTGTTGTAGGTGTGGCTATGCTGAAAGACCAGTCAGATATTACAGCTGATGCAGACTTTTCAGTTGCTATTCGCATCCTGGCCCTCTGAGACTTTGTCCTTCTTTCTCAATGCTTGTGAAGTAGACGAGATTTAGCAAGAGGTGTCAGGCTAACAACCACTGCATTTAATCGTGGGGGCTTGGAGTGGGGTGGTTTTAGGAAGGACAGCCCTTGACTTTGAAACGGACTGCCAGTCAGACAGAGCCGGCTTGTTGACCTCCTAAGGCACAGTGCAGGGTCCATCTGTTAGGTTTTCAGCTGAGGGTAGATTTTGTGTTAGCTTGATTTAGGGTTGGCTTGTTTTCTTTCTACAAATATTGCAGATTTGAATTAAGTGCAAGTGCCCTGAGGTGTGTATCTGATCAAATTTTATAATTGAAACAACTGTGTGCACTACAATGTGTTTGATTGTTGCCGGTGTACTACAATGTATTTGATTTTGTGACCTATTCTTCTGTATAGAGTTGTGAACACTTTGTAGGGACTCTTATTTTGTGGAGGGAGAGCATTGTTCTTATTTGTCAGGAAGTAAATGGATGTTAGTGTTGTGAAATCTACTCAGCTACCCCCTTCTGTGTCTCCAGGACACATCCAAAAATTGGATAACATGGAACTATGATACATTTTAAGGAGGGAATTGATTCTGACCCTTTCACAACTTTCAAGTGTAAAAGTGTTAATGTTTCACCCAGTACATTAGTTCTAATAGTTCTAACAGGATGAATTTTCATTGTGTTTTTGCAGGATGGGTTTATGTTTAACTTATGGGTTTAATGGTTATTTAATCCTTTGTAATTTTGCAGCCTGTGTCTTTAAAACTGCCCCAAGAGCAGGGCAGAAAAACCCCAAGCTCTCCTGGTTTATTTTCTGAAAGAGCTTTCTTTCTTTCCCCAGCCTCTGTGCCCCCAAATCTGGGCCCCAGGGGGAAACAAGAAGTTGCTTCCTCAGACCTGTCAACTCTGATGCTTCCAGAATGAGCCTAATGATGTTGAGCCCTATATGATTCTTTCACACTTGTCTGCTTCAATCTCACACCATGAGACAAGTTGGAGCTGTGAGGAGGGAGGGATGAAAGTCATGCTATGGTAAAAATCTGTAAAACATACACATTTGGTGCAAAGGAAATTTCAGTTCAAAACCTAAGTCTGTATGCATCTTAACTGGTTGGCATTTTCTCTGCACATTAATGTGATTTTTGGCTTCAGGCATATCGGGTATGCATCTGTTTGTGGAGGGTGAGAAAGGGAAAGAATGAAGAATCAGGCTAAATGTTTCCCACCTATTTCACAGGCAGGAGCCAATATGACATGGTGGGACTTTTGGCTATGGGCAGAAGTCCTTTTACAAAGGTGGAGGTGCAGTCATAGCTGCAAGTGTAGACTTTTCATGGCGGCCACCAATTCACACCTATCCCCACCCTCGTGGAAGAACATTAATGTATGGCAGAACTCCATGTGGATGTACAGTAGTAGGCTTACGTTACAGGTGTTTTGAAACCCTCTGCACAGCAGTTGCATGTGATTTACTGTGCCTTTCCTACCTGCCTCGTTGCAGATGCGTGTAAGGGTAGGAGCCATTGGTACAAAGGCACCATCTTGCTGTCCATGTACATCTTGCTTTTCTGTGTTTACTCTTTAGTTTGTTTATGAACAATATTTTTTTCTACATCTACCTTCAGGGGAATAGGATGGGAACTTGAGAATAAACCAAGCACAGGCAGAAACTATAGCAATATGAATGAAAAATAGACCTTGTCTCCTAGAGAAAGGTGGAAAAGCTCAAATTTAAGGCATAAGAGTAGATTCTGTTCAGGGTCACTGTGTGACCTCAGGCAAATTATTTAGCCATTAGGTGGCTCAGTTTCCCCTGGTATAAAATGGGGGGAAATAGTTCCTCATGGACTGTTTGTGTAAGGCATGTTTAGGTGGCAGGGGAAAGACTATATGGTAACTTAGGTGGTTGTGATGAGAGAGGAAAGGAGGCTGTGGTTTGGATTTGAGTGGGGGTGTATGTGTGTGTGTGTGTATGCATTGTGTAGAAAAAAAAAATAGGACTACTTTGGTTTCTTCTCCAAACACCATGGGTGTCTATACACATGCTTTAGGATGGAGGGAGGGGGGCGGGGGCACTTTAATTAGAGCGGCTCTCAAAACACCCACAACACCACTTGTATTCAGCATCCCACTGGGGCATTTTAATTAAAGCTCATTCAACAAGCTTTAGTTAAAGTACCCCTGCTGCCATTTTGAAATGTGGGGATGCTGAATACATGTGATGCTGAGGCTGCTGGAGTGCACTAATTAGCACGTTCCAGCAGACTCTCAGTAGACTTGATTTAATTGAGTCTGCTCCTGTGCATGCTAATTACCATGTGTCAGAGCAGAGGTCCATCACATGTGCTTCATGTTCTCCATATTATTTTTTAAAAGCTACACTTTAATAATTTAGGGTGAAAAGAAGATGCCTTCCATTGGTGAGGGACACAGAAAATTAAATTCCAAAGGTGGGGATGTATATCTCTAGCATAGGTCCTGCCTGGACAGGTACAGATTTTGTTTAAAAAAAAAAACAACCAAAAAACAATACATATAGGTTGGGTGCAAATTAGTCCTACAACAGAGCAGACACTAGAGTTTCATACCCCCTGCACCTTATTTGCAGAAAAATGTGTGGTGATCTCCTACATCTTCACAAAGATTTAATAATAGAGGCAAAATGAGGTATTGTATTATTAAATATGATATCCATAATGAGTTAGCCAGAGGACACGTGCACCTCTGCTCTCTAGCAAATGGAATGAGAGTTGATTGACCCTGTGTCACAAAGCCTTTACTACAGGAGTCTCCTTTGGCTCTCCCGTACTTATGGAGTGGAAAGATCTGAGTTCTTGTCTAGATGACATCGTGAACTTCTCAGTGGCCCTGATGTGTAGCGTAAGGAAAACCACAGTGAAGTTTCTAATTGGCCAGCTATTTATTGCAGTGGGTTTGCTAATAGGTACCTTAATGAAAACTGAGCTGTTACTGCATACAATGCTGAAGTGCCTATTGTTGCAGTGGCTAGCCCATTTCACAGAAGTTTTCTTGATGCAATGTTTGCCCCTCTAGTGCAGAGGTTCCCAACCCCCGGGCCGTGGCCCCGGTACTAGGCTGCGCGGGGTTGCCTGGCGGATTGCAAGTCCAAAAGTGAGTATAAAGAAGGGTTGGCTGCTGGTCCACAGTATGCCGTTCACTTCCAGTCTGCGGTTTCCTGGTCTGCAGTCACGTCCAGTCCACAGTTTGTCGGTCCACAGTTTGAAAAGGTTGGGAATGACTGCTCTAGTGTTCTTTCTGATTTACTCCGTTCTCCATAACTTCTTATCAAAAGGAGCTAGGTTCACATGGATTCAGGTCAGGCTGCTTATCTGCTAGAGAAGCACTTGAATCAAACAAGACGTGCTATTAAACAGCAAATGATGTCAACAATGGCTGTTTTACTTTTCTTGTAACAGTACCTCAAGATTAAGCAAGTTGGACCATGTTCTGCTAAGTGTTGTCTAAATATGTAGTAAATGGTCCTTGGTTTAAAGCATCTACAGTCCTGTACAATCTACAGGTCAAGGTACAATAGCTTGATGAAACAAAGAAGATGGGTCAGGGTTAAAGCGGGATTGTGGGTGATTCTTACTAACTCTTGTGATGTGGCATCTTTAACATTTTTAGTTTGGTATTATATTATTGTTGTTAAATAAATTCAGGGCTTGTTCACCTACTAGCTCTTTGTATAATTCATTTGATCACAATGGGCCTCCAGGTCAGATGTGTGAATTTCTGGAGTTCCAGTGAATTTAGAACTCTCCAGATATATATGCAGCTGTAACACACCAGGTACTCAAAAATTCTCAGTGAATATTTTGCCAGCTAGAGCTGACATCAAAGCACTGTGGAGTTAAAAAGCAAATTGAAGCAGCCCATTGTGAATAATTTGAAAAAGTGTTGCCACTAGCCAGGTTCTCAGTGAATGCTGGCACTTGCCCAGTGGTCAAATGGGTGATTTACTGTGTGGATTTTTTCCCCATTGCTATGCAGCAGGCCTGAGTTGTTGTGTGTGTATGGAAGGGGGAGGTTTACCTCCTTTATTGGATTTGTGAGTGCTCTTTGTGGTTTGCCAAATGACCAGAATTAAAAATAACATTCTTTGGCTGTAGGTCTAAAGGTTGTGATAGCAAATCAGAATTTCAGCACTGGAAGTTGGGCCTCGTAAGAAGGAGATGTGTAAATCAAGGCTGTGCTGATTAAATGTGCTCTTTCATGAAGCTTTGTCGTGGGGCTAAATGCATTCCACTTCTCAACAAAAGTTATTGAGGGGTCAGAAAACATCTGCAAGGAGGGAGGAAAGCATGGAGTCAGAAATGGTGTTAAAATGTGATTTGTCATTTGTGTTATTGAAATTGTATGATAGAGACCATGAAAAATCCGAAAAGAAAAAATACCAGAGACCTTGCTAACCCCCATGATAAGATGACAAGTTTTTTAGCTGTAATCAGGAGCAATAAGTCCTATGGTGAGAGGTAATCAGAGCATTTTGTGTTTAGGGCTGACTTCCTAAAATATTTTGCATTTGTTTTGTAAGTATGTACCTCCGCTGTTTACAATACATAAACAAAGGTAACCTGCCATTGAAAAAAATCTAAATGTAGTAAGTGCATATTTTTTTGCAGCCTCCTGGGTCATAGGAGTTCTGTTTCTCCCTCACAACAAAGCCCAGTGCAGTGTGCAGCTTGCATACAAATAGCTTGCTTGGAACCTCCACTCTCTCACCTGCCAGTGTGGCTTGGCAACTGTTATCTAAGTTTGCATTCTCTCTCCCTATTCCCTCATCTGCCTTTCTCCCCAAAGTTATAGTTAGCCTGCTAAGGATTCCCTATCTCAGTGGCTGCGCACAGGGTCTGTGTGGTTAAAAAGTCTGGTTTTAGGAACTCCATGATGTCTGTAGAGGCTTAACAAACAGGTTCTGTTCCCTGGGTGGCTGCAGGCCAGAGGGCAGCCACTGTGACTGCTGTTCTTGCACCCCTGTTCCCTCCCCCAAGTCAGTGCCTGGGACTGGTGCCCTGGTCACCCACCCTTAGTTATGCTACTCAGTGTTTGCTGTGTCAGGTGAACTAAGACTTAGCAGAACAGGAAACTTATTAGGATTCTGAGAGGTAAAAATGTAGTAAACATTTTTCCCTGCTTCCATTTCTACTGAGGCCTCATCTACTTGTAGACAAATATTTCCTCAGCTGTTCTCCCTATAAAATAAGATTTCAGGTGTTTAGAATTGAAAATGAATCCAAAAAAAAATCTCTCTGCTTGGACAATGAAAATCAATTTGAGTGAGCTGTGCTTTGTTAATAGCCATGGGACACAGCGAGGGAAACATCAGAGGTACCTTGGAGAAGGCAGAGTAGAGACAGTGAAAACTAATCATATTTTGAAATTTTCAGGTAGAGTGCTATGCCCATTCCAGTTGCTTTACAAACAGAAGTGAATTTAGCCTCCCAGTGCTGCTTTGAGGTAGGGAGATATTCCTTCTGTTTTACAGATAGAACAGGCAAGACAGAGAAGTTAACTGTTAAAGGATACATTTTAATTTAGTCTCCATATATGCACATACATAGCCTAGAGTTTTCTTATTTTTTGTTTGTGTCTGTGTGTCTGAATGTTATAGTCATCATCTGTAAAGCCAAGATCAGTATTGTGGGTGTTTAATCTGGAAAGGCGGTGCATGTGTGGGTGAGTGTATAGACAGGCTGCATCCAGACAAGCGTGCACGTGTGGTTCATGGCACCTCAGACCCATTTGTGGCACCACAAACTGTATGCATCCCATGTGCAGGTGTTTGCTGCACTGCTGATTTGCAGCATAGTGAGCTTTTTGACATTGGGAGATCCCAGTGTCAAAAAAACCCCACAGCAGAAAAAAACGGGCAAGTGCAAATGGCAGAATTGTGTGCCTCCTGAAATGAGTCTGGCCAGTCTGGCCAATCGGAGCTACACTCCAGCTGCCAGCCAGGCTCTGTGCCCAAGTTGCCACTGCTGGAGTCTTGGGAAGTCCCCAGGACCCTAGGTAAAGCTGCTGGGACCAGCCCAGGTGCTGGACCCAGGCTCGCCTACCTTACCTGGAGCATTTTTCCCTGTGCTAATCCCATGTGCAAGGGCATGTGTCAGGGCACAAAGCAGTGGCATGAATTTGTGCCATTGTTTTTTTTTTCTGCCACAGCCACACACCTCTGTTCATGGGGATGCAGCCACAGAGGCCAGGTAGAAATGAACTTTTAGGCAACTTTCCCAGTGGTACACAGGAACTTGGAGCAGAGCAATCAGTAAAGCCTAGGTCCCTTTAACTCCTTTCCATACATCTTGACTGCAAGGCCTGGTATTCAGATGCCATGTTGATCAGTGCTGCTAGTTCCTCAAAAATTGCAGATAAATTTACAAGACTGTTATCTGAAAGGAATGGTTGCAGGATTTTGTCTGTCAAGTTATCAGAGCACTCTAAATCAAAGCACTGAAACTGGATAATGTAGGCTGTAATGATGAGCTTTATTGATTGCACATATGCACACACTGCTAACTAGCATGCATTATTCTGGGTATGAAATCTGAAATGGATTCTTTGGGGACAGCTGCTGCTTTGACTATACAAGAATTGGGATGTGATATCCCAAGCACCAGTTGGTCATTTGATATCTGTTCCTCAGGTCCATCCACATACATTCAGAAGCAAACTTTTAGTAAATCCTTTGCAAGCGCTTTCTCAGAGTACATACAGGACAGGGGGGAGTTTGTTTCAAGCCTTACTTCATTCCTGTTTAGTAGTGTTCATAACCCACTTGGATTTTCATCTAATTCAGTACACTGCCGTTGCACATGTGTGCTGTGACCTTGAACTGTGGCCCTTTCACCTTCCAGCAGTTCCCACTTCACATGTACTTGTCAGTGAATCATGGTTCAGTATTGATTTGTTTTCTTCTTATATGGGTTGTGTAAACTCGATCCCTGGGTTGATGGGGCTGGGGAAGGGGAAGGTTTGGTGGAGTGCTATGTAGAAGTAGCCAGTGACATGTAAGGAGCTGCAGTGAAACTGAATCCTGGGAGTAGAGACCTTGATGTCGGCTACCCCCAGAAGCATATTTCATAATTTCAGGGCAGCAGCCATGAGAAAGCAACTGACTGTCTTTACGATCATAATTTACTCTTTCAGGTACAGCTGTATTCTTTATGGTGTTCTTTCTGAGAATTCAGTTTAAATTGCAGTCTTTCTTGCTTCATTAAAACCGTTGTCCCCATTTGCCCTGGTTAGTCACTGTAACGAGCGTTGCATTTCACACTAACCTTGTGCTGATCTACTGTTTGTTTCAATAACAATAAAGCAAGAGTTGATAACATATACTAGTATAGGTCTTCCCCTGCATATTTTTGCCCTTTTTGATATTTACATGTGGCTTTTTCCCTTTCATGCCCATCTTCACCCCAAACCTATTTAGGGGTGAGGAGATTTTTTCCATTATTGTAAATCTGGTGTCTTTCAGTGTAAGGAATGGAGAAGCTTACTTAAATACAGGAGGATGCCTGAGGATTGCTCACTGTTCCTCATATACTTGTGGATTTTTTGGCGATGGGCCCGAAACAGGAGCCCTGATGAGACATCTCCAGACGGTGGGAAGTTTGGAACCAAAGCCAAAAGTAGCCCCTCTTTTTTTGTGCCTGAAGGTGAACTCATTGTACCTACTACCTGCCATACTGCAAATGATTCTTCAGTCCTTTCTGAGACTACCAGTTACGTATTGTAGGCCACTGAACAACGATCAGGTGATTTAGATCATCATACTGTTGAGAGGTAAAAATGGCTACATTCCTTGTTACTAAATCTTGCTTAGGCTACCCATTCCAGTCCGCCTAATTATTTTGAATAGGATTTGTGGAATCTCCCTTATAGGGCGTAGGTCAATGATGGAATGTTTAATATTGTTTTAGTTACAGGGCTTAGTTTAATCTCAACTGTGTGGTTCCTGTGCTTTTTTTTCCAAAGACCTTTCACTGTTTAACCATGCCCAGGTACAGTTGCTTGGCTAATATGAGGTGATGAAAGGTCTGGTAATAGAATCTAGCTGTTGTTCTATAGCTGGGATAAGGGTAAAAGTTTGCATAGGTGTAGAAAGAATAGAATCCTAATTTTGAAGTTATATTCTCATTAACAGGTTTCAGTTTTTCTAGACCAGAAGGAGGGGCACCTTCTTATGTGCAGCAAGCAAAGGCTAATTTTTTTACAGTTTTAGCACAAGCTTGATGATTAAAGTGAAGATGAAGGAAAGTCAGCATGAAATGATGGTTAAAGTTTGGTGAAGAGCATGCTGGTTTAATCTCCATCTCTTTTCTCACACCTCCTCCCATCTAACTTGTTCTCCCCAAATTCTGAAAAAATGCTGTGGAAAACCACCAGTGTGGTTTCTTATACTTAACCGGAAAGCTCCAAACATGAGGGAGGTAAGGATCCAAATACAAGTGTGAACAAGAGTTTAATTGTTTTCATATTTAGAAACTAGTTTTCATGTAGGTAGTACCAGCCTCAGGTTTCTAATGGTGTTGTAGAAATGAGTCTGCAAGTTCCATGTGTAAATATTCAGACTTGGGTTGGGATGTGATTTTTAAATTAATACAAATGCAAATTTAAATTAATACAAATAAATGGAATGGATAAAAGTATCTTAGAACACTCTTTGGGTTGTATTGAGCTGAAGTAGGTGCTAGTAGGCCTGTGCGAAGTGGCTAGTATTTGCTTTGGAGTCGGATTTGGCTGATTCAGGGGACAGTGATTGAATTTGGTGAGTTGAATCGCTGTCCTGAATCAATTCAGCTGAATCTGATTTGGAGATTTGGCCACTGCCTTATCTCCAAATTAGACAGGCTCCATCCCCCGCCTGCTCTCCCAGCCCTGTCAGTGGCTGCCCTGCCCTGCCCCAGCTCCCTGCTCTTTTAAAAAAAACAAACAAAACTGCGTCCCAAATTCATTGGCTCCTGCCAGGTGAGGGGGAGATCCTCACTGACCCATGCTGAGTGGGGGGCTCTGTCACAAGCCCCATCCCCTGCTTGCTTTCCCAGCTCCAGCTCCCAGCTCTTTAAAAAAAAAAAACCACCCCAAAAAGCCCCAACTCGCTGGCTGGTGCCAGGTGGGGGGGCGATCCCCGCTGCTGCACAGGGGGCTCTGCCACAAGACCTCATCCCCTGCCCACTCTCTCAGCCCCCTCCCCCCCCACAATGGCTGCCCCATCTGGCCCCAGCTCCTGGCTTTTTAAAAAAAAACCAAAAAACCCATGGACTCACTGGTTCCTGCCAGGCAGGAGGGCAATCTCCGCAGACCCGCACTACGTGGGGAGACTCTGCCATGAGCCCTCAGAAACCCTGATGGCCATCACAGCAGCCGGTGAGTGTGGGCTTTTTTGGTTTGTTTTTGGGTTTTTGTTTTTTTTTAAACAAGCAGGAGTTGGGGCCAGGTGGGAAAGTCATGGGCTGGGAGAGCGGACAGGGGCTGGGGTCTGGTGGGAGTCCCAGGGCAATGAGGGGCAGTGGGGATGGCCCCCCCCAGCCTGGCAGCAGCCAGTGAGTGGGGGCTCTTTTTTTTTTTTTTTTTTAATGATCTG
>NW_017728924.1:13879225-13904052 GCF_001723895.1 Crocodylus porosus | reverse complement strand
TCCTCCAGCCCCTGTTCCCCCACACCCTACTTACCAGCATGGAGTCCAGGTCCAACTCCCTGTAGCAGCGAGCAGGGACTGCCCGAATCTCCAAAGCTCTCCGAATATTTTCCGAATTGGTTCAGAGAGCTTTGAATCGATTCGGAACTTTTTATTGGTTTCCTGATTCTATTAGGATTCAGAGATTCAGCTGCCGAATCGGGTCGAATCTCTTCCGAATCGAATCAGCACCCAAAGCTTCACTTAGCCATAGAATCATAGAAAATTAAAGTTGGAAGGGATCTCAGGAGCTCATCTACTCCATTGTTCCTCAATCTTTTTCACACTGGGACCCATGAGCATAATTATCAGTTTGCCATGACCCATGATGCACAACTTCCTGGCCCTGACCCTGTCTGTCTGTCCCCCTTCCCCCCCCCACTGCATTTGACTCCCTCCCTCCCTGGCTCCTGGAGTTGCTCTCAACTCTGTGTGCTCACCACACCCCCATCTGCATGATGGTTCCATGCAGGCTGTCAGCATTGCAGCCTGCACAGGGAAACCACGCAATTCCCTGGGACCTCTCTGCAACCCACTTTTGGGTCACGACCCACAGGTTGAGAAATGCTAATCTAGTCCAACCCCCTGCTCAAAGCAGGACCATCTCCAACTAAATCATTTCAACCAGGGCTTTGTTGAGCCGGGCCTGAAAAACCTTTAAGGATGGAGACTCCACCACCTCTCTAGGTAAGCTGTTCCAGTGCTTCACCACCCTCTTAGTGAAAGAGTTTTTCTCCATATCGAACCTAAACCTCCCTTGCTGCACTTGAGCCCATTGCTCCTTGTTCTGTCATCTGCCACCACCTGAGAACAGTCCAGCTCCATCCTTTTCTGGAACGTCCCTTCAGGTAGTTAAAGGCTGCCTGAAGGTGGTTCCAAAGAGGATGGAGCTGGACTGTTCTCAGTGGTGGCAGATGACAGAACAAGGAGCAGTGGTTTCAAGCAATTCAGAAACTCTCATCAGGTAGCAACCAGTGCCAATTGATCATGACAAATAACAGCTTAATATTCTGGAGCTATTGGTATGAAGTCAGTGGCTGGATAATTGCAAATAGAACTTTTTCTTCCAAGTCCTTTTTCTCTCTTCTGATGCACTTTTGTGTCTTATTTTCTTTTGGCTACATCTCCTTTCAGCTCAGCTCTAGCAGTTCTGTGCTGGGCCAGCTTGGGTCTTGGCCAATGTTCTGAGACTCTAACTGGTTGATGTTTAGGGCCATGGAATATTAGCACTGCAGAAGGCTGTGCCCTCACGTTCACTTCAAATAGCATTTTTTTTCTGTCAGGTGTGTGGCCCATTCTCTGCTTAATTCCCTTTTCTGTTGAGTAATAAACAGCTCCCTGTTGTGTTTTCTAACAGAAAATGAAATTACACTAACGCTTACCACTTTAGTGTTTTTCATGTTCAAAGCAGTCTACAAATATTGCTGTGATTAATCCTCACAGTATGTCTGTGGGGTTATGTGCTTTTGACTATCTCTGGTTTACCAGTAAGTAAACTGAGTCAGATGGGTGAGGTCTCAGGCTAAATACAGACAGAAAGCCCAAGGCTGAATCAATTCAATCTTTTCAGGTTAGTCAGAGCTGTGTAGACTGAATCGATAAGTAGGTGAACAGACATCCACTTTTGATTCTGGAAATACAGCCACATGCCTGCAGTGACCCAGGCTAGAAGCTGGGAGGGTGCTAGAGCACACCTCCCTGCTTGGCTGGAGCAGACAGCTTGGATCAAAGCTAGCCTTCCCAGCTTGTGAAAGGTGAATTTGTGAGAGAAGTACGAAGCATCCTGGGATGCTGGGAGACTGGGAGTTGACTTGAATCTGGGTGGGATCTGGGCAGAAGTTCAATAAACCAATGTAACCTAAATCAGTTAAGTCTGATACTACACCCATCCAGGTTTGTCTTAAATTGGTTGTAGCCATTTTGGAGCTGGCTTGTGTACTGAACGTCTGTTGTGTTACAGATTTGAACCAGTTTCCAATCATTTACATCACTTAATATGTAATTTCTGTCCCTAGCCTTGAAGGCAAATGTAGAACTCAAAGTTTTGATTCTCTTTGTTATCCTTAAATCATTTAACCAGACCTTTCCCAGATCAAAATTCTAAATAGGTTTCTTGAAGAAGAGGAAGGAGACATTGGGGCATAAATGGAACAGGGGAATGACAAAAATCAAGGTCATTAAGTTAAAAAAAAGAACAAAAAGTAGAATGTATATCTTATAGATATGCTTTCACAAGTTATACCTACAGTGGTGATGCATACTGTTATCCCCAGGAATTATTTTGCTCTGTTGAGAATATTCAAGTAGAGAAATGTTATTGTTATTGTTAAGGCCAATTTTATAATCCCAGGCACACCTTTCAGATGCTGCATTACTGCTGAATAGTCTCATGCCTCACTATGCTCCTGAAGTTTGTATTAATCAGCACTCCACAGTCAGTATACTGTTGCTTCATTAACCTACTTGTTTTTAAGTATCTCTAAATCACAAAGAAGAGAAGTCATTCTGCTAACTGAGAAAGCAGCCCCCATTTCAAGAAACTCTCTTCTGAATCACATTTCTGGTTAGCAGTTAGTCTTTCTTACCTGTAAAATGTGCAGTGTAACCCAAAAGGACATTTCAAACGTGTATATCTGGAATTGCAAGCACTGAAGCTTTTAGTGTATAAGGCCCTTAGGGACATTTGGTGATAGAATACATCTGATCTCTAAGTGATAGAATACATCTTCACTGCTTGCGACACCCACATTTGAGGCCTACTGTTCAAAAGTAGATTTTAGTTGTAAATAACTTGTATCTTATAGCTAAAGAATTGTGCATCGAAATGATTTTATAAGAAAATGACTATTAGGATTCTTAATAAATATTATTAAAACATCTTTAAAAGAGAAGAGGAGGGAACACTGGAGCAGGGCTGACTAGCTTTACAGCATAATCTGGGAGTGCAGAAGGGTTAACCTTTCTTCGGCTAACAGAGGTTCTCTTTTAGCTTTAGTGGTATAGGTAGCTGCCTGTACTTTTGTAGCAAAAGGACAAGTTGCTTGGCCTGTGGTTGAGCACTGATAGCCATGATGAGCAATGTAGTGAGGACACGTCCTTCTGTGGTTCAAAGGATCTGTAAATCATTGCTTTGTTTTCTTTTGTTTTTAAATTTACTGCATCCAAATTGTATTGAGTAATCCTTAACTGCCCGTAGATCTGGAACACCAGTATCATCATAAACCACTGTCTTGGAGCCAGCTGTGCTTACTGCAGAAATCTGCACCACGCTTATCCTTTGGAGTCTGAAATAAGCAATTAATTGGCTTGTATTATTTTTCCATTATCTCTGGGACCTGCAATGTCAACACTGAGACAGAAGTGAATGTTTCCTGTTCCAAAGCCTTCATCATACATTCTTTAGCATTTGGTTATTTTTTAAGACTGCTGAAAATTGTATTGTTGAAACTTTGGCAACTCAGGTTTAGGACATAAAGCACCTACGCGGAATCAAAATGAAAACATGATTCATGTTAGTAATTTCTAATTACAGAAACTGAGTGTGAAACATGCTTTTCTTTGAAGCACAGCTTATTATGCAACATGAGCTGACAAGAACATTTCTGAACATTTTCTTGTCTACATTAAACATTGATTCTGAAAATATGGAGGGCTTTATGAGTAGAGAGAGTTTTTCTAGGAAAATCAAGCAGGCATTAACAAATTTTATTTTTTTAACAGGTAGCAGAATCACTTTGAATGATATCTGATTACATTTGGTGAGGTATTAAAAATAATCCTTATTTCTATATGGAGCTAGATCCTGTTGCAAGTTCAAATGAACTCAGTAACTATATAGCTTTAACATAAGTTGCAAACCATATTTTAACGTGTGAAAGGCAGCATGCTTCTTGTTACTTCAGTATTTGGTTGATGGATAACATACTTTTAAACATTTGGAATAAGTTAGGATGTTTCCTGGAAGCTAGTAGCCAAGTACTTTTGTTCTCTTTTTTTGTCACTACGTACCAGCCTACAGTAATATTGAGAAATATATATATTTGTAGACTACATACTGTGGGTGTCTATATAAAATCAGATCATCTTTTGCGCACCCAAGCTCCCAAAGTATGTGATGACAATCAGTCTTAAAGTAGGAGTTATCGTGCATCAGGAATTTATTGAATGAGCAAAGTCCGTAAGGCTTTGGCTTTTTATCGATTTATAAATCTTTCACTCTTGTTTAAGAGCCCATGCCTGCAAAAGGATGTCAGTGTAGACATCCTCTTAAATGATCCCATTTTGTAGACTTGGCCTTATTATAAGGGAAAAGTCACCAGTTGTGTTAGTAAATGAACCTTATATCGTCATCTTATTTAGTCATACTCTATTTATGTGAAGCTTTACATCTCTTGGTCTTCTCAAAGGGCTTTACACAGGAGAGTAAGTGCCATCATTCCTGTTAACAGTTGAGCAAAATGCAGTGTTGACTTGGTCCAGTTTAGCAATGAGAATGTCAAAACGTTACAAAGAAGGTGTAACTGTATTACCTGCTAACATAACTCAGCTAGCTTATGTAGTTACTGTGGGTAAGTTGCAAAAAGTAGATGGATTGAAGACTTAGAAATCTAGCACCAGAACCTTAGGGTCTTTGGAGGGTTTGTACTGTGGAAGACACTAGTTTACACTTTACTGGCACATACACCAGTCAAACCTTCACTAGGCTGTGTAGAGAGAATGAGTTAATGGCAGCACACAGTGCTTTTTTTCCTGCCATCCCCTTCTTATTTTGGCTCTTTCCGATTCTATGCCAAAACTTGTTCCTCCCACAAACTGTATGAACAGGAACCTTCCAGGCCATTCTGCTTAAGCAGGCAGAGAAAGGAGTTTCAGAACCTAGGGTGTCCAAGATTGAACTGTCCTCTATGTCCTAGTGCCTTTTGTGTTTGTTTATATTGTGCAGTGTGGTGGAAGAGGGATATGAGAAACGGGCCCATCTGCCTCTTGTAAAAGGGATGCTCATGTTTCTGTGAAACAGCTATCGCTGCATAGAGAGTCTGCGGCTGCCTGTAGAGAAGCTCCAGCATGCTGGGTGCCCTAAACAGCCATGCAGAGCAGAACGCATATTTCTGGATCATAAAGAAGCCCCCAGAGTGGCTTTTTCATTGCACATTAGCAAGCAACTGATTAACATAGCCCGCGTTGCCTCCAGAAGATCTTGTACTCTGTGCTTCTGTGACAGCTGTGACAATATATGTGTTGCTTTTTGCAGCTTTCAAAAAAAGAAGGGGGAAAGAGCATTTAACACATAGGTTGTTTAGCTCATTGTTTATCTGCAGCAAGAAACTACTGAACCCTCTATTCTGCACCAGTCCTTGTGAGGCTCATATAAAAACCCTGCATTGTGTGTGTGCGCGCGTGTGAAGCTGCAAGGCACTGGGGTTTCTCCTAATAGATCTGCTTTCAGAAGGCATATGCACTGATTTGTCAAAAAGGTGACAGCTCATCATTAGCCAGTTTGGTCACATATGTTGTGTTGGTGAATGATGTTTGATCAAGTGAAGCCCAAGGTAAGACATGAAGAAATACATTGTAAAGCATGCTTTGTTAGTACAAACATAGAGGTGGCTCCCTGGATCTAATGCAAACATCTAATAGCTCCTATTTTATTCTCATCTAGTGAAATGTGCTAAGCTTAAGTGGAAGCAGCTGCCTCCTGTACAGAGAGAGAGAGAATGCCCACCCCCCATTTCAATTAGCTGCTGCTTTGCCTTAGAGTGCTGCATTAGGACCACTCCTACTGTTGGAGACATTAGTAAATATGCAGTGTAGTAATGAATTTGTAAATAGAGTGTGGGGCTAACAAGTGTCCTTAGCTCAGGAATGCAGTGGGTGTTTATTAAGCCAGGTGTATGGGGGGGGGAAGCATCTCCAGGCTGGATTTTATAATTAGGGCACATGGTGTAACTCTTTTGTTTTGCAGAAGCCAGCTTTATTAATTGATGTAGAAGGTTCCTGTGTGCTATTCATTGTTTGGTTAAAATGCCTGTATAAATAATTAGGCCTCTTCTGTTTGTTTTATTTTTCACACCCAATTTACATTTTCATACAGAATAAAAATGAATTAGTAAATCCATTTATTTTCCTATTTTTTAACCCATAACTGCTTTCTCCTGCTCACCAAATACTCCAGTCATAATATGACCTTTGGTTAGGCTGTTTTAGACCTTGGTAAATAGACATTTGTTTTGGTGCCATCATCTTTCTTATACTTCCTCCTTCCTTTGTGTGGTTTTATGAGTATTTGGGCATGTGATCTCAGAATCCCACCTGAAAAATAAATACATTTATACATCACTTCTAAAAACATCAGGCCAAATCTCCCCCAGATGCAACTTGATTGAAGAAAGGGGACTTGGAGCAAACATGAATTTGCACCTGTCTGCATTAAAGGAATTGTATACTGGTGAAAATGCTTTTGTTTTATGCAGCAGCTGTAAAAAACCTATGTGAGACCAGAATTATAATTGTTCAAGGCCCTTTGGAAAGTGTCAGGATTGTATTATTTATGTATCAGGGCCCATTTTTCAGCACTATACTGTAGGTCTGTTTATTTGCGGGATATTCGGAACAATTTGTAATGGACAATGAAATTTCACTCTAGGCTGAAACTACTATGGGTTACAGCCCAGATCAACTCCTTTTTTTCCTTCTTGTGATCTGCTTTTTTTAAAGAAACAATTAGATGGGGATAAATGTTGTTGCATTTTCTAACCAAAAAGGCAGTGCTACATTTTTGTGTGGCTCAGTATGGCAAATCCCCTGTCTTTTCTCTAGTTTGTTTATTCTTCACTCTTGTTCCTCAGCCTAAGAATTGGTTTCTTAGTCTACCTATTGTCATCAGCAGAGCCCGATCCTTGGGGGTGTGTAGAGGAGAAGCCTTATACATCGTTATGATGATTTGTATGTCTTTGGAGGGGACGATTTACTGACCAAAATCAGATTGAGCTATTGGGACCACTTTGTCCAAATCCTGGCAGGACTGCCTCACTTCTTTGTTCTTTTAAACACTACTTGCATTTTACTATGAATGGATCTTTGGACACTTTAATGCTGATGTCAGCTGTGTAACTAGGGGGTTATCAGGGCACCTGCCCCAGGTACCAATTTAGAGGGGATGCCAGTATGGCTCCCCACTTACCTCAGAAGCCTTCACTATGACAGGGGGTTGTAGGAGCCAGACAGCACCATGCCCAGTAATGTATCTGGGGCAGGAGGGGAATCAGATGATACTCACAGATTCATAGATTGGAAGGGACTGGAAGGGACCTTGCAGGTCATCAGGTCCGGCCCCCCCACTCTAGGCAGGAAGGCAACTGGGGTCAAGTGACCTCAGCGAGGTGACTGTCTAGTCTCCTCTTGAAAACCTCCCTCCCCTCCTCATCTTGGGAGGCTTTGCCGTGGGAGGCACAGCCTTATGCCTGGAGGGAGGGGGACCAGGAGTGTCTTGGGGAGCCTGTGCTGCTGCCTGTTCCCCAGCAGCAGCAGTCCAAACCCGTGCTGCTACAGCAGTGGCTGCCAGCAGAGTGAGGAGGGCTAGGCAGGTAAGACTCCTTTTTCTTGTCCCCCCCACTCCTCCTCACTCAACTGATTAGCATAATTCCCCCTTCCCCACCTGCACGTTGGGCACGAAAAAAAACTTGCTATGCTTCTGCCCAGTGTCTTTGAAAATTGGGTCAAAAGGTAGCTTTCTGCTCTGAGATATGTTATATGCATCCCATGTCACTCAGTTAAGATAACATTTTGACTCTGAGCTTCCCTTCCTATGCAGTTGTGTAGTGTCTTATTCATTCTACCTCTACCCCTCGCTCTCAGCTTTTCATTTTCCTGTTTAGAGTTTTAGGGGCGGAGGTAGGGGCAGCACAGCAGCCAGATTTGGCTTCCTGCTAGCTCATTCTGTCCACCTGCCACTGTCAGTCTGCCCTGCATCCACCTTCAGGGGTGCTGGGCAAAGCGGGTGGGCAGGGTCTCCCTGGAGACTGGCTTGGGACTGCCACAAGCAGGGTGAACCTGGCCGGGCAGATGGGATGGGGCTGTGGGTAGGTGGAGAGTGGCATCTAGGATTGCGGGGCAGTGACAGTGTGGAGCTGGGGCTGGGGCCCTGTGAAGAGCTGTGATCCTTACCCAGCATGTCCCTGCCTGCAGAATTGTTACCACCCTGCAATTCTGTCCCTGGCCCTGCTTGCCTGTCCTGCTCCGAGATGCTACTCCCCGCCTGCCCATGGCCCTGTTCCATCTGCCTAGCTGTGGGTGGGGGATGGATGGGCTGGAGCCAGATAGGATCAATTCCCCCTCTCCCCTGCAGCCCTCAACAACTCACTGAAACGCCTTAAATGGCCCTTCCTTCCCAAATAATTGCCCCCCCCCACCCCCCTCCTGTGTATTTTCTTTTTACTAGCATTTGCTTTGGGAATGGCTCAGTCTGCATGAAAAATCATGATCATAATATACAAACAAATTCATTTTCGTGCCTGTCACATTTAAAATGCAGCCAGCAAGCTCGGATCTGAGAATCAATGCTCCGTATAGATGACATTCTTCTTTTCTCTTTGTGTAAACAAAGGTAGCATTCAGCAAGGACAGGAAACAAAACTTATAACTCTCTTAACAATCCTTGACTCGCTGTTCCATCGGCTGGGCTCCTCACCCACAATCCTCCTTGAATCAAGAATATTATCTGGAAAAGGAGGGAACCTTAATTTGTCACTGTTTTCTCTATGTCCTCCGGGCACAGAAGTTGTCATCTGATTCCATGCTGGGTTTTCTTCCTACATGAGCTTTCAAAATAACTCACCTTTGGAAGAGTGAGAGATTCCTTTACAAAAATGGTATGTCTAGGAGTACATACCCATTGAAGTTTTTCCATCCATGGATCAATAAGTGAGCACAGTTTAACAGCTGCAACAACAACAGAAAAAGAAATTTCGTTCTGTGCAGTTGATCCCTGGGGAGAGCTGGAGAATTGTCGTGGTAATAATGGAGCCTCGGTTAGGAGTGAGTATCTCTCCCTGGGAAACTATGGAACAAGGGTTGCATAGGTAGGATAGCAATATAAAGAAACTCTGTTCACTTATTTTAACTGTCCAATTAAGCTTTGGTATGGCCTGCCTTGTTACTGTTTCATCTTGTTGGTAATGTTGGCAGTATTTTCTAGGAGTGTGCTCCCTGACAAAATGTCCTGGCTTAAAGAAAGCAACTCTGAGTCAGAGCTTAATGCCATTAGGTCTGCAAGATCTGCAGCAGCAACATGGTAGTAAGCCATTTTGAAACTCTTCTTCCCGTGATTTATACCAGTACCTGACATCCTAATCTTGGAGGGGTGAAGCAATTTCTGTGTTGCCTGATGGCTCTAGGGCTAACAGTGCAAAATCTGGGGACAGAAATGACAAGAGTTTTGCAGAAATCTTGGGGTTGTCACTGTTGTGTCTCATTACTCTATGTATTTCCTCCTACTTTCCTCCCCACCTATTCCTCTGTCTTGTTTCCTTCCTTTCTTCCTGCAGTAGGATTCTATCATGTTGTCTGATCTCTATGTAAACTACTTCAGGCTGATGCCATCTTTAGTCTTGTCTGACACAGCATCATTTAGGCTAGGGACAGAAGTTGCACATAAATCAGTTTAAATCATCAGAAACTTATTTAAACCTCTAGTAGAACAGAAGCTCAGTGCACATAAACCAGTTTCAAAATGGCTGAAACTGATTTAAGATAAACCTGGTTAATGTAGTATCGGACTTAACTGATTTAAGTCGAACTGTTTTATGAAACTTCAGTCCCAGTCCTCTTCCTGGTTCTTAAATCAGTTCCCCAGCATGCTTTCCAGCGCTGGGCTGGGCTGTCTGATCCAGCAGAGAAGGGTTGTAGGGCGTCAGGGACTGCCCCCCCAGGCAAATCCTGGCTGGGGTCTGGGGCCAGGGAAGGGGGTTAAACTTGCTTTCTCACAAGTACAGAGTTGCTCTGCCCTGCTGAAAACTTACTGCTGGCTGTAATTGTGGACTACAAATCCCAGAGGCACCTGGAAAGAGGAAGAGGAAGTGATGAGCAACTCTGCAGAGTCCTGCTGCTGTGATTGTGGACTGCAAATCCCAGAGACCTTGTGGGCAGCAGGAAGAGGAAGCAAACACACAGCCCATGCTAGCTACATGCCAGAGAGCCATGTTCTAGTAAGTCCCCCCGCCCCCCAGCTTCTGGCCTGAGCCACTGTAAGTATGTGACTGTATTTCCTGAATCAAAAGGGAATGTGTGCCCTGTTGTTTCTCAGTTTAACCTCTGCAGTTTAGACTAACCTGCAAAGACTAAATTGATTCAGTCTTGGGCTTTCTGACTGTCTGTAAAAAAAAGTTTTTAAGGCTAAGTACAAAGTAGTTGTAATAGCTCTAGGCAGCAACTCCCAAACCTCACTGGCTGACATACCACCTTATCAGAAAAAAAGTTGCAGAGCAAATGGATGGAACATCAAACGTGTGTACCACATTTTGGGAACCCATGTTCTGAGCCTGGATCCTGGAAGCTGTCTTCTTGCTGAACTCCCATTGTCTTCAGTAGGAGTTCAAAGCAGGAAGAGCGTGCAATATTGGACCATTACTCTACAGGGGCTGTTTCAGAATGATTATTCATTATCCTGCTGGCTGTGCAAGCTGTGTTAGTCATGTAAAACAATTTCATCCCCCATGTAGCTGGAGCCTGAAAGTCAGACCACCAGCTATAAAAACGATCAAGCAATGCTGAGCTCTTGTACTCAAATGTGTTACCTGTGGCATTGGCTGCAGAGTAGAATTTTGTGATCCAACCAGGTTGTGAGCTGTAGTTGGCACCTCTGCTAACCTGTCTCTATGCCTGGATGTGATGATAGCTCAATTTGTGCTGCCAGTGCTACTTGAATAAACTGGAAAAAGAGGTGGTTGTCTCCTCATCAGGGTGTGTCCTGACCCACTGGTTTTCTTTCACCATTGCAGAGTTATGGTATATACAGCAAAAGTACAAAGCAGGAGCAAGTGAGAGAGGCGTACCCTGCATGGCTTGAGTACCAGTCTTCTCTATTTAAGGGATGCTGGCTTTGCTTATGAATCAGAGATTGGTCACAGTATTTTCTATCTTCCTCAGTGTTTTCAATGTACATTTATTAGTGCAATTCTTATTGTAGGCTACAGTGGCATTTGACTGAGAATGTCATTACAAAGCATGTGGCTGAGAGTAAGGGATGGAACATGTTGCTCGGGGTTTGTGCCCATTTCTTTTTGGTGTATGCTGCAGGGAATATTGCCTAGTAGAGAGAGGTTTTGGGAATTCAGAACATCTGGGTCTGACTCCTGGTTTTGCCATCTTTGCCAGTGGGCAAATCACTTAATTTCCATTGCTTTGTACCTCCTTGTGCAAAATGAAAAGAATGTTCTCCACCCTCACCTGGAGTTTGAATGTTTAATAACTTATATTTATCATGAATTTTGAGAGTCTTGCTCTGAAAAGTTCCAGAGATAGATTCATAGATGTTAGAGTTGGAAGGGACCTCAATAGATCATCGAGTCCGACCCCCTGCATAGACAGGAGAGAGTGCTGGGTTCAGATGATCCCAGCGAGATGCAGATCCAACCTCCTGTTGAAAACCCCCAGGTTAGAGGAGAGCACCACCTCCCTTGGGAGCCCATTCCAGACCTTGGCCACTCTAACTGTGAAGAAGTTCCTTCTAATGTCCAGTCTAAATCTGCTCTCTGCTAGCTTATGGCCAATATTTCTTGTGACCTCCAGGGGCGCTTTGGTGAGTAGAGCCTCACCAGTTCCCTTCTGCACCCCCATGATAAATTTATAGGCAGCCACAAGGTTGCCTCTCAACCTTCTCTTGTGGAGGCTGAAGAGGTCCAGGTGCCCTAGTCTCTCCTCGTAGGGCCTGGCCTGCAAGCCCTTAATCAGACAAGTGGCCCTTCTCTGGACCCTCTCCAGGTTATCCACATCCCTCTTGAAGTGTGCCCAAAACTGGATGCCCAAAACTGCATGCAGTACTCCAACTGCGGTCTGACCAGCGCCTGACAGAGGGGAAGTATCACCTCCTTGGTTCTGTTTGTCATGCATCTACTGATGCATGGTAAAGTGCAGTTAGATGTGCAGTGTTAATATAAACCTAATACATTTCAGTGCATACGAATAAACCAATGTCATGCATTCATACTACACATAGTAAAAAATAGTTGTAATGATAGCAGAAATAACAGTTAAGGTTTGTGTGTACGTTTAAAAAAATCCTCAATTAACTTGTTTTTGATGTTTTCATATAATTTTCTTTGCAGCCAAACTTTCTACCCTAGTCCTTTCTTAGGGCCTTGTTACACAGTAGTTTTAGGTGGTTCTTGGAGCTTTTAACCCTTGGATTGGTCATACATTAACACCTTTAAGTGGCTTAAAACACTTGTTATGCGACTCAAAGTTGTGCCATTCCAGGGCAGGATTACCTCTGATCTGCGTAACTGTGCTCCTGTTCTGTTAAGGTGTGTCTACACTACACAGCTTTGCCACCCAAGTTGAAGTATCCCCGGATGCAGTGGCTCCTCCCCCACATACTGCTTCTGCACAGCCGAAGATGGCAACAGCTTGAAGTGGGCCAGGGTTGGTAGGGAGTGAGGGATGAGGCATGGAAAGTCAGAGCCGGTGCACCAGGATGCTGTTGTAGGGCAGGCAGAGCATGGCCCAGCATGAGAGAAAGAGGAAAGCCACGTGAGGTGGCACTGAGGATGTGGAAGACACCATGCGGGAGGCAGGGTGGGGAGGGGGGGGTTCTGGCATTGGTTCTACTGCCCAGCCCAGCAAGATACTGACCTGGGAGTGACCTGGCTTCATTGCTGCCTGACCTGGGAGCATTGCGCTGTGCCACCCCACTGGTTTCCTCCCACAATACTATGCTGCTGGGAACATTTAGCAGCCCTGGCAGCCTCTTGTGTTGGGGAGGCAGGGATGAAGGGAGAGGTGCTGCCTTGTCACAGCAAGCCACTAGCATGCTGCCCATACCTGCACTGGGCTACAAGGAAGCTGGTGACATTTGGCAGTTGCATTTTCCTGCACCTCCTCCTCCCCGCCTCTTAACCCATCTCTCACACCCCTGCCTATAGAGCAGGTATCAAAGCCTGCCTTAGGTCACCAGCCCTGCTCACCAGGCCTCGATTGGCAAGTCAGAGCTGTGCAAGTGGGTTTTTGGACTTACGGTGTGGCTGCTTCAGACTCTAAACTAGCACTAAACAGATCAAAGGTTGCATATCTTACAGTGTAAGGTGCAACAAGGCCACTAACAAACTTTAGTAAAACCTATTCAATACCCAGTGGAATTGTTGTAGAAGTACAGTGACGTAGTATTGGAAGCAGGGTGCATCTCATCTCAGTATATAACACTGGGTAAAATATAGGTTGGCTTTGAATTGGTTTTCAAAAATGGCTGAAAAATAAAATAGAGAACAATGAGAGAATGTAAATAATTATAATGGAAGAACATTGTTGTTCAAGTTTCTTGTAGCAACATTAACATCTCAACATTGTCCATGAAAACAGTATTTCACAGTGCTAGTTGACCTTTTATGTGATTAGTGTATACAGTGTGAATGATTCCACATCACAAAGGGAATCTTAATGCTTCTGTTTCCTTAATATTTTGTGTGTTTTTAAATTTGTGTGTGTAAATCTTGGTCCTTCTAAGGGCCAGCTGGAGGCTTCTAGTACCTTATGAAAGATTAGGTCAGGAAAAGTTGATGGAACTTAAGAATATGTTAAAGTACTGTCCTAAATTGCTTCCACAATCTTCTAAGATTGCTTTAATAGAAGGCATTTTGTTCTTATAGCTGAGCTAATCCATTCATAATAGATGGGGGCAAGTCACAGAAAAGTTCAGATCTACTGTTAAACTTTGCAGCTTGGAGCCACCTCTATATGGAATATACAGAATATATTTAAATAGATATAAAATCTCTATGTAGGGTGCATGTGATGCAGCTCAGCAGGATATACTAGAAGTAAAGAGGTGAATCGGTTGGGAAAGATGCATATTCAATTTTTTTCCTTGTCATTTCAGACACGGTTTTGTGATGGTCTTTATGATCTTTAGCCATGCATTAATCTTGACTCTGCTAAGTTTCACACCATTACTCTTCCACTATTATAGTGCAAGGCTTTCTATGCATTCCAATTGAAAATAAATCTCTTTATTACACATTTTTTGACCTTGGCATGTTTATAACCCCTGCGATTAGAGGGAAAAGGAGGACTTCTGGGAATAATTGCCTTGTTTGTTCTCTGTCTCTGAAGCATTGATACCTGCAGTTCTGTGCTGAGATAATTAAATCTTAGAATCACAATCACGGCAAGAGAATCTCTCTGTTCCTACAGGCAACACTTTTTCTGTGGGTTTAAAAATGCAGTTTAGATTTGCAAATGATTTGTGGTGGTTTTTAAAAATGGTTGTACCGAATGTCCAGACAGAACCTCTTGCTCTTGTTTGAAAGAAGAGTTGTATGAAACAAATGCTTAAGCCACCATCAGAAACTAATCACGTGAGATGTGCACAAGTCATTAATAATAGGCCAGTGCCTCTTAATATCCATAGAGAAAATCTTATAAACCATTCCCTCTCATAAGTTCTGCGTTTCTGGGGTAACCTCTTCTTGTATTCTCCGATGTGAAGTGGACTGCTGCAAGAACTGTCCTTAAAAATTAATTTATCCCTGCTGTCCCTTCATTTTTCATGACAAAACATTAAAACAAAAGAAAAATCTGTGTTTGTTTATGTTACAGAATGTTGCAGGTTTTTTGATTAAACAAAAACTTCTCTCCTCTTTTCTCCCCCCCTCCCCCCCAATTTAAAAGGATGAAAAGAAAAAGATATCTATTGTTTTGGTTTCTAAAATCTTTTCTTTTTTAATTTAGGTAAAAAATGGAAAGTACTAACCAAAAATATCTGCAACAATTTTCACTTTGGCTGAAAAGCCATTTGTTGTGAGGAAATACTATTTGGATGGAAAATGTTAATTGGCTGTAGCTGTAACAAATCTATGGCAGTCTAACAGCTTCATGCTGACTCCTGCACACCCAAGATGCCCAAAACTTTATAGCAACTGCACAGACCATCAGACTATCACTTGGGTCTTTAATTTGTGGCTTTCCTGGAGGCCATCTTCTTGAAAGAAGAGAAGTAGTCTTTAGCTGTAGGTACTCTCTTCCTTTTGTTACATAGACTTCAAGTACCCTGCCCCAAGGTCCAATCCAAGGGATCAAATCTGTTAGTCTCCTTGTTTTGTCCCCTTCTTCCTTTTGCTGATGAGTCATTGTGATTATTCTGTTGGTGTAATCTGAGACATTAAAGCTTTCAGTTTTCTAGAACACAGGGTTTTTGCAAATTAGACTTCTTATTAGTGCTGCTCAGAGTATAAAAACCATGGCGGGGAGTGAATAAAGGTCCCATTCAGTCGTAACAAAGTAGGTAGCATATTTATCTGAATCCAAAATGACCCCGAATTTAAGATGATTCCCCAAATTTGTTAAAATTTTCCATGTCTAGAATCTACGTACTGGAGGTTTATCTTAAATTTGTTCCCTCACCACCACTGCAGCAGGGGATATAGTGGCATGGAGGGAGGTGGTGGGGCCAGACCTCTGCCTTTTGCTGCCTGTAGCCCCCTACCACTTGGACCCCTAGCTGCTTATCCCCACACTTGTAGCCCTCCCACCTTGCCCCAGGTGCTTGTCCCCCCTGCTAGACCTGTCCCTCTGGTACTTGTCCTCCCTCCATCCTCATGCTTGGATGCCCTGATGTGTTTGCCACTCTCCACGGTGCCTGCATCCCCAGGCATCATGCCACCCTGCTGCCTGCCCCCTTTGCTGTTGTCCTTCTCTCATCACTGCCACTTATCTTCTGCTTGCAGCTTCAGTTGGGGCCCTGCTCTTGCTGAGGGAAGAATATAGCTTGCAGTCAGAGCTAGGCCTGTGTGAAATTTCAGTGGGTGCTTTGTTTCAAAGCTGTTTTGACGTGCTTCAAGCTCGAAACAGTAAAATCAAAACAAACCAAAAGGCTTTGAAATGGCCTTGAAATGAAGGCACTTAAAATGTTTCAAAAGTTTTGAAACTTTCTGGGTATGTCCACACATGCAAGCATGTGCACTTGCAGCTGCTTAAATAGAAGCTGTGCAAATTTGAGCCGGGGCTGTTTTCCTCAGCACACATGCTCGGACATGCACTTTGGTGTGGAGTAAATTGTGCCACTTGGGGCAAAATAACCCTGCCTGGCTCCTCCCATATCTGCAGCCAGGGGGAGCTAGAGCCAAGGGCCAGCACCTGTGCTGTCCCCAGCAGTATAAAAAGCTGCCCTGTCCTAGCCCCATCCATACAAAAAGCTGCCCTAGCAAGCAGCTCAGAGCTACTCGCTCTCTGGAGCTTCTGGGGCCCAGCCAATTGATACCTGGGGACACTACCCCTTGTGCCAGCTGGACTGCTGCAGCAGCATCCCAAATCTATTTTTTAAAATACCCCAAAATCCATGTTCTTCCACATTTAAAACAAAAAACCACTCTACCAGTCCCCACCCCCCCCCAAGAGAGAGAGTGACTGTGATAAGTTGGGTAATGCTTTATTGGTATATCTACAATGTTAAAGCAATTTGGAAGTCTACCAGTGTCTCTATCATCATGAAAAAATAAATTCTAAATACCTATATGTGTTGATCTGTGCTTCTTGGTTTTCCTCATACATAACGGGTGTGTGATGGGGGTGGGGATGTGGTGTTTGTAGAAAGGAGTGTTAAGGGGTGTGGGGGAAGGTGGGTGGAGGGATGTGGGTTGGTCTGTGGGTAGGAGTGTGGCAGTTGCTGGGGGCACTGTGGGTGTGGGGGACCTTCTGTGAGGGCTGCTCAGGAGGGGTGGGTCCCTTGGCCCACACAGGGTGCAGCCCCCCCCCAGCACATGGAATGGCCCTCCTGCCCCTGGGTTTGAGGCGGAGCAACAGGCACATATGTGCTTGTCTGGACATGCCCTTTGAGTTTCAAGGCCAAGCTTCCTTGCAGCTAAACAGAAACTAAGGAGAGGGAGGGGGAAGAGAGGGGAAGGACTGCTCTGATATTGACATCTAGCTCCCGGTTTGATTCCCTGGCTCTCTGGTCACTTCCCCCACCTCTCTGATCATTTCCCCAGCTCTTCCTGAGGAGTGCAGGCCCCTGATCTGCGAATGGGGTTTCAGCAGGCTGCTGCTGCAGGCTAGGGTCAGCGACAGCCACTTGGCACAGCCCTCGTCAAGCACCAGAAGGCTGTGGTCCTGCCGCTGGCCCCAGCTTGCAGCGGCGGCCTGCTGAAACCTGGTATGCAGATCCAGGGGTTTGTGCTCCCTAGGAGGAGCTGGGAGAATTATCAGAGACCTGGGGGAAGTGATCAGAGAGCTGGGAAATCAAGCTGGGGTCTGAGGAATCGAGCTGGGAGCTGGGGGAATATTCTGGTCCCTGAACATTCCCCCAGTTCCTGATTTGATTCCCCAGCTCCCTGATCTTTCCCCCAGCTCTCTGTTTGCTTCCCCCAGCTCTTCCTGGGGAGCGTGGACCCCTGGATGATACAGGATGACAACAGGCTGCCGCTGCCAGCTTGGGATGGTGGTGACTCTGGGCTATTTCTCCAGCCAGCAGCAGCCACCTGCTGAAACCCTACATGCAGATCTGGGGGCTGTACCCCCTAGGAAGGAGCTGGGGGAATGATCAGAAAGCTGGAGAATCAAATTAGAAGCTCTGGCTGACAGGTGGATCTGCCCCAGCTCCAGGGCAGTGTGTGGCACCCTGTTCAGCTGTGCTGCACCCACGTGATGGTGTAGCTGCCACACAAGTGCCAGGTGGCGGGGGGGCAATGTCCATGGCCCCGCACTGCATGGGGTGGGGGGCTTCTGCCGTGAGCACCCAGAGGCCCCAATTGCCACTGTGTGAGTGCAGGGCTTTTTTTGAAAGCTCCACAGACTGGCTATAGAGCATGTGGATGATGAGGGCCAGTGCCAGCACCTGAGTCTGTCCCGTGCAGCCTGCACTGAGTACCAGGAAGAACCATTGCTGGCACTGGCCCCAGCTAGCAGCAGCCTGCTGTCATCCTTCATGGAGATCTGGGGGCCTGGGCCTTCCGGGAGGGCTGCGGGGCTGTGCCAGACTCCTTCTGGGGGGAGCAGGCCCCTGGATCTGCATGCGGGATGTTAGGAGGCTGCTGCTGCCAGCAAGTGATACTAGTTTTGCTTTGAACAGTTTAAGGTGCAGTTTCACAAAAGCCCCTGCACCCATCTCCTTGAACCTTGGCAGGCTTTATGCCCTCTGAAGGGGCTACCATCCCTGAAATTTTCATCCAAGTCAGGCGAGAAGTGACAAAGTTATAGGCTATAATGGCGAATCACGAAAATGCCTATGGGCGAAACGTGTTGAAACAGCGTCGAAACAGCAAAACAGTTTCAATGAAACGCAACGGAACAATGCTTTGAAACAGTGAAATGAAATGCAGTCCCTTCGAAACGTCAAAATGCAAGTCACAATAAAACGATGCTGTTTTGCACAGCCATAGCTGCAGCCTCCACCCCTCATGAACTTAAATCTCAGACAAAGGGTATCACCCACTTCTGAATTCGAGTAAATACAGTAAGTTCTTCCAGATCGGAAGAGCATCCTTGCACTAAGGAAATATTGCTAATTTGTTAGAGGCATGGTTACATCCTTTGTCAGAGGAAAGGCTGCTTCTGAGTAGGAGAAATGCCAGGTATGACCTGGTGGTTGGCTTGTTCCTTAATTTGTCAGTACAAAAATTAGTATCTGCGTACCAGTTTATTCAAATGCCTGATCACTGCTGTAAGCCATGAGATCCCACAAGGTTTCCTGGAAGGAGCCAAAATGACCCAGCTCAGGTCTGAGATGGGTTGGCAGTAGGAGCTGGCCACTGCTTCCCCCTGCCACCTAGCCATGGTATTGGCAGAGACTTCAGTGCTGAACACCGATGAAGTCCCCCAGCTCCATTGGCCAAATCCAGACTACAGGCTGCTGGTTGGATATGTGGTCCAAAAAAGGATCACATTTTCCTCCTGTCTCAGTAAATCTTTTTGGGGATTCACATGGATACTACACACAGTTCAGATTTCAGAGTGGGAAAGCTTCTCAGAGGGAGACAATTTACAAGGTAACACCTGAATCCCTCCTTTTACAGACAAACTTTTCACTGAATTCTCAGAAGAGACTACTGGAGGGTAATCATTGATGCTTACATTATAGTGACTGTGAACGTATGATCCATCATTACCTCCGTAATGATTCAGAAACAACCTTGGCTGTTAGAAACTGTTTTACTGAGAGAGGGAATGTTGGATAAAGAGTTGTGTCAGCTGAAAAGTGCCATAAAAGCTTTTAAATTCCAGCTAGATATTCACCCTTGAGAAACGAGTGGTCTAAGTCTGTAGTGATTGCATCTTAGGTGAAGTACTGCACAGTAATGTTAGCAGTGGATGAGACTGAACCCTAAGCTGTCTTCTAGGAGTGAGAATGGTATCCACAGCACCCTCTCTCTGTAGGGGCAGGTTGCAGAATATAACAGCATAAGGCTTAGACCTTAAGTTTAGTTCTCAGTGCAGTATGTGAGGGTTTTCCAGCTGAGTACTCTGCATAAGGTGCTAATGCTTTCATTTGGGAAAGTTTGGCAGCATCAGATCATCAGAAAGTGACGTCTCCATAGAAATTTCTGGGGCCATATTTTTCAAATGCCCCCTCTAAAATGGCTCCTTTCAAACCTGCAGGTGGAAAACTAGATGCTGGACTGAGGCTTTCCTGCAATGTGATTTTTAGAGGCATGAATCACTATAATTTTGCCCTCTGTCCCCAGGGCACATTGGAATGGGGGCTGAATTCAAGTTGTGGTTCTTAGCACAAGCAGCTGAGGGATATTGAGTCTCCATCCAGTGAAAATGGACAAGGGCACTGTGATTGGTGAGAGGGAGGAATCCTGTAAAAAGAAAAGGCAGTCCCATGGAACCTGTGAAAGAGCCCCAAATCCATTTCATGATATTCCACTGACTCTTAAGTAAATAGGCTATCAGGAGCTTGAGACATTTATTGCCAAATTTTCAAACGGATGCTAGAAGGGAGCCATCATGTTTGCTGAAGGATGTTCAAACCTCCCTTTGTCATTATAATGAGGCAGTGCTTGGGCAACATATAAGCTGCCAGCTAACTGCAGTATTTTTTCTCTTGTTCTGATTCAGACTGTTTTGAGAGAGAGGCCACTGAATATAGAGCTTGACCTAGTCTGAAGCGCATCAATAAGCTATAAGCATTGCTTTGTGTGTAGCCATGGATTGTGCACTCTTTGTTTAATATTAACTGACCTTCCCAGTAGAATTGTTACAGTTGTGATTTTGTTGTGGTAATTCACAGATGGTGATGCAAGAGGAAATGGCTTGTAGGGAAACAGGTTGGCTGTTTTTAGCGGACCTAAGACAGAACTGAGACTCAGGACACATGGGCTCTGCTCCTGGCTCCAGTCAGGATTAGAATTTGGGAATTCCATAGTCCCTCTGAATTCAGACCACAAGATCATGCATCTCTCTGACTTTACATGCTTCCATCTGTATGTATTTTATTTTATCCACTGCTCCTAACTGCAGCAGGAATGAGAGAAGCACACAATTTAGGGCAGCCTTCCTGTGCTGCAACATGCCGAAGCAAAGCAAGTGCTTAAATGAGAATGGCTGTCACAGCATATGGCTGAAGCATACAATGGTTTTGTTGACATGAGCCCCCCAGCAAGTTTATTTTTCTGTTTGTCATTGTGAAGATGAGTTGAAGAAGAAGATTGCTTCGTTCAGTCCTCAAGGTAAGACGTGTACATGGGGCAGCTGTCAACAGAGGGTTAGATTTTTATGACCGCAGCCACTGAAAGTTGGTATAGGTTTGGCTTTTTTGTGTTTGTTTAATACAACTATTAATTATTTTTCTTTAATCTAGTCTTAGCTGAAGTTAGCAATATTCATTACGTTAGTTACCAGGGTAGGGATGTCTGTTGCTAAAAATTTGTGATTGATGGAGGTTCATTTAATCTGAAATGGTTGTAAGTGAAAACTGAAGTCTTCGAGCTTGTTCATTAACTTATGTTCACTGACCACTGGACCTTAGTTGCTTATTAGCAGCAGTGTATCCAGACCATGGTGGATTTCTTTTCAAATACATTTTGGCTGGTCATCAGTCTCCAAAAAAATCCAATGTCCTCTTAACATCCCATTTCTGGAGAACCTTATACATCACCGGACGTTAAAATTGTTCAGTTAGAAACTGTAATTTGGCCCAAATGTTTGTTACTTTGGCAGTATTGTGGCATTTGGTGGTATGATCATTGACAAAATTTTAAAACAGAATTGTCAAAGCCAGCACAACTTAGAGAGCTGTGCGACTGGCCTCGGAATCGGAGCGATCACCCTCCAGATGAAATTGCAAGTTATATAAGTTGGTTTTCCTGGTCCCTGGTTTATGCTTGAGACACAGAGAACATACAGTTGCCATAGCCAAAAGTTTGACTGCATCTCTCTCGGTTGCCTCTGAAATATTATGAAAATGAGATGGCCATGTCCAAAACACAGGAATTATTCAAAAGGCAAAGATGACTGGCATTTGTACCAGGATCATCGAAATGCAGGTACAATGTTCCAACTGTATATTAAAAGTGTTGGAAACCCCTTACCAAAAAAACTTCTCTACAGTAAGCTTGCCTCTTGCAAATGCCTTAAAAAATGCCAAAAGGCTCAGCTCTAAGACAATGCTACTTTGACTCTTGTGGGTAGATGCAATTTTTATGAGATATGGTTCTGCCTATCACCAGTTAACCTGTTCAAGTGCAACCCTTTTTGAGAGTCAGTTGAATTGAAGTGCCAAAATTCACTTCATGCATTCTTTGTTGATGGCATAAAAAGACTATTCTCTATGAAGAAGACTGGATAAGATGGTATCTAGAAGACTAGATATTCTAGTAGTGTACTGTACTCCCCCAAAAAAGGTAAGCCTAATCTGCAGGCCTTGCCCAAGCAGTGCTCCTTCAGAAAGGTGTGTTTTCTTAGCAAGGACTAAGGATCATGTCCAAATGCTTGCCAGGTTCTGGGAAACAGGTTCTCAACTTCAAAGCAGCATCCCATAGGCTTGTTGTCCTCCATTCCCATGTTCAGAATAAGTTCTGCATACGAGCCCTCGGTGTTGTCTGTGCTGCTGTAGATATTGCAGGCAGTGTATGTTCTCTTGAATACCTCCATGCCATACAAAGAATGACCACAGGCACAGTTCAGTGGCAAAGGCTCAGCCAGGTGTTTAGTTTTTGTTTTTGTTTTTTTACCTGTGGAACATCTACTTGCTAAAACTCAAGCCCAGCAGATTACAAGGTGTTAGCCCTGGGTGCTGGTGGTAATAGCTCACATGTTGCATCCCTTTATTCTAGTGCAAAGTTCCAAGGGTGTCCAATCTCTCTCACACATTGATCAAAACAGTTCTGTTTACGTCAGGTATTTACATAACAAACAGCAATGTCTTTGCCAAATGATTCCAATCTGTGCACCTCCTGTCATTAACTTGTCTGTTCTGGACTCTGGCAGCATCCTCAACAGTCAACCATACCAATCACCTTTGTTAGGGGCTGTAAAGTCTAATCTTACAGACACCTTCCAACCTAAGCCCTGATGTGTGCAAGGTCAGTCTTCAGTGAGGCCTACCTTGGTCAGTGCTCTAGCAGAGCCTTTATGAAAGTTGCATGTGCACTGATCAACGCTTGTACTATTCCAGCACAGCCTAGCAATTATTTTGGGCAGAAGGCTGCTTGCCAAGTTTTGTCAAGCTGTTGCAGGCGGCATGGGTAGCTCCACCCCTTGACAGGTGCCCTGCCCCCTGGTCACCATCTTGTGACTGGACATCCCGCCCCCGAACCCCTGACCTTTGCCACCAGAAGCCCCTCTTCTTCCCCCAGAAGTACTCTTTTTAGAAAAGGGTTTTGCCATCTCGGAACCAGAAAAACACCAAATTATATTCTAAAAGTCAAAACCTGCATTACAGCATTCATTAATTTCTTTAAAAAAAATATTTTTGTGCTGATTTATATGTGTTTGTGTAGTGCACATAGAGGTGATTGCACAGTAGCTTAAAATGAAGTCTTACTTTTGTATATTGTGGGCGGGGGGGACATGGGGGGTATAGGTTGTGGGGGGGTTGTGGGTCTATGAGGTATGGGTGGGTATGGGGTTTGTGGGGGCCTGTATTGGGGGGAGAGTAGGTGGGATGTGTGAGGGGGTGTGGGTATGGGGGTCTGCGTGTAAGGCAGTGTGAAGTGAGGTGTGGGTGCATGTGTGTGGTGGGATGTGCATGTGGGGCTTCCCTTATGAACAGGCAGACAGACAGACATGCACACACACCTCCTGCTTCTGGCCCCTTACCTGAAGCGGCCAGCAGGAAAGTAGGGAAATGGCAGTGACAGGCGAGGGGGGAGCGGGAGCGAGCAGGCACACAGAGCGCAGCAATAGTTGGGCATGAGCACAGGGCTTACACTGGTACCCCGGGGCTAGCACTGGTGGGGCCCATAGCAGGGCAGCAGGAGTGCGTGACCCCTGCCTCACCCCCAGCACAGCTGGTGCTGAACCCTGTGCTCCTGCCATCCCGCTGTGGGCCCTGCTGATGCTGACCCTGGGGCACCGGTGCAGGTTCCGTGCTCTTGCCCAACTGTTGCTGCACTCCCCTGCCTGCTTGCTTCCACTCCTCTCCCCTCCCCCCCCCCTTGTAGCTACCATTTCCCCACTTTCCTGCCAACTGCTCCAGCACCACATGGCTCCTTGCTGGACTGTGGGACTCAGCAGAAGCCAGCCCAGCCCGGCCTCAAGGACTGGGGTGATTGCCCACAGCCCTCCTACCTTCCCCTAAAGCGTCCTTATCTGAATTTCCCTCTTGGGTGCAGGGAAGCAGGAACAGCCCCAGGGGTCCAGGCCAGAAGGCTCTGCTAAGCTCGGGCTTCCAGCTAGGGAGTGGGAGTGGGGCCAGGCTGGGCAGGCCTTGCTTCTGAGTTGCTAAGCCCTGCTGGCTACTCCTGGGTCCTACTGCCCTTGGCTCTTATCATCTTTGACAGGCAGCCAGGAGCAGATAAATCTTAGTTTTCTAATTTTTCTATGGGCCCTGTAGGCCAGATAGAATGGGCTGGTGGGCTGGATGCGGCCTGTGGGCTGTATTTTGTCCATCCCTAGCCCAGCAGATAACCAGCAGGGCAGAATTTGGTCCTGTAGATACAGTTTTGTGTAGCAGTCATGTGGGTATCATAGCATTACTTCTTAAAAACTCTTCTTTCACACTGGTGCAAAATGAGTCCCTTTGAATGGGTCACTTATATCAGTGTGTAAGTGAGAGTAGTGTCAGACTGAATAAGAAGTTGAAGAAGAACTGCTAGACTTCAGGCCCCTTGGAAAATGATGGTTCTTAGCATTCACTGGCTTTCTTGACTATAGAAAATAGAGCAATTCTTCTGTTGCAAAGAACTCGAAGACCACAGCAGGTCAGAATGGTTTTAACACTATGGATTCCTGTTTGAAATCTCTGGGTTCATCATGTGAATCTTGTCAGTGTGCTAATATTTCATAGATTTCATAGACATTAGGGCTGGAAGGGACCTCGGAAGATCATCAAGTCCAGCCCCCTGCCCAAAGGGCAGGAAGTCAGCTGGGGTCATAGGATCCCAGCAAGATAAGCACCCAATTAGCTTTTGAAGGTGTTCAGT
>NW_017728924.1:13857441-13879214 GCF_001723895.1 Crocodylus porosus | reverse complement strand
GTTGGCCCATAGACTTCTTGAGTCAGGTAGAGGTGTTGCTGACTGACTTGCCAGCTTTACGGTGAATGGTGAAGGTGATCAGCTCGTGGTCGCTGTCACCCAGCTTCCCATCGATCACTAGGTTGCGGATTAGGTCATCCCCAGTAGCCAGTACCAGGTCGAGCAGCGGTGGTGCCCTTTAAAATGATCACAGAGCACCCTGTTTGAGAGTTTACAATGCTAAGTTATTTATTCCATCTCCTGGCCAATATAGGATTATTTATATTGTATATTTTACCACAGTTTTGACTAATCTAGTTTTAACTCTAGGGAGTAAAGCATCTACCATTTCCCTTGAGAATCTGTTATGCATTCTAATAGATCACAAATAGGCCACAGCTTAACTCTTCTTTTTTTTTAACTTAATTTTATACTGTGTTTCCTAATTATATCCCCTTCATTATCCTAAATAATCTGTTTTTCTGCTTGATCTTTACATCTTTCAAATTTGCCTAATCTATCTATAGTAATATATGGGGTTGCTATTATGTCTCACCACTATGTGTCTGTCATTGCTTAGACAAGTGGGACATATTTAAAACTTTTGATCTTTCCTTACGCTTCCTTCCCTTCAAACCCTAAAACCTTTTTTTTACTTTGAACTCTGTTCAATTTGTCAATATTTTTCTGGTAATGAGGTGTCCAGCAATTAACATGTTATTCCATTTTGGTCTAATTACATCTTTAGAGAGAGGGGCTCTAGCTTTCTACTCTGTGATAGGCCCCTTGTATGTATTCAGCCTAAAATTACAGGCCATATCACACTGTAAATTCATCTCTCATTTCTTGCCCATTATCTCTCTCCAGAACTCCCTTTTAGAATTACTCTTTCTAGATACCTCCTTCTCATACAACATCTGTGTTTTGCCTGATACTGTCTTCAGTATATTAGTTTCTTTTTTTCCGAGTAGAATAGCATTTTGTTGTTTTGTTTTGTTTCTACTTTAGGAGAGTAGGAATTTTTCTGTAAGATGTCAGGAGAATTACTCATTTGAATGACATAGACTAGTTGGTACTTCAGCTGATAGACACTTTATAAACCTAATCCCTCTTCCCCCCCGCACAAATCAGCAGTGATCTCTCTGTGTCCCTTTGTTTGTCCTCACTAGTGTTCACAGCTCCTTCCAGTGTACCGTAATCAGTGAACTTTTATTAATCAGATCCTGTCCTTTTGTGGATGGTTAATAAAGGCTGTACTAACACAGGAGTTTAAAGCAGGGAGCCTAACACACATCCCTGTGATACTTTGACAGCCTTCTCCATTTCTGGACTTTTTTCTTTGCAGACCTTTCATCAATTTTTCGTCATTTAAGGTTGTTGCAGTTTGGGCCCATTTTGAATTCATTTTGGGTTTGTTTCAGAGGCTGCGTAAGCCAATGGAAAGGGGCCTACTGACTTTCAGTTGAAAAGATTTTATTGAATGAGGCACCTCATCTTCAAAGGTGCTGAGTAATGTTAAGTCCCAGTAAAAACAATGCGAGTCCAGCAGCCCAAAAGTTCTGGACATGCTCTCTACTTTGCAGGACTAGGGTCCCAGCGCTGCTTTTTCTTCATCTCGTATTTCTGTAGTTCTACAGAAGCAAGTACCAGTCGTCTGAGATCAGAGCAGTTCTCTGCAAATACATACTGTTTACAGCTCACAGATCTACTATGCTCTACAAATATTTGTTTCTACTTTACTAGGGATTGCTTTTAGCTGTACGGGGCAGTAATTTCCAGGAATAATGCTATTGCTGGGTGCTAAGTTTATTTGCTACATTTTTTATTTTCTCAAAAAGTCAGTTTCTAGGGCTAATTGCACAAATGGGGTGATTGTATATATGCATACATTTTCCAAATATTGCATTTCCTTTTTTTTTTTTCAGCAGCTATTTTTATGAAGTGTTCTTCACTTTCTGATAATGCAAACATCTTTTTTATTTTTCTTGTTGAAGACAAATTTAATAAAGGAGATCACCATCTCAGCCATGTTTGAGTCATTAATTTTATCTCTCTCCTCATTTATTAATGGTTCTACTTCCTCTGTAGCACTTTCTATCCTTCCCTTCATATATTTATAAACGCCTTCCTTGGTCCCTTAAATCCTTTGGTTTTCATTAGCTCATACTGTGTTTTGTTGTTCACATTATCTTTTCTCTGCAAAACTTAAATGGCTGTACGTTATCTTGTTGAGTTGTGAAAGCCTTTATCCACAGTGCATTTCTTAAAACTTCAGATTTTTGAGCCAATACCTTGTGAAGCTACACTTTAACTATTGCTTATTTCCTGCATTCTTTGTTTTCAGAGTATGTTGTGTTAATTATGGTGTTTTTCAGAATTCTTCAGTCATCTTTGACACAGATGGAATGTATTAAATTCCATTCATTTGAGCCTACCAGAGGTGCCTGATTCTGAAAAGTACTGAGGAAATCTCAGAAAAATGGATAATAAGTGTCTTTTAAAATTATTTGTTTCCTCCGAAACAATAATAGCCTTGCATAGTAGCACTCTGAGAATTCATTCTTTATCTTCTGAACTGACATGGCTTGCAGTTTCCGGTTCCAGACTTCTGTGGTTTTTTTCAGTGAGTGTTTAAAAGGATAGATCCAGGGCAGCTTGTCCTCTAATTAGAGTTTCCACTTTTTGGAGCACAACATTGTCTACTGCATATACAAGGAATGTCATGGAAGTGTGTTAAGCTGTATCTGACTAGTTAAAATCCCTCTTGAGTATAGCATCCAGACCTGGAGTTTTCCATTCTTACTGGTCACACCTCCTCTAGAGTTCTAGGAAATGGCCACTGTCTCTTTTACTATATATATATTTTTTGTTACTGAATTTACCCAATAATTTCATCACCAGATTCTTGACTGTTGAATTGTAGCTTATTGGCTTTGAATTAATTTTGCCATGGAAGGCCCACCCTACCACCTCTCACGTATATTAATATATAATGATGAAAAATATATACTATGAATTTACTGTTGCCTTTGTTACAGATATCTAACTTTCTGTTTGCCACAGAGGTATTTATCTCATTCCCTCCTGTGTTAAATCCTATAAATTATAGATTATTGAGGATTTTGCAAATGCATGTCAGTTTCTTGGTTTGCAACTGTAGCATATTTTCATATAAAACAATAGAAGGCATCTATATATTTTATTGAAACTTGAGGGCAAGTGCTTCAGTTCTTCATGAAGAGAGAGTTTCTACTGGACCTTCCAACGCACTAATTATAAAATATCGGACTTCATTAAACCACATTCAGGTTCTGTGCTTCAGAGTATTTTTAGAACTGCAGCATATTTTTCTTGATTTTCATTAACTTAAAAACTTTGATTAAAGCAGTCAGTGGAAGAAAAAATAACCTGTATGCATTTGTTACAAAGGCGAATAGCAATTACATCACTGGCATGTAGTTATATTTCATTTTCCTTCTGTACTTAGTAAAACCCCAGAAAGCATGCCCATGAGGAATTAAGCTATGAAGACTCTGGCGGAGGAAGTATGTTAAAAGCAATTAGCAGGAATTTAATAAAGTAGATGAAAATCAAATCTACATTCCTTAAAATTTTAAGCTGTATTCTATGCAATTCATGTTTCATACTCAGTAGGAAGTGAAGAGCATGGAAAGGGGAGTTGTTCCACAAACCAAAGATCTATTACTAAGGAATGCATATTTTGTCCAGGTGCTGCTGTGTCTACAGCCAGCCAGGCCCTGCCACCAATATGCAGCCCAAGAAACAGTTGGATATTCCTAGGAATTGGACATTATCACAGCTAAGAGATATTTTTTAGCGTTTTTTGGTTTTTTTAATGACATGAGAGTGTATTTGTTGGAGATGCCAAGTTCTGGCTGTCTTTCATTCTTTTGTGCTTTCACCCTTCCCTTTCCTTTTTTTCTTATTAAAAGCAAAGCAAAATGGGCAGATTGTCCTGCCTGGGGAGTGAAACTGAACAGCTGGCATGGTTTTAGAAGATCAGGAGGGGAGAAACAGAGAGTGAATGAGTGTTGGAGAGAGTGAACAAACATTTAGAAGGGAAAAAAATACCCATTTCACTTCATTCTGCAATCAAAATGAAGCGTTAGCAAATGCAGAATGTGTGATCCCTTGAGATTTGGGGTGATGGGCTTAATGCTTTTCAGAATAACAATTTCCAATATGCCCTTTTCCTGGTCTGTGACTGCAGTATATTTCCAACATCTGCACTGTGTGAAAGCTTAGTAGTTGGAGGGAGAGTGTTGTTTCTGTTGCACCACTAAGACGACCCCTGCTATGGGTCATCATCAGCGTTTGAACACTGAGTGTTTTACAGAGAGTTAAGAAGTGAATGGGCAAATTCATATAAAAGACCTAAATGCCTATAAGGCAAGTACCTACTTCCAGAGTGAAATCCATATAGGTACCTTGGCTCCTTTTAAAATCCAGAAGGCAAATTTGGCACATCAGAAGGATGACCCAAAAAACCTTCCTGCAAAGTGGGGAGGGGTGTCTGACTTCATGCCTCTGGAGCTTTGGTGCTTGTATTTGTTCTTGGAAAAAGCTGAGTAGGGCTCACCCTTTTCTTTTAAAGCACCTCTGCCACAGAAGGAGAATGTCTTGGTGGTCATAGCGCTGCTGCTGCCCTAATCTTTTAAATCAAAGCCTTGTGGTTAGAGCAGTCACATCTCCCACTTCCCAGGAGAACCCTGTTCACCTGGGGGGTAGCCTTAGAGGCATCTGGAGAGAGGGGTCTCTCTTGCATCCTCTCATCTGACCTCCTGACTTGCATTCTTGGCTACAGGCTAGGTTAGGGGCGGGCAAAACATGATATACAGATTGGATCTGGCCCACCAGGCCATTCTGCCAGGGGCACCTAAAATGTTTAGAAAATGCATATTTTATCTGCTCCTGCTGATGCCTGTCAAGGATGACGGAAGCAGTAGGACCCAGGGGAAGCCAGCAGGACCCAGGAGCAAGGCTGGCATGGTACCACCCCATCCCCAGCCCCCTCCTACCCTACCCCACCTCCAACAAGAAGCCACTGACTGCTGCTGCTTTCATTGCTTCCCTGTGCACCTGCTGCAGCACCATGGGGCCCCTGGCTCATCACTGGAGATGGGGCCCACACTGGTATCTCAGGGCCAGGAGCAGGAGGGTGTGTGTGGAGTGAGTGAGTGAGTTCATAGGGTGAGTCCCACAAGCACACCCCACCATACAGATGCACCCATACCCCCCTTTGCACTGCCATACACACAGACCCCTACACTCACACACCTCAGCCACCCACCCTCCACAAACCCCATACCTACGCACACCCACAGGCTCCCTCACCCCACATCCCACACACCTATCCACCCCCCTACAAAACATCTCACACACCTATCCACCCCCTACAAAACTCCCACCCACATACCCACAGCCCCTCACAAACCTAACCCCCCCACGGTTTACCAGAGTAAGACTTCATTTTAAGTTATTGTGCAATTACCCCTGTGCACTACACAAACGCATGTAAATCAGGACAAAAATATATATTTTTAATAAAATAAATGAATGTTGTAGATGTTTAATTTTTAGAATATAATTTGGTATTTTTCTGGTTCTGAGGTGGCAAACCCCCTTGCTGAAACGAGTATTTTTAGGGGCAAGGGGAGGGACTTCTAGTGACAAAAGTCAGGGGGTGGGACTTCTGGTCCCAAGATGACAACCGGGGGCAGGACATGTCAGGGGGCAGGGCTACCCATGTGGCCCTAGATGGCTTGCCAAAACTCAGTAAGTATCCCTCTGCCCAAAATAATTGCCCTCCCCTTGGCTAGCCCAGCTTCAGGAGGACAATTGGGGGTGGCTCTGTCCTAACCTTAGGACACTGTCCTGAAGGGCAGAAGTATGGGTTTGTACCATCTCAGGCTGAGGTGTTGAACCTGGAGTGCATCCATCTTGGGTGTCTAAGACCTATTTTTCATTGGTCATAGTCCCTACCTTGAGAGGTTTTTCTTCTAGTTAGACAGTGTTAACAGATAGCTGAATGGCAATTAAAAGTGACCAAAAATGGAGGGCTGGAGTGTCCTGAGGAAGAAAATACTTCCCATAAGGAAAGACATGAATGAGGCTGAGATGTCTGACTGGGTCAGAGAAGGGGTTTTCAGACTGAGGTGAGCAGATAGTGGAAGAAATTATTCCATAATACTAAAATACATTTAGAAGTAGATTAATATTTGACTAGGTTAACCCTTTCTGTAAATATTAAAGTGCCCAAGTTTTGTTTGTCCAATTTTATCCACAAAATAGCATAATGTTTCCTCACAACCAGAGCACTCAGGTCAGCCACAGCGCAGAAACATCTTGAATTACCAGACTGTGTTATTCAAAGCAATCTGCTGATTTAGAGTTCAGTGGTACTCTTGTTGAGGCAAAAAACACTCTTCCTTGCTTTCCTTCACAGCCACATCATCAGGTTTAAAAATAAATGCGAATGCCAACCCTTGGAATCAGAATGAAATTATCACCACTGGCTTGTTTTACCATTTCAACTTCTTTCTCCAGGTGTCCCACATTACACATTGTAATAAAAGCTGAAGTGGAGAAGAGACTGTCAGGGCCACCGCATCAATAATTGGGACAAAAGTTTGTTGTTATAACTTTCGTTATAATTTAGCAAGCCATTGGAAGTGTGATCTGTGTTCCTCCTCTGGAAACACTGATTCTTTCCGTTGAAGGGCTATCAAAGAGTACTAAATAATGGAACCATAGATTCATAGACTGTAAGGGGCTGGAAGGGACCTCGGAAGATCATCAGGTCCAACCCCCCCAGCACCGAGCAGGAAAGACAATTGGGGTCAGGTGACTCCAGTGAGGTGACTGTCCAGTCTCGTCTTGAAGATTTCCAGGGTAGGCGATTGTGCCCCTGGAGGGAGCTTATTCCACAGCCTGGACACCCTGACTGCAAAGAAGTGTTAAGCCTGAAACAGTCTTTCAGGAGTTTGTGGCCATTATTCCTGGTTTTCCCCAGGGGTGCTTTGGGAACAGTTGTTCACCGAGCCCTTGATGTACTCCCCTGATGGGGCTCGGTGAACAACTGATAGAACATACTGGAGCATGGCAGTTTCCTGCCTTTTCTTTTAGCACCAAATCCAGCATGCAAGCAGCAAATCCAGGTCCAAGTATTCACGTGGCTCAAACAGACCAGCAGCTTTTCTGTAGGGTTAAACAGGCTACAAGGGAGGAAAGCTTTCAGTTGAAAACAAAAAGTCTCAACCAGACAAGAGAGTCTAGGAACACAGCTACTGGGGCACATCAGGTACTTGGCTGCTTCAGGTACTTGATCTGCATTTTCATGTTAGATGAGATCCTAATATACCTCATATGAAGGGGTTCTTGACCTGTCATGCCAATCAAGCCCTATTCTGTGTGTCCTTTTAATATGGTAAGCACTTGTATCCCCTTTTTGGGTGAGTTAGAACAAAGGAAGATTAAATATTGCCCAAGGCCTTGCATTGTCCAGGGTTGCACAATGAGAAGATGACAGCTGCAGAGATACCCCAAAGATCACTAGGTTCTAACCACTTGCCAACATGGGCTGCCATTAAGAAGGACCTTGGCCATGTAGTTGCGAAATGGTTTTCATGAATGTGGCTCCTGGCAGACATCCTCTTTTTCAGCCTTACTTCAGAGCTATTAGTGTTTCACAGCTATTCTATCAAAAACTGCTGCATTATATGTATTGTGGGTTTAATGTAAAGGTGTCAGGTATCTCTGAAAAGAAATTAAGAGAATGTCAAAGGTAAAACTAAATAAAAGGGCAGACACACAAAGGCTGTAAATGAGGTGGAAATTACAGGCAAATAGACAATAGAAGAAAGTTTAAGTAGCAATTTGCTCTCCTTTGCACAAGGAAATGCATTTCATTTAAAAAAAACTGAAGAAGCTGTACTTTATAAATACTTTACTAAATATATCCTAAAACAGAACAGAATTATTATACACCCTCCACATATATGCACACAATAAAACAAAAAGTGAAAATTGACTGACAGTACTAATCTTTCTAAATGGATGTTTTAATTAAATATATATTTTCCTGATGGCATCATGCCTGGACTCGGTGCTCCAGATTGGCTTCCCAAGTGCTCCATCCTGTTTATGGCCCTGACCTATCAGTGGGTTAGGCTCAATTTGTCTGTGACATATTCTCTTGACCTGTCACAGCAGCTGCTGTAGTTGACGGAGAGAATGCTTCAGCTGTTTTAACCTGCATGTGAGCTTACATGGCCATCAAATTCTCAGTGAGAGGAACCTTCTCTCCTCTAAACAGTAGCATGTGGCTCTTATTATGACTTGAGTTGGGAAATGAGAATCGGTAAAAGAGCTATTAAGGCACAGGAAAACTTTTTTGTATTTAGAGGGTCATTATCATCATTATCATCATAATTAATAATATGGAGACCAGAGAACAAACAAATAGATCAGCCAGTCTGATGCATACCAATGAACTGAGTTGTTTCTAAACATACGTGCTTCTTAGATTTCTCACTAAAACACTGAGAATGCTTCTCTGTCCTCAGGAAACAGACCAGGTCTGAGTTTTGCCTAATTAAATACAAGCCTTGTCCCAGTTTAAAAAAAATATGGTTTTTAATAGGTGGTAGTCTTCCAAGGTGCGGTGTTGGTTGGAGTTTGTTATGTAAGAAGTGCACAGCCACCTTATCAGTGTCCGAAGCCAACACTCCAGCTATTAACCCTCCTAAATCTATTGTACTCAATGAGAACCCAGTAGCTACCTGTTCTTTACACTTCCAGTTGCTAACTCCTCTGCTCTTTACACGTTTCTTGCTGTAGAAGCCCTTTCATGACATCCAGTGACAAACTGACTTTCCTCATTTCTCCAGCTTCCAAGTCCTGATAGGCTTCTCCTTAGAATAAGACCACCCCAGCAACCTGATATTGCAGAGTACCTTCAACTGCCCTTGCGATCAGGTCCTTGATGCTGAATACCTCTGCCAAACAGAAGCCCCTACTACTCTTCTTGACTTCGGATGAGAAATAATCATTGTGAGTAAATGACCTCTTAGGTGCTTTAGTATTTAAAAAAGAAAAGAAAAACAGAATAGGGGGAAAAAACTCACAGTCGGATGTGAACATGTGCCAAACTGTACTAAATAGATGTATTTCTTGCATTTCTTCATAAAGCACTGGAATCTCTTTAAGGTTCATATTTCTTTTTTGCATGAAGAATTACTGATGTGGTCTCTCTGCTTGCAGGAAATGATGTGAATTTTGTATAAAGTAGCTAATGAGTCTGCGTTGTCTATATCACATAACATCTCCATACCATGTAGCCATATACCGGGCAATGTTAAGTGTCTCTGCATTTATCTTCAAAAGATGCCATAACCTTCAAAGACACTTAGCATAAATTATTCCAAATTTGTGGATTTTGTCTTTATAGCTAGAGTCAGCTGTTCAATATAATAAGGGAAATGCATAGTTTTTGCAGAGGTTTTTCTGTATGGTTTGGGTTTCTGTTGGGATGTATGCAGTGCCTATTAATTTTATTTGTGTTTGTATTTTTAATGAGCTTTTTCTTAACTTTAGAAACTCATTTATGAGATTGAAATAATACAAAAACCGGATTTTAATGATACCTCAAGGAGATTGGACCTCATGCAGACCTGGCTACCTGACCCATGGAAAAAGCCAGGTAAAATATAACTACGGAGAATAGCAGTGGGGTAGCTGATACATTTTTATTTCTGTTTTCTTACATGCTTTTGTCTGTACCTAAAATTGAAATCATCTTGCCTTGTTATTTGTATGAGGATAGAGAGCAGATCTTTACAGTAAAATACATCATATTAAAATATAATTTTGATTTCTCAGTTAGTTTCCCTGTAGAGAAGTTACTACTGTGGTTCTGACAATCCAGCAGGCCTTTTTCTTTTTATAATGGCAGGTCAGCACAGTTCCCTTTTTGATTTAGAAAACTGGATTTGAATCTTTGTAACCATTATGCTAAACCAATTTTTTAATACAGAAGAACATGGAGGTACAAAGCCCTTTTTGTTCTCCAGTTGCTAACTCCTCTGCTCAGCGTCTATACCAGGGGTGGGCAAAATGCAGCCCGTGGGGCAGATGCAGCCTGCCAGCCCATTCTATCCGGCCCATGGGACCCCTGAAAAATTTAGAAGATTAATATTTATCTGCCCCTGGCTGTCTGTCACATGGTCCTCAATGGCTTCCCAAAATTTAGTATGCGGCCCTCCACCCGAAATAATTGCCTGCCCCTGGTCTATACAGTATACAAGATTATAGCTATGTCTAAACTATGAGTACTTGACCAGTAGGTGAATACGATGCATTATGCTATGAAAGTACTTCTAGCGTGAGTGTAGAATATACTGGCAAAGTTGGGCTTCGTGCTGGTATAGTAAAAGCCACACCTCACAAGCGAAACAACCTATACCAAAACAGTACATTTCTGTAGGGATAGCTGTATGAGCATTAGGGGCTTCTGTTGGTTCAGCCATTGGTCTGGGAGCTCACTTTTCTTTTTATGACTGACTAACACAGTTTTATAGCAGCTGAAATCTAAAGTGTAGACTAGAAACATTTTAGTTATTACTCCAACTGCTGCCAGTAAGTAAATGAATATTTTGGGGTTGGCAAATAATTTATGGAGGGAGATGTCATGGATGTGATCTTTTACCTTTGCCATAAAACTAGGCAATGCACAGAGGATTATTTTTAGGCCTATAGGCTGGGGACTCAGTTTTACGGGGGTCAGTGATTCATGGTACATGCCTGTTTTCCTTTCATCAGGGCTCAGAGTTAATCAGCAAAAAGCTATATTTCTCTATGGTTCTCTATAGTCAATCACTGGTGGTTCTCTAGTATCAGCATAAGATGGTTTGGAAAGGTCTGAGTCTTTTGTTTCTAACTTTTCCAAAACAAAAGTTAACTATTGCTTCAACCTCTGTAGAAGTTAATGATATTTGCCATTCTGATCAGCTGGGAGATTCTACTTAGTTGGATGCTGAAGCATTTTAATGGAGACTTGGACAGTGGAAAAGAACTACTTAACTATCACCTTACTAGCTGCAGAATGAATAGTGGGAAGTTTATTTGGAAGACTGAAAGGCAGATGAAAGAGTACAGTGCTTGGGCTGAGGCTGATTAGAGGTTTTTCTCATAGCATGGTTGCTTGCCATGTTTTGCTTAGCCTTTGCAGAAGGCTTGTGGATGGAGGGATGTGTTGAGTTGGGGAATTTTCTGAACATTTAGAACAGCCAGAGTAGACCTCTATTGACCACTGCAACTTCTCAAGGGAAGAGCCTGGGATGCATTGTGCTCATACTTTTGTGACCAGTGCAACTGCCGTAGTATGTATCTTCTGTCATGCTTAAGATTAGCCTGCCTATATGTGAGATATTTGGGTATTTCAGTAAGCAATACAGAGAGAAATGTGTGGCAAGATTCATGGGGAAAAGTATGAGCCTGTTAGTATGAAATATGTATGGAAAGCTGGCTATAGAATGCCTGCCATAGTAGGAAATAGGTGCTTATCTTAATCGGCAAGGAGTAGGTGGAAACCTACTTGTGAAGTATGGGTCTACCTTAGTATGAGATGTAATGGCATTTTAAACTAGTGCATGTTTGGCATGTATAATAGCATAAATAAGTATGCATTGGAGAGAGGCATTTTCAGTGATATACACAACCATGGGTACAAAGATATGTAAATATACTGGTTTAATAAATACAGTAGCCACAACTACTTTAATATGTAACTTTTAAGGTACTGAAACTATCAACATAATAACTTGAAATTAGCCAAGAACATACAGAGTGAAAACCTGAACAATTTGGGAGTTTAAAGATCACAACTGTGTAAGCAGGATGTCCAAAACTGTTCTCTGCATCTTGAGGAGTGAGAGTCCTGGTCATATGGGGATCTCACCCAGTGTTCAGTACTTTTCTTTATTGTTCTTACTGTGGTAGAAGTTACAGAAATATTCTCCAACTTAAAAAACTGAGAAAGTTAGAAATTGGGAGAGTTGTTTGTTGGTTACAGACATGGGTTGATCCATTAGTGAAGAGAGCTCATTTCACCCATGCCACACTGCTGGAAGGGATGTGGCTGCTGTCCCTTGCTGTGATCCTGGATGCCAGTGAACTTTGAGCAGCTCCAGCTGGAGCTCTGTGTATACTATGATCTCTGAGCTCACCAACATGTGGGCTGTCCAGAGTTCCTTCTTTTAAGCAGTTCTGGAGACTGCTGCTCTTTCTCTCCTTTCTCCTTTTCCCCCACCCTTACTGAAGTCAGCAGCAGGGAAAGGAGAAGACAGGATGAGCTGTGACAGTGACAGCATGGAGCCTCCAAAACTAACTGAAAGCAGGGGCTGCATGTTGCTGGCTGGGGAGCATGGGAGAAGTAGGGAGGGGAAGAGTAGAGAGCAGTAAGCTCCAGAGCTGCTTGAAAGCAGGAACTCTGGGTAGAGCCTGTGCCCAGCAGGACATGCACATGTGGGCACAGCCAAAGAGGGGTGTGGCTGCACCACCACACTAGCTCTGGATGCGCCCCTGGTCAGAGACCGAGGGAGTACAAAGGCTTGCCTACTGCTCTATAAAAAAAAAAAAATTAGTTCTTCTTCTTCATGCATTTCTATCTTTATTGAACCTGATGAAAACTACTATCCTGGGGCATGGAATGGAATAGGGCCTGTTTCTGAGCCCTCTTGCACTGAAAGATGTGTCCTACCTTGTAGATGTTTCAGAGGCAGAAGACAGGTTAGGGATGCATGGTCCTTATGGGTCCTTGACCACCAAGATACTATGTTCTGTAGGTGGACTGTTTGCCACAGCCTCAAGCTTATCAGCTTTGCCTGTGTGGCCTTTTCCTGCCCTCCCTTCTCAAACACTGTTTACCCTTGCTACCACATATTCCTTTTCCTCTCTGATGTTCTCAAGAGGTCTCTAAACATATGTCATCTTCTCAGTCCCTTTTCCCCCAACATAGCTTAATCAAGCATTTAGGTAATGATAGTACCTCTGTCCTTTGTCTTCACAAGGTCATAAGGTAAAGAGCAAGTAGTTGCTGTTCAAATTGTGGTCTTCATGCCATCAATGATAACATACTACTTTCTGCTTGATTTTAGAATTCCATTCCCATCGGCTCTTCCCAGTCTTGGGTGAGCTTGGAGATGGTGAGATGTGTTCAAAATATATCCCCTTTGAGATGACATTTGGAGCTCTGGTGTGAGGAGAATTGCTAGTAGTGGCTGCAGACTGCTATTAAAATGAAAAGGAGAAACAGCAGAGGCAAGTAATAACTAGGGATTTTCTCTGTTAAAAGATCCAAAATTCTCTAATTAAAAAAACCCCAAATCCACATTTTCCATGATTAAAATGAAAAGCCGCTATCTCTCTCTCTCTCTCTCTCTCTCTCTCTCTCTCTCTGTGTATATATATGTATATGTGTGTGTGTGTGTATGTGTGTGTGTGTGTATATATATATATATAGATAGATAGATAGATATAGATATGTCTGTATATAGATATGTATGGGTGTGTGTATGTATGTATGCGTGTGTGTATATATACACATCAGCTGAACACAATGTTTTATAGATATATTTACAACTTAAAAGCAGTTTGGAAGCCTACCAGTGCCTCAATCATTATAATAAAATAAATTATAAATATCTATATATTTTGGCATTTGATTCTGTTTTATTTATCATGGAAAATCAGAGCTCCTGCTGCCCCCTTTGTTCACCAGGACATGGGTCCAGTTATGGCTGCCGTCTTGCTGCTTTGTGGTGCTGAGCAGCCCTGATAGGCTGGTGCCCCTCAATCCCAACCTGCAGCCTCTGCTTACCCCCAACTCGCTGCCAACCTACTGCCCCAAGTTGCCCACCCACACACCCCTGCCCTACCCCCAGCCAGCTCTTCCTGCAGACCCTCCCACAGCTCTGGCAGTGTCACTTCCACTCGCTTGCTCTGGCCCAGCCTGCCCTACTGGCTCTCCCTGCAGCCGCCTCCCGCCCTGGCAGCATGACCCACAACCAACCACCATGGCGCCACCCCCTCCCCCAGTCCTGCCAGTACCCCTCATTCCCAACCCGCAACCCCCTGTTCTCCCCAGCCCTGCCAGAGGGGGCCTCCAGCTGCCCTCTGCCCCCAGACTCCAGTGCTCCAGTGTCTGAGGCAGGTGGTAGGTGTGTGGGGCTTTCCAGAGCTTGGTACCTGCCCCAGTGGTGCAGGGCTGGTCCAGGCACAACTCTGCACTTCTGCCACCCCCGCTGCAACCAGTTGGGCAGGGGGTGCTTCACCTTGGCAGCTACGGTGGTACAGCTGGCATATGGGGCTCCTGGTGGTGGTGGCAGTAATGGCAGCACCAAGTCTGTTTGCCCCACTCTGCCCTCCCATGCTGGGTCCTGCCGGCTGGGCCCCGAAGGTGAATCATACTTGGTGCTGGTCCAGCCAGGCTGCAGCCCTGCACCCCACTGTTGGCATAGAAATCTGAGGGGGCACATGGCCCTCTATATCCCTTGATGTGTCGCCAGTGGGCATGTTCAGACTGTTCTCAGACAGTTTCTAAGTTGTCATTGAAGCAGCAGATGCAACTGCTGTTTTTCATTTAAGATCTGGTGGTTGTAGAAGAGAGTAAAACTTGTTTTGAACAGTTGTGGTCCTCAGCTCAAACACAGGTGCATGTTACTGCCCAAATTAGCGGTTCAGGTGAGGCCACATAGAAATTTGAACTCTACATGACATAGCTGTATATTGTTTTGAGTAGAGGAGTCTGTGGGAGAAACAACACAGCAGCGGACAGAAAGTGTAAAGAACCGAACATAGGCTGAACAAGCACTGAGTGTGGCCTGGAATAAAAAGCCTAGAGAGATAGAGTTGTTGGGTCAAGGGCTAGCTGATGGATTGTTCCTTCTAACTGGAGCAACCTTAAGAGCCACATTTTTTGACTACTCAGGTGAAAAAGGGTGAGAGCATGCCAGGTTGTTGTCAACTGTGATGGAGCTGCTGGAAGAAAACAACAAACTGTCATATCGTCTCCACGCTGAAATAGGGCATGACTTTTGGCCTACGCTCTCTTTGTAACATTCAAGGAGTAGCATAAAGCATACTGCAAAGGAAATGCTATTCTGCAGGAGCAAAACAAGGGGATGAGTTTCTTGAAGTGCCTGAAGGTATTGTTTATATCTGTGTAGCCTGATTTGGGCAATTTACCTCCTAATAACTCTCATTACCTGAAAACTGAGGGCATTAATGAAACCGTGATCCAGAAACATGCCGTTTTTCCGCCTGCCCCGCTTTTTTTGCATATGATAAGCTAAATCCTGACAGTGCCTTACCTTATATTTTCTCTTTTTTTGCAATGGTTTTGTGCTGTGGCTTTTCTGAGTTGCCTCATAGCAACTCACACAGGCTAAAAGCAGAGGATATTAAAGAAATGTGACCTATATAAATGATTTCTTTGCTTTTTCTTTTCCATGTTTGCTGTTACTGTAAATAGGGCTTTTACTTTCAAATGCTTCTGGTTAACCCCCATGATACCACCATGATGGCAATAATGCCCAGAGTAAAGAGGGGTTTGGAAAAGGAAGATGACGAGATTAGTGGGGGCTGCAGTATAAGAAAGCAAAACAAGAGTGTGTTGCACATTCTTTGGTGTGACTGACCTTTTGAGTATAGGGTAAGGGGGTTTAAATACCCAAGAGACAAAGGGACTGTACACAAATATGTCAGTGCTTGTATGATTCCTGGAAACAGGTTGTTTAAAACTCCTTTCCCATAACCTTAAAATACCATGCAATGCTTGTTGGAAACTGTCCCTTCCAAAGTTTGGGTTTTTCTTGTGATGCAGTTGGGTCATTGGACTATTATTTGGTCACTCCCTAGGTCTCCAGGACTGCACCTTCCTCTGGGAGCCATGGGCCAAGGAGATCCAAGGACTGATTTATTACTATTTAGTGTCATGGCTGGCCTCAGCAGGGTTTTCTTCAGTGATGTCTACACAATACAGTGGCTTAGCAATGGCATTTCCAAAATACATCCTGAAAGTACCTGCAGACCCTGGGAATGAGCCTAGAGGTGTTGTGATTGTCCTTCACAGTATTATAACTCTGGTAGCACTCCTTTCCCTTAGTGTGCCATGGGACTGGGCCTTGATTGTACATCTTCTTCATTTCCCTGCTACATTTTTGCCTTGTGGTGGCTAGAATCCATGGTGAGTCTGTACATGCTCTTTCCCCCAAGAGGCAATGAAATTGAAAACCATGTTGAGGACAGGGTATGACTGCTGAATAATCAGGTGTCCAAATTCCTCTCGAGTCAAAATTCAAAAGGACAGTGACAATCCATTTAAATGGTGGATTTGTATCTGGACAGGATGACTCCAGAGCAACTGAGAGCATCCAGGTGAGACGGATGTTTTTCCCAGCCAGCAAAGCAGTGAGTGATACGAGATGAGGGACTTGGCAGAGGCACAGCAGTGGAGGGAAAAGGACATAGGATGAGTGGACTGGGTTGGGACAGACAGTAAAGGGAGATTGCCTTGAAACCAGGCACAGCTCTCCTAGCAAGAGTGTACCTGTGCAAATTATGTTTGAGTACCGCTGCTCTGGATAATGATTCTACTGACTGTGGTGGCACCTATGGGAAGGAGAGAGCTTACCAGCAGCTCCTTTCAATTATACTACTCAGAGATCATGACTCCAGCAAGCATTTCTAGTTTAATACTTGTTTCTGATTGTCGGACTGTTCTTACCCCTCCTTCTGCATAGCAACCTTCCTCATTCCCTTCTGAGCAGTGCCAGAGTTATTGAAATCCTGCAGGTTTTTTCTTCATGTCAGAAACTTCAGTTTGCTCGATCAGGAGCTTGGCACGTTCAGTGTGATTCAGGATGGGAGAGATGCACATCTGTCTAAAACCAATCTGGCAGCTCCCTTCCCCCTTTCAAACTGAGTCAATTTAACTTGATGGGAGATTTAGCTGTGAATGTACTAATAACCTCTGATTATTCCAAGTTACTATTATTGTTGTAGAGGATGCATCCCAATCATCTTCAGCAGAGAAGATATTAATTATTTCCCTTTATTTTTTCCACTCTGGATGCCAGATTTCTCAGCACCTTTTGGTCTACCCCAGTAGCTATGCTGTTTAACACTGATTAGTTCTGTATGCTTCATTTCTCTCATGTTGATAATTTTATTCAGGATCAGAAATCCAGTGGGTTTCAATCCTTTCAGGTAACTGTTTTACCAGATGAATAGCTTTCCTGTGCCAGCCAGTGCCTTCCGTCTCACATTCAGTTGTATAAACTCCTAGCATTTGTGAAGTGCAGGTTATCCTTACAGATACCCCATCTCTGGCTCTGGCAGAGTCCAAGCTAAATCATGGGCTAGTATATGAAATGAGCACAAAAGCTCATTATTATGCCAGGTAGAAGGAACCTAGAGTCACAGAAGCCTGAGAGGTGCTGACAGTGGAATACAAAAAATGATTGGGAATTAATGCACTAAACCTCGTTGCTATAAACCAAGATCCCAAAATAACCACCTTTCAGATGGTAAAATAAACCATGAAAATGTGTCAGATATCAAAATGTAATGCTTGGGCAAATTAATGCATTGTTGTACTGTGAGCTGTTTAATCATATTTGTATATATCCCAGGAGCTGGAGCTAAGAAGCATTTTGCTGTCATTGCAAACACAAGAATAAGAACAATATTAACCAAGTGACACACACTAAGTTGACTTTCTGCAGTACATTTCAGTGGAAATTACAGATGCATTTTACATTTCATTATCATTAATGCACAAATAACTTTCTTCTATTGAATACTAAGGCTAGTCTATCTTCCTTAATAATTATATTGTGGCAGATTATAGATACCTATTTGTAATTCTCACTTTTGCTATTATACTCCAAATGTATTCTTACAAAAATGATATATTTTAACAGACAGATTATATTGCGGCAATATTTAGCTCAAACTGATTTCCCTCCCTCTAAGGAACATTGTGAAAGATCATGGGCTAAATAAACCCAAGTTCACATCTAGTTTGATTTCTACTACTCTTGTTTTTTTTATTATTTAAGCAGTGTAAAGGGAGGGGAAAATAGGAGTGCTGCTGATTCAAACTAAGTAGCTGAAGGGAAATGGTTAGGGTAAAATTATGAAGAAACTGACTGGGGAGGAGGTGGGAAAGCCTGGTTGTTATCAATGGTGTCTTTTCTAAGAAAATCTCACTAGAGCAGTGATTCTTAACCAGGGTGCCATAGCATTCTAGGGTGCCTTGAGATGTTAGCTCTGTTAGATTCACCAACATGATTCACAAGATAAACCCAAAGATTTCAAACAGAAATCCAGAGTTGTGGTCTTTCTGAGATCTTTGCAACAGGAAAACGTCTGTTCTTTTTCTGTGAGCAAGAAAAAAAGGGTGAAAACTAAGAGCTGGCCTTTCCTAAGGGGTGCTTCAAGTCTGTTCAGGGGTGCCTTGAGTCTAAAAGAGTTAAGAACTATTGCTCTAGATATCAAGGTTGTATCACTAGCTAGTGGGATATGGCAATAATGGTGTTTTCCCTGCTCTGCTTACATAATGCTATCAAGCTAATTAAACTATATCTGGCTCTTGAGAAAAGATCAAAATGTAAGCTTTTCATATTTCTTTTTAATAAAATCTTTACCCTGTAACAGTAGGTTGTAGGAGATACTTCGCTTTCAATGTATCTTGCTTATCCATGCAGTAATATAACTGCTATTCTTTAATGATACACTCTTGATTTTAATTGCATGTGGAGGGTATTTTTTTCCCCAGGTATTTGAGGAAATGTAGTGCAGCATGTTGACCAAAATGTGCTATTCAGAAGCCAGCAATAATGACAAAATCTGATGTCCTCAAGTCTGTCCTGGTCAGGGAGTTTCTGAAACTGCTTCATAGCCCAATGTATGTTTCTTTGTATATATATCTAAATGTATGCTGTCCCTCAAGAAACTAAAGGTTCTTCTGTTTTCTTAAAAACTGGAATTTGAGAAATCAATCCTGTGTTTATTTTAAATTAAGCTTTTAAAGGGATTTTGTCAGGTCAAAATTGTGAGAAGTATTAAAGGAAATAACTTCATAAAAGCTTCTTTCTTTTCTGTCAAATTTCATTTTCCTCAAAATAAGGTTTCAGAGTTGAAAACACACATTTTTATTGGAATCTTGTTCAGTTAGTACAGCGTTGAGTTGGGGGTCTTAAACCCTTATCAAGAATTCATTTGGGGGTGTAGTTTTGAAGAGAAATGGGCACAGGCTTAAATTCTGACTGGCTTTACAACCAACATTATGACAAGCTGTTGATAGAAGTGGCATTTATTACATGACTCACCCCTTGACAGCATTATACAGCTGTGCCCTGACAGAAGTGCAGGGCTGCAGAGTGCTTTAAAGAAGGGCCCATTCACACAACAAATTAACTTTCATTATGTGAGAGTTCAGATGAAAGAGCTCCAAAGCCTCCATCCTGCTTGCAAGCAGAGTGTTCCTGTGCACAAGCAGGGCTGGGCTGATGCTTCCCAGCTGCAGCCCTGATACTGTCTGCAGGACTGGAGGAGGAGGCAGCTGTGGGCTGGGGTTTGCCCAGCCTGAGCTGGACTGCGGGTGGGTGATTTGGAGCCCCCCTGCCTGTTGGGTTGGGGTGCCAAGGCTCTTTCTGTGAAGCATCATGAGTTAGACTGGGGAGCTGCACATCTGCCAATGCCCAGAGTTGCAACTAATACATCTAATACACCTTTCCTTTATTCGTGTCTGTCAGTTCAGCTGTAAAGATGGCACTGAATGAAGTCTAGCTATTTTTGTTTCTGTGGTCTGGTATTTACCAAGTGCACCACCAAAATTCCTTGGCTTGTGTTTGACGCCTGGGTTTCCAGGGTGTCCACCCAAGAACAAGCTGGGTTCCAGGCTGTTCAGCTACTAAGATCAGATGAGATCAGGCACATTCAGTCATGAGTGGCCACTCCTACTATTAATATGAATACCTAGCTGTATTAGATAATGCTGATTACATTTAAATCTAAAATTATTTCCAAAAGATTCAAGGGAAGTGAGGGCTCTTTCCTATGCTTTCTTTCTCTTTGAAAGGAAGCGAGGTTCAAGTATTATTTTCTGTTCTGGAGGGGAGGAACAGCTGTGTCAGAGCTATGAAGTAAGTTTATAATGATTGAGTTGAATTGCAGAGTGCATTTTAGGTTGCATTCAAATCATGGCAATTTCACTTCCCTCTGTGACAGAGCAAGCAGCTCTGTACTTTGATCGCTGATGTAGAGTTGGAATGAAAAAAAAAAGAGAAGAAAGCTTTTGTTTCAGGCATGTCATGTTTTTTCACACATGACAATGTGTCACTGGGAGCCGTGCGCTAGCAGTTTTGTATACTGTGTGCAAACCCCCCCACTGAGTGAGAGGATGAGAGTGGTTAGACAGAGACTTTGGGGCATTTTCATAAAGGAAGCTGAGTTTTATTCCTTATACCATCTTTGTTGCTCAACGTGCTAAGGTTAAATTAGATTCTGGTTACTGAAGTGGTATATATGCAAACAGAACCTGATATAAAGTCCACTGAAATCAATGGGAGTCTTCCCATTTAAAAGGCTTTGACTCAGGCCTCTAGAGGAACCATTATGACATACTTAAGAGTTAGGACCTCAAGGCATAATAGGTGTTAATGAATTAATTGCCTCAGACACCTCTGTGAAGTAATCTAGACTTATATCTGGTTTATAGATGGCTGTTGCTTAGGAAAAAACTGGAACTGGAACTGTGCCCAGAAAAATACTGTGATGTGCATTGTGCAGTATTTGACCCAGGAATCCATGGACCATTGGTGACCTCTAAGTGCTCCATGGATCACACTGGTTTTCTGTCTTCCTCTGCCCTTCAGTTAATATTTTGAATGTAAGGGTGCATGTTGGTCCATGAAAAATAGTTAGGGTTGACAGTGGTTGGTCAGTTGATCTAAGTGTTTCCAAGACATGCTAGGAAATCTGGTCATCACACCAGACGACAAAGCTAACCTATTTAACAATTTCTTTGCCTCCATTTTCCTGAGCAGGGACCAGGTCACGCCCCCCCCCCAAACACACACACCAGGACCTCCGTAGAGCCCCGGGGAGGCACACCCACGTCTAGGGTCAGTGAGGATCTAGTCAGGGAACTTCTGGAGGGACTGGATTTATTTAAATCAGCTGGTCCGGACAATCTCCACCCCAGAGTGCTGAGGGAATTAGCAGAGGTCATTGCAGGAGCCCTGGCACGGCTTTACGAGCACTCGTGGTGCTCTGGTGTGGTGCCAGAGGACTGGAAAAGTGGTTCCCATTTTCAAAAAAGGGAGGAGGGAGGACCCAGGAAACTAGGCCAGTTAGTCTTACCTCAGTCCTGGGTAAGCTTTTTGAGAGAATTATCCTGACGCATGTTCATGAGGGGCCAGCAGGGGAGATTATGCTTAGGGGCAACCAACACGGGTTCATTAGAGGCAGGTCCTGTCAGACCAACCTGGTGACCTTTTATGATCAGGTCACAAAATCCTTAGATGCAGGGGTAGCAGTGGATATAGTCTTCCTGGACTTTCGGAAGGCCTTCAACATTGTCTCTTACCCTGTTCTCATTAAGAAACTGGGGGACTGTGGTGTCGACACCTACACAGTCAAATGGGTCGCCGACTGGCTGGAGGGCCGCATCCAGAGAGTGGTGGTGGATGGGTCATTTTCGACCTGGA